>NC_140591.1:69814531-70495095 GCF_964204655.1 Triturus cristatus
AATCCAGTGGCAAAGTGAGCAAGGGACTCACGTCTGAGCATTGAAACATTGCCTGGTATTCTTTGTAGCTGCACTTTGCTTTTGCATAATTTTTCTTGTGTGACCGATTGAGCCTTCCATTTTTTTTTATCTTTCTTTGATATCTTGTTTTGTACTAACGCAGTCTGTTGCTCATCTTGAGCAGGGGTCATAGGCTCATTATTGGGTTCGCTCGTTGGTCCGGTACGATTTGAGGGTACAGGACTTATATCAGTGGTGTTTTCTGAGATATAAGTCACTATCTCATCCATCAGATCCATAGCAGCATCGTGTTGCTCTATGTTCTGGGTGTACTTCTCAACTTCTGTGATTCTATCCTCCAGCTCATCAAAGTTCTTGATTTTTTGCGCACGTTTGAGATTGATAAAGTCTCTGCGCTTTTCTGTTGTTACTTCCACTGTAACCTCTGGTTCATCGCAAGAGTCATTTTCAGAAACATTTGATGCTTGCAGTACATCTTTTGCCGATTTTTTTACTCTTATCTCTTCCATCTCCTCTTTTTTCTGCAATTTGTTTTCTGTTTTTATTGTCAAAATGTGGAACCATTAGCGCATTAATATATCTCTTGTTTTCATACATTTTTTCCAATTCTGCTAATAGCAGTATTTCTTCCTGTGACCATAGTTTTGATGGTTTGCTGCTTGCTAAAGCTGCTAGTCTAGCCTCATTTTGCGCTCTTGGATGCGCATGCCGAGCATGTTGAGAAACTCCAATCTTTGTTCCAAATCTGAGGTCACAGAAGCTCAACAGGAATGGCAAACTCTCCTTTTTGAGGTCTTCCTTTGCATTTCGCATAATGGCATGCAATATTGTGGTATTCGGCTTCTTTGTCACATTTTGAACAATACGTTTTGAGATAGAAGCCTTTATGCTTGTTGGAGACATGTTTTCTCAATTCTTTAAAAGTTCCATATATGTCTCCATACAAGTCAAATTTATACTTTTCGTTTGCGTATTTCCAATATGTGACTTTTTTTGTGTAGTCACTTTTCTTTGTTATCAATTCTTTGCTGACCTCGTACACATCAGGTAGATTTTCAAAGTTGGCTGTACCAATGTCATTCTTGGCTGAGGAGGCCACAAACTCAATGGTTTCACTGAGGTCTACTGTTGTGTCTTCTTCTGCTTCGGAGGGTGAACTAAGGCCCATATCGTGATCTGAATCGTTGTTGCTTGTTGCATTGTTTGAAGCGGGTGCTGGTTTGTCAAATTCGGTGAGGAGGTTAATGATTTCTGGAAAAGACAGCACCTCCTTACGCCATCTTAATGGGGTTTTTATTTTCCAGGAACTACCCCATCTGGAATTGTGCTCATTTGCTTCGCCACTTCTCACTATCACGCTCGCTGCCATGATAGAACCTTGTTTGACCTGTCTCTATAGACTTCTCTACGCAGAGTCTAGCACTATAGAGGCAGTTACCGGTGGGACCACTGGGAGGTTAAGGCCACTCCAACTGAGAATAGGTTAAGAGAGTCATGGTTACGCCCGCCGTTTACCCACGCTTCATTGAATTTCTTCCCTCTGACATTCAGAGCACTGGTCAGAAATCACATTGCGTCAACACCCTCCTCGGGCCTTCGCGATGATTTGTTTTAATTAAATAGTCGGATTCCCCTGGTCCGCACCAGTGCTAAGTCAGCTGCTAGGCACCTGCCGAGGCAAAACGCCGCCCCCGAACTCCTGGGGAAGGGGCACGGGGAAAGGCTACCACTGCAGCTGGGGCGATCCACAGGAAGGGCCCGGCTCACGTCCAGAGTCGCCGCCAACCCAGAGGGAGGTGCCTCGTCCATCCGCGGCGCACGTCCCGCTTTGCGCCCCAGCCCGACCGACCCAGCCCTTAGAGACAATCCTTACCTCGAACTTACGGATCTGACTTGCCGACTTCCCATACCTACATTGTTCCAACATGCCAGAGGCTGTTCACCTTGGAGACCTGCTGCAGATATGGGTAAGGCCCGGTGTGAGATTTTCACCATCTCTCCCGGATTTTCAAGGACTAGCGAGAGCTCACCGGATGCCCCCAGAACCGCAATGCTGTCCAAGGCTCAGGCCCCTCTCTCGGGGCAAACCCATTCCAGGGTGCCCTGCCCTTCACAAAGAAAAGAGAACTCTCCCCGGGGCTCTCGCCGGCTTCTCCGGGATCTTTTGCATTACTACACTGGACGCCACGAGGGCGCCTGTCTCTGCCACTCTGGGTTCGGGGATCTGAACCCGACTCCCTTTCGATCGGCCGAGGGCAACGGAGGTCATCGTCCGTCCCTTCCGAATGGCGTTCGCCCATCTCTTAGGACCGATTGACCCATGTTCAACTGCCGTTCACAGGGAACCCTTCTCCACTTCGGCCTTCAACGTTCTAGTTTGAATATTTGCTACTACCACCAAGATCTGCACCTGCGGCGGCTCCACCCGGGCCCTCGCACTAGGCTTCCGTTTGCACCGCAGTGGCCTTCCTAGTCATCACGGCTTAGCCCCTGCAGCTCTCAGCGCAGACGACGGCCGGGTATGGGCCTGACGCTCCAGCGCCATCCATTTTCAGGGCTAGTTGATTCGGCAGGTGAGTTGTTACACACTCCTTAGCGGATTCCGACTTCTGTGGCCACCGTCCTGCTGTCTATATCAACCAACACCTTTTCTGGGGTCTGATGAGAGTCGGCATCGGGTGCCTCGACCCAGCGTTCGGTTCATCCCGCAGCGCCAGTTCTGCTTACCAAAAGTGGCCCACTAGGCACTCGCATTCCATGCCCAGCTCCATGCCAGCGACCCGGGCTTCTTACCCATTTAAAGTATGAGAACGGGTTGAGATCGTTTCGGCCCCAAGACCTCTAATCATTTGCTTTACCAGATAAAACTGGGGGCTCCGAGCGCCAGCTATCCTGAGGGAAACTTCAGAGGGAACCAGTTACTAGATGGTTCGATTAGTCTTTCACCCCTATACCCAGGTCAGATGACCGATTTGCACGTCCGGACCGCTACGAACCTCCACCAGAGTTTCCTCTGGCTTCGTTCTGCCCAGCCATTGTTCACCATCTTTCGGGTTCCTATCACGCATGCTCATGCTCCACCTCCCCGACGGAGCGGGCTAAATGGGCCGGTGGTGCGCCCGCCGCTGGAAGCGCGGCAGGATCCCACCTCAGCCAGCGCGCGCCGGCCCTCACCTTCATTGCGCCACAGGGTTTCGCTCGACCCTCCGACTCGCGCATGTTTTAGACTCCTTGGTCCGTGTTTCTAGACTAGTCGAATGGGTAACCGACATCGCCGCAGACCCCTGGCGCCTGGCGTGGGCATCCCCGCCCGGCGGCACGACACGGTCAGGGCGCACTGAGAACAGTCCACCCCAATCGACAGTCACACCGGGAGCAGGGGGCCCGTCCCCCCCTTCCCTGCCCCGGCGCGCCCCGAGGGGTGGCCGGGAACGGGTGCCCTGGGGAGGCGGTCAAATCTCCCTTGGCCCCACGGACATGGTGAAGCTGCTGCCAGGGAGGCTGTAACACCCTCTGCCGGAGCGGAGGGCCACCTGCCACCCCGAAGCCTTCCCAACCGACCCAGAGCCGGTCGCGGCACACCGCCCGGAGGAAATGTGTCCTGCGGAGGCCGGGTAGGGCCCGGCGCCAGACCCGCGGAGGGGATCCGGAACTCCCAGGCCACCGACCTTCCCGCCGTGTTGAATCCTCCGGGCGGACTGCACAGACTTCACCCGTTTACCTCTCGACAATTTCACTCCCTCTTGAACTCTCTCTTCAAAGTTCTTTCCAACTTTCCCTTATGGTACTTGTTGGCTATCGGTCTTGCACTCGTATTTAGCCTTAGATGGAGTGTACCACCCGCTTTGGGCTGCATTCCCAAGCAACCCGACTCTGAGAAGACCTGATCCCAGCGAACCGGGGGACGCTACCGGCCTAACACCGTCCGCGGGGTGAGCCTCGATCAGAAGGACTTGGGCCCCCTGAGCGACGCTGGGAAGTCGGTCTTCTGTATGCCACATTTCCCGCGACCCGCTGCCGGGCAGGGATTCGGCGCTGGGCTCTTCACTCGCCGTTACTGGGGGACTCCTGGTTAGTTTCTTTTCCTCCGCTTAGTAATACGTTATAATTCAGCAGGTCCCCACGTCTGATCTGAGGTCGTTGTCGGAAGAAGACGCTAGAGCGCCGGGGGGCCGCCGCGGGAGGCCAGTCCCCTGCCAGAGCAGGGGTCTGGTGTCCCAGCAGCACGCACACCATCTTTCCCTGGATCGGATCTGGAGGGGGTTAGCACTTCCCGGGGAGCCGCCGTGGAAGTGGGTGCCCGAGGCGTGTGCGCACGGCAGCCGGTGGGACACCACAGACAGCCACGCGCGGCACACAGCCAGGTGCCCCGGGATGGGCCCAGGGCGGACCGGTCACCAGACCCTTTCTCGGGGCCAGGCACGCTGGTGGCGTACCTCCGCGGCGGGACCCGGCGAGGGACCCTGCCACGGGCGATTGGGGGGTCTGACCTTGTGGTGGGACAAAGGGAAGTGGAGCTAACCCTGCAAAGGCCCCAGCTGCATCCCGGTGAAGCCCCAGGGTGATTGACGATCGAGCGACCCTCAGACAGGCGTAGCCCCGGCAGGAAACCCGGGGCCGCAAGATGCGCTCGATGATCAATGCATCCTGCAATCACACTAATTCTCGCAGCTAGCTGTGTTCTTCATCGAGACGCAAGCCGAGTGATCCACCGCCAAGAGTCACAGGCAACTTTTCGAAAACGTTCGCCCACCTGTGGGCGCAGGAGAGGCGGGAGGAAGGCGATGCTGTCTGTCCACTGCCTGCGCGGCGAGATTGCCCAGGCGCCCCGTTCAAGGCTTCCCCTCTGGGAGTCAGACTGCACCGTTGGGAGAAAAAAAACGTTACTAGGCGCTCGGCACGGGAGTCCCGACCAGCGAGGAAGGGGGCTCCCGGAGTGACGGGAGCAGGCAGCCCCGCAGTCACCGGTCCCTCCTGAAGTAACCCGGGTGGGACCGCTCGAGTCTTCAAACCCCTTGGCTCAGCCGCACGGGACTGGGTCGAACCGGGTACTTGGCAACAAGGGAGGGCCGCCCCACCTGCACGTCAGCCGTCCGTCGCCGGATGGCCCCGAGCCGTGCCGGCAGGCTGGAGATTAGCCCACCCCACCCTCGCCCGGGTCAGAGATGCCAGTAGGGAAGAGCCAGGCGGCTCTCCATCTTGCATGCCTCCCACAGAGAGGAGCCAGGGTCCCCTCATAGGCCCTCGGCCCCTTCTCTTCCAGACTACCCTGCTGCTCGAGAAGAGTCGCTCCTCAGTTGCCCGGAACCCGTTCGGGCCGGGACTTGGGCGTGGGAGGGCCCAACCTGCAGCAGGGCCTTTCGAGGGTGGGGCGGTACCAGCCCAGGGATGCACTGCCTTTCTGTTTCCCCCTAACTGTGGGGGTTGTGCCGGGTGAGCTTAGGTTCCGTCTCGGGAGGGCCTACCGCTGTGCCCCTCACAGAAAGGGACTGGGGACGGGGGCCGCCCCCATCCCTGGTTCCTTGCGTGTCGGTCGGGTCCTCCCCAGTGGAAGAGGCCTGCCGAAGGCCCGGTCCTCAGCCAAGCGCCCCATGCGGATGCGGACCGCTCTGCCGCCTGGGGCGTGCCTACGGTGTGTGCTTGCAGGAGGCGGGCTGAGGGCTTCGGGCTGGCGCCGTCGGTCGCTCGGGCTGCTCCACCGTTAATGATCCAGGTTTACCTACGGAAACTTTGTTACAACTTTTACTTCCTCTAGGTAGTCAAGTTTGATGGTCTTCTCGGCGCTCTGCCAGGGCCGTTGTCGACCCCGGCGGGGCCGATCTGAGGACCTCACTAAACCATCCAATCGGTAGTAGCGACGGGGGTGTGTACAAAGGGCAGGGACTTAATCAACGCAAGCTTATGACCGTACTTACTGGGAATTCCTCGTTCATGGGAAGTAATTGCAATCCCCAATCCCTATCATGAACGGGGTTCAGCAGGTTACCCGCACCTGTCGGTGAAGGGTAGACACACGCTGATCCATTCAGTGTAGCACACATGCAGCCCCGGACATCTAAGGGCATCACAGACCTGTTATTGCTCGATCTCTTGTGGCTGAACGCCACTTGTCCCTCTAAGAAGTTGGACGCCTACCGCTGGGGGTCGCGTAACAAGTTAGCATGGAGGAGTCGTTTGTTATCGGAATTAACGAGACAAATCACTCCACCAACTAAGAACGGCCATGCACCACCACCCACAGAATCGAGAAAGAGCTATCAATCTGTCAATCCTTTCCGTGTGTGGGCCGGATGAGGTTTTCTGTGTTGAGTCAAATTAAGCCGCAGGCTCCACTTCTGGTGGTGCCCTTCCGTTAATTCCTTTTAAGTTTCAGCTTTGCAACCATACTCCCCCCAGAACCCAAAGACTTTGGTTTCCCGGAAGCTGCTCAGCGGGTCATGGAAATAAGGCCGCCGGATCGTTAGTCGACATAATTTATGGTCGGAACTACGACGGTATCTGATCGTCTTCGAACCTCCGACTTTCGTTCTTGATTAATGAAAACATTCTTGGCAAATGCTTTCGCTTTGGTTCGTCTTGCGCCGGTCCAAGAATTTCACCTCTAGTTGCACAGTACGAATGCCCCCGACCGATCATGGTCCCAGTTCCGAAAACCAACAAAATAGAACCGGAGTCCTAGTCCATTATTCCTAGCTGAAGTATTCAGGCGACCACCCTGCTTTGAACACTCTAATTTTTTTACAGTAAACGCTTCGGACCCCCAGGACACTCAGTCAAGAGCATCAAGGGGGTGCTGAGAGACAGGAGCTGGGACAGACGGTAGCTCGCCTCGCGGTGGACCGCCAGCTCAATCCCAAGATCCAACTACGAGCTTTATAACTGCAGCAACTTTAATATACGCTATTGGAGCTGGAATTACCGTGGCTGCTGGCACCAGACTTGACCTCCAATGGATCCTCATTAAAGGATTTAAAGTGTACTCATTCCAATTACAGGGCCTCGAAAGAGTCCTGTATAGTTATTTTTTGTCACTACCCCCCCCAAGTCGGGAGTGGGTAATTTGCTCACCTGCTGCCTTCCTTGGATGTGGTAGCCGTTTCTCAGGCTCCCTTTCCTGATAGGGCAGACATCTGAATGTATCGTCGCCGTCACGGGTGTAGGAGAGTAGGATCTGCTTCTTATGGTTACTCCCACTTTTTGCTGCTGTAACACTGTTTTTCGACTTTAGTGTGGCTGGGCCCTGCTATTCAGGACCCCAGCCTAGCTGCTTCCTCTCTAAATTGATTCCATGTACTTTAGGTGCACCACAGATTGGATTCTGGGGTGCCCTTATAAGTCCCTAGTATATGGTATACTATGTACCCAGGGCATAGGTACCCCAGAGGCCTACCAGGGGCTGAAGCATGGATTATGCCACCCCTGGGAAGCCCTCCAAAATGACACCACAGGTCTGCTACTGCAGCCTGGGTAAGGTGGTGCATGCACCCCTTACAGAGATATAGGTTTACTATATCACACCTATCACTGCACATAGAAACCTATCATTCACCCCTATGGCAGGCCTTATCAATCCTGAAGTTGGGGTGCTTGGTTTTGGGTGAGAGGGTGCCCTTGCATGAGCAGAGCCCCTCTGCAGCCTTCAGAATCTCTTCTCCGGGGTTGTCTGTGATGCAGCCTGACCATATACTCTTAATTGCATTATAACCCAATGGTAAATGCTAACTTTGAACTGGCTGCACGGAATCATGTCGTGTTTGGTGTCAAACACCTTGGAATCGTGTGGGAGTATGATCCCACCCTTCTAGAGGGAGAGACATGACAGCACCGGTATACCCGGTACCAACTTAAAAGAGCCCTGGCATCAAAAAATGGGAGCTGCAGCCACAGACACAAGTCTGATCTCCTGGTGCTGACCGAAACCTGGACAATAGGTTTCCTGTCACAGGGAGGTGTCACCACCTCGCAGACAGGCTTTGGTGTGTTGGGGCTGGGTGGGTGCACTCTGTGAGTGTTTTGAAGTCCTGCACTGGGGGCACATTTGGTGTCCCTGTGCATAGTCCAGCTCAAACCGGTTCAGGGGCTACCAGCCCATGCTCTGGTGTGAAACTGGACAAAGGAAATGGGTGTAGCCACCCCTCTTTCCAAACCCTCCCATAGGTGGGTCCTCTGAGTTAGTCCAGCCCCTTCCTTGGGTATAAAGTAGGAACCCCTGGCAACAGGACTTTAGATATCCCTGGATGAAACTCTGAAACTGAATCCTGGAACTTCGACGATCTGTTCAACACCAGATGACTGAATCCCCCTTGCAGTAAAGGAGTTACTCCCCTGCTTGGCAGGCATCTGTCCGGTCTGCATCTCTGAAACTCCCGCCGGACGCCGAAGATGTTGCAACACCAGAGGTGGATTTCCAGACTTCCCAGAGGTCGAACCAGGTCCCCAGGTCAGCTGAGACCTGTAGCCCTCGTGGGTACCGTGGAACCGGAACCCCTGGACACCGTACACATTTGCAAGTGCATCAGCTTCTCAACGTCTCCTGAGGCTGTGCATTGGGTTACTTGTATCCCAGACCCCGAGCAGACAATCAACTGAAGATTGTTGGCCTAGTCACCCCGAGTGACCCATGGGCCACCATTTTGTGATTCCTCTCGAGGTCTCTTTGCGATCCCTGGTCTGTCGACTGGTGGATCCCATTTAAGGTAACTCTGACTTCCTTTGGGCTTCTCTGGTTGCTCCAGATGTGACCTCACTCCTCCTTGCTGGGGTAGTCTCTCGGACCTTGCTGGTCCACACCGAAGCATCTTTCTCCTTTCTGCGTGGTTGGCTGTTGCCAAGGCTTGTTCTGTCCAATCCGGGCACCAATGCTGCAGCACTCGACATCCTTTGTGGGACAGCTCGAATCCAGCTCCTGGTCATCCTCGACGCCTCCTGGTCCTCTAGGCTGAAGAGTCAAGCTTCACCTTCTTCACCTGAAACACCCGACATCTGTGGGCATTCGTCTATCGTGCCCCTGGTCATTGGCAATTGACCTAGACTCTGTCCCCTCTGCTTTCAGGTTCTTCACATCTGCAACCCAGGCTTCGATCTCTTCGGACACTTCGCATCTTCCCTGCAGCAGCACTTCTTCGCCAACTCCCATTGAAAACGACGATGCGACGCGACACCATTTGACACCTATGCACCCGGCTTCCCTGGGTGAGGTAACTCAAGTACTACAGTGCTCCCGTGGGTGTTGACCCTAGAACTGTTTAAGTCCAAAAGGGTTTGGTCCTAGTCCATCTCTAAGTGTCCCTAATCTTTAAAAATCTAACCGCGACTTTCCCCATAGAAGCTAACGGGAGCTTGCGGCTGTGTTCACACACTGCACAGGACCCCCTTGGGTCCCCTGTGTCACTAACTTGAGTGGTTCCTTGCGGTCCCAGCGATTCTACAGGCTCTAGGCCTTGTGTCTAGTTAAGTTGTGGTTCTTATACCACTATTTTAGTATATGGTTTGGCTCGCCCCTAGGCCCTAACGTGTATTTGTGCTACTTTACTGTAATATTTGAAGTGTAACTTATGTGTTTTGACCTCTAGCCTCATAAAGAGACTAGTAGGGTGTATTTAGTAATAAATACATATATTTTATATATATACCTGGTGTGGTTGCCTTTCATTTAGCCATTCAAGAAATTATAGACTGGTAAAACAAGCTGCTTTACATTCCTTCAAGACTTAGCCTGAAGGCTGCTCTCCATAGCTACCACTAGGATAGCTTACAATAAAGGTTGTCTTTAACCTATCATCAATAAGGGGGGTTGTTTGGACTGGTACAAGGTGCCCACTATAACTAGTGGACAGCATATACCAGGCCAACTTCTCACAACGGGGACGGACGAGCCCAGATTGGTCTTCGTCTGATAAATGCACGCATCCCGGGAGGTCAGTGCTCGTCGCCATGTATTAGCTCTAGAATTACCACAGTTATTCAAGTAACTGATTTAATGAGCCATTCACAGTTTCACTGTACCGGCGGTGTGTACTTACACGTGCATTGCTTAATCTTTGAGACAAGCATATGCTATTGGCAGGATCAACCATGTAGCCGCACCTGCTGACGGGGTGGGTTCGAGGGGCCGTGTGCCCATGTCCACGACCGGCAACCTTCACGCGCCCCTCCCTCTGGGAGCTTGCTGGGGGAAGGAGCCCACCCGCCTGGGCGGGAGGGCTCGCTGGAGGGGTGGAGAGGTGCGGTCACATGGGCACCGGCAGGCCCAGCCGTCTCCCCCGGAAGGGAGAGGTGGGCTGAGGTGCAGCTTGAGCGAGACGCAGGGGTGCCAGAGCCTGGCGGTGGCGGCACCCCTCGGAACGGTCGTTCCTAGCTGCTGTGGAAATGTGCTGGGCGCAGACGGGTAACAGCGTGGCGCAAGGGGCCTACGAACCTGCTGGGCAGCAGCATCTGAGGGCCTGGCGCCACCTAACCCCTTCCGCTCACGTCAGACCACTGGGGTGCTCTGCTGGGTAGGGTGAAGGAACTCCCACCAGGCGGCACGCCCTCGAGTCGGACGGTCCATGCGTGGTGAAAGCTCCTTGCCGAGGCTGGCCAAGCAGTCCATCCCTAAACGGACCGAGAGTGCTCAATCGATCAGAGTACGGCTGGGGCATTCACTGGCAGGCCGCCCTGTGCAGGGCGTATGCTGGCTTAGCGTCCCTGCCTGCTCCCGGGGCAAGCAGGCTTGGAGAAAAACCGACTATCGGGCTGAGAGGCAGGTGCATACCCGGGCCCCTGGGGGCCCCGGCAGGTGGGCCCAGGTGCTGGCTTCCCCCATTTCGGCATCGCCAGACCTCAGGAAGGTCTGACTGAGCAAACTCGGAAAAAAAAGAACCATCGGGAAGGGGCTGAGAGGCAGGTGCGTACCTGGGCCCCTGGGGTCCCGGCGGGCGGGCCCGGGTGCTGCCCTCCACCGTCTCAGCATAGCCGGACCTCACGGAGGTCTGACTGAGCAAACTCGGAGAAAAACGACCATTGGGAAGGGGCTGAGAGGCAGGTGCGCACCCAGGCCCCTGGGGGCCCCGGTAGGGTAGACCTGGGTGCTGCCTTCCCCCGTCTCAGCATCACTGCACCTCACGGAGTTGAGAGGCAGGCGCAGACCCAGGCCCCTTGGAGGCCCCGGAGGGCAGGCCCGGGTGCTGCCTCCCCTGTCTCAGAATCCACATGAAGGTCTGACTGACCCACTCTCTACTAATCCGGAGGAGAATTATCCCCCATTCTTGTAATCCTGGCACACAAGGTGACAGAGGAGACCCAAGGCGTGAATGTACCCGACCTCCTGGAACCCTCACTGGGATCGGGGAGGCAAATGAGCCCTCGAGACTTCAAGGGAAGCCCGGCCATCTGGTCGCTCCATTGGATAGTATTGCGTGTGACCAGATGGGAGAGGGGAAAGGTGCGACCAGATGGCCGGGCTCGAAAGGGAAGCCATATGGTCGCTCTGTGCCCCAACTAAAGAGTGAGCGGGCGTCGGGGAATTAGGGGAAGGAGGCCCGGGGGCCCAGCCATGGAGGCTGCGAGGGGGACCCAACGGGCCCTCCGACCCAGGGGCCGCAGACACTTTGAGAAGCAGGGGAGGCCTGCACGGGATCGACGGACCCCCGTCCTGGGCCTTTGGCAGAGCGGCAGACCCAGCTGGGGCTCCCCGGCCCAGAGGCGCAGGGGAAGCCTCCATGGGCCCACGAGACCCCATCCCAGGCACCCTGCCAGACGGCAGGAGCAAGGAGGCAGCCCGGGGTGGGGAGGCCACCCTCCCCGGAGCTCCTGAATCCAGTCAAGCAAAGGGAGGCTCCCCAGACACAACGGAACCGAGGACGGAGCCCAGGGTGGGGAGGCTGCACTCCCCGGGTCCCTGGGAGCCCCTGAACCCAGCCGAGCAGGGGGAGGCTTCCCAGGCACGACGGAACCCCGTCCTGGGCCTTTGGCAGGGCAGCAGGCCGGGGAACGGGGCCCAGGGCTGGAGCACCCGACCTGGGGCTCCTCGACCCAGTCGGGGCTCCTGGGCCTGGAGGTGAAGGGGAAGCCTCACCGGGCCCGCGGGACCCCGTCCCAGGCACCCTGCCACGCAGTAGGACGGAGCACGGGGTGGAGAGGCCACCCTGCCCTGGGCCCCTAGGAGCCCCTGAACCCAGCTGAGCAGGGGGAGGCCCGCAGTACCCCATCTGGGGCACGCACGTCCAGCTGCCGGCTGAGGACCGCTAGGCCGAGAGGGGTCCCAGAGTACCCTGTCCCTAGTTATCCGGAGGAAGGCTACCCCTCTTTCTGGCAACCTGTGCACACCGAGAGACTCAGGGGACACAAGGCCCGGACATGCCTGACCTCCTGGAGCCCTGGATGGGATCAGGGAAGCGAATGAGCCCCCATCGGGACTTACAGGGCGGCCCGTCCATCAGGTCGCCCAATTGGAAAGCATTGCATGCGACCAGATGGCTGAGGGGAAAGGTGCAACCAGATGGCTGGGACCGAAGGATGCCCATCTGCCCGCCCTGAGCCTTTGCCGTAGGGCTCCCGCCTGCCCTTGTAGGGCTCGGGTGCTCCATGTCCCGGGGTGCTCGGGGACCCCGGCTGGGCCTTAGGCAAGGGGAGGACCACCAGAGCTCTCGGGCCAAGATGCCAGGGGGAGGACTGCCCGGGACCCAAGGAGCCCGTTCCGGGCCCTTTGCCATGCTGTGGGCCGGAGGAGGGAGACCCTGGACGGAGGGGAGGTGTTGTTAGGGCATAGCCCATCTGGTCCCTGGCAAAGAACCACCAGCCCGGGAGGGGTGTTCCGGCATACCCTGACTCTACTAATCGGGAGGAAGGCTACCCCCCTTTCTGGCAACCTGTGCACACCACGATAATCGGGGGACCCTAGGCGTGGACATGCCCGACCTCCTGGAGCCGTGGCTGGGAACCGGGAGGCAAATGAGCCCTCATTGGGACTTCGAGGGCAGCCCGTCCCTCTGGTCACCCCATTGGAAAGCATTGCGTGTGACCAGATGGCCGAGGGGTAAGCTGCGACCAGATGGCCGGGACCGAAAGGACGGCCATCTTCCCACCTTGAGCCTTTGCCATAGGGCTCCCGCCTGCCCTTGCAGGGCTCAGGGGCTCCACGTCCAGGGGCACGTGGACCCCGGCTAGGCGTTAGGCACGGGGACGACCACCGGAGCTCTCGGACCCAGACGCCCGGGGGAGGACTTCCCGGGACCCATGGAGCCCGTCCCGTGCACTTTGCTACGCCGTGGGCCGGAGGAGGGAGCCCCCGGATGGAGGGGAGGTTTTATCCGGGCATAGCCCATCTGGTCCCCGGCAAAGATCCGCCAGCCCGGGAGGGGTGTTCCGGCATTCCCTGCCCCTACTAATCTGGAGGAAAGCTACCCCTCTTTCTGGGAACCCGTGCACACCGAGTGACGGAGGGGACCCTAGGCGTGGAGGCGCCTGACCTCCTGGAGCCCTAGCTGGGATCGCGGAGGCAAATGAGCCCTCATCGGGACTTCCAGGGCAGCCCGGCCATCTGGTTGCCCCATTGGAAAGCATTGCGTGCGACCAGATGGCCGAGGGGAAAGGTGCGACCAGATGGCTGGGACCAAAATGACGCCCATCTGCCCGCCCCGAGCCATAGCGATAGGGCTCCCGCCTGCCCTTGCAGGGCTCCAGGGCTCTGCACGGGGGACGCCTGTCCCGGGCACACAGACCCTCAGGACGTGCGCTCATTTTCCACACATTTTTTCCATAATTCCGTGTAGTGCCATTACGCCAATTCCGCCCAGCCCCACTCAATCAATCAATCATAACATTTGTAAAGCGCTCTACTCACCCGTGAGGGTCTCAAGATGCTGGGGGGGGGGGGGGGGAGGGGTGCTGCTACTGCTCGAAAAGCCAGGTTTTGAGAAGTCTCCTGAAGGTTAGTAGGTCCTGGGTCTGCCGTAGGAGGATGGGGAGGGTGTTCCAGGTCTTGGCGGCGAGGTGGGAGAATGAGCTGCCGCCGATGGTTGCTCTTCGGATGCGGGGGACGGTGGCGAGGGCAGCCCTTTCATGGCCCTGCACCAACTTTTGAAACAAAAGTCCAAGCACAAGCACCCGAGGCAAAACTAAGCTTGCACTATGTACAGAAATGAGGGATATATTTTGTGCATAGTTCTTTAAAGAGTTTTATTTGAAATCAATGTCAGTACTGCACATGAAAAGGTTTTTGCAAACCTGCATAGCAGAACATCATTAATCCAACATCGTTAATCCAACGGGCAGTAGAGAGAAGACCGGGACACTAGACGCTCCTGACATCTTCTAGCACAAGTACCTTTGACTCAGATCAGATAACATCGACTGTTGGAGTGTGCACGGCATCCGCGAACTTGAAAGTCCTTCACTATTCATCCTTATTCACTTGTTTTATCCCTGATTGTCCTTTTGTGTTTCTTGGTTTTTAAGAATTTACTAGCTTCTGATTTTTTATTCTTAGTGCTTTTTGCTCTCGCAGTTTGCATAATGTAATGATAAGGTCTCCACTCAGCGGCAGTTTCTTTATTTGTGTATGGGGGTGTTGGCCCCCTGTTTGTTTTGTCGACCCCAAACCCCATATTAAATATTTTAATTCTATTATTTTTTTTCCTAGCCGCCGCAGTGCAATACATTTCTGCACCGGCAAGTGTGCCTTTCTGCAGGAGTCAGGGCAGACTTGGGTGGGGTGCGTGGCTTAATTGCAGGTTCAGACGACAGCTGGGCCTTCAAGTTGGACTGAAACGCACATGTCAGGTTGGACGTGTGCACTTGAACCCATGAACCCGCTCCTACCTGCAATGTTAGTAGCCCAGGGGATTACAGGCACAATCACCAAGTATCCGAAGGAGCCCTGTGTTTGCCTCACCGAGCCAATCATCGCACTGCTCTTGTGCTGTTAACAGCAAGGGAGCAGTGTCTAGATTGGCTCAGGCAGGGGTGGTGCGTCCATTAGGGTGCTTGGGCGTTGCCCCACTAACTAATTTGAGGCACCCACGAGTCGAGTTGAGTAATAAGCGTGCGTGCTGTCCCGTTGCCGTCACTCTTAGTCTCACTCACATTACATTTGCAAATTACAATTTCAGGCCGCCGGAGGCAGTCGGCTCAGAAGGTGGCGGGACAGCAGGAGTTCAGTGCAAGTGCATGTGCATCCATGATAATATGTATCTATCAGGTGGTCAGCGGAGTGCACAGCTAGAGTGCGCATGTTCTGTTTAGGGATTAAAAATGTTGCGACCAGCCTGAAGATGCGCACTAGGCTGCTCATTAGAAGAGCGAGGGTTGTTCCATGCCGCTCTTCTAATGAGCAGCCTAGTGCGCATGTTCGGGCTGGTCGCAACATTTTTTGAGCCCTAAACAGAATATGCGCACTACTGCTCAAGCCAATCTTGGCGCTGCTGCTGGAGCAGCGTCTGGATTGGCTGAGACATAGGGAGTACTTTCCAGCCAGCCAGAAGCGAGCGTGACGTCAGAGCCTCCTCGAGGCAGACACAACTCGTGTTCACTGCTACCACAGCGGGTGACGGGTACCGGCTGAACCTGCAGCAGCGGTCGGATGGGCACCAGCGGGGACCCCCGGTCTGATTGGTATGGTAAAGTTTTATTTGCTTATTTTTTATTCCCCCCGTGCCCCCCCTCCCTCCCGTGAGCATGTCGGCCGCGGCGGCTGCTGACAACGTGTGTGGCTGAGCATGTCACATCCACCCTGCTGCTCTCACTGCGTGTATGCGAGACCAGAAGCATCCATGACGCTGCTTCTACTATTATACAGGCATGGCTGTTGCACATGCTCCTACTGCTGTCAGCGATGCTGTGTAGGACAGAGCAGGGCACTGCAACCGCTGTCACGGGCAACTGTAGTCGATCATAACACTCGTTGCTGCTAGAACAAGTTTGTATTACAGTGGCACAACACACAACGCAGACTGGAATGCCTTTGGTTACATATGCGCAGCATGTGCATTAACCCGCTAGGCTTCCCTTCCAGTCCTAGTCACGGGACATTGCATTGACAATGAAAGGCATGTTTTTATTTTCCTTATCATTTGAGACACATTCAATGCCCGGGTAGTGCCACACAGAATGTGTTGAGATAATTCAAGCACTGGTGCATGCATAACAAAATACGAATTGTCGGGTTTACAAAACGTACATTCCTATTGTATGCATTGCCGCCTTTCAGTATATCATCATTACGTCGGGCATGTGGGGTGAGGGTATGGAGTAAACGTTTGGGTGGCTGCGTTATACATATGGGTACGTTTACTTTCTTGTATTTGTAGAAATATTATTGTTCGGGTCCTTTTAAATAAGTTGTACAGTCTACCACCCGTATCTGTAAGTGCTTTGCGCCTCATGCCGGTACTGTTCTACGTTTTTTTTTCTCTCTACAAAGCTGCGGGTGCTCTCAGTGCCGCTAGCCGTGCTGTGTCTGGGGCTGTGCTCTGGGGGAGGAGACAACAGTTTCAAAGTGCATGCTTGAATCGTGGCTACGTGTTTTCTGAGGCCCTGCATATCGTTCATATATAGAAATAACATGAAGGCATTCTTGCATTGGCCATTAACATTTCTCCATTGTAATTTGCCTCCATGTAGTTTCGATTGGAACGTGTTTGCCTAGAAAAGAAATTCATTTCAGGAAGGAAAGGGCACAATACCACAAGCTGTTACTAGGTGTCCCTAGAATGTCTTTTATAGGTGTCCTAACAGCCTGTGTTGCTGCGCCCTTTCCTTAGTGAAAGAAATTTCTTTGCTTATTATCTTGGCACTCCCATGCCCATGTAGATGGACGTGGATCCAAGGTGCCAGGCTGGCTGTGAAGGGGGCGCAGAGAGTACAGTGGACTCACAGTCATCTATCTGTTAGTCAGAGGGTCCCTGCTTGTGGACAACATTGTGGTTTCAGAGAAGATGTGAGTTTATGTAATGTGTACATCACTTGCAAGAGGAGTTAAAAACAGAAAAAGAACACTCTACAGTTGTGCATCTGAAAGGAATTCAAAATGCATATTCTTTACGGCTATGTACTTTGTATTTGAAAGAGAGCGCTGCCATGCCCATACAGTTACATGGCACCAAACACAAACTCTGTGAGTACAACTTCAAACAGTGAGCACCTGTGTCTGAAGCCAGCTACATTGATGAGATGAATATGTTTTTGCTATTTCGTTTGTACATTGTTCTTATATTAAGTTAGCATTTGTGGCACCGTTTTATGGTTAGCCACCATTTTGAATCATGTTGTCAACTGCATGTTCCCTCTTCGAGAAGCAGGCTGTGGAAAGTTCAATTTCTCCAAGGTTAGGCCTTGCTCTGCTAATGAACGGTGATGGATCAAACCCAGATCTGTTGACTGGGTGTGAGTGTTTGATGGTTCTGATGCTCCGTCCATCACCACCCCCTTTTGTACCACTTTGTTCGCCATAAGTTGGCAGGGTATGCTCAGACGTGAGTCCCTTGCTCACTTTGCCACTGGATTCAAGCACGCCTGGCTGAAGACGGCTGAAATGCCAGAAACCGGTCCTAGGATGCTTGTTTCCGGTCCAGGGAAGGCATGGCTTGGCAGTTCGGGCTGGACTGTTCCCATGAGGCACAGGGTCAGACTGATTTGCATATGGCCATGTCTGAACTGGGGTGGCAGAGTGGGCTAAAGAACGTTGATGGATCAAACCCAGATCTGTTGACTGGTGTGAGTGTTTGATTGGTTCCGATGCTCCGTCCATCACCACCCCCTTTTGTACCGCTTGCTCTGCTAATGAATACACTGTTCTTATTCAGAGGCCTTCTCCCCCAAGTCTAGTGGTAGGCATGGGCTGAACGACCTAGGCATAGAGACAATGTGTGCCCGACCTCAGAGTCGAAACTCATCCTACTGTACTTCTTTGTTTTAGCTGCACCTGCTAGTAAAATTCCAACATGGGCGGGACTTCTTTGGTTCAGAAATGTACATAATGTATCTCTATGTTTGCTGAAGCCAGTCCCCCTGCAGCAATCACAGGAGGCTGGTCAGACTGGACTCCGCTCGAGTGTACCTGAATAAATATACTTGGTTTGTATTCTCTACTGTCTGACCAACTCTTCATTAGTATGGAAGGCTGAGAGGTGGTCGTGAGTGACCCGGGTGGTCCTAATCGGGTCACTTCCTTCAACACCCAACTCCCAACATCACATCCTTCAACACCCATTCATTTACAGGAAAAGGGACACACACGAGCAATGATGGCCACTCCCAAAATTCATACTTATCCGTGGACGATTCGGTGGCGGAGCCTGGAAAATGGAATCAAAGCATTTAAGGCCAAGGAGACCTGGAGACCAGCTGCCAGCCAAAAGCCTGACAGTTTTATTTCGGATAAAAGGTCCAATAGGTATGATAAAAGAGCACTGCAGCTCCATAATGTCTGCAGGTCAATAACAAATCCTACAGACACTTCATCCACAGGATTGGGAAGGACCAGAAAGCATCATTAGGCAGCTAAAGGAAGGAAAGAGGCTTTAGGACATTAGCTGAGGATTTAAATAAACCCATAATAGGCTTAAACTCCTGGCCCCAGCTCGCATCCTCTCCAAATCAAGGAGTCTGATGATATGCAGGCCAGGCCTGAAACTTGGAAAATGGCAGCAGCACAGCCCTTGTGCCCCTAGTACCTGCTGCAGCAACATTCTCGGCGGTGTCGGCTCAAAGTAGAGGCACCCCACCCCCAGAGGACACAAACTGCTGAACTTTCTGACCACCTAGAAGTGGCTGTTGAATAAACTCAGGTGCATGACATGTTCAATGTGTACATTTCATGCTCAGAAGCAGAATGAGGTTCTTGGAGAAAAGTGTTAGTGTGTGACTGTGCACTGTTTGTGTGTACGCGTGCGGTCTATAAATCTATAATCA
Source organism: Triturus cristatus (assembly GCF_964204655.1). Classification (NCBI taxonomy): domain Eukaryota; kingdom Metazoa; phylum Chordata; class Amphibia; order Caudata; family Salamandridae; genus Triturus; species Triturus cristatus. Next base: position 69,833,441 of record NC_140591.1, read on the forward strand.
CTGCTTAATTTGAACCGGTGGTATCAGGTGGGAGGCACCAGCACTTATTTTTGGGGACTGGCACTTATTTGTCTGCATCAGATATCTACCGAGAACAAGAAAAGGAAAAACATACAAATCTGAAAGACAGAAGAGAAAAATTGACAAAAAACGAAACAAAGGGAGAATGCAAGAACCTGCAAGAGTTAGATAAAGGGTAAGGGAGTGTCTGGTGTTGGATTAAAGGGTCATTAAGTGGATTTCAGACTCTCAGCCTTGGTATTCGGCGTACCGATGTTTAATCGCCATTGGCCCCTGAGCAGAGCTTTGGGCACCAGCACGCTTTCTTTTACAAATTAAGCACTGTTATATTTCAAGAATGAATTAAAGCATTTGAATCAGAAACATTATCTAGGATGCTTTTGATATAAAGATGTCTGAGTTAGAACCGGATGAGGGGCTGTTGTTCGGATATCCCAGTGGTTTAGCATGCATCACTGCAGCCAGTAATCCCATATCAAAAATTAAAAATTAAAATAAAGGGGCAGATTTACAAGAAACTGATGCATCTGTAGAGATGCGTCAGTTTCCCTGCGTCAGCCTGTGATACCCTTGCCCTACCATGGATGCGCCGTATTTAGAATACGGCGCACCATGGCGCAAGGGTTGACAGATGAGTCAGAAATTCTGACGCATCTGGAGACGCGCGAGCGCGCGAAACAAGATGGCCGCCGTGTAGAGAGCTCCGGCGTTTTTCACCCGTTTTTCATTAAAAACGACGATTCCTGTTTTTTACCGCAAATGAGGTCGCTTGAATGCTGAGCATCTTACCTCTCGATTGCTGAGCTTTTCTTTGAATTTGGGCGCTGTTTGAGGCGTTTTCCAGTGTCCAGCCTCTGCCTCCAGCTCTCCCTTCAGGTATTCCCAGCTTTGTCTGTCAGGGGGCGGAGCAAGCATTCAGGAAAGGGCCTGGCTTGGGCCTAGCCACTCCCATAGCCTGTTATAGCTGCTGCACCAGCTTTAATAAGGATATTCTTACTGCTGCAGTATTCTTTTCCTTCATTTTTTCTGCGTTGTTGCTGTTATTTTTGCAATTTTGATATTTTATTTTATTGTTATTATTATTATCCTACTTTTGCTACCAAATCAACATGGATAATAAAAATATTCATCCTAAAAGAAAGCAGCAGGTTTCACCTCCGCCAATTAAATCAAAGGCGGTAGAGTCAACAGAACCTTCATTATCCTTAATTTTGGAGGAAATTCAAGCGCTTCGTGTTAACACAGATGCTATTGCCTCAGAGATTAAAAATGTTCGAAAGGAAATGGCGAGTATGTCAATGAAAATATCTGATAATGCAATTAAAATACACGATAATAAGGCTAAGCTTGAGACTTTCACTCCTCTTGTAGCTAAAATATCTCCTTTGTCTACCCGGCTCCTAGAAATGGAAAATCGTAACAGACAATACAATTTACGCATTTTTAATTTACCAGAGGATGTGGAGAGTGGCAACTGTAGGTTGTATTTGGAAAATTTGATTCCTGGGCTTCTACAAATTAAATTTCCAGAAAAATTTGAGATTGACAAGGCCCATAGAATCCCTTCACATCGCAATCCTCAACATACCAAACCTCGTCAAATGATTTTCAAAGTCCTCAGACATCATCATTTGGTTTTGATTCGAAAGGCAGCACGAGAGATTCCTTCCTTAATGGTCAATGGGAATAAAAATGTTATTCATCAAGACTTTGCCAAGGAAACAGTCTCAATCCGCAAGGAATTTTCTACTCTTCGGCCTCAACTGCGAAGTCTTGGATTCAAATATGGTCTTTTTGACCCTTCAACAATGCGTATCTGGAAAGACAATCTGTCAAAATCTTTTCAACGTCCTGAGGACTTGCGTCAGTTTTTGGATCAACGTTCACAGCAATCCATGGATACTCATGACTCTAATACCTGATTATAGCTAACTTCCTTTTTGTTTTCTGACAGGTTAATGAACCATTACTACATTGGGCTCCAACGGTTAGGTCATGCTTGTTGAGCGTATGTGCGTCTCATCTTTGATATTTTTGTACCCTGTTTGTCGTTTTCTCCTTTTTTTAATTTTTTCACCTCCTTTTACTTGTTCTGGAGCTACTATTTTCTCTCATTATTGTTCTCCTTCTTTTCTTTTTCTCCTCTTCTTGATTTTTTTCTTCTTTCTCTCTTCATTATGGCTAATATCCACAATATTAAAGTTGTTTCACTAAATGTTAAAGGTTTACGTCATCCAGTTAAGCGTACAAAAATCTTAGATTATTTAGGTAGTTGTAAGGCAGATATTTGTTTTCTTCAAGAGACTCATATAGATGACAACATCTTAAATTATATGAAAAAGAAATGGGTAGATACTATTGTTTCATCACCTGCAATTGGTAAAAAAAATGGGGTGGCTATTTTTGTTGCGAAAAAATTGCATTGCCAAGTCTTAAGCAAAATTTCGGATGCAGATGGAAGATTTATTATAGCTAAAATTAAAATTCATGATTCAGTCATATTTTTGCTCAATGTTTATGGTCCTACTGCGGATGACCCTCTTTTTTGGTCTAATATTACCCCCGAGGTTCTAAAGTTGGGTAAAGTTCCTTTAATTGTTGGAGGTGACTTTAATGTTATTGCTGACCCATTATTGGATAGAATATCTAGTACTAAATTTCGCCCTCCTAAGGTTTTTCATGCTTTTAAGTCATTTATTCATAACACCAAGTTAGTTGACATTTGGCGTTTGCACTTTCCCACAGAAAAATGTTTTACATTTTTCTCTAATCCACATAATTCGCATTCTAGAATTGATTATTTTTTAGTCTCCACACAATTAGTCCAATCTGTTAAGACTCCTAAGATTGGTAATATTGATATCTCAGATCATGCCTTGATTTCTTTTGTTCTGAATTTAACTTCAACTTTTGCAAACCAAACTAGATGGCGTATGAATACTGGAATTGTTCTTAATGAACATAATAAGCCTAAAATCTTAAATGCTATTCAGGACTATTTTTTACTCAATCCTGAAGGTTCCACTTCCATGGTCAATAGATGGGACGCCTTTAAAGCTTACATTAGGGGTGTAACTATTTCAATTATGGCCTATGAAAATAAAACATTCAACGCACGTATCAGGTGTTTGGAAAAACAAATTGCGAAATTTGAAAGGCTTTTTATTTCATCAAATGATCCTCAATTTAAAGTCAAGCTACAAAAGCTTCGATATGAATTTAACTCAATCCTTAGTACTAGAGCGGGCATCCAAATTTCTAATTCTAAGGCTAAGTTCCGTTTTAATGCCAACAGATCTGGGAAGCTTTTAGCTAATTATTTACGTATAAAAAAAGATAGAACACAAATTACCTCAATTCATGGCCCTAATGGTAACATTGCAATATCTCATAATGATATTGTTAAGGAATTTTTGGATTTTTACTCTACTTTATATAATAAGCCTGATCCTCATGATCCTTCCATACTGGACTCTTTTTTAGATACATGTGATTTGCCCAAAATCTCACACTCGGACAGGCTTAGGCTAGATTTACCCATTACTACTGAGGAAATTTTAGCTGCTATTAAATCCATAAAAAAAAAAAATCCCCTGGCCCAGATGGTATCCCAGCTGAGTTTTATAAAGAGTTCCAGTCCCAACTTTTGCCTTATTTATTTCAACTTTTTACTTTTTTTGGTTCTTCAGGAACGATCTCAGGTTCCTTTACTGATGCTTTAATTATTGTACTTCCTAAACCAGATAAAGACCCCACTCTTGTTTCAAATTATCGCCCTATTTCCTTAATTAATCAAGATTGTAAATTGTATGCTAAAATACTTGCTTCTAGACTGTCCCCTATATTGGATTCTATTATACATCTTGATCAATCTGGTTTTATGAAGAATAGATATTCTACAAATAACACAAGAACCTTATTACACATTATTGAACAGAGTTCCACTTTAAGTTCCCCCGCAGGAATTTTGGCTTTAGATGCAGAGAAAGCTTTCGACAAAATCCATTGGCAATTTTTATTTCAAACCTTATTATCATTTAATTTTGGTGCTTCGTTTATACGCATGATTTCTGCTCTGTATTATGCCCCTACTGCTCGTTTATTTATTAATGGTCAAGTATCTAGTCAGTTTTCTCTTTTTAGAGGCACAAGACAAGGTTGTCCCCTCTCTCCACTTTTATTTCTCATTGGAATTGAACCTTTCCTTACTCATATAAGAAATTGTGTTAATATCAAAGGTATTCAGATTAAGGAGATTAATATCAAAGCTTTAGCCTATGCTGATGATGTGCTGTTATTTATTAGTGAACCTCTATCCTCAATGCCTGCCCTATTAGAAATTATTACAAAATATTCCATGGTTTCTGGTTATAAACTTAATATTAATAAAACTGAATTCTTCCCTTTAAACATTTTTTGTACTCCTGATATGTTACCCATGGCTGATATTGTGTGGCAAAAAGATAAATTAAAATATCTTGGGATTCTATTTGCGTCCTCCGTAAAAGCAACATTAACATTAAATAGTAATTTTATTCTGAATTATATCAAAGATAAAACGTCTAAATGGTCTTCACTTCACCTCTCTTGGTGGGGTAGAATGGACTCCATCAAAATGACTATTGCTCCTAAAAAATTTTATACACTTGCTATGATTCCTATTCAATTTCCTTTACAATTCTATAAAAACATTGATAGACTTCTCTCCAAATTTCTCTGGAATAATAAATCAACTCGTATTGGTTATAAAAAATTAAAAGTACCTAAATGCAATGCTGGATTTGGTTTGCCTGACTTTTTTCTATATCACAAAGCATTTATACTGAAACAAAGTTCCATATGGTTTTCTCCTTCCTCTTTAAAGAACCAACCTACATGGTTTCATATAGAGCAGTCTCTTGTGGATCCTTTTCCATTGACCACCTTGCTAACAATGTCCAATAGGTCAATATATGTGCATAAATCGGTTATTATTAAATCCACTAAACTCATTTTTAATGACCTGGATTCAATCTTTTTGATCCCTATGACTCATACTGAAGATATGTCATTGTGGCATAGTAATGTGATTAAATTGAATAGAAATGTTACTTTTTGGAATGCTTGGATTAAAGCTGGTATCTTTTATCTTAAAGATATCTATTTTGACAATGTTTTTATTTCTTTTGAAGCTTTACAAATGAAATTTAATTTACCTCAATCTGATTTTATTAAATATGAATCGTTATGTAATTCAATTTTAGACTCCTTCCCTCATGGTATTCCATTTAATGTTAAAGCAGATTTAGCACTATATATTCGAACTATCTCTACGTCATCACATACTGTCTCTATTTTATATAAAAAATTATCTAATTCTATAGGAAACAATCTAAATATTATTTCAACATTTTGGAATGATGAGCTTTCCCTTTCTTTGTCCAACGATACATGGACGACTGTTTGGCTTAATAGTATTTCAGGATGGCTACCTGTTTCACTTTACCAAACCAATTCTTATATTTTATTTAATTGTTTATGGACCCCAGTGCGTTTATTTCGTGCTAAGCTGATGCAAGACGACATTTGTTGGCATTGTAAATTACTCCCTGGTTCACTACGACATATGCTTTTTGAATGTCCATTAATTTTTAAATTTTGGTCTGATGTTTGGGATATTATTCAACAAATATTTCATATTCATGATGTTATTTCTTACAAAATATTAATATGTAAAGCTGTTGATCTTACGCATAACTTAACTGAATTAGAAGGTAAACTGTTTAACTTCCTAATATCAGCTGCTTTAAAGTCCATTACATTTTGCTGGAAGGATATTTCGTCTTTATCGGTTCATGCTTGGTGGTCATGGGTCATTTTTACAAGAAGAGGTGCTCAATTATCCCTGAAAGGGATCAATCACAATTCTAATTTGTTTCACTCGTTTTGGTTACCCATAGATGTATACTTATCTTTATAATTGTATATGTATACTTGATTCACCGTTTTACAGTCATTCTATTTAACGCCTTATATGATGAATGTAGCTCCTTTTTCGAATAAGTTGACAATGCAATTCTTCATGGCTCCCTCCCTGCCCTTCTTTTTAGTTTATCTCCCCTCCTTCTAATTGATTATATATACATCTTTAACTATTGTATTTAGAATTGCTTTTAGAAATGTTTTATTTTATATAGGTATTTTCGCTTGTGATAAATTTTTTCTGTATTGTCTGTATTTGTTCATTCTTATGGAAAATCTAATAAAACATTTTGAACTCAGAAATTCTGACGCATCTGTTGGCCAAAAAGTCATGCATTGCAGGAGTCGTGTCCCAAGCACGACGCAACTCCAGCAATGCTTGGGTGAGGCCTATACTTAATACACTGCGTCACTGCTTACGCCTGCTTCAAGCAGGTGTAAGGTTTTGAGGCAGTGATGTCTTAGAAGTGGCGCAGTAAAATCTTGTAGATTTCACTCCATCGCTTTAACAAGGCCTTCCTGCGTGGGTACCCACACCCTGCATACATTATACGTGACGCAGGTATAATGTGATGCAGGCCTTTCCAACGTGACGCATCTCCCTAAATTGGCCATATTGTTTCCGCCGCCGTTGCGTCACAGAAGTGATGCAACAGCAGTACAAAAGTGTCACCAGGGGCTTGTAAATCTGCCCCAAAATGTGTTAATAGAGTAACAAAACCAGTGTTCATGTCACAAGAAATGCAGTATAGGCATTGATCGAAAGTCCCTTTTTAGCAGGTCACAAAAATAGTTACTAGTGTTGGTCACTGCAACTAATAAACCCTAACTCCACACTTGCTCTGTTTAAAGTCGTACGCTTTTTATTATTCTTTAAAGTGCCATATCTGCCACTCTTAAAAGTCAGCCTGTGCCGTACAATTTCAATGTGCCGTTTCTAGAAGTAAGGATGGAATGGTTTCGTAAATCTGTACAGTGCTTCATGGCACTGGCGTGGCTGCACGGTCCTCAGTGGTTATTTGAGCCTGCACCTTTGGAGTGGTTAAAATAAAAGAAGACTTCACGTTTTCGGACAGAGAGATGCTCCACGCCTTCCTGCCGGAGGAATGCGAAGCCTTGTCTTTAGATTTATGTTGCCCTTGTCCTCAGAAATGTTTGCACTTGTTCCTTCCATGTGATCTCCAGGCATATTAGGGGTCATCAAAACACTCAAGATGATGGACGGAATGTTGCACATTGGCAAAACATTAGGGGTCATCCCATGAGAAGACCATACCTGCAGGAGGAATGTGTCCATCTGCAGCAGCGGTTTTCAGGGTGCAGTTTCACTCCCAGTCGAACCGGGTCCAGTGTCTCACATTTACAAGAGTTTGAGCTATTGGCATTGTAAATGACAATGGCTTTTAGTTATGTGTTGATTATAAAAATGTAAAAAAGCATTATCATTCACAACGCCAATAGCGTTAACTCTCGCAAATGTGAGACCGTTTGCATTGCAAATGCTTGTTAACTTTAAATATCGGTTTGAAATGGGCATCTTTCTTGCCCTTCAGCCGGCCGTGAACGTCTGTTTGTAAAATACAAGCAACAGATTAGGAAACCGTGGCACTGGGGTCCTTTTCTGCAGTAAAGTGCCCTCTTTCCGCTTGACACCAGCGTCGCAGCCACCCCCAGGCCCCTGTTCTAGTTGTAGCAGCACCTGGGAGACAGGCGGCCCCCGCTAGGCCCCTTGTCGGGGTATTTGAAGCATACTGTGGTTATGGGGCCACATTTTGATTCCTCACTGCTGTCCTAACATCTGCATCCATGCCAACATTTGGAAAGCAGAATCTGGTAGATTAAGATTTTTTTTTAATTATTGATAGAATATATTTCCCCCCATTGGCTTGTAATGACGTTGCAGCAATTTGAGGCTGCGGGAGAAAGCTAAATGAAGTCATCTTTGGCTTTAAAAATTCAAGCGTCTCCCGCCTGGATCGCCATGTTTCACTTGTAGGCGCTAGGGTTCTCCATAAAAGCTCTCTTTATTGGCAGAATTGCAGTTCTAATATGCAGAGCAAACTTGAGCACGAGGCATTGGAGCGCTTTACAACATCACCAGTTACATTACACACGGACACATGTGTGTGTTTTAGGTGCGAGATGGAGAATTTCCCAGAATGAATCCCAGGATGTTGTCGAACCGATGCCGAGACTCGAACCGGGTTCCCGAGTTCCCAGGGTAGCAGCTCTGTCCATTACGCTACATTCGCCCTGCTCTCATGGGGCGAGCTCCAGCCGTCCAGAGGTCGGTGATGGGTCAGAGGCCTGGACAGTGGCTTCCCCCTCTACGGTTACCTTCTGAGTAGGATTTCCCACAGTTATATTTCCTTCCCTAGTTTAGTTTTCACCCCCCGGCCTAAACGGCCACTTTCACAAGGGAAACACGTCTAAAACCGCGTGACAGTCGCTTGAATCAATCTTTAACAAATGTCAGCAATGCAGACTGGCATGCGTGTGGCACTGAGTGTAAAAAGGCGCCGCCAGTTTGGGCCGTGATGCCAGGGTGCCAACGTTTTAAAAAGCCTGTGGTAGTGGTAGTGGCCCCAGCCGGGCGGTGCCCACATGCAAGCAAGGAACTTAGGCCCCATCGAATATATGTCGTTACTACGCATTCCGTTGCAATGCATGCCTTTACCACGCATGCGTTACAACAGAATGTTTTTTCTTCGCATTGCCTTTACCTCGATTTTTCCTTTACACCGCTTTTTCTGTTTTGGGGGTGAGACCCCCCCAAACCCCCTTTCTTCTTTTTTTTCCCTTTCTCTTAGGTCTTCGCCGACACTAAAGAAGGACTGACGCTTTTTTTCGGATGAGGAAGACGTTGTTCCGTGATGACGTTGCTTGCGTGGTAAAGACGTCGTTGAAGCAATACGCATTGTGAAGACGTTTACGAGGTAAGTGTTCCGTTGTAAACGTAAAGCGTAGAAAATGCTTTGTGGTAAAGGCTGTTTCCCGGCCCCATCAGCTGTCTTCTTAGTTCAAAAACACCTTTGGGGGGTGCAGAGGGCCCTGGTGCCACAGTACCTGCTGCACTGATGATATTTGCGTCCTTGCTAACACGTGCAGTACTCCGTCACAATAACAATTTTACATTTGCTTTATGAACCTTCTTGCTTTTCAGATTAGCTTGAAAAAGCATTTTTTGGCCACTTATGTTTCAACATTTTTGGAGACAGAATCAACCCGAACCCTTTTTATGACGGTGGGGCTCGCTCACCACAGAGCACTCACCACGAACTTTCATGCCTCACTACTTTCAAATGTCCCTAGCCGCCACTGTCTCCACTAATGGTTTTGGCTATGAATTTCAAAAGCCTCTATTATTGGCAAAGCAAATTGTCTTGCCTGGCCTGTTTTGCCAATGCTTGTTTTAAATTATCACCTAGAAAGTAAAATGTACCCAGAAACATCAAGCCAGCTCAACAATCGAGTTATTGAAGCCATGCGCGCGGCCTTGTGTGAGAAGACCACAATGCAATGACTCTTGCTCAACCAGCCTCTCTCCCTCCACCGCCTTTAAAAAAAGGCCCAAGTGTTTCAACGCTCATGCACACACACATGAGGAAATATTTACACAGATTGGAAAGTTTATTGGCCAATTGGGTCTCTCCAGGTGTTTCGGCTCTTTTATTGGGATTTTTTCAGTGTGAGAAGCAGGATATGGAGGAAGCGAAGGGGGTTTACGGGAATTTGAAGCGATGTTTTGACTGTGAAATCCACGCATTCTGATCACCATGAGGGGGGCGCTATGTTGATCGGTGTGAATTAAGTCAAGGATTCGTTCTTGGCTTCTAATAAGGTGCCTTCCATAGCTTAGGGTAACTCCAGGCTGGCTTTGGCCTATTTTTTGTTGCATGAAAGGTCTGGGTGAACGTACAAAGGGGTGGACTGTGGTGGGCGCTGCAGTCTTCCATGAAGTCATACTGTTGGGCCTGTCCTCTGCTGGGTGTTTGTGTTGGTAGTTATCAAAGGGCCCACTATGGAGGCTGCTAAAGGCTTCAAGCAGCTGGAGACCAACACCCCAGGCTAAAATGTCAGGGTAGCTGAAGAGGCCTCGTTTCGCACCTGGCGACGTCAGAAGGTTGACCTCTGGTGCCAATTTCAAGACGGGTACAGAGGGAGATCACAGACAGCAGTGTTGTAGGAGCGCTGTGCACCTTCTCCTTCATCCACAACCTTGAAGGCCCTGGACACTTGAGGTAGCCAGGTGAGGGCCAGGGGTAGAAAAGGGCAAGAAGCCAGGGCTACAGCTGATACTCCTGGCTACCACTAATTCATGTCCATAATCCCAGGCCAGCACAAGGCCAAGAAATACAAAGTAGGTGGCAGAGCAGTCCTTTGTTTTAATGTTCATATTTTGGAAATCCAGTGGTTGTCCTGTATGAGTAGATGAGGAGCAGAAACAAATTATAGGAGGGATACTTGCACTAAGGTGGACCACTGGTAACTACTGTGATTAACATTCCATTCCACCATGCTGCAGCAGTCTGTGCTATTACAGGCGAGGACCAACCGTATGCAAACCATCCCTGAAGAGGAGCAGTGCCCCTCAAACTGTCAGACCATGTCCCGACATTGCTAGGACACGCCCCTGCTTCAACAGAACACAATCATCAGTCAGATGTCCCTGGCGGCCTAAATGGGGAGGTGCAGCCTGGCACCCTTCAGCACTACAAACGTGAGGCCCACATTTGTGTCTCCCCAAGAGTTTTGTTTTTCCTCGTGATGCACCCTCTGTGGGTTCCATGTGTGGGTTCTCTAGCTCTCTGGACCTATGGACTTCGGTGGCATCTCACCAGTGGGGCCCAATAAGGTAATAATATGTCTAGAGTTGCTCGTGTTCCCTTTCAGTAGAACTTTGACTCAAAAGTTATTTTCAGACTGGGTCTCATTGGCAAATTGACTTATTTAATGTAAGGCTGTTTGCAAATGCTGCATGTGGCTTTTAGTTGCTGCAGAGCTCCAGGAGCGGGCAGCAGGGTACCGCAGAGAGCGCTGTGCTTTGAAAGAGGAGTAGTGTGCTGCTCCTGCTGGAGACACCACACAGAGACATGCAGGAAGGGCCCGGTGATCTTTATTTCCTTTTCTGGTGATACAGTCTCTGTGAGCCCCTTTGTGGGCATGTGCTACTTAGCCATCCTCCACTGCTGATCTGTGTGTGTTCTCTACTTTCATCACTTCCTGTCCCTTCCCCAGCTGCACAGGAAGTGGTGTCCATTGTCCAGCAGCTGGGCACGGAGGTACCTGTTCCCTTGTGCCCTCTTCTCTGCACGGCATCTCCTACATTCTCACGAAAACTACACTGCGTGTTGTGATGATGAAGCGGGGTGTACAGCTAGGAGGTAAGGTGGAACCGGAGTACAGATGCAAGAGCAAGAAGGGCAGAAAGAGAGAGAAATAGATTAAGAATTGTAATGTGCACTGGTTGTCATACTTCTTCTTTTAGTAGCTAGGGCTCTCTGATGTTGCACGTTGGGCACTGCTCAGCCCCAGGCCTTTGTTGCGACTCCGTGCTTAGAGATCATGGCTCTCTCGTGGACTCATGTCCTGCGCTATTGGTCGGACAGAACCATTTCTGTCTCTTCTCCTCCTTTGCGTTGAAACTCTCATCTTCTCCCAGAGTGTGATATTTCTTGAAGTGTGAGATGTTCCTGGTTATTGAGTGACCCTGTTGCCCTTTGACTTTTGTGATTGTCAATCGTACTGTTAGGAAAGTGGTGTCCACTGTCCAGTTTTCACAGTGTCACACCAGCACCAAGTCGCCAGGTTGGATGTTGGCAGTCACTTGTCAACGGTATAGATCCGCATAGCTCTGCGTCTTGGCATTGACAGTTTGAACTCATGCTGGTATGCTGTCATGATCTCTCAGAAGTTCTTCCTCCATCTGGGGCAGTCGCTTATTCTTCCAAACACCAGTTCAGAGGGACACTTCGCTATGGAGCTGTGTAGTGTGTTGCCATAGTCACTTAAGACTAGACAGAAGGCTTGGCCTCTCGATATTTAGGTTAATTTGGCTCATTGCACTACCTTCTTTGTTGTGGCCAAGAACCGCTGTGCCCTACCATTTGCTTGAGGCCACGCAGGTGTGATCTTTCTGTGATGAATCTCCATGAACGCCAAGAATCTGTGACAGCCATCCCCTAATATTGGAGGTCAATTGTCTGTTTTGAGTATGGATGGGGTGCCTCACGCCATAAAGAAGTCATCTAACATGGGCAGTATGGCAGCTGACAATGTAAACGAGACCTGACACAAGGGAAAAAAGACACAAAAGTCCGTACACTTCGATATAAAGAGGGCAACTGCCTCACCATGGACCAAGTGTCTATGTCAATATGTCGCTAATCTAGCATAAGTAATATGTAATAAACATTATCATTTTAGAGAATACAAATGCCTTACTCTGAGTCAGATGTCTATGTAAACCTACAACCAATCTAGCATGTGAAATATCCAGCACAAACGTTTCTTGGAAATATGTAGATATAAAAAAGGAATTTATTAGAATAAAAAGTATATTTATAAAATACAAATCACGTAACCATTCAATGGATGTAATAACTCTCCTCCCACCGGAGGTTACAATCCAAATTCTTCACGCAAGTAGATAAAAACTTTAAAAACAGTCAAAACAGACAACGCAGCGTTTCGGTGACTCCTTGATATTTTCACCTTCTTCAGGACTAAAAACAGTTTTCAACAGATCTAAATGGCAAAAAAAACTTTGTTTAGACACATATTCATTCCACAAGCTGGTCATGCTATACATTACAATACTTTGTTTTAACTCGCATTCTATCATATTTAAATCCATTATTATATAAACTAGACATTTGTTCTAAGTACACATAATGCTATACTGTATATATATATACATATATATATATATATATATATATCGCGACACCTATTTATTGACACTTGGTCCCCCAAACTTTCATTTAAAAACTATCATGTTGTTGTTATTACATCTTTCTTCATATATCCCACTCTAGATTCATTATTGTGCTATTTAAAGGGTCATGAAATTGTCCGGTCCTGTTCTTCGATGAACTCTCTGATTAGTGGTATTTCTGACTCTCTTATTTACTTTATGTTGCACCAGTACTATGTCAAATAAAACATTAATACTAACATGCCAAATGTGCTATCAAAATCAACTCAGTTTGTATTTTCTTCTATTATCCCTGGTATCGGATTTCTTAATCACCCAATTGATATCGACTTTCAAGGACCAACTAGATAAATGCCTTGATCAATTCTATGACAATACCTTATAATGAGTTGGATTATGTTCCAATTCCATAAACTTAGGGGGATGAACCTTTTTTTCCACCGAAAGGCTACAGTGATAAAGGCTATGGATAAAAGAAGGTAATCATTGTCTCCACGTCTCTCATCATCAATCTGAAATACGTATTGTGACACCGGTATAGTTCTTATTGCATACCTTACACTTTTGATAATCAAAATCTTCTCTTTGTCCGTTACAGCCACTGTAGTATTAGGGAAACTTGGGTAGGGAGTTTGAAAATTAAAATACAGCTCTGTCTGTCTTTTTTTCTATATAAAAACAGAGAACATCAGAACATATCAATTTACTCCTGTGTTTTATTTTTACGCTATTATGTCGGTGGAACACACTCAACAGGGATATCCCAGCTTACCCACTCAACTCAGCTGATGTATTGTATTCTGCAAATGACGCAAATTTTGAGACCTGGCATCGACTTTTTTTCACATTGGCGATATAGTGCTCTGGTCCTGATAGTTATATATTTAGCCGGTAGTTTAAAATCTGTAAATATAGAATTCAAAGTGCCTTATTTTATGTCACAAGTTGGCGTACGATATAGCATAAATACAGCAATCTCCCAGTTTCTCTCTATGTTCGACATTTAGTGTTTATCAAATTTGGAATCAGGTGTCATCACTATAGGGCCGGTATGAGTAACATTCTGTTTAGGTTCTACTCATTATAGTAATACTGAGCATAAACATTATGTTAATTTCGCTCTATCTATGATCTCAATAAAATTAACAATCTCTTTGGATGGTTGATACACCGCGTTGATTAAGCCTCCGAGTTCGTGTTCTTTGATGGGGTAGTAAAGAATATCCAATACATTAAAAATTACACCCGCTAAGCTTGTAACGGCGGCGTAATCACAAAATAGAAATGAAAACTCAGCGTACTCTTTCCAGGTTCTAGTAACCACTTGTTGGATTAGGAAAATAAAATTTTTATTTCACTCTCTGCAATGTCTAAATCGGGTTTAAGACCAATGTAAATAGTTGTTTGCACCGCGTTTGTTTAGCAGAAACGCTTGTGTATATATATAGTGCGAAAACGAGTATCGAGTACTCTAAATGTGAGAAAACGCTAGGCAGGTGTCTGCGGTTTGTCTGCGAAATAGAACATAACCGAAATTAGAGCTCAACAAGCTTTCCTCTGTATCACTCACCAGGTCAAGGACTCGTGGCCTCCCTGCTCTAGCGGACTTCCGGGTTCAAGGTATAAAGCGCTTCCGGGGCGTTGGTCTATTTATATTCCTTGACTCCACCCACTAAGGCGGAGTTATATTTTTCACTCTAACGTACTCAAATCGGCATTGGTCTAATTATTTATTTGTAAACAGATTATACCATACATCTCAAACTTCCATCGGGTACAATATACTGTCACAGCTAAATATTGGTGTCTGCGAGTGGCGGCCATCTTTGAATACTAGGATTCACTGGGTTGCTCTTTATTGATCTGTGCCTCAGACGTTTTTGTTACCAACTTTGTTTCAGCAGTATTCTATTTACTTTATGCTTTAAAACCTTTGAGTATTCTAAATACCATACACATGCTGGTCTTAAATATTACAGCGCATCAAGTGAGTTATCCCAACCGGATATTTTAATCAAGTTATCTGGATGCAGGGATTAACTCCTTAATAAAAAAAATCGAACAAATTCAGGAAGGATGTGACGAAATACAATCTAGAACACATCTACCCTTATTTACAGAAGGATTTTTATGACAGACCGAGAGAAGAGAATTATAAAAGGAATAACTGGCAACAACCGAGGAGGAACTTCTCAGAAAAAAGAGTTACATTTCTAGATACCTCCTACACAAGTTCAGAATCAGAGAATGAGAATTTACAAGATGCTAGAAAGAATGGAGAGCCGACCCCTGGCACAAGCAGAGTAACTCTCTATTTTTTAGAACAGCGCCAACCCAACCCTGGCCAAAACCGTGGCAGAGGGAGGGGGAGAGGGAGTTTTTACTCTCAGAATGCGCCACAGAAACACCCCTACATGAAGACCAGGAGCCAAACAGGATGGGATTAGACAAAAAAACCCCAATTATTAATCTGTCAAATAGGACACTCAGCAAAGAGGATATATATGTACTAGAGAAAGGGTTAGCCTATACAATATGCACCCCAGTTGATAAATTTAACCTAGAGAGAGACCTACAAAGTTTTTTTAGGAAAATTTGTTTAAATATTTTTTTTTTAAAACAAAGAATACGATGGTACACCAACCAATAATAATTCCTGCTTTAAACCGAAATCCTTGTGGACACCTTCTCTAAACCTTGTAAACAAAAATATAGAATTATTTGAAAAGGTCCTAGAGAAGAGCGTTGATGACTTCTTCACTAAAACTATCTGGTGGCAAACAACCTAACTCCCCTAGAGAAAACTGCACTTACGAATCTAGAACAGTGCAAAGAATTAACCATTAAACCAGGTGAAAAGGGAGGGAGGATCATTGTGATGGACACTAATGATTACAACAATAGGATGCTTAACCTCCTGAACAATTCAACACACTACCAGAAATCCAGTAAAGAAGTGTGGAATGCATAAATTAACAAGGTGATGAGACTCTTAGATCTTGTCAAAGACAATGATATCTTGTGTCCTGATGAATACGGCTTTCTTAAAAACACCAATCCTAGATTACCAGCAATATACGGTCTACCTAAGGTACATAAAGATCTTAAAAATCCCCCCATGGGACCCATTATCTCGAGCATAGACTCCTTGACGGAACCACTAAGTAAATATGTGGATAAATTCCTTCAACCCCTGGTGATACGCCAAAAGGCTTATATAAAAGATACAACAGCTATGATAAAGAAAATTGAGAAATCACCATATAATGTGGCTTCCCAGTGGCTAATCACCTTAGACATAGAGGCCCTCTGTACAAACATACTACAAGATGACACTATCAGTATGTTAGAGGGCCTCTTGGCTAATGATATGGGTGACTTATCTTCACATTCCGCATTCTTAAGAATAACATTTTCTTATTCAGAACTGACTACTATAAACAGATCAAAGGGACCAGCATGGGAGCGACCTGCGCTCCCAGTCTGGCCTGTTTGTATGTAGCTGCTTTCGAAGACAGGCACATATTCAATACAACGGCACCATCTCATGCTGGTCCCGCTTTATTGATGATGTTTTCTTTTTATGGAAGGTTTCTAAGGATTCCCTCATTGAGTTTATAGAGTGGACAAAACTAGGTGATATTAACCTAAAGTTCACATCTACCATTAATAAAGAGAGTTGTGATTTCTTAGACATCAAGATAAAATATAATGCAGGGATATTAGAAGAAGAACTGTTCACTAAACCCACAGACCGCAATACTATGCTTCACAATCACAGCAACCATCCAGTCTGACAAAAAAACAATATTCCCTTTGGACAGTATTTAAGGATTAGACGCAACTGCACAAATATTAAAGATTTCAATCGTCATGCAGACGTCCTAACTAAAAAACTTTTAGACAGGGGTTATCCCAAGAGATTAACTAGACAAGCATACAAAAGAGCTAAATATTATGATAGAGACTTGTTGTTCACTACTAAGACCATAATGCAACTACACAGAATCTTCCCTTAATTTTCGTTACAAATTTTAGCAGTGCCAGTAATAAAGTTAAGAACATCATAAATAGAAACTGGCAATTGTTGAATGATAAGAACAATGTAAAACTCCCTAAACCTATGTTCTCTTTTAGACGTAATCGTACCATTCGAAATTGTCTTGTACATACCTATAGGAATGAAACAGTATGCAAACAACGTAGCATTAATAGTGCCCCTTTTCCTGTAGGTAATTTTCCATGTAACTCCTGTAAAAACTGCAGTAATATTATGAAAGGCAGTGTGATTAATCATAATGGGATTACACATAATGTCAAGAATTTCATTAACTGTAGGACCAAAAATATGATCTACCTAATTGTCTGCCCCTGCAATAAGGGATACATAGGGGAGACATCTCGAGAAATTAGAGTCAGGATCACTGAACATAAATCAGCAATCAAGACAAATAAAAAGACAGCGCCCTTAGTGGAACACTGGATGGAAAATAACCACAAAGCTGATGACCTGAAATTGTGTGCCATTGAAGTTATTCAGCTTGATGCTAGGGGTGGGCGGAATTTGCGAAATTCACTTTTGCAAACTATCGTGAAAATGTTAAAAATCTCCGCAAACACGTGGAAATAACGCAAAGACGCTGAAGTTTTTTTCCCGCCCGTTCGCGGTATTTTCTGCGTGATCGCGGCTCGCCAACTTACCCATGCCCTTGCTCACGGACGCAGCCATCTTGTTTTCACTTGTCCCGCCCGCTAGCGTTCGATATGACGTGCCCGCGTCCTCACGCTCTTGCTCGCGGTGGAGAATGACGTGTTCGAGATCTCAATCATCTCATACTCTCGCAGTGCATGATCGCGAGAAGAAAGACGTGATCGCACGATAAATGACGTGATCGCGCGACAAATGTTAATGCGGGCGCGAACTGTCACGAGACAACGCAAATGGCTACCAACAATCCAACATCTCGTGGAGAACGCGACCGGATCAGGAAAACTTGTCGGCGAACGCGGGGATTCAGGTAAGGCGATCGCACCACGCGAGAATGTATTTTTTTACAGCGCGAGCAAGAAAAAAAAATACGGTAAGATGCGGATTGTGGAAATTTTGACATTTTCGCGCTCTCCGCGGAACGAGAAAATGTCAAATTATCGCAATTTCTGCAAGCAGAACGGTATTTTCACCCAGGCCTACTTGATGCACGTGGAGGAGACCATATGTGGAAAAGAAAAACTTGAACAATTTTACATGTCACGCTTTAATACGTATAAAAATGGCCTCAATAATAAAGAGGAGTGGGAAAGATTAATATAATTCATCCCACTCTGGATATTGTCCATTAGAAGTCACATATAATTTTGTGCAAGTCTCTATGATCAGATTAGAATGCCAATACAGGACCTTGTCAGGGCATCAGTAGCATTAACATTATGCGTAAGTAACACTAAGGATGAGGAAAAAGTGACAAGCAATATTGCTTTAGCTCCATTTAGCTAGTTCACAACGTGAAGATCGCCGCCATTCGGCGGATACACGTATAACTTGATTGAAATATCCGGTTGGGATAACTAACTTGATGCGCTGTAATATTTAAGACCACAACGTGTATGGCATTTAGAATACTCAAAGGTTTTAAAGAATAAAATAAATAGAATATTGCTGAAACAAAGTTGGTAACAAAAACTTCTGAGGCACAGATCAATAAAAAGGAACCCAGTGAATCCTAGTATTCAAAGATGGACTCCACTCGCAGACACCAATACTTAGCTGTGACAGTATATTGTACCCGATGGAAGTTTGAGATATATGGTATAATCTACAAATAAATAATTAGACCAATGCCGATTTGAGTACGTTAGAGTGAAAAATATAACCCCGCCCTAGTCGGTGGGGTCAAGGAATATAAATAGACCAACACCCCGGAAGAGCTTTATACCTTAAATCCAGAAGTCCGCTATAGCAGGGAGGCCGTGAGTCCTTGACTTGGTGAGTGATACAGAGGAAAGCTTGTAGAGCTCTAATTTTGGTTATATTTTATTTCGCAGACAAACCGCAGACAGCTGCCTAGCGTTTTCTCACATTTAAAGTACTCGATACTCGTTTTCGCTCTATATATACACACGAGTATTTCTGCTAAACAAACGCGGGGCAAATGACTATTTACATTGGTCTTAAACCCAATTTAGACATTGCAGAGAGAGAAATTACATTTTTCTTTTGCTCGAACCAACAAGTGGTTACTTGAACCTGGAAAAGAGTACGCTGAGTTTTCATTTCGATTTTGTGATTATGCCGCGGTTACAAGCTTAGCGGGTGTAATTTTTTATGTATTGGATATTCTGTACTGCCCCATCAAAGAACACGAACGCGGAGGCTTAATCAACGCGGTGTATCAACCGTCCAA
Source organism: Triturus cristatus (assembly GCF_964204655.1). Classification (NCBI taxonomy): domain Eukaryota; kingdom Metazoa; phylum Chordata; class Amphibia; order Caudata; family Salamandridae; genus Triturus; species Triturus cristatus. The sequence goes on from NC_140591.1 coordinate 69,852,761, forward strand.
AGAGATTGTTAATTTTATTGAGATCATAGATAGAGCGACATTTATATAATGTTTATGCTCAGTATTACTATAAAGAGTAGAATTTAAAAAGAACGCAACTCATACCGGCCCCCATACTGACGACACCCGAGTCCAAATTTGATAAACACTTAGGGCCTCATGTAGGTAGCTAAATACCGGTCGGTAACGGCCGAAATTCGGTAAAAAACCCGTTACCGACCGGTATTTAGATAGTTGAGATGTAGGAGGCCAAAAACCCATATTCGGTAAATATGAATCGGTAAATACCGATTCATATTTACCGAATTCTAAAATACCGCTTCAAATTTACCGAATACATATTTTCCGAATCGGTAAATATGAAGTGGTAAATATGAAGTGGTAAAACGGAAAAAGATATGTAGGTAAATTCGGTAATTAAGAAATCCATGAAAATCGGTAAATAAGAGTCGGTAATTAACACTGATAGAAAGCAGGTGGTAAGCATCAACACTGCATATAAGCAATCCCAAAATGCAACAGCGTGGACAACATGGCCGCTCTGTATGTCATTGCAAGGCGGCTACGTCTACAGGCAGCAGGACTGAGGATATGGAGACGGGAGGAACGCATCTACAGACAGCGAATCACACTTTTTTAAATGACTGACGCTGAGATACATGAAAGGTACAGGCTACACCCCCAAACCATCATGGACCTGATAAGGGACCTGCACCCACTCCTGGACCAGCCAACAAGAAGGGCGCATGCCATACCACCACATGTGCAGGTTCTCTGCAGCCTACACCTACTTGCATCTGGCAGTTACCAGGGGGTGATAGCTGCGGTGGGCGGTGTATCCCAGAGTTGCCTGTCCCGTTTCTTCAGGAAGTTCCTGGATGCCATGATGCAGAGAATGCACCACTACATCAGCTTCCCAAACACACAGGCTGAACTGCAGAAAACTAAAACTGACTTTTATCACATGGCACAGTTCCCCCATGTCATTGGCTGTATAGATGGCACACACATCCCAATCTGCCCACCAGCTGCCACTGAGCACATCTACAGAAACAGAAAGTCCACCCACTCCATCAATGTGCAGGTAATCTGCGATGCAGGGAACATCATCACTGATATCGTTGCCAAATTCCCTGGGAGCACCCATGACTCCTACATCTTCCAGAACAGTGGGATCTACACACGACTGCTTGCGGGAGAATTTGGAGAAGGATACCTGCTAGGTAAGTAACAGTGACGCTCCATAGTACTCAGTGCAAATCATAGTGTATTGAGGCATGTGACTGATGTCTCCCTTTTACTCACCTAGGGGACAGTGCATATGCCGTGCGGTCATTCATCCTCACTCCCTACCTACACCCATCAACCCAGAGTGAGAGACGATATAATGTGGCACACAAATCTACACGCAATGTGGTGGAGCGCACGTTTGGACTATTGAAGAGCAGGTTTCGCTGCCTCCATAAGAGTGGAGGTGCACGCCAGTACACACCCATCCTCTGCTGCAAGATAATTGCCACTTGTGCAATGCTGCACAACCTTGCCACAAAGAGAGGCACAGAGGTCGAAATGACATATATTGAGGACAATGATGATGCGTCTGCACAGGCAGAGGCCAACGCAGCAGGAATGCCAACAGCAACAGATGGGAGAGTGAGACGGGCAGAGATCACATGCAACTATTTCTGAATGAGTAAGGGGACACAGCCAGTAGTTGGATGCCATAACGTAGTTTAATCAGGCAGCACTACGCCACGACACAAAGGAAAACGTATTCCAACAACAATGAAAATTAAATTTTGTCAGTTAAGGGTTATTTCACCCAATTGTTTCATTGTTTTGCCTGACGCTTTAATGTTTGCGCCCACGCGCACCAGTGCGGGATGGAATTGAGGGAGCGTCCTCACTGGCTGGGGTACCAGTGGCACCACGTTGACGCCTGTTGCTCCGACGAGTGTCTGGGACAGGAGGGGTTATGCTGCTCCTGCTGGTCGTGTCTTCTGTGTCACCAGCATCCAAAGCGCCAGTTGTTGCAGACTGGCTGGTGAGCAGCACTTCTAGTGCACTCGTGACCCTAACCATCCCCCTGGACACATCTGTGCTGCAGTGTGCAAGGCCCTCCTGCATCGCCACAGAGCGCCTGCAGAGCAGCGATGTGGCAGTCGCCAGCCGGTTCACTGCCCTTGAGGTCAGATCCTTTCTCTGATGTCCCCTGCGCCGTGCTGCCCTGTCCTCATCGTACTTTGAGCACAGCAGCATGATGGATTGGGACATGTCCCGCATGCCCGCTGCCCTCTCAGCCATGCCCCCTGCCATGGCGCTGATGCCCTTGTCAATGTTTCCAAAAGTATTATTGAAGCCACGCATTTGTTGCTGTACGGACACCATTGCCCTTGCCTGGATGCGTTGTATTTTCACCATGGTGCCCTCAAGCCCTGAGAACACTCCATGGCCCTGCCCAAGGGGAGGTGGACTCTGCGGCCGAGCCCTGCGGCGCCATCTGCCAACTGTGTGTTCTCCCTCAGAGTCGGAAGGCACACTGGCATGGGTTACATCCTGGGGTACAGTGGACGTTTCCGGCCCCCTCGAGTCTTCGGACGATGAGTCGGTCACATCCAACCTGGCTGCAGGACGCCTCCTCAACCTGTGCAATGCAGGTGGTGAAGATGGTGGTGACACCTGCAGGAGTGGGGATGCTGGCAGGAGCGGCGATGCTGGCTGGGGTGGTGTAACTGCCTGTGGTGCCGTTCCCTGGGCAGTACTGGTGGTGGCCTTCTCTGCGCTGTGTTTGTGGTGTGCCCTCTCACCCTTGTCATGGGCAGTGCTGTGCGCAGTAGTGCCTGTGGACAGAAAAGCGACATCAGCTAAGTGTACCTGAAGCATTGATTTGATGACATGACAATACATTTTCTGTACAGTATCTCAATGTCCTCTGCCTGCTTCTCGCTACTTTGTGTCACATGCCCTGTTATTCTGTGCTAATCGTCTCATGTTTGGGCTTTCAGGGACTACATCTCCCATGATGCATTGCTGGCATGCACTAATGCCTGTACTGGAGTGGGATTCTCATAGCACATTTGGGGAGTTGGGATAGGGGTAGGGGGGCACATTGCTGTGCAAGCGTCTTACCTTGTTTGGAGGTGCCTCTGGCGGAGCTGTCAGCGTCCCCAATCCCCACAATGCTTTCTGGCTCAATGGTTGTCTCCACTAGCTCCTCCAGTTCTGTCAGGGCTGGTGCCCTGTTGCGTCCACCTCCTGTCTGGCTGGCCTCTTTTTTTAATTCTGCCACCTTCCTCTTCGTGATGATACGGATGTCGTACCACCGCTTCTTGAGGACATCGATGTCCCGGGGGGTCACTCCCATGGCATTCACCTGTGCCTGGATTCCAAGCCAGATCTTACGTTTCTCTGACTCAGGCACTTGCTGTGACTGTTTTCCAAAAAGCTTCTGGTGCTGCTTCACGACCTCCTCCACCAGTACTTGCAGCTCCTTTTGGCTGAATTTCAGCTTTCGCTTCCTCTCCCCTCCTTCCCTCTCTGTGTCCTGGCTGGCCATTCTTGCAGTCTCCAGGGCTGAATCAGGCAGTTGCTCTCTTCCTCTCCTCAGCACTCCCAGCCTCTCCAGAGTCTGCTGATTGTGTGCACCTGCCTGGGTGTGGCCACTCCCTGGTTGGGTGGGGTTTAGGTAGCACAGGATTGGCTGATTCAAGTCATGTGTTTTTGAACTACCGATTCGGTATTTACCGATTCGGTATTTACCGATTCGGAAAATACCACTTCGGTATTTACCGATTCGGAAAATACCGCTTCGGTATTTACCGATTCGGTAAATTCCGATTCATGTTTACCGAATTTTACCGAATTGGTAATGTTTACCGATTGTTGACCTACATATAACTTACCGATTCTTAAATACCGATTCGGTAAAATTCGGTATGTAAGAATCGGTAAAAATTATTTACCTACATATGGCCCTAAATGTCGAACATAGAGAGATGCTGGGAGATTGCTGTATTTATGCTGTGTATAGCAATGCTTTATGCTATATCGTACGCCAACTTGTGACATAAAATAAGGCACTTTGAATTCTATATTTACAGATTTTAAACTACCTGCTAAATATATGACAATCAGGACCAGAGCACTCTATCGCCAATGTGAAAAAAGTCGAGGCCAGGTCTCAAAATTTGCGTCTTCTGCAGAATATAATACATCAGCTGACTTGAGTGGGTAAGCTGGGATATCCCTGTTGAGTTTATTCCACCGACATAATAGCATAAAAATAAAACGCAGGAGTAAATTGATATGTTCTGATGTTCTCTGTTTATATATAGAAAAAAAAAGACAGACAGAGCTGTATTTTAATTTTCAAACTCCCTACCCGTGTATACCTAATACTACAGTGGCTCTAACGGACAAAGAGAAGATTTTGATTATCAGAAGTGTAAGGTATGCAATAAGAATGATACCGGTGTCACAATACGTATTTCAGATTGATGATGAAAGACATGGAGACAATGATTACCTTCTTTTATCCATAGGCTTTATCACTGTAGCCTTTCGGTGGGACAAAAGGTTCATCCCCCTAAGTATATGGAATAATCCAACTCATTATTAGGTATTGTCATAGAATTGATCAAGGCATTTATCTAGTTGGTCCTTGAAAGTCGATATCAATTGGGTGATTAAGAAATCCTATACCAGAGATAATAGAAGAAAATACAATCTGAGTTGATTATGATAGCACCTTGGGCATGTTATTATTAATGTTTTATTTGACATAGTACTGGTGCAACATAAAGTAAATAAGAGAGTCAGAAATACCACTAATCAGAGAGTTCCTCATAGAACAGCACCGGTCAATTTCATGACCCTTTAAATAGCACAATAATGAATCTAGAATGGAATATATGAAGAAAGATGTGATAACAACAACGTAATAGTTGTTAAATGAAAGTTTGGGGGACCAAGTGTCAATAAATAGGTGTCGCGATATATATAGACAGTATAGCATTATGTGTACTTAGAACAAATGTCTAGTTTATATAATAATGGATTTAAATATGATAGAATGCAAGTTAAAACAAAGTATTGTAATGTATAGCGTGACCAGCTTGTGGAATGAATATGTGTCTAAACAAAGTATTTATGCCATTTAGATCTGTTGAAAACTGTTTTTAGTCCTGAAGAAGGTGAAAATATCAAGGAGTCACCGAAACGCTGCGTCAACTGTTTTGACTGTTTTGAAAGCTTTTATCTACTTGCGTGAAGAATTTATATTGTAACCTCCGGTGGGAGGAGAGTTATTACATCCATTGAATGGTTAAGTGATTTGTATGTTTATAAATATACTTTTTATTCTAATAAATTCCTTTTTTATATATACATATTTCTAAGAAACTTTTGTGCTGGATATTTCGCATGCTAGATTGGTTGTAGGTTTACATAGACATCTGACTCAGAGTAAGGCATTTGTATTCCCTAAGATGATAATGTTTATTACATATTACTTATGCTAGATTAGCGACATATTTACATAGACACTTGGTCCATGGTGAGGCAGTTGCCCTCTTTATTTCGAAGTGTAGGGACTTTTTTGTCTTTTTTCCTGTGTATACCCCGTCCCTCTGCTCAGCACTGGGGTAACTCCCTCCCTTTTTTCGGTTCGACCAAGGGAAAATCAACTTGTCCCCCCCGTGTTTTGCGAACCATAGAAGTCAGCTGCCAACGTCAACCGCAGTGCGTCCGAGAGGCCAGAAACCTGTAGCTGTGCTGTCTTTGAGGGCTGCACTGTACTTTGGCACAGTTGGCATATTTAAATGGTTGCCTCTATGAGGTTGTCCAGTCTCTGGAGATAGACTTGGTCTTCGGGTAGCTTTTTGGTTGCTTCCATGTCCCTATGACTTTTTTGAGCGATGTTAACAGTTCAGCATCGTAGTGACTTTGGTATTACTATTCATGTGCCGTGTAATAGAATTCCTTGCTCTGTATCTGACAGCTCTTCCAGAACATTCTTGAATGCTAGAACTTCATCCTTATCAATTCTGTCAGTGCATTGGAGGTTGTGATTGACATACCCTCACCTTTGTCATTTCATGTGGCCTTGACTTCCATTAGTGTGAAGTCCTTAGGTGTCCTTATGTGATTCCTGAACCAGTTCTTCCACTGAAATTTGCCCTGGAGTGGATTGACTCAGTGCGAAGCTGATGTATTCCTCCTCCAAGGATCTCGTGGTGCCTCCATGGGGAGGAGGGTATCGTGAGACGTAGGTGGCCGATTACGTCGCTTTCCAGGTTTATCGAGGAGCTTGATGTTGTAGTCCATTAGTCATATTCCCCGCATTTCAATTCTCCGTGGAATCTTTTCCTTTGGGTTTCCGTGTATTGTTATTAACGCCTGATAGTCTGTTACAATTGGAAAGGGTTTCCATCCAGAAATATGTGATGAAAGTCACAGGCCCATAATATGGCGAACCTTACAGGTTTTGAATAAGACTTCCCCACCTCTGTGAGCCTCCATCTTGCATATGTGATGATCCATCTCATGAATTCTGGCCTGGCTTATGCTGAGCCAGAATTGGCCTGAGCCCTACCGGACTTACGTTAGCTATCAGTTTGGTGCACAATGTGCGGATGACGTAACCTAGGTGGTCTACAGAGAGCACACCATCTTTAATATTTTGGAAGGCCCTTTCACATTCTGTAGGCCAGATTAATTATTCGCCTTGTCTGGGAAGGTTTTTGCGTTGCGTTCTCGCTATGGCGATGGCCTCAATTCATCAAGAACAGTACCTTTCCAGCCCAAGGAAAGATCACAGATCACCAAATTCCATTTGCGCTTGAGTTCTTTAGAGTTCATCCACCTTGGTTGGGTCTGGTTGTATTCATTTACAGCAGAAAATATGTCCAAAAATATTAGATCTTCTTTCTTCAATTCACACTTCTCTGCATTATGTCATAGTCCGGCCTCTTTCAGGCAAATGCATACTTCTTACAGTGCCTTGTCAAGTTTCTCTCTAGAATGTAGTCTCTGTAATTGAAGCAACTCTTTAAAGGTATTTTTTATTATTTCTGCTGCTGCTGATACTCTAAAGCTGGGGTGTTAGCATCGAAATGTAAAGAGATATGTGGAAAATGTGCTTGTGGATTATTTGTTAAAAGGGGTAAGAGTCCACTTCAAGAAATAATCACAGTCCTTGGCATGGTGAACCACCAAACTCACTAAATAAACAAAAAAAAATAACATGCGTATTAGTAAAGCGCACGTTCACCCCCAAAGGGGTATCTTGGTGCTGAATAACAGATGTTTATTGTTACCCAACTCAATGGTACTCATTTTATCGACCTCAGAAAGGATGAGAGGCTGAGTGGACCCGCCGGGATTTGACACTGTGACCATAAGGTCACACACAGGCCACTGCAGTGGATGCATTAGTCCACTGAGCCACCAGACCCTGCTCCGGCTTATAAGTGCGCTTAAGCCTCTGGTAGCATTGCACAAAGCAGTCAGGCTTACCTTAGAGGCAATGTGTAAAGTATTTATGCAGCACACAAACAGTGATAAAGTGAAAATATAACACAAGAACAAAAAAATACAATCAGTAGATCCGGAGGTATGAATTTCCAAATGATAAGGTTAAAAATAGCGCCATCTGCGGTATCTGGTTGTGCCTGACCGGGACAAGCTCACACTTTTAGGCTTACAGTGATGGAGCGGAGACCATATACATGGCCAGGTTTTTCCAGATGAAAGTTTTACCTTCTGACTTCGAAGTGAAGATGAAGCAGCACAGCTCTGTATCACTCCTATTGGATCCGATGAGGTTTTCAATAGGGAACTGTATGGATCTTCTACGGTTGGCGCTGGGTTCGGTGAAGCCTTCAGTGAGAAGCTGCAAGGTGGGGCCCTGCAGGCTCTGCTTTACTCTGCTTTAGATCCGGCGAGCCTTCCAGTCGGGAGCTGCGAGGCACGGCTCTACGGGGCTCTGCGCCACTTGCCATTGGATCCTGGTGATACCTTTGGTGAGGAACTGCATGGCTCTAAGAGACTCTACTTTGCTCTGTGCCAAATCCAGTGAAACCTTCAGGAGGGAGAAGTGCACTCTGTCTCTAGTCAAAGATCAAGGACCTTGAGGACCACATTTGAGGTCAAGACTGACTCCCACACAGAACAGAGGTGAGCAGGCCAGGTCCAGTTCAGTCTGGTCAGCTGGGAAGCAGCAAAGCCCACTGGAAGCTTGTTATGTCAATGTACCTCAAACAGGACATCAGCCAACTGACTATTGTAGTCAATTCTGGGGTACTGGATTCAAGGCAAGCAGGTCTGGTCTTCCTTCATGTTTCCAACAACAGGGCAGTCCTTTTAATGATCTTCACAGGTTCAGTAGTGTACTGGGGAGGCCCCTTTTATGCCCAGTGCCAGCCTGTGGGTGTGGGACACCTCTTTGTCTAACTCTAAAACAGGTTCTTGTCACTTTTTTCCTTTCCCCTGGGTTTGGCTGCAGTCTGACTAGTGAAGCAAAGGGCAGGCAGGTCCAGGTGTGAGCTGCATCTGCCAGTGACATGGTAGGCCTCTTCTGAAGACATGAGGTGGCTTGATATAATCCTCAAGCTACTCAATGGAGTGCAATCTGAGCAGGGGTGCAGCTCCTTCCTAGCTATCCTGTCAAGAAGGCCCACACCTCCCCAGACCCAGGATCATGTGTCCACTGTCAGGGAGCAATACACATCACACAACAGGAGTACCATTAACAGTCAGGTGACCTAGGACACTGGCGGAAAGACGCATTTGGCTTAGGCAGGAAAATGATAACTTTCATAAAGTGGCATTTTCGAAATAGTAATTTAAAACTGACGTGACCATTAGTTTGGATTTTAAATTCATATTCCAGGAGGAGCTTCGCGCGCATCCAAGATGGTCGCGTGAGCACAGGGCTCCCCGGACCCTTGCCGCTCCTCGCAACTTATCCTGACATTATCCTGGATTTGTGGACGGATTCTGGAAGATGAACCTTGGCTGAATCCATAACTCTTCACAGAACGAAAATCGGACCGGGGAGACCTGAAATACAGCGTCTTGCATTTTTGAAGGCCCACCTGGAAGCTGTGCCCGGTGCTTTGGTGAACCGTGGGGCCGGGGAGTAGTTGAACAACAACGGCATCAGAGCCTTGCCAATGACCGCGCCCCCACTTTCAGTTTCGCTTTTGCACTTCTGCATGTCCTGATCGAGGAGCTACTTGGCACGGCTGGGGTGTCCTCCGGCCTTGGTACTGGACTGATTTGTGCCTTTTTCTCAACTCTCCTGAGCGGGCTCTCGGACGGTCTGTGTCTGATCTGCTGGTGCCCCTTTGCTATCGGTCCGGGCGGACCCCACCGGTGAGCATTGCCCAACATGGGGGGCAAGGGGGATCCCGAGAAACGGAAGACCAAGACATCCCAGCGTGGAGGACCAGTCCAGAGTAACATCATGGATCGCTATACCCAGGGTAAAGGGACCCCCGGGCCGGCGAGTGCCGTCATGGAGGACTCCGGTGGGGGCCCGTCCGTCCCCACGGAATTATCGCTGCAGGACGTTATGGGCGCCATCAACGGCATAAGGGAGACCATCGCCCAGCAGTACGAGGCTCTGGCCCGTAAAATTGACACGGTTGCCATTGATGTTACGTTAATCCGGGCGGATCTCTCTAAGACTAACGAGAGGGTTCAATCGCTGGACTTGAGGACATCCACTCTTGTTGCGGATGTATCAGACCTCCAGGCAACTCTTGGCGATCTAAAGTCTGCAAACGACGCGATGTCCCGGCGGCTGGAGGATTTCGAAGGTCGGGCACGACGCAATAATATCTGTGTCATAGGTGTACCGGAGACTTCCAACAATCGTCCGGTGGACCTTATGGTCGAGGATCTCATCCTCAATCATCTCGCCGTGGAGCGTGCCCATCGTGTCCCGGGCGGTAGGCCTCAACCAGGCGCTCCCCCGAGGCCTATCATTGCAAAACTTTTTCATTACAGAGACCGGGATGCGATCCTGCAGGCCTCGAGGGTGCACGGCCCAGTTAAATATGAGAATTCCTCCGTCAACCTCTTCCCGGACTTCACCCAACTCGTTCAGAAACAGAGAATGAGCTTTCAGGGGGTGAAGCGCCGTCTTCGAGATCTGGACATCAAATACTCTATGCTTTTCCCTGCCAGGCTTCGTGTGGAATATGAAGATCGGACTCTCTTTTTTGAACGCCCCGACACAGTGAGTGACTGGTTGGATTCCCTGCCGGAACCGGGAGACCGAACTGGGCGTACTGGCGGTGCCGAGGGCGGTGGGCCTCTGCAGGAATGATTCTTGGTCCTCCACTTTGACATTTCCTTCTGTGCTCAGCCAGGTTCTACTTCAACTGTATATTTTGTCTATTAATGTTTCGTCTGGGTGCGGGCGGGGACGGGTCCCTTTCCTCCTCTAGGGTCTTTTTGTAGCATGGGATTGTTAGGGCGACAGGCACACTGCAAGTTGGGGGGGCTGTATAGTCCGCAGGGGTGCAGGGTGGGGGGGGGTGGCAATGGTGTGGGGGGGAGGGAGGCAGTGGTGGTTGGGTTTTGTGTTTTTTCTTTTCAAGGCGGTGTTTTTGTTCCCTTTCAGTTTCGGGTGTCTGGCTGCGTGCCCGGGGACTCCAGCTTCTTGTGTTGGGATGGGGGGGGACGGGTTGAAACTGATGTCTTGGAACGTCAACGGATTGGGGGACCGTATCAAACGTGGGGTTGTGTTGCAATATTTGCGTCGATTGGCCCCTGATGTGGTATTTCTTCAAGAGACGCACTTGGTGGGAAATGTATGTCATGCTATGAACAGGGGGGCTACCGACTGGTCGCACACTCTGGCTTCACCACTGGCTCCAGAGGGGTGGGCATCTTGCTGCGCTCTTCCCTCCCGCTTGAGATTGACAAAGTTACTCTTGATGATAGAGGGCGCTATGCGTCTTTGACTGGACGGTGGGAGGGGCAAACTCTTTCATTGGTTTCTGTCTATGTTCCCCCGGGCCTCCAGACCTCCACTTTCTCTGATGTGGGTCGTATGTTACTTGAACTTCCTGATAGTCTCCTGCTTGTGGGTGGGGATTTTAATTCCGTGATTTCTGGCGAGTTGGATCGTTACCCTCCCAGGGCCCTCTCTGCCGCCCAGGCGTGGCTCGGCGGGTTCTTGGACACTTTCGGTCTGGTGGACTGCTGGAGGTTGATACATACGACACAGAGTCAGTACACATTCCACTCCGGGGCCCACGGGAGTCTCTCCAGACTAGATTATTTTCTTATGCCCGCGGCCCAGACCACCCGGGTCCGGGAGGTTAAGCACCTGGCCCGGGGCATTTCCGATCATTCCCCATTGTGGCTCCTCTTCGATACCGGGATGCGATCCGCCGGGCGGATCGCCCCCATTAACCCCTGGTACTTGCGTGACCCCAAGATTCGCAAGGGTCTCATTAAGTCTCTTGATCAGTATTTTCTGGAGAATGAGGGGTCCGTCTTGTCCTCAGTGTCCCTGTGGGAGGCCTTCAAAACGGTCCTCCGAGGACACGCCCTATCCCTGATCGTGGAGGCCAAGAAAGCTAAGAACGGGGAGGTGGTTGCGTTGGAGGCTGAGATATCGGGGTTGGAGGCTGCCTTAGAGACGGGTGTCCCTCAGGACGGGCTCCACGCCCTCAGCCTGAAGCAGTTCGAATATAAGTCCCTTGTTACGGATGCTGCTCGGACAATGTATAGGGAACAGCAGGGTAGACTGTATGATGCTGGGGATAAGGCGGGTAAATTGATTGCTTGGCTTGATAAGAAGGAGAGAGTGAATCGAGTGGTCCCCGTGCTTCAGACGTCGGAGGGAGTAAGTGTGAGATTGTGGAGTGTTTTGCGGACTACTTCTGTGCTGTGTACTCCCCGGTGTCTGCTAGAGATGAGGCTGACTCTCGTCACTTGTTGAAGGATATTGCTTTGCCCTGCTTGTCGGTGGAGGAGCGTGAGCAGATGGATGCCCCACTTTCGGTCGACGAGATTGCAACCGCGATTCGTTCCCTTCGCTCAGGCAGGGCTGTGGGCCCCAACGGACTCTCGATTGAACTCTATAAACTGCAACCGGATAAACATGCGCCATTTCTCCGTCGTATGTTCTCGGAGTCGCTTGAACTCGGCTCTCTCCCTGATGACCAACGTCTGGCCACTATAGTCATGATTCCCAGGGACGGTAAGCCTCGGGACCGTTGCGCCTCGTACAGGCCTATTTCTCTGCTGAACGCAGAGCCGAAAATCCTTGCCAAGGTTCTTGCGAACCGCCTGCTTACTGTTATTTGCGACCTGGTGCATCCGGACCAATCCGGTTTTATCCCGCACCGGAATACGGCCCTTAACTTGCGGCGCCTACACGGCGTACTTGCAAGGGCGGAATATCTTTCAGAGCCGGCCATCTTGGTTTCCTTGGACGCCACGATGGCCTTTGATACGATAGAATGGCCGTATCTTTGGGCCGCCCTGGCAAAGTTTGGCTTCGGGGCGGGATTTATTAGTTGGGTTAAACTCTTATACGCTGCCCCGCTGGCACAGGTGGTCGTTAATGGGAGGGTCTCCCGGCCTTTCGTTCTTGGGAGGGGCACTAGGCAGGGGTGTCCGTTGTCTCCCCTGCTCTTCGCGTTGGCTTTGGAACCGCTCGCTGCTTGGCTTCGTTGGGAACCGTCGATAAGAGGGATCCAGTGGGCCCCTGGCTTCGAGGATCGTGTTTCGTTGTACGCGGACGACATTCTCTTGTACCTCACCTCACCACGTAAGTCACTCAATGTGCTCTTTGACATCCTCACTTCCTTCGGCAAGAACTCTGGTTTGATCATTAACTGGTCCAAATCTTGTGTCTATGCTATATCCGGTGGCTTTCCTCTCTTGCCTTCTCGTTTTCCCATTAAGGCGTCCAGCTCCGGCTTTACGTACCTGGGGGTGTACGTCTCATTGGATCCTGCTGTCCGCTACGAGCATAATCTCCTCTCTCCACTTCGGAGATTGAGGTTAGACGTGGACCGTTGGCGTAAGCTTCCCTTGTCTCCCCTCGGTCGCGCGGCACTTTTTAAAATGATGTCTCTTCCCCGATTCCTTTACGCACTTCAGAACTCCTTTGATATTATTCCGGCGGCCTACTTCCGGGAAGTGGAGAGCTTGCAAAGGAGACTTGTTTGGGGCGGTCGTGCACGTATTGCTCTTGCAAAACTGACTCTCCCCTGGTACGACGGGGGCATCGCGCTCCCGGACATCAGGAGGTACTATTGGGCTTCCCAGCTATCTGCTATTAACCATGCAACGTACGCACCTGGTCCGAATCCGGCTTTCGAAATGGATAGATTTTTTGTTGCCTGGCGGCAACTTTAACAGAGCGCTTTACTCTCGATCGGCTGGGAGGACCTTAACCGGTCCCACTAAGATTGCAGTACGCTTGTGGAAGGCTGCGAATGTGGCCATGGGCTGGAATGATCGCTTGACGGGCGCGACCCCCTTGTTTGCGTCTGAAATATTGGGAAGCCTCTGGACGACGAAGGGATTCGAGCGTTGGGACACGATTGGCATCAGCAGAGTAGGTGACCTTTGGGTGAAGGGTGCGGTTAAATCCTTCGCTGCGCTGCAGAGTGAGTACGAATTGAGTGAGAGGGAGTTCTTTCGGTACGTTCAGGTTCGGCACGCTTTGCTCTCGGCCATCGGGGCGGGGACTGCAGTCCCTGTGTCTTCACCACTCGAGGACCGCATACTCGACGGTCACTTGCCCGACAGTACTATTTCCCTTATCTATAAAAAACTAATAAACATTCGGGCGGATCTCCTCGTGCGTCTGCGGGAGGCGTGGGTCGGGGATGGGGTGGAACTGGACGACGAGGACTGGCAGTCTGCGCTGTCCTCCCCTAAGGAGGTGGCCATACCCGCGCGTCTCCGTCTTGTCCAGCTTAAAATTCTCCACCGTGTCTACGTGACGGGCCCTCGTTTAGTTCTGATGGGTTTCTCTGAAGACGGGCTCTGTAGGCGCGGCTGTGGGCTCAGCGCCACTTTTCTCCATGTTCTCTGGGAGTGCCGTGAGGTGGCGGAGTATTGGCGCCGGGTGCATGCTGTCATGGAATGTGTCACTGGGGTCGCCCTGTTGCCTGAGGTTCGCCGATGTTTGCTTAACGTGTGGGAGCCTAACGACTATAATGCGGCTCAGACTCGGTGGGCGGCCCTTGGGAACATGGTTGCTAAGAGGGACATCGCACAGCTTTGGGGTTCCCGGCGGCCTCCCACCGTGTCAGTATGGAAGGAGAACATGGATTGGTGCCTGTGCAGAGAGAAGACTGTGTATGTGGCTCGGGGTAAGCCGGGGGCGTGGGGTAGAATTTGGGGCCAGTGGAACGCGTACCGAGGGAACATCTGCACACCCCCCCTCGTGGACTCATCTGATGCTGCCTTGTCCCCCTGATCCTGACGTTCCTGGACTATTACATCTCACCTGTAGATGGTTGTGGCTCTCCCGTCGCCCCCACCTCCCCCTTGATCATCCTCATTGACCACCCGAGGGTGGAGGTGGTACTGTGTGGTCCCCCGGCCGTGGTTAGACGCCCCCTTTTCGATGGTTTCCGCCTTGTTTTTTGGTGTTATTTTATTTTTCTTTTTTTGTTTGTATTTCTAAAATTTCTGTATCCTGATAACTTCTGAGGTGCACTCAGTACTTTGTCAATTCGGCTGAGCCCCAGGGGGCCCATTGCTTCCTTGATGTTGTTGAACATGTACATATTAGCGGCCGGCCCTGGTGGTTGTAGGCCCATGTTTGTATTGAGTTTTTATGTGCAATAAAGGTTTTCGGGAAAGAAAAAAAAAAAAAAAGAATGTGCAAAGTGATATAGAGTGAGCTTAAAGTATATTTACCATTTAAAGTCCCATTTGAATTTTTTGCTGTCCACTGCAGTAAACAACTGATAAATAGAAACTAGGTATGAAGCTAGAAACTAGACCATTTATGTAGTTTACTTTAAACCCTTTCAGTAGTTTCCAAGCTATTTACTTTACAAAACAGTTAGTAGATTTTATAACGTTTGTCTGTGTATATTTAGATCCATTAATCCATGAATTAAACTTGAATCCAACGAGCAAAAAAAAAAATAAAAAAAAAAAATTCATATTCCAATGAGTCCTTGAATCATTTTACTATCTAGTCCCAAACCGAAGTTAGGCATTATAAAGAGCTATAATGTGACCCAGTGCTTTCCAATGGGAGCCTTCCCACCGCGGAAAACGACTTTGGCGATTTTTCACTGCCAGGACACGTAAAACTTTGAATATATAGGTTCTACCTTTTAAAAACCACACACGCTGTCCTGTGAGCATTTGCGCCTTACAGAGGGATGACCTAAAAGTATTAAACAGAAGATTGAGGACTGGCAAAAGGTTCATTTTGCCAGGTCAAAATGGCAGGTTTAAACTGCAATGACAGACTGGTCAACATGTTTTGCAATGCTACTTTAGCGGATGCCACAATAAATTTGCCAGCCCATTTGCAGCATTTAATTTACAGTCCCTAGGCACACACAGTACCATATACTAGGGAGTTATACATACATTAAATGTACCAATCATGTCTATACTCATTTTACCATGTTTGGAAGGGAGAGCACAGTTACTTTACCAAAAGTGTGCAGGGTCCTATGACCAACAAAAACAGGTTCAGGCCAAGAAGGCAAAAATCTGGGGGATACCATGCAGAAGATGGTCATGTCCAACAGTGGTAATGTAGCGAGACTCATGATCTGGCTCGTGCTGATTATATCCCTTGTACAGATCTAGTTTGCAGAATATGCAGGCTCTATTTAAGCAACTGATCAGGTCTTTGAGATGTTTCCCAGGGCACCGCTCTCTCTCTATGACCACATTGTACTCCTGAATGTTTACACAGATACATATTTTCCTTGTGTTTCATTTGGTACTGCAACTATGGGAGAAATCCATAGAGTGAGACAGCTTTTCTATTATGTCCTGCCCTAGTCTGCTCTTTAGTTATTCTACTTGGGGTTGTAAATATACTGGTGATCGATAGTGATTTTGGGCCACTGGTTTCGTGGCTTTGGGTATGTGGAGAGTGATTTACACATCTTTCAATTTTCCAAGTCCTCGGAATATTGCTAGATAGTCCCTCATGATGTGGTGGCTAACCAATACATTAACATATTTAGGGACAACTTTCTGCCCCCAACCATTGGCACTGCTTAATTTCAAAGTTGCATTTGCAATATTCTTATTTTCTCTTTTTCTCTCACGCAAAATCCTCTTAGTCATTTTTCAATCATCGTTTTGCTCCGTTAATAATCCACACTTTTACTTGAATTAATAATAGTCCTTATGCAAGGAAAAAGCCATTTCCCAAATTTCTAATGCTCCTGCTGGGCCATCCGAACCTATTTTCAAGAACACGACTAGAGCCAAGTTCATCCGTAGCAGTTTTATTAAAATCCAATGCATTTCGGGCCTCTAGGGCCCTTCGTCAAGGAAAACTGAAAATGACAATTTACACATGTTTTAGTATTACATCAGCCAATATATGCGCACAAATACCAAAGATCTTGTGTTTAGAGTTGCCCACTCCTTTTTCTCTCAATGAGTGAAACTTAAAATACATTCTTATCCCTCCCTCGTATTACTGACATATTCAAACCCCACTTCAACATGGAAACTAAACTACTACCTCCCACTCGGTGAACTAATTATCAGACTTTTTCCATTATAGCTTGCAGCCTCGATCTATTCCTTCCTTCTTTCCCCGTCATATAAACATAAGCCTCCAGAATCTCTCTTCCCCTTCCCATGTCATGCTCCTCAACCTTTCACCCTTTCACCCCAGCCTTCGAAGATAAACATCCTTTAATTTTCATCTTTAAAAATATCTCGCATATTTCACATATTTTTCACCCCGTATTCATCTCCTACCTGCTAAGAAGCAATCATCCTCCTCGCTCCGTCCCACATAAAGTTTTTCCTCTCCCTTTCACCCTCCTCGCTTATAACTGCGCTTCAACTCCTCCTTGCTGACGGCCCAACCCCTCCTCTCCACATAATTAGCACCTGGATCACTTGTAAACTCCCGCGCTTCCATGAAAAACTACCTCTCCCATAATGCTTTACACTTGACAGATACTTTGCTATTCCATGATGCTTTACTAATTTAACAAGTACTGTATTGTAAAACATGTTGATGCAACTCTAAACATTTACATTATTGCTGAACGATGTTGGAAACTTAAACATTATCAAATATTTCATTGCTACAATTTTCATGTCCTTCTGACTCTAAAAATAAACTTGCTGCGTGAACTGCGATGTTCCGCCTTGCATAAGAAAACGACCTTCATCCAAAATATTCCTTTAATTTACTGTGTTTTTGTGGGTGCTAACTCGAAAGGGCATTTGCATTTAAACATCATATCTGGGCGAGTTGCACACCTTGTTTTTTCAACAAAGTTCTCCAAGTTTTTTGTACTTCCATTTTTTGCCATTGCGTGCTCAATGTGTCGTGCCCAGCCCAAACAGCACGTGGTAAACTAAACAACAACATATTTAGGGACAACTTTCTGCCCCCAACCATTGGCACTGCTTAATTTCAAAGTTGCATTTGCAATATTCTTTTTTTTCTCTTTTTCTCTCACGCAAAATCCTCTTAGTCATTTTTCAATCATCGTTTTGCTCCGTTAATAATCCACACTTTTACTTGAATTAATAATAGTCCTTATGCAAGGAAAAAGCCATTTCCCAAATTTCTAATGCTCCTGCTGGGCCATCCGAACCTCTTTTCAAGAACACGACTAGAGCCAAGTTCATCCGTAGCAGTTTTATTAAAATCCAATGCATTTCGGGCCTCTAGGGCCCTTCGTCAGGGAAAACTGAAAATGACAATTTACACATGTTTTAGTATTACATCAGCCAATATATGCGCACAAATACCAAAGATCTTGTGTTTAGAGTTGCCCACTCCTTTTTCTCTCAATGAGTGAAACTTAAAATACATTCTTATCCCTCCCTCGTATTACTGACATATTCAAACCCCACTTCAACATGGAAACTAAACTACTACCTCCCACTCGGTGAACTAATTATCAGACTTTTTCCATTATAGCTTGCAGCCTCGATCTATTCCTTCCTTCTTTCCCCGTCATATAAACATAAGCCTCCAGAATCTCTCTTCCCCTTCCCATGTCATGCTCCTCAACCTTTCACCCTTTCACCCCAGCCTTCGAAGATAAACATCCTTTAATTTTCATCTTTAAAAATATCTCGCATATTTCACATATTTTTCACCCCGTATTCATCTCCTACCTGCTAAGAAGCAATCATCCTCCTCGCTCCGTCCCACATAAAGTTTTTCCTCTCCCTTTCACCCTCCTCGCTTATAACTGCGCTTCAACTCCTCCTTGCTGACGGCCCAACCCCTCCTCTCCACATAATTAGAACCTGGATCACTTGTAAACTCCCGCGCTTCCATGAAAAACTACCTCTCCCTAACCAATACATTGTACATCATAGCAATGAGATGTGCTAAGTTAAAGGAACCTGTAAATTGACCTGCTACTAAGGAAAAGGTCTCTTGGTGCTAGACTATGTAGATCAGAGGACCGAAAGCATAAAAAGGATTAAGATGGGTGAATAACCAGGGGGCATATTTACAAGGGCTTTATCTCCGCTTTTTTGGCTTAAAAAGCCAAAGAAGCGGAGATAAAATTAACACTCTATTTACAAGAGGGTGATAACATGCATAATCGCATGTTAGCACCCTTTTTCCCAACGCCTCCCTTTGCATCTCTAATGAGATGCAAAGTGGGCGTCACTGGGCGCACCCCGGATGGACAATCTTGCAAATATCTCTGATGTTCACATCGCAATATTTACAAGGCTGCCCCAGCATTTTAGCACACGTTAGTTTTTGGAGAAAACAGCTGTTTTCTCCAAAAACTAACGTCTGCTAAAATGCAGACTTACCTATCCCCAACATTGGGGTGGATTATGCTGATACGACCCTGTGGGTCGTATCAGCAAGGTTGTTAATAAAGCGCTACCAGGGCGATAAATTCCAGAGATAGCTTGCGATAATAAAATTATCGCTAAGCACGGCCAGCGATAATTATCGCTGGCCGTTGATAATATGCCCCCAAATCTTTAACTACTTTTAAAATGGCAAACGTTGGTTTCCTTGCAGACTACTGGAAACAACTCTTTTCATTTTTTAGGAGCAAGGTAAGAGAAGGCCCAATCACCTATTCTACTCTGATGTAGATGAGAAATGAAAAGAAGGCAGGAAGAGGAAATCACAGAGGCCTAGTCGAGAGATGTCATTGAATTTTGTCTGAAAAATAATTGGTGTAATTCCCATAAAGAGATTTAAGCACCAGGCAAATGGTTTTGAAAATGCTTTTTACCCACTGAGAGCCAGTACAGAATCTGCAGGAAAGGGGAGATAGATACAGGCCGACTTGGGAAGATTCAAAATCCCCCTGATGGCGGCATTCTGTATTATTTGGAGATGAGCAAGATGTTAGGTCGGAGGCCGTGATGCAGAAAATTGCCATAGTCAAGTTTATATATGACCAGTGCATGGGTTTCCTTATCTCCAGAGGCTGAACTTTAAAACTTTCCTGACCATTTTTAGTGTTTGGAAGCATGAGGTAGCAGTTGTGTCTCACCTGCAAAACCATCAATAGAGCTCAGTCTAACACGACACGAAGACTCTTAACCAGTGTGATCGGGTTGGTGGCAGGGCGGAGGGTGGAGGGCCACCAGTCATTTGTCCATGGATTATCAGCCCATCAGTTGTGCAGTGATGTTACTGAGGAGGCATGGCGCTGCCACTTCGCCTCTTAGGACAGGCACCTCTTCTCTAAGGGTTGTTTGCCATACGTTAATGTCTCTCAAAATGTCCCCCTGTTTGTTATGGAGTGTTTTGCTCCTCACTGGAAGACCTCAACAGTGGATGGTGATAGTTGAGGCTTTTCTGCCATCTTGTTGTATCCAGATTTCCAATACAAATGTGGCCCCATGGTTGCCCACTTGGAGAAAAATGGATGCAGCCTTTCTGATGTCTCTTTTGTCTACCATTTGGGTGAGTTCCTGTGTCTGTTTGGTGTGGTGGCCTCCGCCATGACGTGCCCATTGTCTCCACCTCCCTGTTCCAGTAATGATTCAGTAGAACAGGCACAACTTTGAGCATCAATCTGTCAAAACTGAGTTGGGCGTTGTTGGCCTTCCGCTGTTACACTTGTCCACCTTCAGCTCTTAAATGGTGTGTTTGCACACGCTTGAGGAGTGGGAATCTCTGTTACACTTTTGTCCCATTGCTGGACAAGCTCATGCCAGGCTCTACAAGCCTCACCCATATCTGATTCTGGTAGAATAGTATTTGTGTCTTGTACGCCTTGTACCCACACACCAGGCACTGTGCAGTGCTCCTCACAGAGTGGCAGGACTACAACGAGTATGTTTTCACCTGACACATCAAAACAGGATCCTGCTGCCTCTATCCTCATCATCTGCTGTGCAATGAAATGAAAAAAGGACTAGACAATGGACTTACCAGTAAACAAAAATGGTTGTGCAATAAAAATAAAAAAGAGACTCCAAACAACACATTGCGGTTGATGTAAAAATAAGCTATTTATTTTGTCATTTAAAAATTGTCAAAAAGTATATTTTTTGTGCTGTAATTAATCTTTGAAAGTATAAAAAACATTGCAAAAATATTGAGCCTAAAAAGGCATGTTGATCAGAGGAATAGTGATTAATAATGGTAAACAGTTTGATATTGTGACATAAATCAATATTAGGTTTAATGGTTGGACCTGTTTATGTGTGAATGTATTAAGTAGTGAGTGGTCAGGGAGACGCTGCGAGAATAGATTGTGCTGAAGCAAAGGTCCAGTTTAAAGGCTCCCATGATGATGAGGAGCGTGTGGAGTACCGCAGAAAAAATTGACAATTTCTTCAAAGAAGGAGCCTGTGGTGCTTGGAGGGCTTGACGGCAGTGATTAATGGTAAATGGTACCTGAGAGAGCATGGTGGAGCGATTGGTGTCTTTCTGTAGTGGGTGCTAAGGAGAATGCCACCTCCTCTGCCACTGTGTTAGTGATGTGCGGCGGGTGAGAAGGTATCACGTTTAGTGTGGACAGCAGCGGAAGTGATGGAATTTTTGAGATCATTACAGGTTTGCGTGACGATGGCGGAATGTTTGGTGCGGTGGAGACCAAAAAGTGTGTTTTTAAAACAACTACTAAGTATGCCATCAACATGCCACATAACGCACAGATTTCAAAATAACTAACCATGTTCACTTTAAACAAGAGGGGCTCTAACCCGTTACACCGACTTGCTGTAGGGGGCGCGCTGGACTTGGGAATAGTATAACTTACTCTTCCTACTCCAGTTTGCGCAACAGCAGGGAAGGTGTTGGATTGTAAATCCAACACCTTCTGCCCCCTACAGCAAGTTGTTGTAACGATTTGCGATGTAACACATGCGAAGTAAACAATGTCTCCCATCTCTAACATCCCCGACCATGTAGGTTCTATTCCCTCCCATCCGTCTCACTTAAATGTTGCTTCTTTTCCCTCCCACCACCTCCCCTGCACTCTATGCCACAGCACTCTAAGCCAGGCCAGTCCTCTCTACTCTACACCACTGTACTCTATGCCACGCCATCTATGCTACTCCACTCTACGCCAATTTATTCTACTCCACTCTACCCTACTCTCTGCCACTCCACTCCAGACAGGAACACTTTACGCCCCTCTACCCCACTCCACACAATGCTACTCTTCTCCACGCCACTCTACTCTACGGCACTCTACTCTACCCCAGTTCACACTTTGCCACTCTACACCACTCCACTTCGCTCTATGCCACTCTCCTCCACGCTACTCTACGGCACTCCACACCATGCCACTCAATGTCACTGTAGTGTACCATACCACACTCTACTCTGTACCAATCCACTCTATAGCATGCTACTCTGCGCCAATCTATTCCACTCTACTTTATGCCGCTTCACTCTACGCCACTTCCCTCCACTGTACGCTCTCTACATCACTCCACTCTACGCCTCTTCGCTGTACACTACGCCACTCCACTCCACTGTATGCCTCTCCACCACTCTACTCTACCCTGATGTACAACATGGCTAAAAGACATTGGCAAACCCATTACCTACCACACAGGCTTTGCCAGTGCTTGTTTTATTTTGTATTCATTATTTCCAAAGCAGAAATTCAAGTTTTCATTTTTGCTTTCCTACTCTGAGGATAATAAAGATCAGATGTTTGGTTTCATGAGGCGACTGTTGGGTACCCACTTTGACTCTGAGAAAAATAAGGGTCTGGCATCAGACGAAGCCAGCTTCACAAGAACTTTGAACCTCTTCCTTCCTTCTCACTCCCATCCAATAGAAAAGAACAAAAAAAGAGAAATACAACAATATGTGGCTCTGGAGAGGAGGTGAAAAGGAAGAGGCTAGACACTGACAGCAGGGGGCCAGAAGCATGATTGTTGCAGACCCCATGGAGCTGGACGCAGGCCTAGCACGAGATGCCGGAAGAGAGGGCCTGCCAGCGCCATGACAGGGCGGGACCGGGAGAGAGGGCCTGCCTGCGCCGTGACAGGGCGGTGGACCGGAAGAGAGGGCCTGACATCACGGGAGACCAGAAGACGGGCCCACGACAGCGCGGGAGACTGGAAGAGAGTGCCTGACAGTTCGGGTACCGAAGAGGGGCCCATGACAGCGCGGGGGACCGGAAGAGAGGGCCTGACAGTGCGGGAGACAGGAAGAGGGGCCCATGACAGCGCGGGAGACAGGAAGAGAGTGCCTGACAGCTCGGAGACCGGAAGAGGGGCCCATGACAGCGCGGAGGACTGGGAGAGAGGGCCTGACAGCGCGGGGGACCGGAAGAGAGGGCCTGACAGCTCGGGAGACCGGAAGAGGGGCCCATGGCAGCACGGGAGACCGGAAGAGAGGGCCTGACAGCGGCATGACAGCGCGAGTGACCGGAAGAGAGGGCCTGACAGCGTGGGGGCTGGAAGCGAGGCCCATGACAGAGCGGGGGACCCGCTCTCAGGCCCCAGGACTTCGGTCTTCCTTTCCAGAGTGAAAGGCAGCTCTTGGTATGGAGCTCGTGTGTCATAAGTCAGGACAGGAGGAGGCTGGAGACAGGCTGCAGCCCACACTGGGGTTCACTCAGTAGAGTTCACACTGAGTGCTGGCTCCAACTGGGCCTGTTGTTTCTCTTGCTCTGTGTCTGGACAACATCACTGTTCCTGCTGTCGGCTCCACTTTACTCTTCTCATGCTTGAGTCATGGCTTCCCTTCTCCTCCCCGCCCCCTATCCTTTTCTTATTTAGCTTGTCATCGTGTTCCAGCTAGGGCAGATGTATTAATCGCAGCCCATCCCCGAAACACAGGGTGCGCTCCATGATGCGAGGTGACTCTTAAGGGGACATTAAGAGGCGCTTTAGTACGAATGAACGGATGCTCGGAATCCCTACAAGTATAGGGGCTGATGAACAAAGGCATTGATGAGCGCAGGAAGTAGGAGAGCAGGAGTACTCGAGAGTACTCTTTTACATACTCTCACGTGCCTGTGAGAATCGGCTCACTATGCATACTGCTAGTGGGCCTTGCCTGGAGCTGTGAGCCCATGTCTCTGTGGCCGCCGCCAGGCCACCTCCTCTTTAGCACTGCAGAAGGCCGCATGCACCCCGGCTCCACGGAGGGGCAGGCTGGCACGCCCACACTTTGTCACAGAAGATAGTAATGTCCTGCTGTGTCCAGCCTCTGGGGTCCTGCTCAACACCTGGGGCATGGAGGGGCAGGCTGACACACCCACACTTGTCACAGGAGATGGGTGTGTCCTGCTGTGTCCAGGCAGTGGGGTCCTGCATGTAGCGAGACCAGGGTACAAGGGCTCATTTTTGAGAATTTTTAAGATTGTGACATTATATCTCTCGGCGCAGGAGATAAGGACCTTGTCTTGTTTATCCAAGATACGATTTGATGATCCTGAAATTGATGGTGCTCTCGAGACATCTTTCTCCATGGGACCTGCATAGTTTGCTGCTAAGTTACAGGCATTAAATTCAACAATCAGCACAATGTTTGGTACATCACTCAATCAATCAAGTTGTACTTGTAAAGGGCGGCTTATCACCCTAGAGGGTATCCAGGCGCTGTGCTGCAGTTTTCAGTACAAAAGCCAGGCCTTGAGTCCATTCCTGAAATGTGTCAGCTAAGGTGCGGTGCAGAGATGAAGTGGGAGGATGTGCTAGGCTTTGGCGGTAAGGTGGGGAAGGAGCATCCTCCGGAGTGGCAGTGGTGGGTGCATGGTATCTGTGCAATGGTTAGGTGAGCGGAGAGTCCTGGGAGGTCGATGGAAATGCAGGCAGTGGTTCAAGTAGGTGGGTCCTTGGTCATGGAGGGCTTATAGGCGTGGGTCAGAAGCTTGAATTGGCATCTCTTCTAGACGGGGAGCCAGTGGCGGTCCTTCAGTTGTTGGGTGATGTGGGTCCTCTTGAGCAGGTTGAGGATCAGTCTGGCAGCAGCGTTCTGGATCATCTTAAGACTTTGCATGAGTTCGGTGGTGGTGCCTGCATAGAGTGTGTTGTCATAGTCCAGTTGGCTGGTGATGAAGGCCTGGTGCTGATGGGGAGCCAGTTGAAAACCTTATGGAGCATGCAGACCATGTAGAAGCAGGCTGAGGAGACAGCGTTGACCTGATGATTCATTCAGAGTTCGCTGTTCAGGAGGATGCAGAAGTTTTGGACAAAGTCTTTCGGCTTGGAGGCCTGGGCACCAATAACCAGGAATCATTCCAGAGAGTGGGATGTCTACAGATGATCAGAACTTCATGTTTCCTCCATGTTGAGATTCAGGCAGTTGTCCTTCATCCAGGCTGAGACGTTTTTCATACAGTTGTGGAAGCTGGTCTTCTTCGAGGTGGGGTCCACTGAGAGAGAGAGGACGAGCTGGGTATCATCGGCATAGGAGATGATGTTGATGTAGTGAGAAAGGATGCCATCCAGCTAAGCGCATCGTTTGTGATTCCAGTCTGGCATAGTCGGTCGATGACTGTGTGTTGGGAGACAGTGTCGGATGCTGCGGAGAGCTCAAGCAGGATCAAGAGAGATGATTCTTCTCTGTTGAGTAGGGTGCAGATGTCATCTGTTGTGGCGATCAGGGCATTCTCGGTGCTGTGGTTGGCCCTGAAACCTGATTAAAAGGTGTCCAGAAGGTTGTTTCTCTCCAGGTAGTCGGTGAGTTGGAGGTTGATGGCCTTCTCCAGGACTTTGGTGGGGAACTAGAGCAGAGAGTTGGGACAGACGTTCTGGAGCTCGCTGGGGTCTGCCAAAGGTTTCTTGAGGAGGGGGTCTCACCTCCGTATGTTTCCAGGCATCGGGAAAGGTGGCTGTGGTTATGGAGGCATTGAGGATGGTGGTGAGCTGGTGGCTGATCTCGTCTCTTCTGAGACTGAAAAGCCGGTGGGGGCATGGGTCAGTGGGTGCTCCCAAGTGGATGGAGTTCATAAGGATGGTTGCGTTTGGTGTGCTGAGCTGTTCTTATGTGGTCAGAGGGTGGTCAGTGGTAGTGGTTGATGGGATGCAAAGGAGGTCAGATGGTTGGGGATTGAAGTTTCTATAGATGGTTGCTATCTTGTGGAAATAGTGGGCAAAGGGTGTCACACCGTTTCTGTAAGGAAGGGATCGAGTTTCTTTTCGGTGGCTGACGGGCCAGTGGACCCTCTGATAATGGTCCTTGGTTTGGTTGGCGCTGGTCTCGATCTGGAAGGTCCAGGCCTCCTTTTTTGTGGCTTTGAGCGAGCTGACGGTGATAGTCATTGAGGGCTGATTTCAAGGTGGCTCGGTCAGTGTGGTTCCTGCTGGTGCATCATCTTCTCTCCAGTTGTTTGTACCTGTGCTTCGACGTGCTGAGTTCCGGTGTGTACTAGCTGGCTCATTTGGTGGGTCTGTGCATTGTAGCTCGTTTGGTTGGAGGGAATTGGTCTGTGGCCCTGGTGAGTCAGTCGTTGAAGTTCTCTACTGCCTGGTCCAAATTGGTGCTGTTGTTGGGCTGTGTGATGCTGAAGGTGTTGGTTGATTGTTGCTGAGTGACCTTGGTCCAGCTGTGGTAGGGGGTGATGCGGTGGTTGGGGTTGGTGCACGAAGGTCCAGCATGGGTGAAGTGTATGATGGAGTGGTTCGACCAGGTGAGTTCCGAGGTGTGGCTGTATCTGATTCTGTTTCTAGACATGAAGATGGGGTCCAGCGTGCGTCCTGCTTTGTGCATGAGGTCAGTGACCAGCTGCTTGAGGACAATGTTTTCCAGTCTTTCCAGGAGGTTGGTGAAGTTGGTTTCAGTGGAGTCATCCAGGTGAAAGTTGATGTCTCCTAGTAACATGTAGTGTTCGGATTCGATGGCGAGCGGGGTGATAAATTTAATGTTGGCGTTGCTGAGGCTGGCTCATGGTCCTGGCGGTCTGTATGCGTGTGTGCCTTTGATCGTGGTTTTGTCGTCTGTGCTGAGCTGGAAGTTCAAATACATGAATATGTGCTGCTATATTTTTATTTCTTTGCAAATTCCAAAACGTGTCAAATTTGTTCCATATTAATACAGCATGGGTGAACATAAATGCTAGATAAAATCAGATCCAGTCATGAACCACACTTTTAAGGGGGGCATTAGTATCCTAAACACCAAGAGAATTTATACCTATGGTACTCTCTTCAGAGAAAGGGAGAACGGACAGGGCCTCTCCCTCACTACAAGTTATGCTTCAGATAAGGAATACCAAGCATCTCTTTCATCTGCAGGGCACGTTTTGTGTGTCTATCTATCTATCTATCTATCTATCTATTCACTGAAAAAACCATAGGTTTCAGGGACGTTATAGTTAGCTGGACTTTTCACTCGTAAAAAACCATTGAAATTCCCCCGTTATAGTTAGTTCAGCTAACTATAACTCGCGAGCCCGCAATGCACTGCTGATGATGTCACATATGACATCACTCATGACATGGTCAGTGACATCACTCATGACATCACTGATGACATCTCCAATGAAATGAAAACAAAATTTGGAAGGGGGCCGCGTGGCCCCCCTCCCGAGGCCTTAATCGGCCCCGGGGACCCCAACCCCCAGGGCATGGTTATTTTTTTTTAATTTTTAATCTTTAGGAGGGGGGCTGCATTTGTTTTTTTATTATTATTTTTTAAAATATATTTATAGAAACACCTAGGACATGCTTGACAAACCGTACGTACCTATCACCATGACGATTTGCGATATGCATACAATGAATCCACGTGGAATGTTTTTACACCGCTAGTGAAGCTTTGACATGTCTGACGCCCTACCGTGCCTAATCCCGGCGCCCACCGCCGGTGGGTACTCTCCAAGTAGACACCCTTGTCTTTTATTTATATAAACATGGGTAGCTATTGACGGGCACATTTAATACACACGCACACCAAGCCATTCAAAGGGGATTCAACAAAAATTCAAGCAAAACTATGCAAGAAACCCCCCTTGCGGTCAAGAAAACACACATCCACTGCCGGATGTGTAATACTTTTTTTTTACTCTCTGGAAAGGAGACGAACCTCACTTGGGAGTCACAGTGCGCTCCTGGCTGAGCCCAATGCTGTGTTACACCCACCAGTTCCCGCCGAGTGCCACACACCTCTGTGATGTATTCCACCAGCTAGTGCGTATGCTATGACACTCTCTAGCCCATGTGCACTGTAACACCACCCCGTGAATATGTCACACTTGCCTTCGCACAGGTTATATTGTCCCATCTAACGTGCCTTCCTCGATGCTTATGTTATAACGCACAGCGCTATGCCATACATATTACAATCTGGGATCCATATCTTTGTCACAGTGCATATGCAACATTACACACCCCAGAACATATTTTATATTGCAACTTTAGAGACTAGTTAGGTTACACAACACTGCCCTGTGCATATTACACTCCTAGGTGCATATCGCATAGCACGCGCTAGTGCCTGTGCTATCTCGTGCTCTCCAATGAATCTGTCATTGCGCACAATGTATTGCATATTATATTTCACGCCCCGGTTCATCTTATATCACACTTTTTGATGCATAGTTTATACCATACACTATATCTAGTTTTAATTTTCAATCGTGCTCTCAGGACTATATTCTATATAACACTGCGTCCACCTACCTTTTTCACGGGCATTACATTTTGCGATGGGGGGTGGAGGGTCAGGGGGTGTTTCTGCCAAGTGAGCCCGGAGTCACATTCACAAACGTCCTCTTCTTCCTGAATAAAAGTGAGATTATGCTGCATACTTGTTCATATTTTAAATAGTTTGCACAGACACACATTTTAAAAACAATAAAGTTCCTAATACCCGCCTTCTCTGAACAGTTAGCTTGCTTCCCCATCCACCTCCTCCCTATCCTCTGTTGTCTGAATCCATGGACTAGCCTCTTCCCTCCTGCCATGCATGGTCTGATGTGCTGCCACTGCCCTCCATTTAGCATGATGTACCAATCCACTCCTCCTGCCCTCCATTGCCCAATTCTATGCCCCATCATTGACCTCCTGCTTAGCCTCTGTGCTTAGGTTGCTGCCCCTATTCTCCTTCCCCCTGCCCTCCGATGTCTTAGTGCATGCCCCTGCTCCATCCTTTTTGCCCATCATGTTCCATGGACCTACCACTCCTATCTACTCTGAGTGTTCTGTTGAGCTGCCACTCCCCTCCCACCTGCCTAGCATTGTCATATGACTGCAACCCGTCCCTGCCACCTCCACCCTGCCTGTCCACATTCCCTTCCGCTCCATGGTCCATTTTACTGCCACACTCTTCTGCCGTCCCTGGTCTGTTGTGCTACAACTGCTCCTCCTGCCTGCCCCGCGTGGTCTGTTGTGAGGCCCCTTCCCACTACTCTCTTGTCTGTGCCCAGGTCCTGACCCTCCCTTCTATCCTCCATGGTCCTTTGTGCATGCCCCTGCACCCTCCTTCTCGCCCATCATAGCCATTGTGCTGCCACTAACCCTCCCGCTTGCCATGCATGGTCTTCTGTGCTGCCACTGCCCCTCTCACCTTCACTGTGTGGTCAGCTAGGTGCCCCTGACCCCCTCCAACCTTCCCTCCATGGTCTGTGTGTATGCCATCATTGCTCTCCATGGTGTGTCTTGCTTCTAGTGCCCACCCTGCCTGACCTCCATGGTCATCTTGCTGCTCCTGCCCCCTTGCACCCAGCCCTCTGTTTCCATGTGCAGACCCCTAATCCCTCCCTCCTGGCTTGTCTCTTCCATTGTAATGCCCCTGATCCGTCCCTCCTGCCCTTTATGGTCTGTTATGCTGCAGCTTTGTCTCCTGTCTGTCCATTATGGTCAGCTAGCTACCATTGCCTCTTTCCCCTCTGTTCTATGTTGTCCATGTGCATGGTCCTATCCCCTCCCTATTGCTTTCTATGGATTGTTGTGCTGCACTCCCGTCCCGCATGCCCTGTGTGGTACATTGTGCTGCTGCAAACCTTGATGCATGCCCTGTAGGGTCAGTTTGGTGCACCTCTCCATGTCCCTCCTGTCCTCTGTTATCCGAGTCCATGTCCCTTCCCCAATTCCTCCTGCCTACCATGATTCAATGTACCATACTTGCGAACATTTTGAACTTGGTAAGAGGGAGATTTTGAAGAAAAACTGGGGTATTGATTTTCCCTTTTGAGTTACATTGAAAAAGAGGAGATTGTAGACAGGAGACAGATCAAATAAAGCCCATTTGAGCTTAAAAACATTGGACGTTTCCTGGCTGAATCAGGTCTGTTGGCATGTATGGTTGTACTACCACTGCCTCTTCCTTCTGCCCACAATGGTCTATTATATTGCCACAGCCTATCTTGCCAGTCCTGTATTGTTGGTTTGTTGCCCCTGCCCCCCTTTCCACTGCCCTCATAGTCTGTTGTGCTGCCATTGCCCTTCCTGCCTGCCCAGTGTGGTCAAATTGTTGCCTCTGTACCCTCCTACCTGCCTTCAATTTTCAGAGTCCGTGCCCCTGGCCTCTGCCTCTCAACAGTATCCTAATGAACAACTAGATTGCTAACATTCTATATTTATTACAAAAGTGTGGAACGCCTGACGTCATCTTGATGTAATCAAAACTGTAATACCTACAGCATTTGCTTTAGAAATTACACATATGAGAGGGTCTTATTTGCATCAAAATTATGGTTTGTGCTCTAAAAAACTAAAATGAGGACACATTTTCTGAGTTTTCAAATAGCGACAAACCACTTTTAAATTATTTGTTATCTTTATGTTTTTTTTATCCAGTTGACCACTTGATTAAATGTTGCACTTAGGGGAGAGGATATGGTGTTACTTCCAGAGCTGCAGACTTTGCAACTGGGGAACCAGGTTGGAGTTTTTGCTTCAGCTCGACATTCTGTGATTCTGATCAAATCACTTAATCTCCCCATGTCTACAACCAAAATGAATTTGTTCTTGTGTGATGTAACCAATGCTCATGTAAAGCACTCCAATACCTGACGAGTCTGCACTATATAAAACTGCAAAAACACAAAAAATAAAAAGTGTTTTGCACACTTCTGTCATTGCGCTACATGTGGGCTACATCTGGGTGATATTTGTGCTGCATTTGGGCTCTGTTGTCTCTGGTGGCCATCTTGGGTGATTTATTTGTTATGAAGTTTCCTAATTTCCTCATTTACTGCAGTCTCCTCAGTAGGAAATGCTTTCAGTTTTTTACTTTGATTCCATCAAGAAGGTATTCAGATATGTCACACATTTGCCATAAATTCTGAATGTTAGCACTCTAGTTGCTCATTAGATCACTGTAGTAAAGCTACTGCTCACCAGGAAAGTCTGCTGCTGGTATTCAAAGTGCATGTTTCAGTCTGCATGTCAGAATTTTTTAATGAAATAGAAGAGGATTTGAGAAGTCAAAATGTGCTCTAATTTTTCTTTCTGCAGCACTAATCATAATTTCTATGGTAAAATGAACCCCCTCATTTTGTTCCTTTGCAAACTAAAGGTTTTAAGTGTTACCACTTTATTCCAATCAAGACGGCTTCAGGTTTGCCATACTTTTTTCATAAGTAAGACTGTTAGCGCTCTAGTTGTTCTTTAGAACACTCTAGGACATTCTGTCATTGGGCTATACTTGGGCTACATCTGGGTGATATTTGTGCTACATTTGGGCTCTTTCGTCTCTGGTGACCATCTTGGGAGACTTATTTGTTATGAAGTTTCCTAATTTCCTCATTTACTACAGTCTCCTCAGTAGGAAATACTTTCAGTTTTTTACTTTGATTCCATCAAGAAGGCATTCAGATGTGTCACACATTTGCCATAAATTCTGAATGTTAGCACTCTAGTTGCTCATTAGATCACTGTAGTATAGAAGAGGATTTAAGAAGTCACTCATAATATGCCCTAATTTTTCTTTCTGCAGCACTAATCATACTTTCTATGGCAAAATGACCCCCATCATCTATATATATAAAAGCATCAAAAGTCTCCTTCTGGATTGCCAGGGACCCGAGGATAGTGGCGTGCACGCCGGCAGAGTACCCGCAAATTCAAATCCACAATCCAAAGAGTCAGCGCGCTCTCAGTAAAAGAAGATCCGTATTTCACAACGCGTTTCGATTACATCCGTAACCTTGTTCGCGTGAACAAGGTTACGGATGTAATCGAGACGCGCATTTGGTGATACTTCTACGAAGACGGATCTTCTCTTACTGAGAGCACGCTGACTCTTTGGATTGTGGATATATATATATATATATATATATATATTTTTTTTTTTTTAAATATATTTATTTATTTTTTTTCACTAAAAAACAGTTTCAAGTGATGTTATATTTTATATAATAATATTTTATCAAATTTTGTCAAGCACACAGACAGATTCACATTTGTGTCCGCAGCACCATAGCACACCAAAATGGATAACATATGTAAGATTACATTCACAATGTTAACACTTTTCTAAGTTCCTTCCGCCTTAACGTCAGGTCCACCAACGGGGATGTGCATAGGGACCCTCTGCAAGTGATGTTATATTTTAGAATTGTAATAATATCTTAGATTATAATTTTTTTAAACTTAGAAATTCAGTGAAACAACAAAGGTTAAAGGGATGTTATTGTTAGATGAAAATGTCATTTAAAAATATACTGTTTTAAACTAACAAGACCAATGAAATTCACGAGTTATAGTTATCTCAAGTAACTTTAACGTGTGCCCCCAAAGTAACTAATTAAGTAAGATGTTATTACAATTCCTAACTATAACGTCATTTTAACATTTGTTTTTTTGGTGAATTTCTATGTTTTTTAACATAAAATAAGATGTCCATTACTATGTGCGACATTGGGTTGGGTGCAGGTCCTGCAACTAACCACCCACGGGTGCCTTACCCACCACAAGTACGTGCGGCTGATTATGTGATGTAACAATATAAAGGGTGTCAATTTATTTAAGGCAGACCTACTGGCTTTTTCAAAAAGTCAGAACACCAAAATATAAAAAGTGGGCCTTTTGTCTTTATCAAGGTGTCAGCACATCAACATATATAGAGCAGACCTATTGTCTTTGTCAACCAATAATTATTATCAAATGTACATTTTATAAATTAACAGATTGCAGTGTTTAATAAAAGTGATTGTCATAAAATATTTTCAGCAAAGCATTAATAAATAAAAACATTAACGTGCCTTTCAGTCTTTTTTTTATAACATTTTCAGGCCACAAAATTCAGCCCTAGAACCCACCACAAGGGATCCCTGCACTCCAGTTGAAGAGCATACAACTCCCGCTCGGAGTCCTTTAAAAAAATATCGTAAGCTTTCACGGGATCATGGATTCAAAGACCCAGAAGAGCTACTGTGTTTTTTTATGTTTCTGGGAGGCTGCTGCACTTCCCGCAGCCACCCACAACATTAATAAAATGTTTGGTGGTGGCCCTGCCCCTTCTAGGGAAGCCACCAGGATGAAAAAATATATTTTGAAAAAGCCCTAGCTTATTATGTGGCGCTCCTGAAGATTATTTATTCTTTTATTTGCCTTTTATAGGGTGCCGTGGTGCTCACCCTGGGCACCCACACTTTATTATATTTTTATAATTTGGGGGTTGTTGTGGGGAGTGCCAAGGGTACAGCGGGAGCCTGACTTTTTTTTAATTAAAAAAGGGTACCCTGGGGCCCACCTGGGGCACCCATAACTGGCCAAATGCTTTGGTACCACAAGGGGTCCTCATGGTCCCAGATGCCCTGGCTGGCTCCCTATCAACACCGATACTGAGTGCTGGCAGGAGATGATCTTTATCTTTAAAAGTGGGTACCCTGGTACCCACCCTGAGTATCCACGATTGCCTGACTCATTGGTGGCCGCAACCATCACCAATTGTGGTGCTCCATTTCTTGGCTCCTGCACAGGCGTGAGATGTTCACTTCTGTGCTCCCCATCCAGGCGGGAACAAAGTTGTGTTCCCTGCCCAGGAGAGTGCAGGTATGGTATGTCCTCACTCACCTGGGCAGGGAAATACAGTGTCCCAGGGGATGTGGTCCCCGGACACTGCAGCTCTATTAGGCCCTGGGGGATGAGGTTCCCTGGGGGTAGTCAGAAACTCTGGAATGGGGGCTTGACCCTGATCCCAAAATATAAATACCGGCCCCAGAGTATGGGGTCCTCGGGTGCTTTATAAGGGGGCTTTATAAGGCACAGGGAGGGGGGCCGCATTCCATAAATGATCAATTAGACCCCAGGGGATGGGCTCCCCGGGGCTTCTGCAAGACTCGGGAAGGAGGGTCAAAAGCACCCCTCCCCAATATATATCAGTCACTTCCCGGGCCATGGCCCACTCCTGGGGGCTCATTTTTAAAGAGGACGCAATCCCGCCATTTTTTTTTAATCAGAACCGCTGATTCGTTTTTGGCCCCATGGGGGTTTTTCTGGGAGCCATCCCCAATCAGGCATACCATGCCCCTCTATATGTTTTTATGCCCTTTTGTAAAACAGGGGGCTGAGCCCCCGAATCCTAAAATTGCTGCGGCCACAATTTGTTGATGTGATAGCAGCTAATCAGATCTTACCTTAAGACCTATTGGCTCTGCCGATCCTCCATGGTGTGAAATATAGATTTTTGAACCTTCATTTCTCAAAAACTACCAAATGGATTTACACCACATCACAAAAAACAAACTTTTCAGAACAAAATCGAGCTTTGTGCCAAATTTGATTTAATATTATTCAGCTACTATTGTTATCTGGCTGTTCAATTTTCCTATGGAAAACTGCATGTGGAAAACGTGTTTTGGGCCCCCTCCCCTCCTTTTTCTAGACACCCACTTGATGAATCGCCCCGAAACTTTCAAGGAAGTAGCTGTGTTGGATGAACTTTTTTGGGGAAAGTATCGTGAAGATTCGTCAAACGATTCCAAAGTTATACCCAAACCAAAAATGGTTTAGTATGAAAACATTGTCCTAACTATTGGGTATTAGGGATACTGCTCTAATATTGCTTAGGTCCTTCATGGACTCCAGAGTACAACAAATCTATTGGGACAGAATTCAATCAGAAGAGTTTTTCCTCCCTTGTGGAGTCCCTCAAGGATCTGCGTTATCCCCCACATTGTTTAACTTGTATGTGACCCCATTGGCAAAATTGATAAAAGACCAATGCCTGAAACTGGTGTCATACGCTGATGACACACAGTTAGTGGTGTTGCTTACACAGAGTGTCGAAGTCACAGCTGAACAATTTCGAAATTGCCTTACAAGTGTTATGAGCTGGATGAACACTGATTTTTTAAAGCTCAACATAGAGAAAACGGAGGTGGTAGAATTTGGCCAAAAACCCTCAATCTAGAATCATTTATGGAGGCCCCCAGAAGCTGGCATCTGTCCCGTTCCGGCACAAAAGGCTAAGAATCTAGGTTTCCTGTTAGACAAAGACCTAACACTTACCTCTCAGGTCAATCAGGTTACCTCGGCCTGTTTCTTTACGATTAAGGTCCTCCGAAAAATATTGCCATTGATACCTTTTGCATTAAGAAAGACAGTAGTGGGAGCCTTGGTTTTATCGCGTATCGACTATTGTAATGCACTACATGTCAGAATTGGAGAAAGACAGCTCGCCAAACTCCAGTCATTGCAGAATGCTGCTGTAAGAGTGCTACTGGATCTTCCCAAACATCACCTGACGTCCAATGGCATAAGGCAACTACATTGGCTGCCTGTTCGACGAAGGGTGCAGTTTAAGTCTTTATGCCTAGTGTACAAAGCAGTAAATGGAGGAGGTGCAGCAGATATGAAATCCCTTTTTCCTCCCGCTATGTACCATCACGAACACTAAGATCTGGTAGTCTAGGCTTGGTTTGCCTTCCTAAGATAGAGAGAGCTCCATGGGGTGGCAAGGCCTTTTCATTCCAGGCGTCAAAGTTATGGAATTCCCTGCCCACAGAGCTACACTTGCAAACGAATAAGATTTTGTTCAGAAAGGTATTAAAAACCTGGCTATTCACCAAATCTTAGATTGGAAGCTGTCTAACCCTAATCCTCACTCAGCGCCAAGACGCCTCGGCAATAGAGCGCTCAATAAATAATTCAGTCAGTCAGCCAGTCTAACTACAACTACCCAGTAGTGACAAAAACAATGACATATAAAATCAACAGCAGTTGAAGTTATACTTAGGCCATTTACATATAACTGGTGAATACCAGTGTTTTTTGGTTCTAAAAGTGTGTTGTGGTGAGAGTATGGTTGCTGGAACCAGCGGGATCCATTTTGGACTGCCCTAGTTTGATATGGCTCAAGACGGAGGGTGCAGTAAAGGAAGTGTAATGTCTGCTTTCCCGCAGCAGAGGGGGGAGCCCCAGACTCTTGATGCGTGGGAGGATGGAGAGAGGGCTGCCTTAGAAATTCTGTGAGGACCTACTAATTACTGCTACTGCTATTTAGCCCTTCCTGAGCACTGACATTTGGTTGATGGTAGGGGAATGAGGATGGATCAGAGGATTCCTTTTTCTTCCAAACTTTGTTTTAAAGGTTCCAAAGGAAGCAGGACATTACAGCCATCAAGAATGCAAGCAATGGGCCATAATCATAACAGCATACTCCAGGTAGTGTACAGTCCTTATTTCAGCTGCATGTCCATGAGGAGGCAGCAGGAAACAGACGCATACATTTTCCATTAGTACGGTACATTGCTGAGAAAATAGTAATTCATTAACAGTGCAGAGTTAAACAAATAGGGGCAGATTTATAAGCCCCTTGCGCCACTTTTGCGTCACTTTTAACATGGGAAAAGTGATGCAAAAGTGGCGCAAGGGGCTTGTAAATCTGCCCCATAGATTTTAATCTGGAACTTAATTTTGGTCAGCCAGAGGATCATCTTTTCCACTAGACGAGGGTGATGGAGTCGGCAAGCAGATTCCTGATCTGTGAAGAACTACGAGCATGTGCCCAGGGTCAGTTATGTGTCTTTCCACTGTTTAAATAGATATTTTAAAAGGGGTCCAGATCTTTTTAAATGTGGCCACCCTATCAGCTGCAAAGCCCACCAACCTTTACAAGGCATAAGTATGCCATCATTTGGATCACCATATAATGAGGGGGAGGAAAATGTGGTTGTTTCCGCGCATGTGCTATTGTTAAGAGAACCAAAAGTTAGCGGTTATTCCATCTCGTCCCAAGCATCTCCCAGCAACAATAATAAGGGATTCCTAGGTAACTCAATGGCAGTTATTATTTTAATTTGGTGAAGTATTTCTGGCTGGAGGTCCTGGACCAGATATCATTGCCACCATCTGTGAGCCATAGTACCGATTCCATCACACCCTCCTCAACATGACTCTTGAGGGCCAAGCATTGTGTGGAGTCTAGTTAGTATAAGATACCATTGAATAATAATGTTGTATCCATTTTCTTTATGCTGTGGACAGATGGATAATTTTGTGGCACGTTACCATATATGTGCACAAGATTCATCAGGGATTTGTTTGTCCAGTTGAGTCTCCCTAAACACAGGATAGCTTCACGGCTATTGTCGGAAGTTTAGTGTTTGGTAGTCTATGTTGAATGGGAATCCTATTCTTGATGAACCACACCTCAGAAAGGTCTCTATCGCTGTACAATAGTGCAGACCCGCCTCTCTCTGCTTCTGTTGTTGTGCCCAGTGTGTAAGTTGAATGTATTTAAATGGTCTGGCAGTGGGAGGAGAAAAGCTTGATGACATGCCATTGATGTTGTGACTTGACCTACCTCATACAAATCAACAGACGTTGCAGTTGGAGCCATGAACCGGTCCCTGTAAATCCTGGTTGGAAATCAGGCTTACTAAGGGTAGGTGTGAAAGGCGAGGGAGATGTCATCACTCCACCCACTCTTATTGTCGCTGACCATTAGCTCAATTTCGCTGTAGTTGAGAGCTGTAGGTCTTTCCTATTAATTGTTCTCTGAGGTAAATCTAAGAGAATATGTAGTGGTATGGTTGTAACCATTTATTTCCACCTGAACTATATCCAGTAAGGGATGTAATTGTGTCACCCCAACATAGGATTCCATATGGGAGAAAGAAAGGCCCCCTCACAGATGGATGTAAGTAGGGTTTTCCTGGATAAGCTAGGCATCTGGTTTCCTCAAACAATAGCTAGCAACTTGTCTTGAATGTGTTTTAGGATTACGGGGGTATCATAGAGGAAGACTGTGACATATATTTAACAGACGTGGGAGGAAGTTAATTTTTATTGCCGCTATGTATCCAAACCATGGTACCTCCAGTTTTCCCCAGTGATAGAGATCTTTGAAAAGTGTGTTTAGCAATGACGGTAGGTTTTTAATATATATCAGTGACAGGCTGTCTGTAATTTTAATACTTAAGTATTGCAGTGGGGCAGTCTGTGCTGAATTTGCAAAAAAATAAATGCCAGGGCCCTCGTCAGAAGGCCACTTCAGCTTGCACCGCCCATTGCTGCTGTTGGTGCTGCCAATTACAGTAACAACACATCTACTAACCATCACACTCCTACAAGTGAACAATTCTGACTATTCCAGGCTCCCACAGCTATAAAAATGGCTTTGGTGGCAGGTATTAATCAATTTTTATGTATTTTGAATTAATAAATAACTTTTGTTGTGCTTGTCTCTAAATTAGAGAAACAGTGCCACCGTGTGGAAGACTGTCATAAGTGCTGATGTTGACAATTAATTGCAGGTGCCGAGCACCGGAAACCACTGGTTCAAATTAACTACTGTCATCACTCATCTGTCATCTATCTCATCTCATCTGTGTTTGTGGTAAAGTGCCTGTAACAAAGATGTATCTCTCATCTATCCATCATGCATTAGATGGGGTGAATGGAGTCCCCCGTCTGCATGGTATTGAAACCCCTTTTGCTTTCTAGTCTCCTAAGGAGTGGATTTGGACGGGATTAAGAGGTGAGCATAGGTGACATGGATCTCCAATCAGGAGATGAGTTTCCAGAAGGAATACTATGATTATTTTCTGAGCGCCCAACCACTTTAAAAGGGTTCTGAGTTTAAGTGGCAAATTAAGGCCCTGGGTATTTAGTTGTCATTTTCAGACCAGGCATTGTATGGACCAGGTAATATGCTTATTCGATACCAGATTCCATTGTTATGTTATGCAGCTTTGTAGAGTGCACTATCACCGGGAGGGTATCCTGATGATGAGCAGGTGTAAGTCTAGGCACACATAGGTGCAGATTTACGTTCCCTGGCGCATCCCTGCAAATCAGCAGGGATGCGCCAGGGAAGATACGTCACTCAAGTTTGCCCTTGCGCCACAGCAGATGCGCCGCATTTACAATGCGGTGCATCATGGCACAAGGACAAGCAGATGCGTGACGCATCTGCCGGCGTAAGGTTTGGCGCAGTGCTGAAGTTGTGTCGCAAGCGCGACGCAACTCCAGCACTGTTCCAACCTGCCCTATCCTTAACATGGTGCGTCACGCCTTACGCCTGCTTGAAGCAGGCGTAAGGATTTGACACACCAGCGTCGGAAAAGTGACTGAGTGAAATCTTGTAGATTTCACTGCGTCACTTTTCCGAGGCTTTTTCCGATGTAACGCCCACCCTGCATACATTAAACCTGACGCAGGTTTAATGTGGTGCAGGGCTTTACAACATGACGCATCTCCCTAGATGCTTCACGTTGTAAATCTGTGACAGCATGGCGCTAGCTTTGCGCCACCGCTGCGTCACAAAAGTGACGCATCGGTGGTGCGAAAGTGGCGCACGGGGCTTATAAATCTGCCCCATAGGGTCTAGTAGGACTACTCGAAAAACCAGATCTTCAGCTTCTTGCGGAATTCAGACAGTGAGGAGGACGAGGCTGTTATATGTACAACCAGCTACAACATTATATGGAGTCCTCTTGTCCACCCTCTCTTGAGGTGTTGGACTAGTCTTACTTTTGACTATACGGTATACCGGCATCCCGAGTAATGGTAATAATACACTTGGGATAGGGAAGAAATCAACATAACTAGATAGAAAGGGAAACAAATCCTGACTGGAGGGGGTAAAACCCCCGAAATCTAAGGGGTAGAGCTCGATCTCCATCATAAAGCTTCTCATACGGTGGCCCTGCCCAAGTGGCATATGGTTTAAGTACAAGGATCAGAGTCCATATCAAACATAGACCTGGATCATGAGTAGTATGTGAAATAAAGGGAGGCAATACAGCAAACAAAAGAGTCTATTCACAACCAACACAAGAGCATAACATAATAAGGGGGGATACCCAACAGGGGCTGGGAACAGTCATCCTCGGAGGATGCCCCTCACTGTTTCTTTTTATCCTGTATCCAGCAGAGTCGTCTAGCTTCTGATTTGGTCTTGTTTGTCTGTTGTCTCTGCCGCTGATCCCAGTCAGGCTGCAAGGACCCGGATGCTCTCCACCTTTGCCTAATAAACCCAGTATTTGTTGAGCATCTTGTTTAGTACTGATAGCATATTTTTTTGCATTGGTGTGTAAACAAAAGGTGAAAGGGAAGCCACAGTGATAAGGAAGATTTACCAGTCATAGGTAAGTGGTGATATCTTTGAGTTATCACCTTCTGCTTAATGTGTAGGAAGATGGTAACAGTATCCCCTTCAA
The DNA here is from genome assembly GCF_964204655.1 of Triturus cristatus. NCBI lineage: Eukaryota > Metazoa > Chordata > Amphibia > Caudata > Salamandridae > Triturus > Triturus cristatus. Next base: position 69,892,942 of record NC_140591.1, read on the forward strand.
ATGTAATATTATTCAGACATTTCGCCACCGCAGCTCTGCCCTCTTTTAGCTTGCAGAAGTGGATGTGACTCAGGATGTCTGGGGGAAGATTTGTTTGTCCCTGAAACACCAAATAGACTCTGTAGGTCTGGTTCAGTATTATTTCAGTGTTTTCAGGTACTGTGAAAATAGACTGAAAACGTTTCTGAATATGGTCTTACGGGTTTGCATCAGAGATTGAGTCCCCCGGTCCTTAGATTGCTGCATCTTCAACAATTTTTTCCATTGTTGTTTTTTTCCCTGTAATTCCCCGTGGGTATCCTCTAGGAAGAAACCCTTTCCTACATCTCATCCTGCTCATGAGAAGGTTCCCTCCAGGTCCAGGAGATGCACTCTTGTCTCAATGCTCTATAGATGGTGATCCAGGTCTGGGAGGGATTTGGAGACATGTTGGCGGAACAACGTGATATCATTAGGTAGTTCTTGAACAAGTATCTGGATGTCACCCGTGGTAGCAGGATTTGCAAATCACCCGTGATCATTGCCTGAATGGGCAAAGGTTCTGAAGAGGCACCTCACTGTTTGTCCAAGACCACTGAGACAAAAGCTTCCATTATCAATGGTGCTCTGGGGGTTTCATTCTTCTTTGCCATTTTGTGCTATGATACGGACAGTCTTGTGGGTAGGAGTCAGTTCAGCAGTCACTGTATCAGATCAATTACCGGTCAGCAGTGTCTTTATAGGAGTTTCTATACAATGGATAAGAATTGCGTTGGCCTGTTGTATAGTAGTCTGTCCTGTGTGATTTCAAATCCTCAAACTCATGTCCAGATTCGGCACCCGGGTCCCATCTCAAATATGTCCCCAGAAAGATTATTCAGTAATTTGTTTGCGTGTAATCTAGGCGATTATAAAACAGAGAGCTGTAATTAGAAAGTCCCTTATAATTTATGGTTTAACATTCTCTGATTTGTTGTTTTGCCTATGTTTCTGTCTTATATTGATTGCTAGAAATATATTCTGTAAATGTTAGATATCATGCGTTATTCATTTTGATGATGAGTGGTTACATAAGGTTAGAAGATTTCGCTTGACGGAACAAAGGTTTAATAAGGGCTCTTGATTGGCTTCTGTTCAAACAGCTGGGACTCTCTTACTAACTCATCAAGAGCTTAACTCCTATTATTTGACAATTTAAACCCATAGATCTGATAGACTTGCTAACTTAAAGCATTCTTTAGAGATTGCTTGATTCGTTTGGGAAATGGTCAGGGAGACATTTTCTTATAAACGTTATCAATTATGAGGACTGTATGAAGGAAGACATTTTGAGGGCTGGCTGCCACTACAAGGAATAACCACAACCCTTGTCAGGGTGAACCCTCAAAGTCGTAAAATTAACCTGAGCTCGACCCCCTGGAATCTATGCAGAAAGTCTTAACTTAAAGCAATATGTAACGTATGTATGAAGTACCAAACAGTAATAAAGTTGAAATGCAAAACAATAAAAATCTCTAACCAAATTAAAAAAATAAATACATTTGCACCAAATGACAAAAATCCAAAAAGGGGAACCAAAGATATGAAGTTTTAAAGTTTTAAGGAGGAATAGCACCAAGAAGCATAGAGTGCCTATGATAGTCAATGGTCACAGCAGACCAGGACCTAGGTGCAATTTGACACTGACCGGGATGGAGCGCGGATTGGATACACCAACCAGGTTCATTCTGGTCAAAGAGTTTACCATGTGACTTTAGTTCTTTAAGTCCCAATCCACCACAGAAGTACACTTCTAAAGCCCTCCAGAGCCTAAGGGGAAGCATGTAGAGACTCACTGGGTGCCAGTCAGAGGCCAACAGTAAGGTTCAGTCCAGATCCAGTGCCACTGGTCAGCTGAGCAGTTGTAAGAAAGCCCTCTTGTAGCTTGCTGTATCTCTCTAGCTTGAACAGGAGGCCAGGCGTGTGACCCTTGGAGTTCAATTCTTTGTCCTTGATAAAAGAGGGAGAGTAGGTCCAGTCCTTCGGGGCTCTTTGCAGATTGCAGACAGCATGTTCAATCCTTTTATGATATTCCACAGGTCAAGTAGTGATCTGAGGAGGGTACTGAGGATGCCACATGTATGCCTGCAATCAGCTTGTGAGGGGGGGAAGACTCCTGGCCTATAGAAAGGAGCAACCCCTACTCTGTGGGCGCTCTATAACAGTTCTGAAAGCACCTCTGCTCCCACTGCGATTGTTGCCTGCTTGGCTGGGGGACAAAGGGAGTGCCTGCCCAGGTGTTGGCTAACGTTTGCTGCTGACAGGTAGGCCTCTTTGAAGTTAATCAAGTTCCCGGGCACAGCCCACTGACCATCCTGTCAAGGAAACAACAACTTACACCTTTGATCTCCTCTAGGAGCAGTTTTCACACCTCATCTATTGGGATATTCTGTTGGCAGGTGATATTTGGCGTTCATTCAAATGGCCCTCCAGAGGCTTTAGGAAGGGGGAAAGGTAACTTTCTAAAGGTATATTTTCCTTAATAGTTATTCAAATTAAAAATTAAATTAATTACAATTTGATTTTACCATTACATTTAATTTTGAATAAATATTACAAATAGTCTGTGAATTATATTTCTAGCTGTTTCCAAACTGAAATTACAATAATTAAAGTTAATACTGTAACTAAGTGGTTTCCTATTGAACAGCCATCCTTGCTACAGTGAAAATAGGTTTTTGAAGTGTTTTCACTATAAGGAAATGTTTCATATTACATTTCTACATTCTCTACTTTAAGTACAATGCATCCTGACTTGTGGGCATTAAGGCCTACTTACTGGTGACTTATAAACATTTAAAAGTAAGGTTTTCACCAGTCAAATGGTTGATTTTGGCAGGTCAAATTTGCAGATTAAAACAGCAACAGCCAGGCTAAAAATGGTAGACCTGCAATCATGTTTGCACTGACCTCACAGTGGGTGGCACAATGGGTGCTGCAGTCCACTATTGCTATCCAACTTACAGGCCTTGTGTACTCTTAAAACCATATACTAGGGACATACAGGTGAGTTAAGTATGCCAGTTCCATCATGTTGAAAGGGGGAGCACTGGCATTTCACCTCTGGTTAGCAGGGGTAAAGTGCACAGATTTCTGCAGACAGCAAAAACAGTTGAGGCAAAAACCTGGGGGTACACTAAGCAAAAGATGCTCATTTCTTCCAGGAAAGACTTCAGAAAGAAAAAGGGCATGCCAGGTGGCCATGTGAAGCTATACCATTGTAATCAGTGGCTGAGTAGTAAAACTTTGGTATGCAGCAGGATATTCTGATCAACCAAATGGTTCAGGGCTGTCAAAAGGGAGGGGCAGAGGGGACATTATGGTCCAGACCCCACACTTTACAGGGCACCACTGTCCTTCAGCAACATTCATTTATAGATTTTTAGTTTCAGGCAAGATTACCATCTTCAATACTAATGAGGTAGCTTAAGTTGCCTGACCACTAGATAGAGCCAAGTGCCATGTTTTCTCTTTCCCTAGAGTACGTTATTTTTAGTACTTAGAAGCAAGTGATTATGGTATCTGACAAAAGTGGAAAGAGCATCCAGGGGGCCCCACATTAAGTTTTGGACCAGGCCCTTGAAAAAACTTCAGACAAGTCACAAATGATGTAACCTTAAATGCCATTTCAGGAAACCGTGGTATGTCTGAACAGTGAATAGACTTTTTAGATGCTAACAACAGTTAAGAATCACAAATTCTGTTCATTTATAGGTGTTTATTTAAGTTATTTAAACTGGCTCTAATATTTTCATCACAATTGAGAAGGAGTTTTTATAATATGTTCATTTTTATTGTCTGACAAAAAGTTAAATAACAGCTAAGATTGTCAGGCTGTCTTTAGTGTCAACACTACAAAACATAAAAAGACATAAAATGTACAGTTTATGGTACTTCCTTTACCTTTCAGTCTTTGAATGGCAATTTCAAAATAGGAAACAACAGGGGAGGCAGTGTTTGATAGTATAATAAACACCGGCCCCAATTGGGATGGGGGCTACATGCATGCTCCCAGAATGTTAGGGACCCTAGAAGGAACCAACTGGGATGTCACCACAACAAACAGCTTAATAAGCCATCAGCTGCAATTCGGCACAGTAGCAAGAAAATACGGATTATACATTCGGAGCCTCCTTATGTTTAGTGGAGCCAAGTAAGTGGCGGCACTCTCTCCTGCTCTAAGCATTAATGTTTTGCCCCCAAATGTCACTCTCAATCGTGCCGTTTATAGCAGGCTAGCTTGAACCCAAGTTTCTACAAATTCTAACATTTGCTGGTGACAGGTAGGTCTCTTTGAAGTTAATCAAGCTCCTGGGCATTGTCCACTTACTATCCTGTAATGCCAGATGTAGATGACTAGCTTGAACCCAAGCGTTCACAAATTCCCTTTTGATTTTCTGCAAACTCTTAGTGATGGTTGCTTGACACTTGAGGAAACAAGCATTTGCAATGCAATAGGTTTTGCATTACGAAAAGTTTGAGCTATAGGTGTTGCTAATAATAATGCAACGCCAATAGCTCAAACTTTTAATAATTTGAGACCTATTGCATTTGCAAATGCTTGTTACTCTCCATCCTGAGGCTGTACTTTGTAATAGAAAAATGTGAGAAAAAGACAACATTTCCAGCAAAAGTGTTTCGCTCTCTTGTGGATCCATTTCAAAGGAGAACGAATGAAGGAAAGAGATGGTAAGAGCTGTTTCTTGAAGTCACGCTTTCATTCAGCAAGTGAGGAGGAGCAAGACAGAAAGAGAGGGAAGAAGAGGAAGTAAGAGATGGGGACATCTGACAGCAGCAGATCTGGAGAAGTAGACACTGTCCTTGTCAGAGCAGAAGGCGGAAGTGCATCTTTCTGGCCATACATGCCTAGGTACGGCCTGCGTGCCGACTGGTGCGTGAGTTCGACCTTCCATGGTATAAAAAATCATCAACAATGAGAAGTGTTCTCAGCACATGGCCAGCATTGCTTAGCATTATGAAACCCACTCTGACTTTTTATAAAATAATAAATATAATATAATATAATATAAAAATAAATAAGCATACATGCCAACTTGAAAGAATACCTATGAAGGAGGAGATTAAGTTAAATGCAAGCAGCACTGTGTGCCAGCCAGCAGCGAGGAGAGGACGGAAAGAAAAAGTATTGCAGTTAAACAAAACATATGGCCCTTACTTGGATCCATGTAGCAGGGGCAGTCGGCAGGGCAGGTACAAAACTGCCACCAGGCGAGACAAATGGACACTATTCGCCAACGATAACTAAGGAATTAGTAAAGGCAGACCAAGCAACCAATGAAAAGCGGTGAGCGTGTGGTGTTTTCAAAATCCATAGACTGAATACAGCATGCCTCACAAAGCAGCGCATTCGCGCTGCCTCTAGGCTCGACCTAAAAATGCAGCCCATGACTCTGGTGCAATAGCTGCTTACTTGTAATGGCCCATTGAAATATCCCATTGTGATGGAGATCCCCATGTAAAACACAAGACTGTGCCACCAGGGTCATTATCTCCCAGCCTATTCTGTGTGGCATTCTCACAGCTCATTGGCAGACACCAGAGACAGCCATTTCGGATCCAAAAGCATCTCTACTGAAGATCACAATCCAGGGTCTGTTCTGCACCAGCCCAGAAACTGTACATTAGATGTTCCCCTTTAATTCTCAGGCTTCTCAATTCATTCCTATTCCTCAATAATGGATTGGACAGTGCACGCCTGAAAGGTTGGAGTTGAATCAACAGACCTCTATCAATCCTCTCCATCCTCTCCAGGTGTTTAATCCTCTCCGACGCTGATGCAGTCTTTTCCATCCCAGCCAGTCTGACCGTGAGAGCTTATATATTTTTTCCACTGATGTAAACTTTGCCTTCACGCCTTCCACCTTCTTTTGGAAGCTAGCAAGAGAAGCCATAAGCGCTCTCTTCCCTTTCATAAGATCTGGAAGTTCATCTTCCGCTACTCTCGCTCCCGAGAGAGCTTTGCCCTCCATTTGTGATCAATGGTACGGATATTCGGTGCACATTCTCCGTGGGCCCCATTTCCGTCATGTGGTGGTGGGTCCTTTTGTGGTTTCACCATAATTGTGAAAATAGGTGTTTCTTGAATGCATGGTTGTGGTCTTTCTTTTAGTTCTACACAATAACCACTTTTTACCATTGTAAGAACCCACTTGCCTTTGATCACTTGTTTCCATGCATCGTGGTAGTTGAGAAGTCTTGACCCTGCCGCCTCTCCCTGGTAAGAGACAGGGGTACTTGTGGTCAGGATTTTTCACCTCAATCAGACCCTACCCCAGGGGCCAGGCCTCAAAAGGGGCACAATGTTTGTTGTGAAGACTGTGACAGCTTTTTCCAGAAATAAGACTTCTTTGCAAAAAATGGTCCACATGGTCTGTGAGTCTTCTTTTCCCCTGCCCTTTTCTTTACTAAGCCATTTAACCCTTCAAAAAGCTTTTGACCTGCAATGGGGAGGGTAAGAATTCAGCATCTCTGATCAGGGTCAAGTTTCCATAATGTTTGCTACCAATGTTGAGGAAGACCAAAACAAGCCAAATGTTGTGTCTGAAAATAAGAAAAACTTTGAAAACAACTCCCTAGGTCCTAATATTACCATAGGAACTTCTCCCACCGGGAGGCAATCAAATAAGGACTGAAAATCCTTCCACAAGTTCTGTACTTCCTATGCCACCTAGGAGCTAGATTTCAAGGCACTGATTGATGCTGCATAAGCATGTTTTATGGTGCTTGTACTTTTTTGTCGCAAGGATGCAATAAAATGAATCCTTTGGAATCTAGAGAGGAAGATAATGCCGTACTTGAGAGCACTGTGTCGACCATGGATACTTGCGGAAAGTCAGTATCAAACTGTTCCAAGGGATATCGTTTAGGGAGAAAAAGTGGAAAACTGGACCTGTCAAGACCTTTCCACTCTTTCAATGTATCAATTTTCAGGACATTATGAAAGGAGAGCTGATCCGAACTCTGCTCCTCTCATATTGGGAATAGAAACGTAGAAAGGTTCAGAATTCAGCACCTCTCTTGGGTGTGCCAGCATATGTTGGCAGTGAGCTGCTTGGATATACTCACTTCCCTTTGGGACTCACTTCCTGCTCCTTTTACAATGAAACTGACACCTTTCCAATGGGATTTTGGGGAGAATTTTATTTTGAAGACACACATTTCTACCCACTGTCTTAAGGGAGTCAATGAGAGAGACTTTAATGGTGTCTGTATAAAGAACGGCAATGGCTCCCGCTGGTCTCCTTACTCTGTCTACTTTAGTCATTCAACAGTTGTCTGGGAGAGCTTGCGTTGTAGTGATGGAGCAGGGTTTTTACTTTAAACCCAAATACCTGTTTCATTTTCGTATGTTATAATTAAAAGTACTACTGATTAATCATTAATTATTAAAGGTTTGTCGAGTCTTGTCTAATCAACCTTATTAACAGAAGAATTACACGTGGGAATGCTATTGCATGGCTAAAATAATAAGTGAACTAAGTTGATGAGCATACTGACAGAAATAGATGTTGCTTATGTGATGTTATGTAGTTTTGCGCTTATAATTAATACGCATTAATGGCTTTTGATGTCGCAAATTGCTAGGTAAATGCATACACATAAGGGTATTTGCAGGGGAATAACACTGTATAATCATTTCTATGCAGTAATTATGTTTTGTGTTTCTTTTTACTTAAGTTGACCATTGTGGCCTGCTAAAATATGGCTACCACCCGCAGCCTGCATTTGAGTAGATGAATAATTGAAAGGAGGCTTCGCGCTGACTGCGACCTTGCCCTCTTGCTGAACCGAAAAGCCAATCATCATGACGACAAATCCGGGAGAGATGCCAAATGCCCCTGAATGTGAAGATTTGTTACAAATCCAAATGCCGACAGGATGAACTTATGGTGGTCTCACGAAGGAGATACATATTATCCTAAAGAGACATCCGTAGAAGTAACGAATTAGTTATGAACTCCTAATTTCTATTCATTATTTGAGACTATCAATGCGTGTGAAAAACTAGTACTGTATCCCAATGTACCAAGACGACATAATTATCGCCATTCGACTGTTTGTAAGATATGGTTGCAACATTTGGAATGTAATTTTAGTATAAATATTAGTAGACTAGAGAGATCTATGGCCACTTCTTCCCGAACTGATGATCAGAGATCCCGATGCTGACGGAGAGAAGACGGTGACTCTACATGACGGCTAGAAACTCTAACTATTTTGCTGAGGACCGGTTCTGACTTAGGATCTGACTTTTAGCCAGAATAGGTAAATATGAGAGAAATGAACTTGCATTTAAATTGGCTTTTCTTACAATTTTAGATAAACGATATTCTGTTTGAATTACTGTGTCGGGTGGTTATTTTATTGTCATGTTTATTGAATATAAAGTATATTATGATGTATTTCCCCAGATCTATAGCAACTAGTTGATGCCATTGACCTCAAGGTATATGCAGATTGGTTAGGTACAGGAAAGTGTTTCCCCTTATACATGGCACGGATAGAGTGGTAGGATGAATGTTGGTGTAATGGGCCCCACCAGCGTGTGATGTGTGTATGCGCGTGTGACTACGAAATCACTCCGTCCGTGGAAGTAGAGGGGATTCGGAAGCTCTGATCTGCACCAGTTTCTTGGTAGCAGAATGATGGTTAACTATTGTCTTGATCTGGTGAATTTGCGTGTATATAAGCTTGTTGATTATTGATTGATATTGATGTTTGTACTAACACTGTATGTTGAAGTCGTATTGAGTTTTGTGTAGTGTGTACGGCTTCTGGGACGTAGGAAGTCGGTGACAGTTCCGTGGTAGGGCAGAGGGAGTGCTGCTCTCGGAAAAAGGCGGGATTGTTAGCCCTGTATGTAGACAGGGGAAAACGTGTAACGATTGAAGTTGCACGATGCATTGTCTGGGTTCGATTCGGTGACATCGCCGTGTGTTACCATTAGAAACGTATTTTCTGTGTGAGAGAAGTGTATATGATAGCGAAAGTTATCTGTGAAGTTCTGGTCTTAGGTATCAGGGATCCTTATGGCATTCCGATAACGCTTATCACTAGAAAGGTAATAGGTATTCTCTGAGCTTGTTAGAAGGACAGAGCAGAGGTAAGCGCTGCTTTGTTAACTTGTGATATAATTCTGTAGTAGGACAGACTGTTCGCTGTTCTCGGGAAAGACAGAATTCTGTGTGAATGTACTACATTTTCTGGTGTGAAAGTGCGTGAATGAGAAGGCATTCTGGTTAATTGTGAAACTCTTAGGAGCATTCCGGAGAAAACAGTTAATTGATGCTTGTTAGAAGGGTAGAGTAGAGGGATGTGCGACTTTATCAACGGAAGTAACGATTCTGTACTAGGGCAGAGGTAAGCGCTGCTCTCGGGAAAGGCAGAATTCTCGTGGGAAAGGTCTTTTGCTGTTCTGTGGTTAGCGAAGCAGACAATGGAGATGTTTGTATGTTGTAACTAACAGACTCGTAGAAGTTGAAACAAAGTCTACCGAGTAGTTTTATAAAGGAGGGGTAGACGAGAGAGACAGGAGACAGGAGCAGAAGCTGCTTCAGTGACTACTGACGTCAGGAAGACCGCGCTGTGATTGGACGGAGGGTTAGAACGGTGGAAGCACTGTGATTGGTGTGCTAGTGTACGCCGCGCAAGGATTGGGAGACATAGAGGGTGACGTAGACGCTCCAGGATTGGTGCGTTGGTGTGAGTCGCGCTGGGATTAGTGGACTGAGTCAGTGACGTAGACGCTCCAGGATTGGTGCGTTAGTGTGAGTCGCGCTGCAATTGGACAGGAGATCGTACAGTTGTAGAAAGACAAAAGGGTTGCGGAAAATAAGAAAATGTATTACCACGCTGAGGAAAAGAAAAATAAATCCTTGTTTAGTAAAGTTAAGAACTGGTTTGACAAGGATAAGGATATTGTGACTAGGGAAGGACAGTTACTTCCTCCGATAAGAACCCCCGCATCCTTCATGGTTGCGAAATATTGGTATCATACCTGTATTTGGTTAGACAACTGGGTAAAGTATACCAAAGATGATGGAGTTTTAGCGTTCCCAGAGCATGGCTCATTTAATCTGGCTATAATGAGGAACTTACGGGAGAGGATGGTGGGCCTAGAGCCTCGGCCTAGGCCAACGCAGTTCGAGGCATTGACCGAATGGGAAGATGAAGTGCATGAGCGAGAAAAGCAGAGGAGTGGAGGGAATTACAGGTACATGTTTGGGCGGAAGTATGATCGTGAAACTCATCATGATCGGATGAGGAGATGGCGAGATGCCAGTATGACTGAGGGATTATATCCTGTGAGAACTGCAGAGGAGACAGAAGGGAGAAAGTGTACAGAAAAAGAACATAATGTAGAAACCAGGAGGTATGGGGCGAATGAGTCTGATGACGATGTCTTAGATGACATGTTCTACAAAAGACCACCCCCGTATAGACGAGAACCAGAGGTAGGAACAGCAGTCACCCCAATGAGAGACACCCTGCGGATTATAAAGACAGAGGTTATGACCCCTGAGATAAAAAGCAGTAATTCCCTTGCAGAGAGAGAGAGAGAGAAAGAGAGAGAAAGAGAGAAAGAGAGAAAGAGAGAGAAAGAGAGAAAGAGAGAGAAAGAGAAAGGGAGAATGAAATTGAGGATGAAAAGACCAGAGAACTAGCAAGGACCACATTTGAATTGACAGAGAAAATCAGAGAACTGACGAAAAATCTTGAAGCAGTTACGGTGCCTGTAACAATAGGTCCGGTTATGCCGATTTTCGACAAGCAGAGGGTTGGCGAAAGTGGTTTGACAGTTCCATATGTAGCCAACAGATCGATTGTTCCTCCGGAGCAGACAGAAATGAGAACAGGAGAAAATCAGTGGAGAACAGAAGAAAATCAGTGGAGACATACCATATGTGGAGGAGAGTTGAATGTGCAGGCTAACACAGGTTTGAATTATAGTTGTGTGGAAGGGAACAGAATGATTGGAGGATCGATCTTAGAACCACAAAGAGTGACAGAACCAGGGGGTGCAGAAAAATCCGCAGGGATAACCGCGGAAGATTTGAATGATTGGCTGAAAGCTTTGCAGAGGAAAGAAAAGGAATCCCAGGGAATTGATGTAGCTAGACTACGTATGGAAATGGAGGAGCTGATTGTAGGAACAATCCCTACAGAAACGCTGAAAAATTATCAGGAAGGGGAGATTTTATTCCTGTGCAAGAGTATCACGTGGAGAGCAAAGAACATACATGACAGGTTGAAAGGAATAGCTAGTGAAATGGGGATCGACATGGAGAAGGTAAAAGCTTTACAAAAGCCTTACCGAGTGGATTTTACAGATAAGGACATTGAGAATCTGAACAATGCGGGCCGAACAGGACAGATTAAGGAGATGATTGCTTTGTTGAGAAAATGGGGAGATGTGGAAAGATGGAAAGATAGATGGTATAGAAAGCGAGAGGATGCAGTAGACAGAACTTACTCAACATTTCCCCTGAAAGAAAAGGAGAAAGCAGTGACAGCTTATCCCATGAGGGAGATTCCAGGAGGAGGGTACGTACATGTCCCATGGACCAGACAAGATATTTTGTCATTTACAAATGATTTCCCTCGACTAAGGGAGAAGCCCGTCGAGTGGTATAGACAGGTAGACAGATTTGTGAAGTTGTCAAAAGTGCTGTGGATCGACCTGAATAGTCTGTTTGATATAATTGTACCAGCAGACCTGTGGGCTGAATGTAAAATAGTCATAGACTGGCCCACTAAAGAATACCCAAGAGATCCAAAGACAGGAGCTCCAGACCCGGAGGTTATGAAAAAGTATGAGCAGGTTATGGCGTTCCTGAAAAATAAGATACCCCCCAAGGAAACAGACTGGGTTAAAATAGATCGAACGCATCAGGAAGTGAAAGAATCAGTCCATGCTTACTATGAAAGGCTAATACTGGCTTTCAAACAGTTCAGTGGAGAGGAACATCTGGGTGACAAGGATCTGAGCCATTTTGTATATAGATTTGTGTATGGCTTGCGACCTGAAATCAGTGAAATGATAAGGCAGCATACCGTAGACTGGCAGAGCAAAAAGATTGATGAGATCCTGAGACATGCAAAATACTTCAGTGATGAAATTGAGGCAAAGCAAAGGAAACTGAAGGAAAAGGCAATGTGGGCACAGGTGAAAGTTGCAGAAAGACAGGAAGCTCAGTTGGCTGAACAAGCAAATAACTCAGGAAATAAACCCAGGTTTGGCACAGGAAAAGGGAAAGGCAATATTGAGGAAGCAAAGAAATGGTTCCCCTGCCACAACTGTGGGAAATTAGGGCACTGGAAATCCGAGTGTAAGAATCCACCGTCTACTAATGATGACAATCCATCATTGAATTCACAGGTGCAGAGTGAGGGGTGTGGTCAGCATCAGCAACAGCAGAAGGCTGTTAAGCAGCAGAATCAGGTGCCAAAACCACCCTTGCCACAAAGAAGAGGATCCCAGAAGTACAGCCAAGATTCGGGGTTCTACGATGAAGAGCAGGTAAACAAGCCAAAACGCGCAAGCGCAGTGTCACAATATTGGCTAAGGAATGAGGGAAGTGATTCTGAGGGAGAATTCTGACGGTGCCGAAGAGAGGAGGAGGAGTGCGTACTTGGCGCAACTCTAGAAATAGACCAGGCAGGACCATTTGTAGATGGAAAAATCAATGGTGAAAGTGTTACTTTTTTAGTTGACACAGGAGCTACGAGATCAACTGTCAGGTCAGCTGATATAAAGAATCTTCCTCTCTCGGATTAAGCAATCCAAGTAGTCGGTGTGTCCAACACACAGATCAAAACACATCTTACTGAACCAGTAAGAGTTAGAATAGGGAAATTTTCAGAAATGCACCGATTTGTGGTGTGTGAAACTAGTCCTGTGAACTTGCTAGGCAGGGACCTGCTGTGCAAAATGAATTGAACTATTTTCTGTACTCCAGATGGAATAACCTTTGAAACACCAGATGAAGATGTCCTATACAGAATGACCATGGATAACAGGGAATGTGAGGCTATGGGAACATATGCTGTGTTTAATCCAGATGCATTACCCCCAGAACTAAAGCAGACAGTAAAAGCAGCAGTTTGGGATTTTACTGGAGAAGATGTGGGTCTGATGAGAAATGTAGATCCAGAAAAAATTACTGTAAAAGAGGGAGTGGTTTACCCAAACATTCCACAATACAGACTGACACCTGAAATAATTGAAGGAATAACACCCATAATTGAGAAAATGATCCAGCAGGGGGTGTTAAGAGAAATATTGAGCAGTCCATGTAATTCACCAATAATGGGACTGGAGAAACCCAATGGAAAGTTCAGAATAGTACAGGATTTGAGAAAAATGTACAAGATTGTTGTGTCATGCTGTCCCATTGTGCCAAATCCATCAGTGATTTTGTATCAGATTCCCCATGATGCAGAATGGTAGACAGTAATTGATTTGTGCCATGCTTTCTTTTCGATCCCGTTGCATCATGACAGCCAGCCAATTTTTTCATTTAGATTTGGAGAGCGAATTTTGGCATGGTGCCGAATTCCACAAGGGTACACAGAGAGCCCTTCGATATTTAATCAATTGCTGAAGAAATCTCTGGAGAGTCTAACAATGCCTGAAAATTCAGTTTTGGTCCAATACATCGATGACCTGCTTGTGGCATCAAAAACACGTGAAGCTTGTGAAGTAGACACCATTGCTTTACTGAATCACTTGGCAGATGGAGGATTAAAAGTATCTCCAGCCGAATTGCAATTCTGCAAGAAAGAAGTCCAGTATCTGGGACATAATATTGAGAAAGGCCTGAGGAAAGTGACCATTGACAGGATTAAAATCATTAGAGGAATGAGAGCCCCAATGACACAAAGAGAAGTGAGAATATTCCTGGGAATGGTTGGTTACTGTCGTCAGTGGATAAGTAACTTTTCCCTGATTGCAAAACCACTGATTAAATTGACAAAAAGTGAGGTAAAAGACCCACTGGAATTAAACCCAGAGGAAATGGCAGCATTCAAAGAGTTAAAGAACAGGCTATGTGAAGCTCCTGCCCTAGGAATGCCAGATTACGAAAAAGAATTTGAGCTGTACTGTAGTGAGAGAAATGGATGTGCACTTTTTTTTTTTTTTTTTAAAACCTTTATTGTAAAAGTCAAATTGTACACAGCTTGTTACCTACATCCTGCATTGATACAGGCCGGTAGCGACAACTCAGTATCTAGAGTGATAGACATTACAGGGCAAGTATCGACCAATTAACACAGCTCATATGCCTACAACCCTTAAGGGCCGGCAGCAGAATAGGAATAACAGGCTACTTATGTAGGAAGCGAATGCATAGTCGTAAAGCCAGAAGAGGTCAAACAGGGAGTAGTCAAGGTTTCGTTTATCTATATTAACTAACTCAAAGAAAACACAACATCAGCACCCTCCCAGGGTGTGTCCACCATACACAGTATGTGGAATGCCGTATCTTACAGCACGGGGCTGCGGCACCGCGCAGCGCACCACGGAAGAAAGTAGGAGCATGAAGTGGTGCAGCGCAGCCCCGGCTCGCAAAACCGCTGCTCTGGGAGGGGGGTCGGTATGAACCAGTCAGGAAACTAAGAAAGTGGAGTTACCATCTAGGATGCCATGCCATCTACCCCAGTAGGGAACAAGGGTCCCCTGACCCCGGAGCCAGGGGGAATCGCAGAGCCCCCGCCCATCTCCCCCGAGTCTCAGGCCTGCGATATGTGAGTGCCCCGGAGAGCATGCAGCCGATCCGGATGTGTCAAGAGGCGCCGTGTGAGGTGCGTGCCAGGAGGAAGGGGGCAAGCGGGGTGAGGAGATGCAGCAGCGAGGAACGCAATTGAGGCTAGGCGCAGGTCAGCTCGAAGCCGGCGGGCAATCCCCCCCCCGAATCCCCGCACGGGTTCCCTCACGCCTCAATCGCGTCCGGAGAGCGTAGGAGATATGCCTTGAGGGGCCCCCATAAGTCTTTGGGACGAGACTTGCGGGGCAACAGGTCCGCGTAATTGTGAAGTTGTTCCTGCCAGGTCGACATCGTCGACAGCCAAGTCTTAAATTTGGGCGCTCGTCCTCGTCCCCATCTGCACGCCACGTGTCGCTTAGCCAGCAAGAGCCCCAGCGCGAGGAACCTCCGATGTGTCTTTAGCGCGGGGCAAGAGCGGCCCAGGAGGGCAATGGCAGGGCAGGGCGCTATATCCATCCCGACCATCACGGAAAGGGCAGCGAACACCTCAGTCCAATACGTAGCCACTGCACGGCAGGACCACGCCAGGTGTATGAAATCTGCACCCGGCTCCCGGCACCGCTGACAACGGTCGCCATCCCGGAGTCCAAAGCGGTGCAATTTGGCAGGGGTGTAATAAAGGCGATGCAAAAATGTATAATGCACCAAGCGGAGACGTGCATTGCCCGTCACTGCAGTGATGTGGGAGCAACTTTACTCCCACTGGTCATCCGACATGGGATCGCCCAGATCGCCGTCCCAGTCCCTCCGCGCCCTGAGCGAGGGGGGGTGGAGCCGCCCGCACATGTGTATATAACAGTGAGACCACATGCGTCGGGGCAGGTGTCTGGAGCAGAGCGTGTAGTGGTGCCACAGTCTCCGGCTCAGCAGGGAACTGCGGCGTGACAGCCCTGATATTTTGCCGAAGGCGAACATAGAGAAATGTGTCCATTGCTGATGGGGTAGCGTCTCCAAAAAAGTGTGCCGCCGCTCGAAAGCTCCCCTGATGGTATAGATCTCCCCACGTGTGAATCGCCAACCGCGTAAGCATTCGGCGTCCTAGCGCCTCGCAAGTGACACTCAGTCTAGCATCATGCGCCAGGACCATGCGGGGAGAATATAGAAATTTGACATCCATGTAATCCGCCAAGCGCCTCCAGGCCTGCACTGTGCAATCGACCGTAGTGGGGTCGCGAGCTCCCGGCTGAACCACTGTGTATAGATATCCCGATGGTTGCGCAGGCCTCATGAACCCATCTTCAACTGCAAGGTGGGCCATAAAGGGGGGGGGGGTGGAGCCAGTAAACCGCGAAGTGGCCTTGGGCGCAGTCATAATATTTCTGAAAATTCGGGACGTCGAGCCCTCCCTGATGATAGGGCATCATAAGTGTCCTTAGTCCGATCCGGGCCTGTTTCCCACACCAGATTAGCCGAGAAATCTGGGAGTTCAGGGTCTTGAAAAAGTATGCCCCCGGGTTATAGGGGATGTTGGTAAATAGGTATAACAATTTGGGAAGCACCACCATCTTGATCAGGGAGATGCGTCCCGCCATGGACAGAGGGAGGTGGATCCATTGTGTGATTTGATCCGTGAGTTTATCCAGGACAGTCCCGTAGTTAGCCCTGATCATGGCTTCCTTGTTCCTGGTCACCCGAACCCCCAGATAAGTGAGCTCGTCCGCTTCCCACACCAAGGGATAGTCCAACGGGAACCGCGTAGTACTGTCAGTCAGGGGGAATAAAGCAGACTTTGCCCAGTTAATTTGTATGCCCGCTATGGCTCCGAATTTAGTTACCTCACGCAGTAGTGGGTTAAGATTTTCTCGCGGCCTGTGGACGAACAGGGTCATGTCGTCTGCATATAACGCGATAAGGAGTTGGCGCTCCGGATAAATAAGAGAGCGGTGTTTGTGGTGTTGTCGTAGTTTGGCCGCCAGCGGCTCTATGGCAATGGCAAATAAGACGGGAGAGAGGGGGCATCCCTGTCGGGTGCCTCTGTGGATAGTGAAGGGAGCAGAGCGGGACCCATTCAGCAGAACCGTGGCCTGAGGATGTCGGTATAACAACCGGATCCAGTCTAGGAAATTAAAGGGCACTCCCATCCGCTCTAACAAGGCCAGAAGATAGTCCCACTCCAGGGTATCGAACGCCTTGGTGGCGTCCAGGAAAACCGCCGTGGCTTCACAACTGGGATCGATATCCTGCATCACCGCTTGCAGGGTGCGCAGATTGTGGGATGTCGCCCGGTTGGGGACGAAACCGGCCTGGTCGGGAAGGACCAGACGTTCCATAAGCAGATTAAGGCGCGTAGCGAGCACCTTCGCTAGGATCTTGCTATCCGTGTTCAATTAGGAGAGTGGCCGATAAGAGTCGCAATGCTCCGGGGGCTTACCCGGTTTCAACAGAGATGTTATTAGGGCTTCGCGCATCGTTCCCGGCAGGATGCCCTCCTCAAGGGCGGAGTAATACACCCTCTTCAGTATAGGGGCAAGAACATGAATAAAAGTCTATCGGCAAGCCGTCCGATCCCGGCGCCTTGCCAGACTTCATAGACATGATCGCCTCCTTTATCAAGTTCTAGTTCGTGGTGCAGGAATTTCTGCTGGGATGGGCCCAGCCACGCTATCGCGGTGTCCTCCAGGTACTCCTGCAGGACTATCGGAGTAGTCCTGTGAGAGGTGTATAAGCCTACGTAATGGTCGGTAAGGACTTGAAGCTGGGCCAAAAGGTTCCTCTGTGGGACACCCTGGTCATCCAGAAGGGTGGATACGTAATTTCGGTACCTAGGAGGACGGACCGCAACGGCCAATGCTCTGCCGGGTCTGTCTCCCTCCCCATGTATCCGCGCCACGTAAGGCTTCCCTAGAAACTTACACTCTTTGGCTGCCGAGTCAGTGTATTCGGTCACTTTTTCTCTGAGACGTGCCGCGACAGCGCGATCATGTGGGGCCCGGGCCATTTCTTGTTCCAAGAGGAGCAGTTCAGCTTCACGTTTGCGCACATCCCCGCGTAGAACCTTAAGAACCCCCCCGCCCCTCGCAATGCACCATCCCCGCACGGTAACCTTGAAAGCCTCCCACACCGTAGTGAATTGGGAGACTGAGGCAGCATTACGGTCAAAGAAGTCTGTCATGTCATCCTCCAGTTCCGCCATAAAGGCAGGATCCGTGAGGTGCGCGGGGTTGAGACGCCAGCTCAGGTATGGGGAGGTATCAAGGGGAATGTGGAGCGACAGTAAGACAGGGGAGTGATCGGAGAAAGTCCGGGCTTGGTGACGTGCCCCGAGCAGCCACGGGGCAATGCCCGCTGAGAGGAAGATATAGTCGAGACGAGCCCATGTAGAGTGTACAGCGGAGTGATGCGTGCCCTGTCGAAGTGTCGGGTGGAGGTGTCGCCACGCGTCTACCAGCTGGTGCTCATCCGTTAAGTATACCAAATTGCGCTGGGTTTGCGAGTAGTGTGACGGCTGTGGGTGCGACCTGTCCATTGCGGGTCTAAGGGCGGTGTTGAAGTCTCCCCCCAGGATGACATGAGAGATACCCAACGCGTGTATCTTCCCCCACAGGTTCAGAAGCGTTGCCGGGTCATCTACGTTGGGGCCGTAGTAACATGCAAACAGTATGGTGTGTGAATGTAGTTTCCCCCAGATCATGCAATATCTGCCACACGGCCCCACCTCAGTACCCGCTGGTATAAACCCCACCCCACGCCGTACCAATATGGTCACCCCTCTCGCATAAGTCGAATAAGATGAAAAGACCCTGCATGCAGCCCACCGCGATGCGAAGGGGGGGCTCCCACCCGGCCGCAAGTGCGTCTCTTGAAGCATGGCAACAGATACTTTATGCCTATCTAGGTATCCCAGGACCTGGCGACGTTTTCTCGGGTCATTCAGTCCACGCACGTTCCAGGAGACTATCTGAAACTGCTGCGCTGGCTCAGTGTTCTCTACGCTCCCCATGGATCCAGGCCTAATAACACCTGACCGGTAGACATAGCATGGGACAAATCATAGCAAGCGTGGTAACGATATGAAAGGACATTCCTGGGGACAACTTCAAATATCCAACCCCGCCCCTTCGTAACTAGGGAGTTAGTGATAGGAAATCGAAAACAGAATACATGCCCACCCACGCCGGCAACCCCAACTGGCCGGGAATAAGGACCCCACCCTGCCCACCCATTCCCAAACAATACCACCCCAACTAGAAAAACCTGTAGAGCAGCAGCCCCTACCCCGCATGGGGGGGGGTGCAGTGGGGTTCGCCCGACGGGGGGATAATGCCCAGGGGGCGCCCAACCAGCCTTCCATCTCCCTACTTACACCCACGAGAACCAGACAGCTAGTCCAGCCTCTCAATGTGGGACGGAGATGGGTAACCGGGCAAATACATCTACAGTGACCAGCCCAAGCATTGATAACAGTAGAGGGTTACCTCACCGGGATGTGTAGCAGCTCAAGCAGATATATGCAGCAGTGACACATAAGAATGTCAGTGTCACTACAGCGGGAGGGGTCAATCCTGCTGTGCCATCGGAGAGGGCGATCTAGAGCGATGTTGTCCATCTCTGTCTCGAGCATTGTCTCTCTTGTGGCGTTTAAGAAAGTCTTCCACCTGCTGAGGCTGCTGAAAGAAGAGTTGTTTACCATGGTGTGTTATTTTCAATTTCGCTGGATACAGCATGGCATAAGGTATTTCCTGTGCTTGCAATTTCTTCTTGACAGCAGCAAATTTACGTCGAGACTCCTGGACAGTGGCGGTGAAATCGGGAAAGAAGGATAATGTTTCATTGCCGTAGCGCACGGTGCCCAATTCCCGCGCCCGGCGCAGTACAGCATCTCTGTCCCTGTAATTCAGGAATCGAGCGATGATGGGCCGCGGAAGAGCTCCAGGTGGAGGACGGGCGGCCAAGGATCTGTGTGCCCTCTCCACGATAAGGTGTGGGGAAAAGGAGTCCCTTCCAAAGAGCTCAATCACCAGGTTTTCAACAAAGGTCTCAACCTTCCCAGTATTAGTGGATTCCGCAAGGCCTAGAATGCGAACGTTATTGCGTCGGGAACGGGCCTCCAGGTCCTCATTCTTGTCCGCGATGATTTTGAGGAGCCTGTCCATTTGTGTCAGCTGTTTGCCCGAGGAGGCAGCGCCGTCCTCAAGGGAAGATATTCGTTCCTCAGTCTCCTGGATGCGGGCGTCATGTTGATCTAGTTTAGCCACGACTCCATCCAGTCGGGCATTCATGGTGTTAATTTTGGAGTCGATGGAGGAGAGGCTTTGTTTCATGCCCAGCAGGAGGGACTTCCAGTCCTCGTCCGGGGCTTCGGTGAGCGGAGGTCCCCCCTCCGCGCCACCCGACGGAGGGGGGTTTCTTTTGGCCTCATAGGGCAGTTTGGACTGACGCGTGTCGCTGCCGCCCCATGGCGCGGTGAGGTGTCGACCCCACCGTTAATCCTTCTATCCCGTCAGGGGGGGAGGTTCGGCCAGGACCCAACGGGGAGAGCCCTCCGTCCCCAGCTGTCCAGACAGCGATCAAGCCCGGCCCCAAAGCAACTGGCAGATGACAGGGGCCCGAAACCGCCCATGCTCAGGCAAGTTTCCGGTAGGGTCAATGGCAGCCACGCAAATGAGGGCGAGGGGGGTTAGGACAGCAGGGGTCATCGCGGGCCCAGCCGGGAGTCCGTAGCGTAGCCAGGGCCCAAACCGGTTGTATAGATCCTATGGCCCAGGGGCAGACAGCGGTAGTTCCAGCGTCCGCAATGCAGGCCGCAGGCTCAGTGGAAGGAAGGGTCCGAGCCCAGCAGGGGTCCCATGCAGCAATCCCAGGCGACCGGACACCACAGCAGTTCCCGCGACGTGGTCGCTCTTCAGGGGCCGCCACTCACCTAAGGGCTATGCTCAGGTAGGTTGTAGCGAGTGGGGAAGCACCCTCCACGCCTCGGGGGGAGGACCAGCCCAGGCCACGGAAGCGTCTAAGGCCTCGAATAGAGTGGGGCGGTGGGGGCAATGAGGGTCCAGCCAGCCCGGGGGGGGGCGACGCGATGCAGCAGGCAGACAGCCAAGATGGCGGCGAGGACGCGGCTGCCGCTCGCGGGTCCCCCGCGCCCCTCAGCTCCCAAGTCCAGCGGCAGCACCGCTCCCCCCTACCAGTGGCAGGCAGTGAAATGTCCGAGGCTCTCCCCCCGGGCCTGCAGGGTGACTGGCAGGAGGCGAGCCCGGTCGGCGTGGATGGGGTCAGTGCAGCGGGGCGCAATGTCTCGCGGCTCGGGAGAATACCTCCGGGATGGGGGAACCTCAACCAGCGGTCCGGAGCGGCTGCCAGTGGCCGGTAAGGATCCTCGATGCGTCCCGCTCCTCAGCTCCTCTCACCCCGGCATCAGTCAGGCGGCAGCCCGGCGCCCTCTCCGCAGTTGTTTAGCGCCCTCAGCGGGCCTCCGCCTCCGCAGCCCGAATCAGGCCTCCGATCCCCGGGATCTCCCAGCGGGCAGCTGCCGACCAGGTCAGGTCCTGCGCTGGGGCCGTCTTCCGCTCCCCAGAACACCCGCGAGTATCTCGGCTCGCCAGGGTGCGAGCGCTCCGTTTTTCGCACCGTTGGATTCCGCAGGCTCTCACCCGTACATCGGTGAGGGTTGTGGTCGGAACAGGCCGGTCAGGATAGCGTGAAGGATGGTGATAATGCCCGGTCGGGCAGGAGCCTCACTACAGTGCGGCCATCTTGGTTTAGCGCCACCTAGCGCCCCCATGGATGTGCACTTTCAGTGTTAATCCAGAAACATGGATGTCTGAGAAGGCCAATTGCATACTTCTCATCAACACTTGACCCAGTAGCTGTGGGTTTACCAGGTTGCCTGAAAGCAGTAGCTGCTACATTCAGAAGTCTGGAACAAAGTGAGGGAATCATAATGGGATATCCTGTACGGGTATTCGTACCTCATGATGTAGCAATCCTTTTAACAAGGAGCCGGACACAGTTCATGTCTCATAGTCGGCTGACTAAATATGAGAAAGTCATTCTTGGTGCAACAAATGTGAGCCTTGAGAGATGTGTGAATGTGAATCCAGCAACACTGTTGCCTGATGCTGAATGTGTGGGAGTGAGGAATGAAGTTGATCATGACTGCCTGGATGTGCTTGATTACTGTACAAAACCAAGACCAGACATAAGAGATTTGCCACTGCCTGAGAGTGATCATGTGTTGTTTGTGGATGGATCTTGCTTGAGAACGGATGAAGGAACACTGAGTGCAGCATATGCTGTGTGTACGGTTTCAGGAGTTGTGGAAGCATCACCTTTGAAAGGAGTTAAATCCGCTCAGGTGGCAGAATTGGTGGCACTAACAAAAGCCTGCAAGATTGGAAGGAATGTGAGAGTAACTGTGATGACTGACAGCCAGTATGGCTTCGGAGTTGTCCATGATTTTGGCCAGCTATGGCTACAAAGAGGTTTCCTGACCTCAAGTGGAACTCCCATAAAGAATGCTGAAGTGGTTGGAAAATTGCTAGAGGCGATACACCTGCCTAAAGAACTAGCAGTTGTAAAATGTGCTGCTCATGGTCAAGGCGATGATTTTGTCACCGTTGGGAACAAATTTGCCAATGACATAGCACAATACTGTGCAAGGAATAATCATTCCATTAATCGGAGTAAAGAAAGAGAAATGTCTTCTTGTTCCTTAATGTTTACTAATGCGGTGGGAACATGGGAGGAGGTCAAGCAGTTGCAGGGTGAGGCAGGAGATGAGGAAATGAAAGATTGGGTGAAAGCAGGTTGTGCACCAAGGGAAAAAGACCATGGTGCCGATCACGATCCGGTAAAAACCGGGTACGAACCGTCGGACGGAGCATATTCTCCGTCCGACGCGTACCCGGTCGTCAAAATATACAAACATGGAATTACGATTCACACGGAAACACCATTTCCGTACGAATCGTACAAAACCCCGACCGACGAAAATAAACGTACAAATGCGATCCGGGAAAGCGCCGACGTGACGTCGGGATGCACGCAGCCTGCCATTCACGAACCAGGAATTACGATTCGCACCGACGTCATCCCGCACGGTGAATATTTTCCGGCTGCCAAAAACTGCCGGGAAATCAGGACGACGCGAACAAGGAGTACCGGTACGCGACGGACAGACAGGACGACGCGAACAAGGAGTACCCGTACGCGACGGACAGACATGGACCCGAACCTACGTGTCATCCCGGCCCTCATAGCAGTCGACCTCCTCTACAGGTTCCGACGCCGCAGAAGGTCAGAACAACAAAGGGAGGGGGGAAAGGGGGGGTGTGGCAGGACCAGGGCAGGCCACAAAACCCCCACCAAAGTCACACAGCACACATGCCCTGGACATACCTGACCCTCAGGCCCTGGTCACTACGAGGGGGTGGGGGCGTGTCCAGCTAAGCCAGCGACCGCCACAACGGAAGTTCTTGACGACGCGAACCGGCAACACAACCAGACAGGTACGTCCCGTACCCACGCCTTAAGAGCGTGGGTACGAGTCGTACCACGCCCACACCTACGTCACCCCAACAATGGCGGGACGGCTCGTACCCACGTGGCAAAGGCCTGGGTACGGCCCGCACAAGCATCACATAGCGTGGGGACGGATATGTACGGATCGTACCCCCACCACGTATGCATGGAGCGTACCCCCAACCCCAACAGTGTAAGTACGACACGTACCCCCACCCGCATATGCAAGGAGCGTACCCACCACCCCAACAGTGTAAGTACGACCCGTACCCTCACACGCGTACGTATGGAGCGTACACCCAACCCCAACAGTGTAAGTACGACCCGTACCCTCACCCGCGTACGTATGGAGCGTACCCCCACCCCAACAGTGTAAGTATGACACGCACCCCCACCCGCGTATGCAAGGAGCGTACCCCCCATGCTAACATTGTACGTACGACACGTCCCCCCACCCGCGTATGCATGGAGCGTAGCCCCCACCCCAACAGTGTAAGTACGACCCGTACCCTCACCCGCGTACGCATGGAGCGTATGTCCCACCCCAACAGTGTAAGTACGACACGTACCCCCACCCGCGTATGCAAGGAGCGTACCCCCATGCCAACATTGTACGTACGACACGTACCCCCACCCGCGTATGCATGGAGCGTACCCCCCACCCCAACAGTGTAAGTACGACCCGTACCCTCTCCCGCGGACGTATGGAGCGTACCCCCACCCCAACAGTGTAAGTACAACCCGTACCCTCACCCGCGTACGCATGGAGCGTACGTCCCACCCCAACAGAGTAAGTACGACCCGTACCCTCACCCGCATACGCATGGAGCGTACGTCCCACCCCAACAGTGTAAGTACGACCCGTACCCTCACCCGCGTACGCATGGAGCGTACGTCCCACCCCAACAGTGTAAGTACGACCCGTACCCCCATGGAGCGAACCCACACACGTGTATGGACAAAGCGTACATATTGTTAAATAGGAGGGGTGGGTGCCTATCACTCCCAGCAGTGCCCAGAGTCAGGAGGGGTGTGTGCCTATCACTCCCAGCAGTGCCCAGACACAGGAGGGGTGGGTGCAGAGGCCTCCCAGCAGTGCCCAGAGACAGGAGGGGTGTGTGCAGAGGCCTCCCAGCAGTGCCCAGAGACAGGAGGGGTGGGTGCAGAGTCCTCCCAGCAGTGCCCAGAGACAGGAGGGGTGTGTGCCTATCACTCCCAGCAGTGCCCAGACGCAGGAGGGGTGTGTGCCTATCACTCCCAGCAGTGCCCAGACGCAGGAGGGGTGGGTGCAGAGTCCTCCCAGCTGGGCCCAGAGGCAGGAGGGGTGGGTGCAGAGTCCTCCCAGCAGTGCCCAGAGGCAGGAGGGGTGGGTGCCTATCACTCCCAGCAGTGCCCAGAGTCAGGAGGGGTGGGTGCCTATCACTCCCAGCAGTGCCCAGAGGCAGGAGGGGTGTGTGCAGAGGCCTCCCAGCAGTGCCCAGAGAAAGGAGGGGTGGTGCAGAGTCCTCCCAGCAGTGCCCAGACACAGGAGGGGTGTGTGCCTATCACTCCCAGCAGTGCCCAGACGCAGGAGGGGTGTGTGCCTATCACTCCCAGCAGTGCCCAGACGCAGGAGGGGTGGGTGCAGAGTCCTCCCAGCTGGGCCCAGAGGCAGGAGGGGTGGGTGCAGAGTCCTCCCAGCAGTGCCCAGAGGCAGGAGGGGTGGGTGCCTATCACTCCCAGCAGTGCCCAGAGTCAGTAGGGGTGGGTGCCTATCACTCCCAGCAGTGCCCAGAGGCAGGAGGGGTGTGTGCAGAGGCCTCCCAGCAGTGCCCAGACACAGGAGGGGTGTGTGCAGAGTGCTCCCAGCACTGCCCAGACACAGGAGGGGTGGGTGCAGAGTCCTCCCAGCAGTGCCCAGAGACAGGAGGGGTGTGTGCAGAGGCCTCCCAGCAGTGCCCAGAGGCAGGAGGGGTGTGTGCAGAGTGCTCCCAGCAGTGCCCAGAGACAGGAAGGTTGGGTGCAGAGTCCTCCCAGCAGTGCCCAGAGACAGGAGGGGTGTGTGCAGAGGCCTCCCAGCAGTGCCCAGAGGCAGGAGGGGTGTGTGCAGAGGCCTCCCACCAGTGCCCAGAGACAGGAAGAGTGGGTGCAGAGTCCTCCCAGCAGTGCCCAGAGACAGGAGGGGTGTGTGCAGAGTCCTCCCAGCAGTGCCCAGATGCAGGAGGGGTGTGTGCCTATCACTCCCAGCAGTGCCCAGAGGCAGGAGGGGTGTGTGCAGAGGCCTCCCACCAGTGCCCAGAGACAGGAAGGGTGGGTGCAGAGTCCTCCCAGCAGTGCCCAGAGACAGGAGGGGTGTGTGCAGAGTCCTCCCAGCAGTGCCCAGAGACAGAAGGGGTGTGTGCAGAGGCCTCCCAGCAGTGCCCAGAGACAGGAGGGGTGGGTGCAGAAGCCTCCCAGCAGTGCCCAGAGACAGGAGGGGTGTGTGCAGAGGCCTCCCAGCAGTGCCCAGACACAGGAGGGGTGGGTGCCTAACACTTACAGCAGTTCCCATGTAACGCAAAGGGTGGAGTAGCCACAGATACCATGCCCACAAATGTCAGTCAGGTGCACAAAGACCCTGCAGTACATGTAACCACATGTGTGCGAGGCTGGGAGTATATGCATGCATAGCGCAGAAAAGAAAACATGTCCACATGAAGTCATATCAATAGTCCACATACACAAGTACAATGACTATCAAGAATGCCACGAATGATGCAGGTGGAGACATCGCACAGCATGCATGTGCAAAGTAGAAGGAGTCCGTCACACACCCAGCTAATGTACACACAGCTCTGTGCTAAATATTGGGAACACCCTGCAGGGAAGATGTCAGGGTACACAGAGGAAGGAATACACCTTTGGACAATTTCACCATGCAGCAACTGCTTACATGAACACAGAAACCTAGCTAACACCGTGTGATGGCACACAGATCCCAGGGTCCCCCCTATGACCAGCACACTACTACATTTCCCACACAACCAACACATGATCACCACCCAAAATCATGTAGCAGCCCCACCAACAGCAATATCAGAAAAGCAGTAGTGTTCAAAGGAAACAAAAATGGCTTTAATCAGCATGATCAAAAATAGTATGTTCGTATAAGGTTCAATATTTACAAAGCCCATTGGGCAGTCCAGAAGTCACAGCTGGATGGGGGACACAGTGGGATGCGTGCCCCTAGCTTGCCTGCACAGTTACATTCCGTCGTCTTCCACAGGGGTGAGGGCATCATGTGGGGGGGAAGAAACAGGCACCGCAGGGACAGGAGGGTGAAGGGTAGGCGTCGTGGGTGCAGGGATGGAAGACTCCACCACAGGGGGTGGGGCAGGGCCAAAGGCGGAGGCCAGGATCTCGCTGCACACCTTAGCAAGGTCCTCCAGGGAATCCCCTGCACCCGAAGGAACCACAGGCCCCAAGGAGGGGGGGGGGGGGGGTCAGAGGGATGGGTCGCAGCGCCACTGGGGGAGGGTGTAGACAGGGGGGGGGGAATCAACCACATTGACCGAGGACTTCCTTGACCGCTTGCGTGGTGGCGTCACTGTGGGGCTCAGGGACAGAGCGGCCATGAAGGAGTCTTTGGGGGAGATGTGGCCAGGAGAGCTGAGGGGAGGGGATTTGGAGGGAGTGGATTGGGTGGAATGCGGACTCCCACTCTGGCTGCGTGTCACACGTTTGCCCCCCGACCCAGTGGGTGTGCCTACTTCACCCTGTGTGTGCGTTTCAGGAGGTGTGCGGTGGACCTTCCCTGCTGGTGTGGTGCCTGTGTGTGTTGTGGTGGGTGCATGCTGACGTCTGGGTGTACGTGGGACAGGCATGGGAGTGGGAAGTGTGGATGGGGCAGGGGTAGGGGGTGGGACGTAGCGCTGCAGGAGACCCACTGCTGCAGTCAGTGTCGAGTCTATCGACCTCAGCAAGCTGCGTTGGTCAGCCTGCGATGAATGAATGCCCTCCAAGTATGCCTCCATGTTGTGCAGCACTTGGCTGTGGCCATGGAGGACATTAAGGATCGCAGCCTGACCAACCTGCAACTGCCGCTGGATGTCCACAGACTCGGCATTGGCGGCAGCAGTGGAGACAGGGGCAGGGGGTGCGGTGCCTGGCAGGAAGGAGACATGTGGTGACCGGGCACGTTGGGAAGGGACACGAGCAAGTGGGAGGTGGCTGATGGCAATGGAGGGGGCGGGGCGAGATGTAGTGCCGCTGTCAGCTGCTGGTGCAACCGCCGCCCACTCGGAGAGATCATCCTCGGACCCGTCAGCTTCATACTCTGTTGTGCCAGTCGACAGGTCCCCGGGTTCACTCTCCTCCACCTCAGTCCCACTTGATGTGCCAGCCCCGATGTCACCGCTGGCACTGGTGCTCGGTCCCTCTGCTCCGTCTGTGCCCATGTCTCCCTCCGTGTCCCCCGACGATGCTGTGGGCAGGGTGAAGAGACAGAAATTAATCATACACCTGTATACATATGTCACATGAGTCCAATCTACATAGGTCACAGTGCATAGCCTGAAACAAAAGAAGAGTTACATCTACAAAACAAGGTACATATGTAGGGCATGCAAGACACAGTTGTTTGACCCACCATGCCACCTAAAAACTATGGAGAGCATGACACAATAGCAAATGAGATGGAATGGAATTTTGACTGAGGAGCAAGGCCCTGGGGACAATCCAGCACTGCATCTGCACCACACAGCGTGGCAGGAAATAGGGATGAGCAGGGACCATATCCCGGAACAAGAGGCACATGCAGCATAGGTCATACTGAAAACATGCCCACCATGACTGGCCCACTGCACCCTGAGTGCATGTCCAGACAAACATCACACACTGGCCAGTCCTAGCAAGGAGATATCAGGTTGTGACATGAAGGCCATGCCCGCACCACCCACCCCCTACATGAGACTCTTATTTGGAGACACAGGAAGCACATACATCCCTTAGTCTGGGTGAAATACACATGGGATGCAACAAATCAAGGTTGCACACAAAATACCCAAGGTGCGCCTGTCCAAATAATCATGTACAAATGGGCATCATCAGATGATTGTAACAAGACACACAGGCAATGTCCACCGTGAGTATGAACAAGGAAAATCAGGTCAGGCTGTACAGTGGATACTTGTACCACATTTCACGTCAATATACATTTGGCCTGGGGAGAATGGCACAGAGCACAACCGATGCTGTAGACACAGAGATTGTCAACATATTCGGATTACACACATGATACCTAGGAAAATATGCCCCTGGGGACAGTAGTGGCCACACAACTCCATGCTCCTGAATGGGAATGACTGCAACACACGCTACCATCCCCGCACTATGCGTACCGCACACTCATGCACATCATGTCACAGGCCACCACATAGGACATGCGTGCTGTAAGGCCTCACACTTGAGAGGCTAACTCCCATGTCTGGACTCATCATTAGTGCCAACTGACATGGAACCCACAAGATCAGAACTGGACAGGGCACAGGCAAGGTCCCAAAACCTGTTACACACCACCCCCACACATGATGCTGCAGGCATTGTACACGTGGAGAAGGATGCCAGGCTACATAACCTTGTGACGGAGTGACTTCACACAGACCAGGGAACACATTGCAAGGAGGGGAAGGGAGGCAGGAGAGCACTGCAATACTGTGGGTAACAGGATCTGCACAGCACCATTAAACCCTGGCAGTCCATCCATGGAACAGTGCACTTACAAATGCTGGTGAAACACAACAAACACACATGTACCTACCCCCTTCCTGCTGCTGCATCTCCTGTAAGCGCCTCTCCAAGTCTGGAAAGACCACCGGCAGCACACGCTTGTGGATGTGGCACAGTCGGCGGCGCCCGCGGTTCTTATGGCTCTCAGGTGAGTCCCCCAGCAGGACCCGTGCGATCCTCCGCGTCCAGCACCGGATATCCTGCCAGCGTTTCCTCACCTGGGGCAGGCGCCGCTTGCGCCCATCCGCACTCCTCACGGCACTGACGGCGGTCAGCCAGATCTGCTCCTTGGCAGTGGCGCCTACCTGTGAGGATGAACAAGTGACACTACAGCAATACACCTGCAACATGTCACAGAGACACATATGAGAACAAATTAGCTGGTTACAACAAGGCATGTCATGCAGCCAACGCATTGCACCTTTGCCATAGGGACATACTCCTCTAGGGAAGGGCAAAATCAGTACGTGCCAGTGAAAGTACACAAGTGGAATGAGGGCAAAGACACTATCAATTACAAAGCCTCACACTGTGCATCACACCCACCCCTCCTGTCTCTGGGCACTGCTGGGAGGACTCTGCACACACCCCTCCTGTCTCTGGGCACTGCTGGGAGGCCTCTGCACACACCCCTCCTGTCTCTGGGCACTGCTGGGAGGCCTCTGCACACACCCCTCCTGTCTCTGGGCACTGCTGGGAGGCCTCTGCACCCACCCCTCCTGCCTCTGGGCACTGCTGGGAGGACTCTGCACCCACCCCTCCTGTCTCTGGGCACTGCTGGGAGGCCTCTGCACCCACCCCTCCTGTCTCTGGGCACTGCTGGGAGTGATAGGCACACACCCCTCCTGTCTCTGGGCACTGCTGGTAGTGATAGGCACCCACCCCTCCTGTCTCTGGGCACTGCTGGGAGTGATAGACACCCACCCCTCCTGTCTCTGGGCACTGCTGGGAGGACTCTGCACACACCCCTCCTGTCTCTGGGCACTGCTGGGAGGCCTCTGCACACACCCCTCCTGTCTCTGGGCACTGGTGGGAGGCCTCTGCACCCACCCCTCCTGCCTCTGGGCACTGCTGGGAGGCCTCTGCACCCACCCCTCCTGTCTCTGGGCACTGCTGGGAGGCCTCTGCACCCAACCCTCCTGTCTCTGGGCACTGCTGGGAGTGATAGGCACACACCCCTCCTGTCTCTGGGCACTGCTGGGAGTGATAGGCACCCACCCCTCCTGTCTCTGGGCACTGCTGGGAGGACTCTGCACCCACCCCTCCTGCCTCTGGGCACTGCTGGGAGTGATAGGCACCCACCCCTCCTGTCTCTGGGCACTGCTGGGAGGCCTCTGCACCCACCCCTCCTGCCTCTGGGCACTGCTGGGAGGACTCTGCACCCACCCCTCCTGTCTCTGGGCACTGCTGGGAGACATCAGGCATTCCCCCCCGGGACCCCCCTACAGTACATAGCATGTGTGTCACATCTGGACACAATGGCAGAAGTCACAGTCACAAAAAAAGGGACACAGTCTGTGCTAGTAGCTCTGCACTCACCTGATACCCTGGTCGCCCATACAGCATGGGGTACTGTGGGAGGATCACATCCAGCAGAGCCATGTTCTCCTCCAGGGTGAAGGGCTGTGACCTCTCCACAGACCTTGACATGGTTCCAGGGAATCAGTAGCAGCAGCTGGGTCGTGGAATACAGAGATGTGCAGGCAAGTGCTCCCTCATGGGACCTGGCTGCCTTATATCTGCCTTGCTGTCCTGTTTCATGCACAGGAGTACAGAGTGATTGGTCACTCACATTTGCATCCTATGTTTCCTCCAATCCCTTCAAACCTAGCACAGTCAGTGGGTTCTTATTGTGTTTTTTTCTTCAGCATGATGTCAACCCCACAAACACATTGCAACAAAGTAGATTCATTCCAACTGACTTCTGCTGTGCACCTTCCAGAACAAATTCAAACTTAAAACTTGGTCTCCATGACAACCAGCATGCATGTAGGCCTTAATACTTGTCCCTCATGTGTCCCCTTTGTAATTTTGAGCTTCACACACCGGTACGGTGCGTTCCGGGGCCCTAGGGCACCCCAAATGCATAGCAACGGCCCGTACAGGCGTCCGTACTTTCACTATCACTATGGGTGTGCTCGCGTATGCGTACTCGTAGCGGTACGGCTCGTACACACGCCTGTATGCTCACTATCACTATGGGTGTGCTCGCGTATGTGTACTCGTAGTGGTACGGCCCGTACACACGCCTGTACGCTCACTATCACTATGGGTGTCCTCGCGTATGCGTACTCGTAGTGGTACGGCCCGTACACAGGCCTGTACGCTCACTATCACTATGGGTGTCCTCGCGTATGCGTATTCGTAGTGTTAGTGAGCGTACAGGCGTGTGTACGGGCCGTACCACTACGAGTACGCATACGCGAGGACACCCATAGTGATAGTGAGCGTACAGGCGTGTGTACGGGCCGTACCACTACGAGTACGCATACGCGAGGACACCCATAGTGATAGTGAGCGTACAGGCGTGTGTACGGGCCGTACCACTACGAGTACGCATACGCGAGGACACCCATAGTGATAGTGAGCGTACAGGCGTGTGTACGTGCCGTACCACTACGAGTACGCATACGCGAGCACACCCATAGTGATAGTGAACGTACACACGCGTGTACGGCCCGTACCACTATGGGTGTTCTTGTGTATGCGTACTTGCTGACCGTACACATGCCTGTACGCTCACCATCACTATGGGTACACATACGGCAGCACTCCCATAGTGATATGGGAACGTACACAGGCCCTCTTAGCAGCAGTACGGTGGTATTCACACATCACAGTGGTGACAGGCAGCACACAGGAAGGAATAGGGCTGACATACTTGTCCATGGATGGACATCAAGGCATTGTCTGGGCAGTACTACATGTGCGGGGCACAGGTGTGACAGGCTGTGATGTGGCACATTACTCCTGAGTCGAGAAGGCACCAGATGTATGATGAGATGTGTACAGAAGTTATGTGTGACGGTGCAATGTGTGCCAGGCATGCCCTTGACTCCTTTGACATGTGTGCATGTCGTACTGCACACTTGGGATGAGCGTCACTGGCATGGCACGGACACCAACACACGGAAGTGTCCCCTGATGCCCGGTACAGGGGTTACCACACCTGACATGTCACTACCCACGGTGCACGATGTGACTATGTCATGTATGTGTGGGGGGTTCCCATTAGGTTGATGTCGGAGCACCCTCAAAAGCTGCAGCTGTTGCAGCAACCAACATGTGTCTGTGTGTAGATTGACATTGCACACTGTTCCGCACACCATGCCACATGTGGTATCGGATGTGAGGTGCATATGTATGCATGGGACACGGAGTAGCGTAACAAGGACATGTCTGCATCCTCTCTATGAATGTGGGGTGAGTCATGACATGTACACCTTAATGGCAAGGTGTGTGGGCTGTCCTAGTGTAATGTCATGTGACCTGTGGCTCTAGTGTTCCGCTACCAGTCTCTGCAATCGACATCCTACTTCTGCTGATGTGTGGATGTATGTCACTCCTGTCTTGCGTCTGGCTGTTCACTTGCACTGGGACACAGCTAATCCCATGCCATGGCATGTGGAGGTTCAGAATCTCCGTGTGTAGCTGGGTCTTGGTAGGAGTGTCACCTGCCAGCCATACGTGTCCAGGGCATGTGGCACATACCTGACTCCGTATGTAGCATATGTGAATAGACAGATTAACATGTGCTCAGTACAAATTATTTGTTGTTGTGGTGCACTCACTCTTCCTTGTCACTTCCAAATTACTGCAGAGCGCCGCCTCTTCCCCGAGCAATTCCGGACTTGGCTGACATGCGGGAGAATGATCGTATCCGGTGCTACCGCTTCCCCCAACGGTTGATTCTGGAGTTGACGGCGAGACTGGCACCACACCTGCAACCGCTGCACAGGTATCCTACGGCACTGACACCCAAGCTGAAGGTAATGGCAGCCCTACATTTTCTAGCCACGGGTACCTTTCAAAATACCATAGCTCATGTTGGTGGCATGTCCCAGAGCATGTTCTGCCGTGTGCTGCAGGATTTCTTAGAGGCCATGTTGATTCACATGAATGATTTCATACATTTTCCTACCCCAGAAATGTTGACTGGGGTCAAGCGTGGATTCTATGCCCTGGGAGGGATGCCCCATGTCATTGGGTCCATAGATGGGACACATGTTGCTTTGGTACCACCACAGGCACAGGAGGTAGCTTACCAGAATCGCAAGCACTACCACACCATCAATGACCTTGTGGTGTGTCTGTCCAACATGGTGATTTCACATGTCTGTGCTCGTTTTCCAGGATCAGCACACGATGCCTACATCATGAGGCGTAGCAGGGTGCCTGAAATGATGACGCAGCTGCGCAACGAACGAGCATGTGTTGTTGGTGGGTACAGTCTGTCTGTCCTGTATTTTGCGTAGACTACCAGCACGACCGCTTCGCCTGTTCTAACGATGTCCATGTGCTTCCCGAGTAGGGGACGCTGGCTATCCCAACATGCCATGGCTGATCACACCTCTCCGCAACCCCATCACGCCGGCCCAGCTCCGCTACAACACCGGCCATGGCCGGACAAGGCGAGTGATAGAGAGGACGTTTGGCCTGCTGAAGAGCCGATTCAGGTGCCTACACAAGACCGGCGGCGCGCTCCCATGTGCCCCGGCGAAGGTCTGCAAAATCTTCATGGTCTGCTGCATGCTGCACAACATGGCAGTTGAGAAAGCTGTGCCACTCATCCTGGATCAAGATGACGAGGACCATCCACCCGTGGAGGACGAAGGGCTTGGCAATGGGGCTAGTGATGTGGAGGATGTGGAGCCGCAAGAGGACATCCGGACTCGGCTCATACGCGACTTCTTTGCTTAGTGGTGAGTACCAGTGTCTGAGTGTGCACGCATTGGTCCCCGTGTGGCATGTGTTGTGATGTGTGTCTCCACCTGCATGTATGGCACGTGAGTCAGAGGTGTGTGTGGGAGTGTCACTGGAGTGATGGTGCCAGTGATGGTTGTATTTCCCCAGTCATAATTGTGACCTAGCATGTTGTCATCCATACATGTGTCGAGTAAATGCACATGCAAGTGTCTGTGCTTTTTGTGGCTGACTTCTTGTGTGTCTCTCTTCCCCAGGTACTTGCGCATGCCGTCTGCTGCTTGCATTGTTGTGGCACTGCTATTCCTCATGGACACGTCATCGTGTGCTGACTCAGCGTTACAGGCACGGACACGTTTGGAAGTCTCCTTGGGGTAAGGGAGGTATCAGGGGTGTATTGGGTGTGGCAGTTGTTCACGATGTATGCACACTGCCCCTGTCGATGTTTGGTTCCTCTGCAGCCATGTTGCATCACCATGGTACACATGACATGCAGCTGGGTACACCTGAATAGATGGTCTGACTTGTTGACAGTCATCAGTGATGGGATAGTGGATTGTGATGATGGCATCAATGTGTGTAACACTGCCCTCGGACACATACGGTTTGCATTGGCTTGACATGTTGTGGGACTTCCACATCAGCGGCTCAATGGTGTATGGCAGTCTCTCCGTGAGCAGCTTTGGGTGTTTAGCTGTTAGCCGACACTTGTGTGCCACTTCCATGGCTATCACGCATTTGTGCTGCAGAAGGGGGGTGCCAGTGTTGGACCCACATGTTACTCCACATGAAGTGTTCATGTGTACTTCAAGTTGCCTCTGCAATCCTGAAAACATGACTAATAAAGGTGTCCCTATGCCTCCAAGGTGCCTCTTCTCAGTCAATGCTGGTGTGTTGCCACGGTGCATCCAGCATGTCTGGCATGGTTTTCCCTGATAGTGGCTATGTGTCTATGTGTCGAGTAGCAAGATGCAAGCTGTGTGTGTGGGATGAGAGTGTGTATTGTGCATGATGTCCATGACTGTGTGGGTATTGTGACATGTGCCATCCCCATGCATCCAACGTTGGCCAGGCCCCCATTATCTGCATCCACCGGACTCAAGCTTGCAGGACATGGTTCTGCCACCTGTCTACACATACCTGGGTGCCCCCAGGACACTGGACAGGATCCCTGACCTCTGCGCATGACTGTTGCTGTACTCAATATGTCTGTCAGCACGGTTGTGCGGCCACCCCCTCAGCTGGTTGGGCCCATCACGGGTGTGTATGGTGCTCCATGTCTGCCTTGCCTCATACACTGTGACCCGTGTGTCCTGTGCCAGACTCAGGCCCCAGGGTGTGGATGGTTGAAGTCAAAAGAGAACTCAGGCATGTTTAGAGTTTACAAGACACATGTAAGGTAATAATGAAACCAGCAGGCATCTTCTCTTCATGGTGTGACTTTTTATTTTAGTGGGGGCGGGGGGGGGTATGACATGAGGGGCTTTCCGGGTGTTTGGAATCCAAAGTTCAGTAGGGGAGTTGGTGTCCTTGCCATTTGAAATCCTCAGAGTCCATGCCACAGTCTTTGTCAACATTGGTCAGACAGTGACCAGCAAGGCCATGTGGCAGAGAATGTCTTTTGATGCTGTGCTGCTGTTGCTCCAGTGGGCCAGGTGCCAGGCCAGGTGTCCTGGGAGATGGTGCTGTATCGCCGACCCTCACGGTCCTTTCCGTGGACGACCCGGCCTCCTGCGGGGACCCTCAGAAGCAGGCCGTGACGATGTTTGGGATGCTCCATCGGATGTTTCCTCCTCCTCCTCCTGATCCCTCCCTGTGGGTGGTGATGTTCTACGCCTTCTGGCACAGGGAGGGTTGCCCATGTTGTCGGCCATCCGACGGAGTGTATTGTGAATTCCCGTGTATACCGTCACGAGCTCAGCCTGTCCGTCCTCCATCCTCCGTTGGTGTTGCAGTAGACAGGCATGTAGCTCCGCATGTTGCTGGGCCTGCTGGGTCTTGATCCCCTCGAGGACAGACACAACCTGGGCCATGCCCGTGGTGTCCTGCCGGTATGTGTCCAGGACCAGGATGTTTCGGACATGGGAATATACCGGATCCCCAGCCAACTGGTCAGGCTGGCGCCTCCGCCGTCCTCCACTCCCACCACCCCTGCCCACTTGCACCTGGCCTGCCCTTGTGGGCACATCGGGTCTCCGGGACCCCTGAGGGGTGGCATTGGCGTTGTCGCCTGCCTCCTCCTGGGTGCCCGGGACACCGTGTCCCTCCTGGCCAGCCTGGCTGCTTTGTGGTGGTGGGGCAGGGATCCTGGATGTCTCCTGGGATGTGGCAGGAGTGGGGGTGGTGGTTGGCCCCGTTGTACCTGACGCAGGTGCTGCAGGTCGTTGGACACCAGAGGGGCCAGGTTGGTCGGGGTCGTCCACAGAGTGGTGAGAGTCGTCGCTGCCGGTGGGATCGGCCTCCCGCAGAGCCGGGTCCTGTGAGTCTTCCCCCCCAGTGTTGGGGGGTGAACCACGAGGTTGACCTGTGTGTGAGAGAGACAATGTTAATTTTGGTCCATGCAACATCCATGTTTCATCAGTTTCAAATTTGGAACATTTCCTCTGGGAAATAGGATCTGTCTTGCATTCCACTCACAGTGCACTTGTGCATGGGTGTGTCCCTTGGGCACCACTTTGGCGCCTTTAACTATGTGTGGCACAGTCTTACTTGCTGCATCAAGTGTGACAGCAGTCAGCAGTGGAGTGGGCAGGTGTGGCGAGCCGTGCATTGGCGCCTTCCGTGTTGCACTGTACGTGGGCACATGAAGTTGTTCCACACACTTCAATGATGCAGGTAGCTGTCGTTGTGCTCGTGCACAGGTTGTGACATGGCCCTGTGTTTTGCCATGGAGGAGAGGGGGGGTGCTGGCACTGGCCACCCTTGTCTACATGCACGCAGTCCACCTGCTGACGAGCAGACATTCCCACACACCACAAGGCTGATTTGCTCTCCCTGTGTCTCCCTCCCTCTTTGTTCCCCTCTCCCTCCCTCTGTGTCCCCCTCTCCCTCCCTCTGTGTGTCAGCCTCCTCCCTCTGTCCGTCTTCCTGTGTCTCCCTCCCTCTGTGTCCCCCTCTCCCTCCCTCTGTGTGTCAGCCTCCTCCCTCTGTCCGTCTTCCTGTGTCTCCCTCCCTCTGTGTCCCCCTCTCCCTCCCTCTGTGTCCCCCTCTCCCTCCCTCTGTGCGTCAGCCTCCTCCCTCTGTCCGTCTTCCTGTGTCTCCCTCCCTCTCTGTCCCCCTCTCCCTCCCTCTGTGTGTCGGCCTCCTCCCTCTGTCCGTCTCCCTGCGTCTCCCTCCCTCTCTGTCTCCCTCTCCCTCCCTCTGTGTGTCACCCTCTGTCACCTCAGCCCAGCTTCCTGGGCACACACTGTTAGCAGTTCTTTGAATGGACCTTGGATTGTTGCGATGAGTTTGTTTCTGATCTCCAGGCACCCATTGGGTGTAGTGTCTGTGTGTGCGCTGCTGCTGTGGTGGTGTGTGCTGACACTCTTTCACAGTGTTGGCTGTTTATTAGCTGCTGTCATGTGCAAAAACGTGCCTTCACCCCCATGTGTTAATGCAAGGCGTCCGCCATTTGCTGGCAAGTCTTTCCTGTTTGGGGACACACTGTTTGTCTGGCTGTGACCTAGGCCATATGGGCAGAGGGCATTGTTGTCTGCTTCTGAGTTGCACTCTGTGATTTTTGGGGCCCACCCTCCCGCCATCCGGGTTACCGTGTCATGTGTTGGTGTCTTCTGTGGCCTGTGACTTGACATTGTCCAGCTGGGTGCATGGGGCATGGTGGCGCCAGTGGCATGTGCGTGTTCATGGAGTGTGGTTGAGTCATGCGATAGCTTGGGGTGGTTGCGTGCCTGTTTGTGAGTTTGGTTGTGGATGACGTTCCCCCCATGTGAGGTGCGTTGTTTGTGTACTCACCCGGGTCTCGGAGTCCTCCTAATCCCTCCACTGCCTCCACCGGCAGTATGGCCATCACCCTCTCCTCCCAGGGGTGGTAGTGTACGGGTCTGCGGGACGGCCCTCCTCCAGTGACGTTGGCCTGGTTGTGTTCATCCGTCATCTTGGCTCGGACCCTCCTCCGCAGATCGTACCACCTGGCTTGGCATTCCTGCTTGTTCCTTCTGGTGTCCGCAACAGCATTCACAGCATCGACGATGGTCTGCCACATGGCTGTTTTTTCTGACATGCTGGTCTGTCTGACCAATGTTCCAAAGAGGTGTGGCTCAACTCTGAGGATTTCATCGACAAGGACCTCCAACTCTCGGTTACTGAACTTTGGATTCTTGTTAGAGGGCATGGTGAGGGGTGTGGGTGTGGATGGTGGGGGGGTGTGTGTGGATGGTTGTGGGTGTGTGGGTGTGGTTGTGCAGGTGTGTGTGTGAATGTGATGAGGGGGTGTTAGACGGACCGGGAGGGTCGGCCGAGGACAAGGGGAGAGGTCTCCGGGGAGAGCCGTCTCCAGCGATCGTACAGATGAGTAACTTCCCCCCCACAGATATACACCACACAAGGATAGGATTTAACGTTCTTTATAAGCGATTTCTTAAGGTACGATGGAATGGTACAAGGAGGTCTGGACTCAGGGGTCCCCTCGATTCTAGTCTCTTGGTTTGGGAAAGGGGGTAGCGGGACAGTCTGGTTACCAATCTGGTAGCTGAGATGGTATGATGGATAGCTCACAATCCTCGAGCTCGATGTTCTAGCTTTGGACGGGCCGCGGCAGCGCCAGCAGGTCCCGGTGAAGGTGGTCGTTACACGGTCCGCGGCAGCGCCAGCAGGTCCCGATGAAGGTGGTCGTTACACGGTCTGCGGCAGCGCCAGCAGGTCCCGATGAAGGTGGTCGTTACAACGGTCCGCGGCAGCGCCAGCAGGTCCCGACGAGGATGGAGGATGCAGAAGGCCGCGGCAGCGCCAGCAGGCAGGACGATAGTTCACAAGGCAGGGCTACGGCAGCGCCGGTTGTCCGTCAAGGCTGAGTTCTTCTCGGTGTCTCTCGACTCCAGGATACAACTGCCTTCCTGCTCTGGAGCTGCCCTAGTTATAGGTCTGGCGCCCTTTGATGTCCGGACCCTCGCACTTGGAGGTCGGAAGGTCTGGGATGAGGGAGTCCAGACACCCAGCAGGGGGGTGGAGCCAGCGCCCGGGGGAGCTGGAGGGCGATCGGCACCTGGCGGGGGAGAGCCATCGACACTTCTTTCTCCCATTGACCTGCCAAGTGGTCCGTTCACCTCCTGGGTGGATGGTGGTGCCGGGATGTCGGGGCCTGGCCAGGCCCAGGGTTAGGGTCGAGCTGAGGCCACGCGGCCTCGTGGTGCAGTGTCCAAGATGGCGGCTGGTCCGGCCGGGGGAGCCGGTAGTGGTTCGGCCCCATGATACATGGATGTCCGGGGGCAGGAGTTCCGTCGGGAGACGGGGTGCGGGTTGCTCTTGTGGGTAACACCTGGAGGGCCGGGGCTTGGGCCCTGTCATGCGGGGAGGGAGCAAGCCCTTCATGTGGCCTGTCCAACATGCGTCCCCCCCAGCTGAAGGCGGGGAGAGTCACCCATCCTCTTGGAGACTCTCCTCGTCGAGGCGGAAAAAGCGTGACAGGCCATCTGCGTTGGCGTGGTCTTGGCCCGGTCGATGTTCCACAGTGAAGTCCATCCCCTGCAGGGAGATGGACCAGCGCAATAGTTTGGGGTTTTCCCCCCGCATCTGCATTAGCCACTGCAGGGGTCGATGATCGGTTTGCACCCGGAAGTGGGTACCGAAGAGATAGGGCCGGAGCTTTTTGAGGGCCCACACCACTGCGAAGGCCTCCCTCTCGATTGTGCTCCAGCGCTGTTCTCGGGCCAGGAGGCGTCTGCTGATGAAGGCCACCGGCTGGTCAAGACCCTCGGGGTTCAGCTGGGAGAGAACCGCCCCGATGCCGTGGTCGGAGACGTCCGTTTGCACAATGAATTCCCGACTGTAATCGGGGGCCTGGAGCACAGGGGCAGTGCACAGGGCGGCTTTCAGCTTCTCGAAGGCCGCTTGACAGTCGGGGGTCCAGTTAATCTTCTTCGGGTGGTTTTTGGACGTGAGACCCGTGAGGGGCCCCACAATGCTGCCATAGTCCCTCACGAACCGCCGGTAGTAGCCGGTGAGTCCCAAGAAGGCTCGGACCTCGGTCTGCGTGACTGGGGGCTGCCAGGACTGGATGGCAGCGATTTTGAGTTGCAGAGGGGCCACCAGACCGCTTCCCACCTGGTGTCCGAGGTAGGTCACGGATCCCTGACCAATTTGGCACTTGCCGGCCTTGATTGTGAGGCCGGCCCGCTGGAGGGCCTGCAGGACCTCTCGGAGGTGGTGGAGGTGGTCGGACCAGTGGCGGCTGTACACAGCGATATCGTCCAGGTAGGCGGCGCTGAACTCCTCGAGCCCCGCCAAGACCTGGTTCACTAGTCGCTGAAAAGTAGCTGGGGCATTCTTCATGCCGAAGGGCATGACCTTGAAGTGGTAGTGGCCATCGGGGGTAGAAAAGGCGGACCGTTCTTGGGCCCGGGGTGTGAGACCGATCTGCCAGTAGCCCACTGTCAGGTCGAAGATGCTGAGGTAGCGGGCAGCCCCCATGCGGTCGATCAATTCATCCGCTCGGGGGATGGGATGAGCGTCGGTCCTGGTGACAGCATTCAAGCCCCGATAGTCGACGCAGAATCGGAGTTCAGGAGTGGTGCCGGGGGCAGCAGCTTTGGGGACCAGCACGACCGGGCTGGCCCAGGGGCTGTCCGAGGGCTCGATGACCCCGAGCGTGAGCATCTTGGATACTTCCTCTTGGATGCAGGCCCGCACCCGATCTGGTACGCGGTATGCCCGGTGTCTGATAGGAGGACTGTCCCCAGTGTCCACGTCGTGCAAGCACCAGGGGGTGACCCCTGGGGTGAGGGAAAACAAAGTAGCAAACTGCAGCAGGAGGTCCCGGCAGCCTTGGCGCTGCTCTGGGGTGAGGGCCTCGGAGAGCCGGACCCCGTCCACGGAACCATCTTTCTCCTGAGTCTTCAGGAGATCAGGGAGAGGCTCGGAGTCTTCTTCCGCCCCACTGTCTGTAGCCATCAGGAGGCTGAGTTCCGAGCGCACAAAGTGGGGTTTGAGTCTGTTGGTGTGGAGGACCCGGAGGGGGTTCCGGGGAGACTCCATATCGATGAGATAGGTGACTGGGCTCTTGCGTTCGACCACTTTGAAGGGCCCCGTCCACTTGTCCTGCAAGGCACATGGTTCGGTGGGGGACATCACCCACACTTGTTGACCAGGTTCGAATTCGACGGAGGAGGCATTTTGATCGTACCATTTTTTCATGTCCTCCTGACTGGCCTCAAGATTCGCTTTTGCCATTTCCCTGAATCGCCGGGTCTGATTGCGTAGTGCCAGGAGGTACTTGAAGACGTCTGGAGGGGTCTTTAGGGGGGCCATCTCCCAACCTTCTTTGACTAGGCTGAGGGGCCCTCGCACAGGGTGCCCGTACAAGAGTTCGAAAGGGCTAAAACCGAGGGACTTCTGGGGAACTTCTCGATAGGCGAAGAGGAGGCACGGAAGTAGTACATCCCACTGGCGATGGAGGGGCTCTTCCAATCCCCCAATCATTCCCTTGAGCGTGCGGTTGAATCGCTCAACTAGTCCGTTTCCTTGAGGATGATAGGGGGTCGTGAATCGATAGGTGACCCCGCACTGTTGCCAGAGGGACTTCATATATTTCGAAATAAAGTTTGTGCCTCGGTCGCTGACGACTTCTCGGGGGAAGCCCACCCGGGAGAAGATCCCCATTAAGGCCCGGCCGACCACCGGAGCTGTTACAGTTCGCAGGGGCACAGCCTCGGAGTAGCGGGTGGCGTGGTCCACCAGTACCAGGATGAACCGATGTCCTTGTGCTGTGCGGGGGTCCAGGGGCCCCACAATGTCTATTCCCACCCTCTCGAACGGGGTGGTGACAACTGGGAAGGGTTGCAGAGGTGCTTTGAGTTTGCGGCCGCTCTTCCCGCTGGCCTGGCACGTGGGGCAGGACCGGCAGTGGTTGAGGACGTCGTTTCGCATCCTCGGCCAGAAAAAGTGGGTCACCAGGCGACTGTAGGTTTTGTCCTGGCCCAGGTGTCCAGCCAGAGGGACATCGTGGGCCAAATTTAACAGGAAGTCTCTGAAACGGAGGGGCACCACCAGCACTCGACTGGCCCCTAACTCCGCGATTCTCTGTTCACTGTATAACAGGTCGTTATCCCAATAGACCCAATGGGCTCCGGTGGTGTCCCCTGCGCTCTGGGCGATGGCTTGCTGGCGGAGTCCCTCGAGGGAGGGACAGGTCTTCTGCTCTTGGCGGAACTGTTCCTGGGTGGGCCCCCCTTCTTGACGCCACTGAGCCAGGTCGGGAAGGTCCTGGGGCTGGGCGACCCCTTCGGGGGTTTGCTCTGGGGGGTCGGTATAGTCGGTGTCCTCTACTGGAGCGATCGGGGGAGGAGGTGCAGGCCATTCTGGTTCTTCTGGTCGGGGGATGGCACGGGCGGCCATGGACCGGGTGGTTACGCACGCCCAGTCCGGGAGGCCCAGCATCCCCAGGTGCTCTCTTCTTTCGACGGCGGCCCACGGGGAACTCTCAAGATCATTCCCCAGGAGACAGTCCACGGGGGCATCATCCCGGACCGTCACCTTCAACATGCCGGAGACCCCTCCCCATTCGAAGGGGACGCAGGCCATCCGACATAGACTCTCTGAATTGTCGGCTGAGCGGACGGGGCAGAGAATGTTCGGCAGGATCTGCTCTGGTTTTACCAGGTGACAGCGGACGGCCGTCACACTGGCCCCTGTGTCACGTAGGGCTTCGGCCCGGCGCCCATTAATGTTCACCCACTGGCTATATTTTCTGGTGTTGGCGGGTAGGGGGGCCCGCAGGACCATGTCTTTTCCCCCTAGGCACGCTAGAACCATGGCGGCCGGTTCCCACTCTTGTTGTGCCTGCTCGTATTCTTCTTGTTCTTCGGAGATTTGTTCTCCCCCCAGGGCGGCGGCAGCTACCTGGCGGGGTTTTGGAGTTTGGTTCTGTGGACAGTTCGGGTCATTGGC
This sequence comes from Triturus cristatus, assembly GCF_964204655.1. Lineage (NCBI taxonomy): Eukaryota > Metazoa > Chordata > Amphibia > Caudata > Salamandridae > Triturus > Triturus cristatus. The sequence continues at coordinate 69,935,976 of NC_140591.1, forward strand.
GTAGTGGCCGACTCGCTGGCATCGGTGACACGTGACGTTGGCTCGGAACCCCGGGCGCATCGGGGGGTTCCCCCGGCTGGCCGGGGGCGGGGTGCTGGCAGTGGGAGCGGCCGGGACGGTGTCTCTCCCTCGCCCCTGGCCTCCTCCTCCTCCTCGGGGACGGTGCTGACCTTGGTTGTTCCGGTTCTGCTCGTGTGGCCCTCTCCGGCCCACTCGGGTGCTTTCCCACCGGTCAGCTTCGGCGGCGAGTTGCCGTGGGTCAGTCAATTTACTGTCGAGGAGGTGCTGCCTGAGCTCGACGAAGCAGTTGTTAGAGAGGTGCTCCCACACCATGAGATTAAAAAGTTGCTCGTAGGTCATTACGTGGCTTCCCTTGATCCAACCCTCAAAGGCTCGGCTGAAATAGTTGACATATTCCACCCAAGTTGTACCCGGGATCCGGGTGCAGTCCCGAAACCTCTGGCGGTACATTTCGGGTGTGAGCCCATATCGGGTGAGGAGGGCAGCCTTCATGTGGTCATAGGATGACATCTGATGGTCTGGGAGCTGTAGCAGGGCATCGCGGCCTTCGTTGACGAACCTCCCCCATAGGCCGGCTCCCCAGTCACTTCGATCGATCCGGTGGGAGGTCATGGCGATCTCGTAGGCCTTGAACCACTGTTGTATGTCGTCCTCTCGGACATACTCTCGGACGACATCCTTGGGGATGTGGACTTTCTTTTCTGTCGCTCCCGGGGTGCGCGGTCGCTCGGGCACCTCCGGTTCTTTGTTCTGCTTCCGTAGTTATATTTCTGCCAGTTTGCGCTCGTGTTCGTATGCTAATCTTTTTTCTTCGAGCTCTCTCTGCCTCTGTTTTTCTTCCCGTTCTTCTCGGAGCCGCAGATGTTCTAGGTTCAGTGTTTGCTCGGCTAATTTTAGTTCACCGTCCATTTTGAGCCGTGCCATTTCTAACTCATGTAGTCTGTTTTTTTCTCTTTCTTGGATCTCTTCCTGCGAGAGGCCCGTTCCTCGCTCCTCGGGAGCCGTGGCGTTCCTCTCTGATGCTGCACCGTTTCGGTCTGGGGATCTGGCGACCCCGGTTTCTGCCCACGACTCAATGGCGTGCTTAAAATCGTCTTTGGTACTCAGGCCGGTGGTAGCAATGCCTAGTTCCATGCAGAATTGTTTCAATTCACGATGGCTGTACTCTTCCAATTTATCCATCTGGAATTTCTCGGTGGATCCGCTCTCTTTGGTTGACATTGTGGTTTTGTCGTGGGGTGAGCTACTCTCTGTACGATTACGCGTTGATTCGGATCGCGCCGCTGGCCACCAATGTTAGACGGACCGGGAGGGTCGGCCGAGGACAAGGGGAGAGGTCTCCGGGGAGAGCCGTCTCCAGCGATCGTACAGATGAGTAACTTCCCCCCCACAGATATACACCACACAAGGATAGGATTTAACGTTCTTTATAAGCGATTTCTTAAGGTACGATGGAATGGTACAAGGAGGTCTGGACTCAGGGGTCCCCTCGATTCTAGTCTCTTGGTTTGGGAAAGGGGGTAGCGGGACAGTCTGGTTATCAATCTGGTAGCTAAGATGGTATGATGGATAGCTCACAATCCTCGAGCTCGATGTTCTAGCTTTGGACGGGCCGCGGCAGCGCCAGCAGGTCCCGGTGAAGGTGGTCGTTACACGGTCCGCGGCAGCGCCAGCAGGTCCCGATGAAGGTGGTCGTTACACGGTCCGCGGCAGCGCCAGCAGGTCCCGATGAAGGTGGTCGTTACAACGGTCCGCGGCAGCGCCAGCAGGTCCCGACGAGGATGGAGGATGCAGAAGGCCGCGGCAGCGCCAGCAGGCAGGACGATAGTTCACAAGGCAGGGCTACGGCAGCGCCGGTAGTCCGTCAAGGCTGAGTTCTTCTCGGTGTCTCTCGACTCCAGGATACAACTGCCTTCCTGCTCTGGAGCTGCCCTAGTTATAGGTCTGGCGCCCTTTGATGTCCGGACCCTCGCACTTGGAGGTCGGAAGGTCCGGGATGAGGGAGTCCAGACACCCAGCAGGGGGGTGGAGCCAGCGCCCGGGGGAGCTGGAGGGCGATCGGCACCTGGCGGGGGAGAGCCATCGACACTTCTTTCTCCCATTGACCTGCCAAGTGGTCCGTTCACCTCCTGGGTGGATGGTGGTGCCGGGATGTCGGGGCCTGGCCAGGCCCAGGGTTAGGGTCGAGCTGAGGCCACGCGGCCTCGTGGTGCAGTGTCCAAGATGGCGGCTGGTCCGGCCGGGGGAGCCGGTAGTGGTTCGGCCCCATGATACATGGATGTCCGGGGGCAGGAGTTCCGTCGGGAGACGGGGTGCGGGTTGCTCTTGTGGGTAACACCTGGAGGGCCGGGGCTTGGGCCCTGTCATGCGGGGAGGGAGCAAGCCCTTCATGTGGCCTGTTCAACAGGGGGTGTTTATGAAGGTGGCTGTGTGAAGGTGTGCAAGTGTAAGGTGTGGTAAAGCTTCTAGTTTGGTGCTGTAGGTTGTCTGTGGGGTCTGGCAGCAGTGAGTCTGTTGCAAAGGCTCATGGTTTGTGTGTGTGGGCCCTTTTTATTGGTCCATTAGTGGGTGTGGCTGTGTTTGAAGTTTGGGTGGGTGTGTTATAAGGAGTGGTGGTGTTTTGGGCCTCTGTTTGTTTTTGGCAGTTGCAGGTCAGTGAATGTGTTGTTTTAGTGGTTGTTGGACATGTTTTGTGGCTTTGTGCCATTCGAATGGTGTATTCTTGTGTTGTTTTGGTTTGTCCTGGTTGTGTACGTGCGTTTTTAGCGTGTGTACGGGGTGTACATGGGCCATTTTGTTGTACAGTGCTGTCCTTGTGTGTGGCTTGGTACGACTCGTACATGCGGTTGTGATGTTGGGGCCTGGGGTGCGCTCCGTACTTAGGAGGTTGTGGTGGGGGTGCGACTCTGACGTACACGGGTGTACATACACGGGTGGGGGTACGACACGTACAGGGGTGTAAATACACGAGGGGGTAGGACACGTACACGGGTGTACAGACACGGGGGTACGACACGTACAGGGGTGTACATACACGGGGGGTAGGACACGTACACGGGTGTACAGACACAGGGGTACGACACGTACAGGGGTGTACATACACGGGGGGTACGACACGTACAGGGGTGTACATACACGGGGGTAGGACACGTACACGGGTGTACAGACACGGGGGTACGACACGTACAGGGGTGTACATACACGGGGGTACGACACGTACAGGGGTGTACATACACGGGGGGTAGGACACGTACATGGGTGTAAATACACGAGGGGGTAGGACACGTACACGGGTGTACAGACACGGGGGTACGACACGTACAGGGGTGTACATACACGGGGGTAGGACACGTACACGGGTGTAAATACACGAGCGGGTAGGACACGTACACGGGTGTACAGACACGGGGGTACGGCACGTACAGGGGTGTACATACACGGGGGGTACGACACGTACAGGGGTGTACATACACGGGGGTAGGACACGTACACGGGTGTACATACACGAGGGGGTACGACACGTACAGGGGTGTACGTACACGGGGGTAGGACACGTACACGGGTGTACAGACACGGGGGGTACGACACATACAGGGGTGTACATACACGGAGGGTACGACACGTACACGGGTGTACATACACGAGGGGGTACAACACGTACAGGGGTGTACATACAGGGGGGGGTAGGACACGTACACGGGTGTATAGACACGGGGGGTACGACACTTACAGGGGTGTACATACACGAGGGGGTACGACACGTACATGGGTGTACATACGGGGGGTACAACACGTACAGGGGTGTACATACAGGGGGGGTACGACACGTACAGGGGTGTACATACACGGGGGTACGACACGTACAGGGGTGTACATACACGAGGGGGTACGACACGTACACGGGTGTACATACGGGGGGGTACGACACGTACAGGGGTGTACATACACGGGGGGTACGACACGTACAGGGGTGTACGTACACGGGGGTACGACACGTACAGGGGTGTACATACACGGGGGGTACGTCACGGGTGTACATACACGAAGGGGTACGACACGTACACGGGTGTACATACAGGGGGGGTACGACACGTACAGGGGTGTACATACACGGGGTACGACACATACAGGGGTGTACGTACACGGGGGGTACGACACGTACAGGGGTGTACATACACGGGGGGTACGACACGTACAGGGGTGTACATACACGGGGGTACGACACGTACACGGGTGTACATACACGAGGGGGTACAACACGTACACGGGTGTACATGCAGGGGGGGTACGACACGTACAGGGGTGTACATACAGGGGGGGTAGGACACGTACACGGGTGTACAGACACGGGGGTACGACACGTACAGGGGTGTACATACACGGGGGTACGACACGTACACGGGTGTACATACACGGGTGGGGGTGTACATACACGGGGGGTACGTCTCAAACATTAGGGGGCTGGGGGGAGTGTTGGGCGCGTATGCGGGCACATGTCTCCATGGTTTCTATGGGCGTTCGGTGCGGACGGTGTTTTTTCCATACGGTTGTAACATCGGACGCACGGGATGGATCGTGATTCCTCGGTCGGACTTCACTTTTCACATTTGTACGGTAAATCGTCCGAGGACGTGTCGGACACATTTTCCGACCCGAGGACGTGTGGGGAATAATTCCCAATGCGATTCGTATGGTCTTTTTCCCATGCGAATCGTAATTGCCAGTTTGTACGGCACTTGTACGATTCGTACGGTAAAAAGACCAGATACGAGTCGTACGGGAATTTTTTTACAGGATCGTAATCGGCACCCATGTGTGGGTCTATAGTGATGGAAGACCAGTCATGCCAAATAGCATGATATCAACAATGGCAAGAATGTATCATGGCCAAGGACACCTGGGAAGGGATGCTATGATAAGGGTCTTTAAGCAGACCTGGTACAGTCCAAAATTCAAGCTGATAGCAGAGAGTCTCTGTCAGAGATGTCTGATATGTCAGCAATTCAATCCTGGAAAGAAAACAGTGGTGAGCCTAGGAACCATAGGCAGGGAGGGAGGACCCTTCACAAGAATGCAGATAGACTTCATCGAAATGCCCCAAGTCAACAGATTGAGGTATGTCCTGGTGGTGGTCTGTTTGTTCTGCAGGTGGGTGGAGGCATATCTAACAAGAAGAAATGCTGGGATAACAGTGGCCAAGCTACTGTTAAGAGAATTCATCCCAAGGTATGGGTTCCCAGTGACCATTGAATCAGACAGAGGAGGACATTTTTATAATGAAATCATGGGTTTGATCTGTGAAGCATTGAGTGTACAGCAGAAGCTACATAGTGCTTACCGACCAGAGGCTTCTGGTGTGGTTGAACAAATGAATGGTACCATCAAAAACAGAATTGGCAAAATGTGCCTAGCCACAGGAATGAAATGGCCTGATGTCTTGCCTCTAGTCCTGATGACAATTAGGTCTACTCCAGACAGAACAACAGGTTTGAGTCCACATGAAATTATCATGGGACATGCTATGAGACATGCCTTTGTACCAGTCAACAAGCTGATGACTATAACTGATGACATGATTTTGGATTACTGTAAAGGCCTGGCTGACGCAGTTCATTCTGTGTTTCACCAGGTTGGAGAAGACGCCACCACCCTCGAAAAGAAACCAGCCCATGATCTGAGCCCAGGGGACTGGGTAAGAATAAAGGTCCACAGAAGAAGGAATTGCCTGGTTCCAAGGTGGGGAAGGCCAAGACAAGTCATTCTGACCACAACAACTGCAGTGAAGTGTTCTGGAGTGAAAAATTGGATACATGCAAGTCACACACTGAGAGTTCCAAATCCAAGAGACGGCACTGGAAAAGAATACTTTGAAGAATCAGATTCCAGTGATGATGCAGACAGTGAGGCAGTAAAAAGGAAAAAGAATCCTGAAAGTGGGGAAAGTGAGTTAAGAGAGATTTTCATCCCACCGGAGGAAGTTCAAAAAAAGAACATTGCAAACTCCTGAGACTAGTCCAGATTCTGAAGAAGTGCCTGAAGTTCCAACTGATAGTGACCAACACAAAAAGAAAGAAAGAAAAGAAAAGAACATTCCAACAGAAGTGACACCTGAATCAAATGAGATAATTGGACAGGTTCCACCTGAGATAATCCTTGAAGAAGAAGGGACAGAAAAAGAAAGAGAGGGACAGATTGCAGAAAAACCCCGAGGAGGTGTAGGGAACATCAACAACAAGCTAGGTGAAGGGACAAGTAGACAGCAAGAAGATTGCGTGTCGGAGACCCGAGGAGGGACAGAAGTAGAGAAATCTCAAGTGGTGGAAAAGGAGACTATTGGAGAAAAAGAAGCTGTTGGAGAAAAGAAAACAGTTGATGAACAAGAGGCAACTGAGACAGAATCTGATGAAAGTGAAAATGAGATACATGGAGGACGAGGTCTGAGAAAGAGAACTTGGATTGGAGAAAGAAACAATAAAGAAGGAAGACAAAAGGGAAATGCTAAAGGAGATCTTTGGCCCAACAAGATAAAGAGACTGAGGTATCGACTGACACGAGTTAACTCTTCGAAAGCTGAACAAGTGAACGAAGTGTCAAGTCAAAACCCAACAAAAGAAGAGGAAACAAAGATATCTGAAGGAACTAAAAGAATCAGAAAACCAAACCAGAAGTATAAGTCACCAGAATGGATGTATGTGGCACTGCCTGAACAAGGAGAAGAGGCAGATAGTCAAGGAAGTCCAGAGGAGGCTTTACTGAAAGTGGTTGAAGAAGAAGAAGCTGTGGGAATCCTGAGAGTTATCTTGTCCGACATTGGAGAAGAGACGGATGTTCAGGATCTAATACAGTTTGATGATGATGAAGAAACAGTGAAAAGTGATGAAAATCCAAATTGAATAAATCCAAAGAATCATTTGGAGAAGAAAGGAAAAGAAGTAAAATTAAAACTAGTAGATTGTAATAATCTGTTGGGTACTTGCTGCCCTAAAGTTCGTTAGTGGAGTAGAAGAGGCTAAGTCAAAAGACACGGTCAAATTAACAAGATGGATAACACTGAGAATAATCAAAGTAGATGTACCTTCTTGAAAAGATGGTGCAAGATGTGCTGCTGCTGTACAGGATTATTAATGCTGCTTTGGAGCGTGCTTGCTCTACTGATCTCTTTTAGAGTAACTATAGACACTTTAGAAGGACATACTGAGAACAGGACTAACATAGGGAAGAGTTCGAAGAAGATAGTTCCAACTAGAACTAGCAATGTATATATACATAAGGATAGGTCAATTAATGATTTTTCTAGCAATGTATTTTCAAAATTGCTGTATGAATACGTAAAGACAATGGATGTAAGGGATTGCTACGTCTGTATGCAATTACCTGCTTCTGTTTCGGAAGGAGTGACTTATCATCATCTTCCGGCTACGTATGGAATTTCCTGTAGTGTGTTGATTAGTATATTTTATCAATTAGGGAAATTAGATTATAATATGTCTAACGTAGATAATATTCTTGGGCAACTGCCTATGAATAAAGAACTGAATCCTGCAAAAGAAGCTAACACTTTAGGTGAGATTTTTATAGAAACTAGAGAATTAACATTAGAATATGTTTTTAGAAATAATTTAACCTGCAGTTTGAAAGAAGAAGAGAAAACTTTTCTAGACATGGTTGAGAGAAGAAGGTTGAACATGCACAAGAAAGCAGAAGGGCATAAAATGAGTGAAACAATGTGGGATATTGAGAAAGAAAAAGAGTTGAAAAATGGAGCCAGTCCAACTATGGCTATAGATGCACCACAGAAAGGCAAATTATGCATTACCAGGAAGAGATCCCAGTATGATTATTATTTCATAGGGACTAGTGAGTACCATGATACATACTTTATTGCAACCGGATGGGGATTTAGAGGAGGAGAAGATCCAGTTTTTCCAGGAGTATATTATATTTGTGGGAACAAGGCTTATTACCGTTTGCCTGACCATTGGTTTGGCACATGTTATGTTGGCCTGGTCTTTCCAAAGATTTTTCACATGGATAGAGTAGACAATGCTGAACATACTAATCCTTTAACCCGCTATAGAAGAGAAACATGGACAGAAATTGTAGAAGATATTTTTGGAGCTTTAATTCCAGTAGTGGGAATTTCATTGAATGCATTTGGCATTCGTAATCTGTCAACAGTGGTAGATCGCTTGTCAACAAGCACCGCTGGAGGCTTTCTTTTGGTAAATACTGAAATGGTTGCATTACGCGCTATGGCGATGCAAAATCGACTTGCTCTCGACATTCTTTTGGCAAAAGAGGGTGGAGTCTGTGGAATGTTGAAAGTTCAACATTGTTGCACTTACATTCCTGACGAAAGCAAAGATCTAAAAGTCTATATCAAAAATATTACTGATTTGCATGAAGAATTAGTACCACTGGAAGCTGAAAGTATCTGGACTAAAATGGCTAATAAGATGATTGCTATTAAAAAATTTGTAGCTAAAATAGGTAGTACCATTTTTGGTAAAATATTATTTCCATTAACATGTGTAATTGTTGCGTTATTGATTCTTAGATTAGGGTGTATGTGTTTTAGATATAGAAGAAATAAAAAGAAGACAACAAAAGAAAATGTTAAAAAGAGACAAAAGAAACCAGAAAGAGATCCACAAGAAATAGAATTAGAAGAAATAAGAGAAAGCATGTATATAGAAACCAAGAAAGAAGATGAGATGGAAACAAGAGTTTGAAAAATGAACAAGAAGATATTTTGAATTTCTTCAAAAGGGGAAATTAAATTGATTTTTGGGGTTTTTGATTTTTGTGGTGATAAGATATCACCAAAGGGGGGATTGATGGAGCAGGATTTTTACTTTAAACCAAATACCTGTTTCATTTTCGTATGTTATAATTAAAAGTACTACTGATTAATCATTCATTATTAAAGGTTTGTCGAGTCTTGTCTAATCAACCTTATTAACAGAAGAATTACACGTGGGAATGCTATTGCATGGCTAAAATAATAAGTGAACTAAGTTGATGAGCATACTGACAGAAATAGATGTTGCTTATGTGATGTTATGTTGTTTTGCGCTTATAATTAATACGCATTAATGGCTTTTGATGTCGCAAATAGCTAGGTAAATGCATACACATAAGGGTATTAGCAGGGGAATAACACTGTATTATCATTTCTATGCAGTAATTATGTTTTGTGTTTCTTTTTACTTAAGTTGACCATTGTGGCCTGCTAAAATATGGCTACCACCCGCAGCCTGCATTTGAGTAGATGAATAATTGAAAGGAGGCTTCGCGCTGACTGCGACCTTGCCCTCTTGCTGAACCGAAAAGCCAATCATCATGACGACAAATCCGGGAGAGATGCCAAATGCCCCTGAATGTGAAGATTTGTTACAAATCCAAATGCCGACAAGATGAACTTATGGTGGTCTCACGAAGGAGATACATATTATCCTAAAGAGACATCCGTAGAAGTAACGAATTAGTTATGAACTCCTAATTTCTATTCATTATTTGAGACTATCAATGCGTGTGAAAAACTAGTACTGTATCCCAATGTACCAAGACGACATAATTTCCGCCATTCGACTGCTTGTAAGATATGATTGCAACATTTGGAATGTAATTTTAGTATAAATATTAGTAGACTAGAGAGGTCTAGGGCCACTTCTTCCCGAACTGATGATCAGAGATCCCGATGCTGACGGAGAGAGGACGGTGACTCTACATGACGGCTAGAAACTCTAACTATTTTGCTGAGGACCGGTTCTGACTTAGGATCTGACATTTAGACAGAATAGGTAAATATGAGAGAAATTAACTTGCATTTAAATTGGCTTTTCTTACAATTTTAGATAAATGATATTCAGTTTGAATTACTATGTCGGGTGGTTATTTTATTGTCATGTTTATTGAATATAAAGTATATTATGATGTATTTCCCCAGATCTATAGCAACTAGTTGATGCCATTGACCTCAAGGTATATGCAGATTGGTTAGGTACAGGAAAGTGTTTCCCCTTATACATGGCACGGATAGAGTGGTAGGATGAATGTTGGTGTAATGGGCCCCATCAGCGTGTGATGTGTGTATGCGCGTGTGACAACGAAATCACTCCGTCCGTGGAAGTAGAGGGGATTCGGAAGCTCTGATCTGCACCAGTAGCAGGTATGGAGCTAGGATTTAGACAGGTCTCCATCCAAAAACTGACCTCAGGTCCAAGCAAAGAGAGAAGCTGCCAGCATTCCGTGGCGCGTTTCGGTAAGGATCTCACATTACATTTAAAAAACTCATGCTGGCATTATACAGTGTAAGAGTGCAGGGGGAGAGACGTACACAAATTAAAAAATTTGAAAACACACTCTAATGGAGTGCTTCACACACAAGAAAAAGTAGTGCTTCGAAAGCAAGCAGTGGATGCAGCGATGCCAGCCGAAGCGTGTGTAAAGAGGACACGCTCCATGGGAGGGACAAACATGAGACTCACAAGCAGGGACATGAATAAGAAACAGGTAAATGAGAGCGACAAGAAAAACCAACCAATGGTAAGCAAGGGGCGGGCTCCAAGATACTCTATATATTCTTGGTAGCCTGCAATATGCTTCGCAACGGACAACGCCTGCACTGTGTAATAGGCTTGACTTAAAATACTATTTTTATGGGGAAGAGGGGCCATATGTTTATGGCAGGGAAGGTCTGAGCACTACAGAAAGGGTGAAAAACTCATGTTTTCTGCAGGAGGAGGCGGCAAGTCTCATGAAGTATGGAGCTGTAACAGAGGGCGGGTTTTGGGGTGATGGCTGCTGTCACCTTACTTAAAATGATGGGGGGTCCTACAGAATATGACGAGGGGCCCTGAGACTCCCAAAACTGACAGATATTCATTGGTTTGGCGAGAGAGGGCCGCGGCTCTGGAGACCTGCAAGGACCGGAAGCTACGTCACGGCCCGTCCACTCCAGTCGAGGCGTGTTTGTTTAACTTTACTCGCCTGGGATCGGCTTACTATGTAAGCAGGCGGCTTCGGGGAGGAAAGATAGATTCGGCGGCCGAGGGTTGACCCCCAAAGATCTCACCCACTCCCCAGACTCCCAAGACCCCAGTCCTCTCCACAGAATCCGATGCCCGAGCCGGGGGTCTCCGTGCGCCAGTGGTGCTGACACCAACCACCTACGAGGCCTCCAGGGGGCGCGCAAGGGCCAGGAAAGCAAAGCTAGGACTAGCAAAAAAACAGTACAGACATTAAAAGATAGGAACACAATGTCAAAGGGCAAAATATTAGTGATTAAAACCTGAGGATATTGTAATTGTAAAGTAAACGGTATTTATATGGCGCTTACCACCCCTGACGGCAAGAAATATTAGCAGAATGTTGACTAGCGATAAAATATTAGCTATTTACACAGCACAAGCCATAACATGACTTGGCCATGATAATAATCGTCGATAATATTTATTTTTTAAAAAAGGGTACGGGTTTTATCGCTCTCGGGAGGATGAAAGGCGAATGGTTCTCTAATAGGATTTTTAACTCTTGCATGCTCGTTTGATGGGCAGGCGAAAATAATGGCGACCACAATAATAATATGGGTGCTCAATCATAGATACAATCACATTTATGACCATACTTTGTAAGCAGTATAAATAATGAAATCATTATTTTTATTAGTTGTAGAAATAGTTTTGCTATTTTAATTTGTTATAATTGTATTATTAATTATATCAAAATAAATATTATTGCTATGTTATTATTATTGATAATATGTAGTCGTTATTAATAACCGGTTCAGGCATTATAGTCATATCGATATTGCTTTTCATTTATTTTAGTTAGAAGCTAGACCATTTGAACTGAAAAAGCGTTGAACAGTATATTTTTGTAAACAAACAAAAAAAAAAGTGGAAAGAGTTTGACCACCAAGCAGCCCTCGGCGCGGTTGTTGTACGCAGTGCTGCGAAGAGTGGACTTCGCCACACATGGCGCCTCGGCCTACGTCATCTCTGCCCCCCTCTCAAGAGATGCTCGTTTTAAGATGATCTAATCGCAAGCGCCTGACTTTTCCTGGACTGTCACGTCCCCCTGGCCCGGTGCTGGCATAAAGCAGGCCCCTTCCCCCTGCCTACAGCCTCTCAGTGTATATATAGCGCCAGATAAAATATCCCACCCCCTGCTGGGCGCTTGAAGAGCCTCGGTGCCCTGTTGACACGTTTAAAGCTCTCCACGAAGTCAGCGGAGCCACTCAGCGGCATAATAGCCCCATTATGTGTGGTGAGGGGCACTTTATCACTCTGTATGATCCCCCTGCCCCCTCAGGAGGGGAGGCGCTTTATGCCGCTGCTCTCTGCCCCCTCCCTCCCTGCTGCTCTCAGTCTGCCGCCACAGGCCGCAGGATCTGGAGGAGGTGGGGTGGGGGCTGCACTGGTGCAAGGCAGTTCATTAAAGTGGCCCTTTTCAAGCCTCACACCCTTGTCATCCGTTTAAAAAAAAACACGACAAAAAGACCCACGTGACCATCGCCTGCAGCCCGCTCATTAGGGGCAGGGGCTTGAATGTGTGGTACTTTCTCACACCCCACCCCCTCTGACAAGTTATCCTTCTTGGCGCTCCACACCTACTGGTCGCCGAGGAGTCCGTTCCGCACTTTATTTTCACCAGCAGCAGCGACCCAATGATTGTATGGGCGTCACCGAGGCCGTGGAGGGCCTCTCGGGCCTCCGCTTCTCACGCGCTCTGCCAGCGGTGGGCAGGCCGCACTCCCAGCAGAGAGAGGTGCAAAGCACTGCGCACCGCAGGCCCATGTTTTACATCCCGGGCCCTTCCTACAAAGATGGGAGGTTTGGCAGCCTTACCGTTCCGTGCGGGGAGCGGGGTGGGGGTTAAAACCATTTCCGAAGCGTGGTTAGCCTGGGAAGTTTGTTGACGCCCACAAACAAGTGTGTTTTGGGGTATTTACAAACTCCCCTTTCCACACAGGGAAGGGTTGGATTTTTACTCTCTCAGCCAAAGGCCGGCATTAACCCCTCTCTGGGGTGAGAAGTGGAACGGGTCACCCTCCAGGTGTGTTGGTGGTCCAGAGTTTCCACCTAACAAAAAATATGTTCCCGTAAGGGCAAACAAATGTGTGTTTGCAGTTTGCACAGACGATCCTGTCCCCCGCCCTCTATGTAGAGAACTCAGCTATGGGTAATTCCGCAGAGCAGGCACACAATCCCAGCTTTCCACGCGGGTTTCTGAATCTGTCCTCCATGGGGGTGTAAAACTGTGAGTGCAGATTACTACTTTCTTTGGGGCATATTATCAAGCAACGGCGTTAACATTATCGCCGCTTTAGCGGCAAAGCGGCGATAATGGGCCTGATTATATGCCGCAGAGAATTCCCATAGAAGCCCATGTTCTGGTGTCAACATGGGCTTCTATGGGAATTCTTAAGGGCATATTATCAAGCTCATTATCGCCGCTTTAGCTGCAGTTTTCTGCCACTAAAGTGGCGATAATGTTAACGCCGTGCTTGATAATATGCCCCTTTGTGACTTGGGCGCTCCCTCCTGGGGCATATTATCAACACCCGGCGATAATTATTGCTCAGCGCTCTTAGCGTGAGGATAATTATCGCCGAGTAACGTGGATTTTTATCGCTGAGATAGCGTGCTATTTGCAACGCTTATCTCCTCAGCGAAAAAAACCTCACGCTAACTGCCTAACGTGAGATTATGATAATCTCGCGTTAGCTTGCTGATAGGGACTCACAAACTTAGCCATGATATCCACCCTCCATAGGATATCATGGCTAAGTCAGTCCTGAAGCAGGCGTCAGGAAAGTAGCGATAACAGGGGTTATCGCTACTTTTCCTGACGCTATGCTTCATAGCGTGGGGCTTGATGATAGGAGAAATGTCGCTTAGCGACATTTCTCCTGTCATGTTAGGTCAGGAACGCCCACTTTGCATCTCATTAGAGATGCAAAGCTGGGCGTTAGGAATCCTGACACTAAAGCAAGGTTTCACGCGTTAGCGTGGCCTTGCTAATTAGGCGATAAAATTATCGCCGCTTTTCAGCCGAATAATTTTTTATCGCCACGTTGTAAATATGCCCCTCTATTCCCAGATGCCACAAGGTGTAAATCTACGCTTCGTAAACTTACTCCTATGATTAATGCTGGTGCAGACATTGGCCGGTTCTCATTCAATACACCGCGGGCTTCACAGATTTCCAAGTGCCCTCGCGGTGCACGAGGCCTGGTGTGCTGGGGGTGGCTGTGGGGTACAAGTGCACTAGAACACACATGGCAGACACGTGCAAAAAGTGTCCATGGGACACACTTTCACACACCCGCACCCCTGTGCCCTCGTGAAACGTGCGTGCGTCCCCGCTCCTTTACAATCCCAGATATGGACAAACCGCTGCTTGGTGCGGGATTCATTTTCCAGGGTGTTAAGGTTCCTACAACATGTTTCTGAATCCACACACATTCACCAACGTTTTGATGGGCAACTGCCCAAAAACTTACAGCTGCCAAGTTTCCTGGGTCTAGGCTTATTGAGCTGCTCCAGCCCAGATGTTTTCCTTTGAATTCTGCGACTTGTAGCTCTGGTTCACAATGGACTAACACGACTACAAGTCCCAGAATTCAAAGAAGAAAACCTGGACTGGAGTTGCACATCATGCAAGGGCCTGAGGAACGACCCCATAGATGCCAATCCTTTCCTCTGTGCACGTGTGTGGCCAAAACACCCTAAAGCTGGCCCCGTGTACCTAACTCCAGGCGAAGGCTCTTTTAAACCTGTACTGTTTCGGTACAGAAGCTTGTCTACCTTTTGGGGTTAGTGGCTTCAACCCCAAGCTGGTCAAGCAAGCAGGCTGGGGCCACGTATGTGAACATGGAGTACAAGCATGTGATAGTCACGTGTGCACGTGTAAGGTACTACATGGTATGCACAAAGGGTTGTAGGCCACACTATATAGAGGGCAAAAATATCGCCTTGCGTAAACATCCTTTCCAAAATACTGATCACCAGAATGAGCATATGTAAACATAAGTATGTATAGATTTTCCACACCTAACCCCACATATCATCAGGGTACATACATATGGTGTCGGTAGAGTAAACCTATATGGCCATAAATGTGCCCAAACACAGGGTTCGGCCCTGCCCTATGTCACACTACTGCCACCCTCCCCCGATTCTTGTAGGTATTTGACACAAACTTGCAGTGACATTTTCTAGCGCTTTCCTACTCCTTATAGGGCTCAAAGCGCTTCTCGGCCTAGTTGCAGCTCCAGCTGTTTACAATTTTCGCAGACCTCGCATCCCGGCTCCTCCGGCCTCTCCCTTCCTCAGACCATCAAAGTTAATTCCATGCACCTGGTTCATTAATCACACCTGCGGCTCCTCGGGGACCATAACCAAGGCCCCAGTGTCCGCACAGGGCCCCGGCTCCTGCGGCTCGAAGCCGGGTTCAGGGCCCTTGGCCTCGTCATTCCGCTCTCGCCTCCTGTTTCCAGTTTGTTCCAGTTCCTCCGCGTCCCTCGCGCCTCAGCGCTTCCTGTGTCTGAATGTCTGTACTTTACAACAGACAGACTCTAACTGCGCACTTCCTCGCCCGAGGACCGAGCGAGCAAAGCTGGAAATGCGGCTGACTATAGGACTGGTTTACACCCCTTTCCCATCCTCCCAGAAGCAGCAAATACGAATCTAGACGCTATGTTTATTTTAAAAGTTTATTGATTTTAAAAGTTTTATATAGCGCTAGCTTGACCCATAGGTATCAGAGCGCGTTACATACATACTGTACAGAAAAACAGACGGAAATTGCATTACATAGTAGGCAGGCAGTAAGGAAGCAAAAAGCAGGGATAAAAAAAATACAGCATGGAAGATAAGGTGGTTAACACAGTCCGGCCGCCAACTATCCTTGAATGTCAAGAGAGAGGAGTAAACTCGGATATTGAAGTCTAGGTTAGTTGACGTTGGTCAGGAAAGTATTTGTTAAGGAGATGGATTTTCAGGTCCCTTTTGAAACAGGAGAAGGAGGGGTGCCCAAAAAAAACATTTAAAACGAATAAAAAGTAAAAGTGCCGTCATCTAATGCTGTCATGTTCATGTTCTTAAAATAATTAAAAATACATTTTAAAAAAGTAATCAAAAAATAAATACAACAAGCATTGGCAAAGCCGGTAGGTCTGGTATTGATTGGCAGTCTTTTAGGTTAGCCAATGCTTGTTTGGTCACGGTGTTTGCAAAACGTTATTGTGGGGGAAGCTACCAGGCCCTCATCAATGAAAACAAACTGACTAACAGCAAAACTTATTTTTGTTTAAAAAAGCTCACATTGTCAGGTAATCTGTCGCCCATCAGCCAGGTAACTGCTTTGCAGGGTGGGGCTGGCCCACAGGGCAACCAGGCAGTGCCTGCGGACTGGTCTGATGGAGCGGTGGGTGGGCCGGGGTTACATCAGTTTGTGCTCCTGTTTTATAGCCTGGTGGGCCGGTTTTTACAGCTAATTTCCATGATATCACCCACACATTTGCTGCAGCAAACTCAACTGCATGCAGTACCCCGTACCTTGCAAAACACCCACACAGGTGTCTCTACAGGTTCAAAGCTGGCCTGATCTGTCAAATGAGGACCACTTTATTAGCTATCAGGTTTACTAACGGGGCCACTTTTATTTTGGTTGCTGGGCCTATTTTTTTTAGTCCCAGTGCTACTTTGTGTGTGGATGCGCTTCTTGTGAAAGGGTAGAATGCTGTCAGTCTCAGTGAAACTAGCCAATGGCTGACGTGGGCTGACCACGTGCCCCGAGCTGAATGCTGTAGTTGACAGAAATATAATGTGACAGACACAATAGAATGATTGATGACCAGGGCTGATAGATATACATGTATATACAATATATCATGTGATCAAGACCCCTAGAGGGCTGAAACGCGTAATGGCGGCGGTGCTGGGCACAGAATAAAATACAGGAGCACTGATATTTGGGTTCACTTCGCCCTTTCTGCTACGAGAAGTTTGGGACGAGATTTCGGGTATATATATATATATATTCACTGAAAAAACAAAGAACAAAAGCTAAAGTAAAATTAAAGTTAGGTGACAACATCACATTTTAAACCCTAAAACACTGAACTTCACCAGAGGATGTGGCCTAACTGCTAGAGCGATCGAACCGGGTTCGAGTCTCGGTAGGGGCGCTCAACATCCTGTGATTCTGGGCAAATCACTTAATCTCCCTGAGCCTAACAAAATGAATGTGTCCATCTGGGATGTATGACGTTACAACGCACACTTTTACAACGCATGCACTTACAACGCATTTTTTACAACGCATAATCCATTACAACGCATGACATTACAACGCATGACACTACAACGCATTTTTAAAAACTACCTTTACAACGCATTTCCATTACAACGCATACTACCTTTACAACGCATACCATTACAACGCATAATATTAAATTGCATTTAAGGTAAGTATTAGATAGTATAGGGGTAAAAGTTACTTTTCTAACTCCAGGGGGTGCAACAGTAGGGTAAGTGTTGGATAGTATAGGGGTAAAAATTACTATTCTAACTCCAGGGGGTGCAACAGTGGGGTAAGTGTTGGATAGTATAGGGGTAAAAATTACTATTCTAACTCCAGGGGGTGCATCAGTAGGGTAAGTGTTGGATAGTATAGGGGTAAAAATTACTATTCTAACTCCAGGGGGTGCAACAGTAGGGTAAGTGTTGGATAGTATAGGGGTAAAAATTACTATTCTAACTCCAGGGGGTGCAACAGTAGGGTAAGTGTTGGATAGTATAGGGGTAAAAATTACTATTCTAACTCCAGGGGGTGCAACAGTAGGGTAAGTGTTGGATAGTATAGGGGTAAAAATTACTATTCTAACTCCAGGGGGTGCAACAGTAGGGTAAGTGTTGGATAGTATAGGGGTAAAAATTACTATTCTAACTCCAGGGGGTGCAACAGTAGGGTAAGTGTTGGATAGAATAGGGGTAAAAATTACTATTCTAACTCCAGGGGGTGCAACAGTAGGGTAAGTGTTGGATAGTATAGGGGTAAAAATTACTATTCTAACTCCAGGGGGTGCAACAGTAGGGTAAGTGTTGGATAGTGTAGTGTAATATTATGCGTTGTAATGGTATGTGTTGTAATGGTAGTATGCGTTGTAATGGAATGCGTTGTAAAGGTAGTTTTTAAAAATGCGTTGTAGTGTCATGCGTTGTAATGTCATGCGTTGTAATGGATTATGCGTTGTAAAAAATGCGTTGTAAAGGTAGTGCGTTGTAAAAGTTGCGTTGTAAAGGTTGTTCCCCGTCCATCTGTAATGCAGCTGGTGCTCATGTAAAAGCTCCGATACCTTCGGGTCGAGTTCGCACTATATAAAACAAAAAAACAAAACACAAAAAAAACGAAAGAAACTTTAACTTGCGCCCGTCATGCAGTGCTGAATCTATGCTGTCATTAATGATGTTATCAATAATGTCCTAGAACATTGAATGAGTGATGCAATATGTGAGGTCATAAGCAGTGCATGGCAAAGACGTTAGTTTCTTTCAACATATATAAAGCAGACCTATTGGCTCTGTCAAAAGTACTTTTTTAATAAAGATTTTTTTTCAAAACACCCATGAACTCTTTTTTAACACTCATCAGGCAACAATTACAACCATATAACTAACCACAAGGGGTCCCCAAACTACACCTGAAGAGCATATAGCTCCAGTTCAGAATGCCCTCCTGGGGTCACACATTCAATGACCCTGGAGACTTACACCGGGCTCTTTTAAAATGGTCATAGGAGGGCTGCTACCCTCCCTGCCTGCAGCCCCACACAACATAAAAAAAATAATTGGTGGGTCGCCAGCGGGAATGAAAAATAACCTTAAAAGGCTGTCACAGAACATTGTAGGGTGCTCTCCCAGGCAGAAGCAGTGAATATGAAATGAGTGACTACTCCGCTCATTTCATATTCCTACCTTGCTCTTGTTTTTCTGGGGGACCCTGTCCCACTCAGACCCACATTGAGCCATACCCATGGCCACTTAGGGCATTACATCAAACACACAAAAGGTGATGAGAAGACTGCTTGCAAAATCTGACCACTTGCAAACGCTCGGGTAGCATTCCAGTCAGTTCTTAATCTGAGCTGGTGGTTGTCGGTGGAGGCCAACAGCATTCATTTTTGGGGACCGGCACTTAATTTTACTCCACAGACATTGACCGCAAGCAAGAGATAGAAAAATATACAAAGGGGAAGACATAGACAAAAGAAATCACAAGGGTAGAAAGCATGGACCAGTACGTGTGAGATAAAGAGCCACGGAGTATCTGGTAAGACATAAGGGGGATTCCAGACTGCGCAGCCTTAGTATTCGACGTGCTGCTGGCGTCTACGCAGAGCTTTGGGCACCT
Source organism: Triturus cristatus (assembly GCF_964204655.1). Classification (NCBI taxonomy): domain Eukaryota; kingdom Metazoa; phylum Chordata; class Amphibia; order Caudata; family Salamandridae; genus Triturus; species Triturus cristatus. Next base: position 69,955,419 of record NC_140591.1, read on the forward strand.
ATTCTTTTACAAATCAAGTACTGATTCCAACCCACAGGTATTTTGCCTACCATGCCACCTCAGATTAGACCCAGCCGTATGCAAATCAGTAATGGTTCTGTTACAATAGGCACAGTTCAGCCCAAACTGCCAAGCCGGGTCATCTCCGAACTGGAACACAAGCAACGTAAGACCGGTTGGGCCTCTTCAGTTGGGTACAGCTTGGTTCCAGGGACACCTTCAGCAAGGGACCCGCATCTGGGCACACCCTCGGCTACTTTGAGCATTACATCCAACACAAAAGGTGATGGGAGGATGCTTGCAAACGTCTGACCACTGGCAATCACTCGGTGTAGCGTTCCAACTCATTGTTCTTTTGCCCACCATGCCACCTCAGGTTTTACCCAATCATAATCAGATCGGTATTAGTTCTGCTCCAATAGGAACAGTCCAGCTGGAACTGCCAAGCCCGGTCCTTCCCATTCCAGGACACAAGCAACCCAAGACCTGTCTGTGCCTGTTTAGGTCGCTTTAGTCGGGTGTAACTTGGTTCCAGTGGTGCAGTCAACAAGGGACCCATGTCTGGGCATACCCTAAGCTTAGCTTAGAGAGTGACATCAAACACATACAAGGTGATGGGAGAGATGCTTGCAATAAGTCCAACCACTGGCAATAACTTGGTGCAGCATTCCAACCAATTGTTCTATTGCTCACCATGCCACCTCAGATTAGAACTAGTCTTACGCAAATCAGTCTTGGTCGTGCTCCAATAGGAACAGTCCAGCCCGAGCAGTCAAGCCCGAACTGGCAAGCCAGGTCCAAGTGTAGCCTGGTTCCAGTGGCACAGTGAAAATGTGGGCATCATTCCTCACATTTGAGGACCAGGACTTATTTTTCAGTATCAGATGTTGACCAATTGCAAAACAATGAAATGCAGAAACAGGAGAAATTAGGATGAGGAGGATAGAAAAAGAGTGACAAAGGGAGAAGGTGTGGATTCAAAAGAACCTGCAAGAGTGAGACAAAGGTACAGGAAGGGTAAAGTGGTGGATTATATAGGCATGAAGTGCAATCAAGAATAGGCAGCCTTGGTTTTTGCCATACCTAGCATATGGCAATGTTATGGATGCCTTCTATGCACTGCTAATCTACTATATACAAATGGCAAGCAATTATTTTACCTAATAATAGAGCATTAGCAAAGGCAAATAGTAAACGGAAAGCAAACAAAATATGTAACATTGTATACACAGCCCAACATTGCAGATTATTATCTGCCTTTCTAAGGAGATGTCGCCAGTTTGAGGTGATATGCCGGGTTAAAATGGCATCTCTAACTTACACTGCACGGTGCCATAATACTCCTAAAAACCATTAAAATAAACTGATTGTTGGAAAGTAGGATCTGCTTTTATGGTTACCCCCACTTTTTGCCTGGGGCTATGCTGTTTCTGACTAGTCTGACTGGGATCCTGCTAACCAGGACCCCTGTCTCTGTGCTTTCTCCCCTAAATTGGTTATGGTAAGTACTTAGGTACACACCAGATTGGATACTGGTGTACCCATGTAAGTTCCTAGTATATTGTACTGAGGTACCCAGGGTATAGGTACACCAGAGGTCCCCCATGGGTGGAGCATGCACTATGCCACCCATGAGAGATCACTCAAACTGTAACTACAGGTTAGCCATTGCAGCCTGTGTAAGCTGGTGCTAGCACCACTTACGACAGATATAGGTTTCCCTATATCTAAGGTCACTGCACTTAAAATCTATAAGTCACCTCTAAAGCAGGCCTTTCAATCCTATAGGCAGGGTGCTTGGTTCTACATGTGAGGGTGCCCCTGCATGAGCAGGACACCCCTACAACCTTTGGAGACTATTCTCCTGGGTTGTAAGTGTATCAGCCATTAAGATACAGAGCTACAAACTACTTGGTAACCAGCCACAAAAAAGGGGGGGGGGGGGCTGGCGCTCTACAGACGTATCAGGCTTTATTACAACAAACAAACATTCAATGATGGTGCTCCAAAGGGAGAGAGGTTAGTTACCAATTTAACCTCATAATGCCCCACAATGAAGGGGCTATAACAGATACAAAAGGTCCACCCTGGGCACACGTTAATAATTATTTCAGAGTTTAATAATTATATTCAAATCTTGCAGTGTTGTTCCAAAATTCAATAGTTTTATTGATGGTATTTGCACAGCTTGATGAAGTATGATGTCACAAGCAACAGGCAACACATGTTTTCACTAATCCTGACCAACGTGTCCACGTTCAAGACAACAGTCCAATGAAAACTAAAATCATCAATGCAAGTAAGGTTCTGGTAGATATTCCAAGGATAGTATTTTGTGTTTCACGTATCATGTGCTCCACACGCTATATGTATCCGGTGCAGCCGCACATAATTCTAGAAAATGGTACATCAGAATCCAACCAGTAAGAAAAGAGTACTGTAAATATCTAGGAAGATCACATGTTCATGACCGTTCCTCAAGAGGTTCCCCATCCTGAATACAAATCTATTGGCGTGCACCCTAATAGATTTGTATCTATTAGGGTGCACCGGATACAGATAGCGTGTGGAGCACATAATACGTGAAACGCAAAATACCATCCTTGGAATATCTACCAGAACATTACTTGCATTGATTGATTAATTTTCTATAGACTGTTGTCTTGAACGTGGAAACTTTGGTCAGGATTAGTGAAAAGAAATTCTCAGCCCTGAAGAAGTCAATTGTGCGTAACTCTGCACGAGGAAACACTTGTTGGCTGTTGTTTGTGACATCATACTTCATCAATCTGTGGAAATACCATCAATAAAACGATTGAATTTTGGAACGACACTGCAAGATTTGAATATAATTATTGGACTCTGAAATAATTATTAACGTGTTCTCAGTGCGGACCTTTTGTATCTATTAAGATACATAGAGTGGCCATGCGTCATTACGCGATGACCATCTCTAAACTGGCTGTAACAAACCCTGTCATGTTTGATAGAATCTCATGCACTGTAAATCTCCTCCGGGAGGCCCTTAGTGCTCCTGGTACCAGTCTTCTAAACACGGACAGCACAGCTTGGCTGCTGCCGACCAGAGACACAATTCTGCCCTCCTGCTGTTGAGCCAAGCTCAAGCAAGGGAAGGCAGAACAATAGGTATCCTGTCACGGGGAGGTGTAACCACCTCCCAGACAGGGTTTAGTGTATTGGGGCCGGGTGGGAGCGCCTGCCAGCGCCTCCCAGTCTGCTTGATGGGCACATTTGGTGCCCTCCTTGCATAGTTGTTCAAACCAGCTCAAGGAGCCATTGGCTTGTGCTCTGGCACAAACCTGGACAAAGGACATGGGAGTATTCTCTCCACTGTCCAACTCCTCCCCTGGGAGGGAATCCTGAATTGTCCCAACCCTTTCCTGAGGGTATTTAAGGGCTTTCCTGTAGGTGGGTCCCTAGGTTCATCATGGGACCAGATTCATATGAAGACAACACTTCTTCTTCGACCGTCTGAGCACTCTGGACTTCGCTCTGGGTATCACTCCTGCTGCTCCTGGTCTCGTCGCCCTGCTTGTCTGCTGCAACGTCCGTGCCTGTGCTCCATACAGGAACCTTCCATGGCCTGTGGGCATCCAAGACACAAGAAGGATCTCCCTTGATGTGAAGGAGTCCCTTCCCTGCATCAGCAGGCACCGCAACAAAGCTGACTGGCCAGCTGATCCTGGTCTCCCACGAACTCCGGAAGGCAAACCAACACAGGTGGTGGTTCTTCACATCCCTTAGAGGCCGGCCCTGTCATCTCACCAAGTTTGAGGCCAGTATCCATCGTCTGAGCCGTAGGAACTGAACCCCTGTGCATTACATTGACTTCCCGTTGCAAAGGCTTGTTGTCTCTCTTCATCAGAGGTCTTCGGGCTTCAAGTAGCCTCCACCTCAAGCATCTCCTGTGACCAAGATCTTTGTCCTCGTCACATTCCTTGCACCGTGGGCCAGCATCTTTGGTGAGCTGCTTGAAGTCCTCTCACGACTCCAGTGCCTCTGGTCTGTGGGTGCATTTGAGGGTCTGCTTTGGTTCCAGTGGGCTCCGCTGTTTGCCCAGGTCCCCTGCTTGTGGTGCTTCACCTGGACCTTGCTGGTCCCGACACTGCACCTTCTTCGCGTTCCACTTTGTTTGCGGTTGCCAAGGTTTGTTGGTGCTCCCGACGGATACCGACCCCTCAACTCTTGACTCCAGATGTGGGACAGCTTGTGAACAGCTACTGGTCTTCCACAGCATTGTTTCACAAAAAGTACTCCCCTAATTAATTAACCGTTTGAACCGGTTACCTGTTTAGAAAGGATCCGAAACTGACAATGGTGCAATGCCCCTATGTGAAGCTGCGGATAGCGCGCCACCAGGAAGTGGGGAAGGAGGCACGCCCTTTTGTTTTATATTCCTTCACACACCCTAGTGGTGTCATGCTTCATCATTGGGACACCCCGACGCCTAGAAGTCAGGGTGGGCTCGACCATATTTCAGGGAGCTCTTAAAGAGATGTTTTGGCCAGGGGGGATAAAGATTAAAACTCCACTGTCAGATCCCAGTTTTCCTTTATTCTTGGGGGCGACTCCTGTTGTCGTGGGGCGACTCCTGTTCTGGAAACTTACCTGCATCTCCTCGTGGTGCTTTCTTTTGGGGACCGTGTCTGCTGCTCGTCTCCCTCCTGCCGCCGCCATTCCAAAGCGGCCGCCGTTAGGAGGGGGACTTCATCCCCCAGCATCCTGTGCGGCGGAAGAGGAAGCCGCCTCTAACAATCTCGCGCCTGGAGGCGCATAAAAGATCTGCTGGTGACTGGCCGAGTGGGCGACTCCTGTTCTGGAAACGTACCTGCATCTCCTCGTGGTGCTTTCTTTTGGGGACCGTGTCTGCTGCTCGTCTCCCTCCTGCCGCCGCCATTCCAAAGCGGCCGCCGTTAGGAGGGGGACTTCATCCCCCAGCATCCTGTGCGGCGGAAGAGGAAGCCGCCTCTAACAATCTCGCGCCTGGAGGCGCATAAAAGATCTGCTGGCGACTGGCCGAGTGGGCGACTCCTGTTCTGGAAACTTACCTGCATCTCCTCGTGGTGCTTTCTTTTGGGGACCGTGTCTGCTGCTCGTCTCCCTCCTGCCGCCGCCATTCCAAAGCGGCCGCCGTTAGGGGGGGGACTTCATCCCCCAGCATCCTGTGCGGCGGAAGAGGAAGCCGCCTCTAACAATCTCGCGCCTGGAGGCGCATAAAAGATCTGCTGGGCGACCGCCTCGCGGGAAACGCACGCGGGCCGCGCCCGGGCGAAGCCCGGGCCAAGGGCGGGCCCGTTTAAGCCCGTTAAAGACCGGGTAAGACTGGACTGGGCCACCCCATTGATATTTACATCTTGATGTGGTATTGCAGCTATCGTACCTAGACATATACAGCCCGAAATCCCATTGGCAAATTGCCAACTGCTCAACTTAAACTGTGTGAAGGTCCTACATACTAGTACATGTCTGACAGGATGACGAGGGGTTCTAGGAGTAAAAACGCTCAGGGGGTAGCGCGTACATCTGGCCCGATTGACCAATACATAACTAGGGCAAATGAAGCCATTAATCAAGGTATGTCACTCTTGGAGCGAAGAGTTTCGCAAGATTTAGCCCTAGCAAGACGCTCCTCATTAGGCCCTATGGCTTTAGCTAAGACACCTATAAGCTCAAACACCATTAGGTCTCTCATTGAAGTCCAGGTCGAAACCCACGGTGTACCTAATACGGTTGATCTGTCGGCTTCCTTAGCCCTCTCAGATATGCACTCAAGCAAAGATCTTGAGAGGACGCCTAATCTGTTTTCAAGTCCAAGGCAGGAGGGGCCTAGTCCAAATCACCCAAGGGGGGAAAGGGAGGGTGCCATCCCCAAACGGAAGAAGCCTAGGGATTCGAAAAAATGTAACTCCAAAGTCACGAATAAAACTCTGATTACCCAGGCGTCAAGGAAAAATAAAAGTAATCCTGTCCAGAGTGCCCTACATAAAACAGCCATAGATACAGCAGTCCCTCTTACGATTCCACCGGCCCCTAGCGATCTAAGCAGTTTGGGCATGGGTTGCAAAGTTTGTGAGGCTAATAACCAACTTTTAAGTATACTAGGTGAACTCTTTAGAGAATATGTGCAACCTATTGTACTTTCTCTTTCTAACATCGAAAAGCACATACTCTCCATGAATTCATCTTTGAACGCACTCAAGAGCGATGGATCGGCCATCCATCAGGAGTTGCAAGCTACTCCCTTGACCTTGAGGATGGAGCGGGTAGTGGCGAGCGCTCCCCCGGTTGATTTAAATCCGCCATCAATATCTTTGCCAGCTGCATCTAGGAAAGCTGGTGAACCCTCCAAACCCCCTACCTCTGGTGAAATCTTGGAAAACACACTACCTAAATACCTGGGGTTAGTACACCAAAATACCTTAGCAAAAACACCGGGGCCAGTTCACCAAAATAATTTACTTAAACCCACGGGGACAGTAGATCAAAATTACAAATTTAGGGGTGAGTCTGGTCATCCTATACACTTACCTCCAGAAAGCGACCCATATGTTGTGATCATGACTGGTGTTCCTGAGCTAAGGCCACATAAAGAAGAACCAACGTGGTCCTTAAAAAATAAGGTACAGCATTGGCTCAATGTTAATAGACCACTCCCTCACTCTTGTAGTAGCAGGATCCTTATGGTGCGTAGGGTTTCTTGGATAGGTAGTGAGAAGAAAAAGATCCAGGGAGATTGTATTATTGTCAATTTTGATAATTCTCGAACGGCTGATTATATCTGCCGTCGTAATACATGGCCCAAAATTGACGGAATAAAGGTGAGAAGACTCTCTTCCTTTTACCCTCCTATAAATTGTTGTGACGATACTCCCGATAGGGGCACGTCTGAAGTAAGACCTTGGAACAAAAGAAGGGAGAGGGAGGTCTGGCCAGGCTTTGAGGGTAGAGATACAGCTCTTTCTGAAGGTTGGAGTGGCATACCACTCGCTAACAGATTCAGCTGCTTAGAAGAAGTAGACTGACCATTATTGGGTTCTGGATCTGTCCCTGAGGACAATGAATGCACTAGTCCCAACCCATTCCAACTCGTAGACTGTTTTTTACCCAAAAACGGCTTATCTCCTATCCAGCTTATACCCTCCCTTAACCCTACTCCTCAAGAAGCTCTGCAGACCCCCTCCCACCGCCTACGTTCTACCCTTGTATTAGGGTCTGGGAAGGCACCACTTGTGCCCTGCAATGAGCTTGTGAGCCATGATGTTTTTCTGCCGCGAACTGAACGCCCCAGTATTAAAAAAAAAACCACTCGCTTTAAACAGGGCGATACTATAAAGATCCTAAGCTGGAATGTAGCTGGCATCCACAGGAAACTTCAACTGCCTGAGTGGAATGCCCTAGTAGAGGCACATACGATTTGCCTATTCCAAGAGACTTGGAGCCTGGAACCCGTGTATCGGGTAGGTTACATTACCCACTTTGTTCCTGCAGTACCTCCAAGAAATGGGTCAGGTCGTCCCTCGGATGGCCTACTCATCTGGGTAAGCATTGCCTTAAATCTTCAGATTGAGCCAAAGCAAATTAATTCTCCAGATATCTTAAAAATTTCTTTGAGAGGCTCCCAAAGAGGATTCATCCTCGACCTATATAATGTATATGCCAGAGGTACTAAATATGGCTCTTCATCCCCGACAGTATCTATCCTTGAAATGGCACTGAGTGAAAATTTAGCTGGATCCCAAGTTTTGGTTGCGGGTGATTTCAACTGCACCTATGAGCCCCTTATACAGGACGACATCTATGACCCAAGTGAGGATGATGATAGATGGGGTATCCCGATCTTAACCATCCCTCCGATTAAAAAATGGTCCAAAACTGCTATTCAGCTCAATGCCCTAACGCTGGAATTCGGGCTAAGAGCAGCTAATGGCCGCACGCGTTCTGATCCTTTGGGTGCGGCCACGTTTAACAGAGTCAATCATACCTCTAGGATCGATTACATCATGCTAGATTTCCTTCTCTGGAGTTTTGTTCAGGACATGGTAGTCCTGCCCACAGTTGAAAGCGATCATAACTCGCTTTCATTGTCCCTCAGGAATCCATGGCCTCATGAAAAGACCATAACATCCCTTAACCCAGCCCACAAAATTTCTGTATCCTCGTGTGGGAAACGCCTAAAATGGAACATGGTTTCGAAGGATGAAATTAAACTAAATACAATCAATACAGAACTCACAGACGCACAGTTGGAATTGGAACTGGATAGCTCAGACAAGGGTGAGCTAAATCCCGGTCGGGTTACCCCTATTTTTGAGGAAACCATCAGGTCTATTGGGAATGTATTCCTAAAAATGAATCAAGTGGGCAAAAATGCGGCAATTGGGCTTCCTAAGGGAAAGCATGATTGGTACACACCTGCTTGTAGGCACGCCAAATCGCTTTTGATTAAGGCCGTCAAAAGCAAAACCCAAGGAGCTATTCAGGGAGCTAGGCTAAATTATAAGAAAACCCTGGCCAGTGCTAAAAAGGAGTGGGAAATCGAACATTGGCGCTCTCTAAAAGAGGCAAGTTTGGGGAAAGATTCAAGGCGTTTTTGGGACATAATTAGAGCCAAAAATAGACCTGACACTGATTTCATTACATGCAATATCACCAGCCAAGCTTGGGTCAACCACTTTTCTAAATTATATGCCAGTCAATCAGGTGCTACCTCTAATGCCCTCCCTATGGACATTTCTAATGAAAAACATATAAGGGAGGTGGCCCCAGCAACTCCGGATTTGCCAATAAGGAGTGATGATCTAGTAACCGGAATGCTATGCATAGCTTTGCCATCAAACAATTGGGTGGCAGACTCCATTTTCTCGATCAAAGAAGTGGAGTATGCAATTACTACCATCAGGCCCCAAAAAGCAGCTGGCCCAGACGGCTTACCCGGGGATTTGCTACGAGCAGACATCCCGAAATGGGGTAAATTTATTAACTGCCTGCTTAATGCTATTAGCGGGGGAGCGCCTAACCCGGCATCTTGGAAAGGGGTGGAGGTCGTCCCCATTTTTAAAAAGGGGGCCAGGGACGACCCATCAAATTACAGACCCATAAGCCTGCTAGATATAACTCAAAAGGTGGTCGGGAAGGTGTTGTTGGTCAGATTATTACAATGGATCGACGAAAACGGCATCCTCTCCGACTACCAGGCAGGCTTCAGAGCAGGCACCGGCACAATCGAGCAAGCGTTCAGATTGTTGCTTGTGTATTGGAAGGTGGTGGTCCTGGGCAAAGGCAGTCCTTATCTCGCCTTTATCGACTTAAAGACTGCCTTTGACCTAGTACCTAGGGAGGCTCTTTGGAAAGTCCTTGCTGCCATGGGGGTGCCCCACTACTTACTCCTGCTAATGGTAAGGTTGCATGAAAATACTTTTGCCCAGGTTAGGTGGGGGAGAAATGGTGAGAAAACCAACAGAATTCCGGTAGAGAGAGGGGTACGCCAGGGATGTGTTCTAGCTCCCACCCTTTTCTCTTTATATATTAACGGTGTAGTTGAGCATCTATTGAAAGACCCCTCAGATGAACCATCCCTGGCGGGGGAACGTATCCCCACCCTCCTCTTCACGGATGATACACTCTTACTCTCCAAAACCCCAATGGGCCTCCAAAAACTCTTAAATAATTTCCAGCTCTTCTGTACAGAGCGGGGCCTGGTAATCAATAGAGACAAAACAAAGTATCTTGTGTTGAATCCCCCTAAAAAATCTATGCGCCCCCCAAAATTGAATGACGAACCTCTGGGGAGGGTGGATGTGTTTGATTACTTAGGGATTCGTCTATCCCATAATATGCAGTGGGGCCCCCATTTATGCAAGATGCTGTTATCCCACAAAAGGGTTACAGGGGCTCTTGTGAAGGAGCAGCGCTCCTGTGCTATTAGACCTATAGCCCCCGTCATTGAAATTTATGCAGCAAGAGGAGTTAGCTCTGCCCTTTACGGAGCCGAGCTTTGGGGCTCTTGTGATATTGGTGACCTGTCAAGAGCAGAGAGGAAGTTCTTCAGGGCCATTATGTCACTTCCCCAAGGTACCCCCACGATTCCATTAATGCTCGATCTTGGTTGTCGCCCCATCGGTGATTTGGCGAAATTTCGCCCTCTATTGCTATGGGCTCGTTTGTGGCGGGTCCCGGAACTAGCCAAATATGCCAAAGGTCTCTCAGAAATCATGTCACTTCTAGGATGGCATAGGATAAAATGGTTGCGTGACATGAAAGCCCTCTTGTATAATCTGGGGCTTAATGCAGCATGGGAAAATAGATCTTCCCCTCCGAAAGCAACGCTTAAGCTCTTATATTGGAACTGGATTGCGACCCAACGGATCACGAACACGTCATTGGGGAGACTTACAGAGGACTTCCTGAATTTTAAGGATCAACCAATCCGGGAACTATATCTTGATATTATTGAGAGCCCTTTTGACAGAGCCTTGTATTTTAAGTTTAGGACCGGGACCCTCCTACTCTATACTTTTACATCACGATGGAATTCTTTTCCTCAGACCTCTGAACTTTGCCCCTTTTGCACATCCAGACGTGAGTCTGTGGCTCATTTTTTATTTGAATGCCATGAGTACGCCCACCCAAGGAAAAGATGGCTCAAGCAACTGTGCCGCTCCTTGGGAACTAGACACCATATTGTGGCACTCCGCATTTTAATGTCAGACGCTCGCCCATTGTACGTTTGTGCCCTTGCAAAATTCTTATCTTGGGCATGGCGTATTAGAAGTAAAAGGCTCAAGGAAATTGTTTAATTCACTCTTAACAATTATTTATGACCTGTTTTGTTCTTTATTGTAAAAATAGGTGTTTTTTTTTTAAAAAGTCAAATGAAATTAACTTATTCTATTTTTAACTGTTATGCTTTTATTATATGTTTTTATCGAAATAAAGCCTTTGACTGACTGACTTTATTCTTGGACCTGGCAGGGATATTAAAATGAAAGAATTCGGGTCATATAGGATATTATGGTCCTAAGACCCTATTGCCAACATGTTTCAGTCCGCTTATGCCCCATGAAGGGTGCTGGACTTTCTTCAGGGCGATGGCTGTGACCCCCCGGAAATGATATAGTATGGGAATTTCCGTGCGCTATTTATGTTAAGGGCAGATAGCTACTCCTTAGTTGTGTAAGTATTTTAATTTATCACTCCATCTGTAGAACGACAAAAACAACATAATAACCTCCATAGTATCATATTCAAATTGCTCAAATGATCGCGCATAGTGGGTTATGCTGTTGCCCCCATGAATGAACAATCCGAAGGTGGCATGACACAACTATGAATAAACCTTTATAAAAATATGTGTGTGATTCATTAGTGTGTATCTACATGACACTCATATCTGTGTTATACCCGTGTCGTGGTGGCAATTTGTCACATACAGTCTTCTTTCTTACACTGGTGTGTGTAGAACATTAACTGAAACATCCGTGTCATTCGCTCGCATTCATTCCTGCCATTAAAAATCGCCGTGACACTCACTCATCCAATTCACAGGAATCGCATGCCTTACCCCGCTCCGGGAGAGGTTATACTCCACACTAGACCTCACATAGTAATGGGGTAGCCCTGTAGTCAAACACTATATGGTCGTGATAGTGCACAGGTTCGTATGGGTTCATAGTTTAAATGGGGGGACTGCTCCTTAACGGAGTCAAAATCGCTCATACCTGCATTTTGTTGCTTTCCAAAAATTACTCACGCCATCAAGGGTCTCACGCCATTGCCTGGTCCTCACAGCTGCAGCTCCAAGGTCACCATCAACTCTCCTACAACACCCAACATCAGTGGGCATTTGTCTTCCATGCTTCCTGGTCATTGCTGAGTGGCATACATTCTGTCCCCCCATCCTTCTCATCTTGAATCCACCTTTGAGTTCCACCGGACACTTTCACCTTCTCCAGCAGCGGCACCTTTCTGAAGTCCCCCATTGAGTTCGACAGCGGTTTCTGATGCCACATCGCACCTATGCACCTGGCTTCCCAGGTGTAGGTATCCTGGTTCCTAGGGTATCCACGGGTGGGGTGGCTCTCCAACCTTCTGTCTTCCATGGGGTTTCTTCAGGGTCCAGTGGGAAGGGTCCTCCTTCTTTAAAATTGCAACCGCAACTTACCCATTGACATATTGAGCCCGAGGTCGTGTTCCCACTCGGACCCTGTGGGGTTCCTGGTTACTTACCTCGGGTGGTTACTTGGGTCTCCGGCACTTCTACGTCTTCTGGGTATAGTTTTGACTTGAGTCGTGGTTTGCATACCACCATTGCAGTATATGGTTTGGTCTCCCCTGGTGACCACTGTGTATTTGTGCTACTTGCCTGTTTTTGTTACAGAGTATTGTGCGCATTGTGTATATCTCCGGTCAGGAGATATTTGTATGTGTTGGTGAGTGTCTTATAATAAATACCTATTTTTATAAATACACTGTGTGGTTCTTTTTCACTTAATCTATACCTATAAAATTATGCTCTGATAAAACAAGCTGCTTTACACTCCTTCTGGACTAAGCCTGAAGGCTGCTCTACACAGCTACTACTTAGAGAGCTTTCTAAGGTTGTCTAAGACCACTAAAATCACTGTACGGGTTGACTGGATTAGTGCCGGGTGCCCATTTACATAAGTGTTTTGTGCTACAATGGTCCCTAGGGAGGTAGGGATAGGAAGTAACAAATGAATACAGACCCAATCAGTGCTGTATTGGTTAGCTTATCCAGCCGGACAGAGGTTCAATATTTAATTTATCAGCAAGTTTTATGGATATAAACAAACACAAATACTGAAAAGTGGGACACAAGCCTGCATCTTAGTCCAATATGGCCACCGTTTCCATCTTCCAGGCCCTTCTTCTCTTTCTGATAAACTTCCATCACATGACTCTACCGACCTATCAGGGCACTTCTCTCACTACCTGAAGCAGAGCCTTAGTCACCTTTCCCTCCGCTATCCCGGATGCTGACCCCCTGAGCAGCACGGCACATTCATCGACTATTGGTAAGCACGCCTCCACAGCGCTCTTTTAGCTCCTCAATTCCCAGTTGCTGACAGACGAATTGATCCCCCTGTCAATTCCTTCCAGGTCATTATGCCATCTGAGCACAAGCCTGTGGCTCCACTCCCGTGAATCCCTCCAATTTCTTTACTTGAGGTGAGTCCCTGTCCTGTGCATCCACCACACTACATGACCTCTCTCCAGTACAAACTAACACCCCCATTGCTTTCAGGCCATTGCGCTGCCATCACGGAGTCGTATTACACGCAGCCCCTCCTGACGTGTTCCCTGAAGTGCCCCTTGATCCTTGACCTGCCAGTACCGCATATCTGCGATGGCCGGTAAGCATCATCATACACACTTTCTTCCTCGCACTCCTGCTTCCTCTCTGCCGCTAATTCTGGGTACTCCCCCACTCCCGTAGGATCCCCTAACGAGCCCGGACGGTCCCGCATCCGGTGCTGTCACACCCACAGTCTTGTGGCAGGCCCTTCGGACTTCCCCTAGTAAGGATCCTTCTGTGCCTATATTCTTTCATCCTCTACCAGGGCAACCCCGTCCACTGCGCACAGCGGTTATCTCTGAGCCCCTATCCTCTTGCTGCTACATTCCCTGGTCTGCCAAGCACGGCGGTCAACCTAGAGGTTCTACCTTTTCACTACGGCAGCCTCTTGTCCTTTTTAAATCAAGCAGTCACTGCGCCGTGCTTTTATGGGTAAATATGGTCTAACACCCGCAACAGAACCTTCCTCCTCACTCACTGAGACGTCCTTGATCTATTTCTTTCTTTTTTCTTCTCCACGTATCCACTGCGCCGCAATTTTCTTGTTTATTAAAATGCTAGTTTACTACCATAAAAGCTCATACTGCTGAAAGTATTGATACCTTATCGACATGGCACGATTGTTTTGACCAAGCATTAAATGTATGCAGTCACGCTAACTCCAAGAATTATTATCTCACTCAGTCACTTACTCCTTCTCACTGCACCACGTGATTCATTATTACCACTGTTTTTTACCAATGAGTCTTGATAATTCTTTGAAGCTAAAATCTTTTTGTTCAGACTAGCTTGAGTTCTCTCGAGGCTGTATACCGATGATATCCACCCCTCTAATTTTCTCCTTATGTTTTCTTCCTCCCTTCTCTTGACCTATGTCTAATTTACAGTTATCTTAGGCACTTATATTCAGGCATGCTAATATAATGTCCTGAAGATGATCCACGCATTGCTCACTTGGATCGAAACGCCGTAGACACCTTAAAACGCCTCATGCACTAAATGGGATGTCATTATTAACTGTGTAGAGACGTTACTTGCGATTTGTTTCGTAAAATTCATACTACTTGTCAAAACAAACCGTAAGCGTTGCCTGAGCCCCGCTTAAATGTTCTCCCTATTTTATGTTTGTATGTTTGTGTAGTAGGATGCAGGCTTGTGTCCCACTTTTCAGTATTTGTGTTTGTTTATATCCATAAAACTTGCTGATAAATTAAATATTGAACCTCTGTCCGGCTGGATAAGTTAACCAATACAGCACTGATTGGGTCTGTATTCATTTGTTACTTCCTGTCCCTACCTCCCTAGGGACCATTGTAGCACAAAATAATTGATTCCCGAGGTCCCTGGCTGACTTCACTTGGGTCCCGTTGTTGTTTGAAAAGACATTTACATAAGTGAGCACCATATACCAAGCCAGCTTCTCACACTGGTCATCTCTGGGACTTCCAACGGATGACACTTAAGGAATTATCACCTCCAGATCGAACCTCTCTTTTATATCTGAGCTGAGGCCTGTGCCGAGATCTGACTGGAGGCTTTCCCTGGGCTGAAAACGAAGGCGCACTACTTGCGTTGTCAGGTGGCAAGTTGTGAAATGCCAACCTCTTTGCGTGGCTGAGCACTTGTGCCACTCACCCTAGTTTCTCTGCACTCATGGCAACACGGAGGAGTGCTCAGGGAGCTGTCAGGAGTACCAGGAGTGGGATGATGGAAGGAGTGAAGGGAATGGAAAAATGCAGAACTGGTCGAAATATGTAACACTTGGGCTTCCCAATGTGAGTCATGGTTTTTGGGAAAGGGCGTGGGCCAGTCTTATAACCTGTCCTCTCTAATATGGTAGCTTGCACAAATGATGTTGACAGAGGTTCCCATTCCAAGATGAGACAAAGCCTTTGCCTGTGATGTCAGTTCCTGTTAGTACCTCAAATATGGAGGTATTTCCCAGTGAAGGGTGCTTCACTGCTTACTACAAAGCATATGTTCCATTTTTCATCATGTTCATTGTCTCTTTGTTACCATATGTGTCCTAGAATCTTGCTGCTTGTAGTTGGGACTTTCTTCTGACTCTATACCATTGCGTGGCTCTTTTCTCCATCCCGAAGTTTGAAGGATTTCAGTGCTTTGCTGCGCTCGTCACTAGCACAGTGCGAACACGCGTAGCGTAGTGTTGCCTAGTGCTGCGGTCATTTTTTGCTTGCTCGCGGTCCTCAACGTCAAGTTGGCGACCGCGAGCAAGCAAAATGACATCCCGGCGAGACTTTTTCCTTGTTCGCGATCAGCAACATCAAGTTGGCGATCGCGAGCATAGAAAATAAACCTCCCGGCGAGATTCCCAACGCGAGGAGGTCAGGTTTCTCATTGCGAGGGGTCGCGTATGCTCGCGACCGCTCGCGATGAGAAACTACCAGTTCGCGTTGAGAAAGCTGCTGCTCGAGTAAAAATCTACTCAAGCAGCAGAAAACTACAGCTCGCACTGTGCAAGATGCCATTTTCAATGATTGCACAGTGCCGGTTGCTTGTCCGCACTGTGCAATCATTGAAAACAACATCTTGCACAGTGCGAACATGTTACTACGCAGCTCGCGAAGTGCTACGCGTAGCTCGCGTAGTGCGAACTTCACTTTGCGTAGCTTCGCGAAGTGCTACTTCGCGAACTACGCCCACCCTTAGCAACGATACAGACGTTGTTAAATTGTGGGATATTACAGCCCCTTTAGGTTTGTCACCGTACATCTCTGCTCCCACACACAACAAAGGTCATATCCTCGACCACGTTTTGTCTACCACATTGATTAACATGCTTCCCCCGGCCCCGGTATTGTGGTCCGACCACTTTTTAATAAATTTTCATATCCCCTCTACCACCGTGACTTCCATAAGATCGTTGGAAGCCTCCAGAAGGACAGCACGGGCATTTCACCGGGTGTCCTCTGAAATGCTGACACTTTCTCTCTCCCTCCACCCCTGTCAGCTATCTGGCAGTCTAGAGAAGGATCTGGATCTGCTACAGAGGTTGCTTGTAGATAGATTTGAGGAGCTAGCTCCTGGGAAAACTCCCAGCAAATTCTGCCGGCGCGCTTCTGCCCCATGGTTTACTCCCTCTCTCGGTGAGATGCGACGAGAGTGTAAGAAAGCCGAAAGGGCATGGCGTCGCCTTTATGATCCCATGGATAAGACTAAATATAGGGAAGCTATTAGGCTTTATCACAGCCATATTATGGCTGGAAAAAAAGCCTATTTTGAAAGAAGGGTTGACGATGCTGAGAATACTAGTAAGGAAATCTTTCGCATCGTTAAGGAGTTTGACTCCCCTACTTCGATCCTGCCCTCACATTCCCATACTGAATTCTGGGTTGGCCAGCTCGCAATCTTTTTTACCACTAAAATCAAATCTATACAAGATACTTTTTCCCCTATGAGTCTTGTATCTACACCTGCTTCCATCTGGGGTGGTGGAAGGTCCTTCTCTCGCTGAATTTCCACTTCTATCATCTTCAGCCTCTCTCGATCTCCTTACTCAGCTGAAATCTGGCTCCCCGCAGGATCCTTGCCCTGCAAAATGTCTTGGGCGAGTAGCACCTGCCTTGAACCCCTTGCTCAACCCGGTGCTCAATATGTCCCTGAGCACGGGAGTTGTCCCCCAAGCCTGGAAGCATGCCTTGATCCTGCCGCTAGTTAAGAAGCCCAATCTGGACCCACTAATTCACTCCAATTATAGGCCTATCTCCCTCCTCCCTGCTCTGGCAAAGGTGGTTGAGAAGCACGTGCATGCCTCCCTTTCCACCTTCATCGAGAGCAATAATATCTTGCACGATACTCAATCTGGTTTTCGTGCGAATATGAGCACGGAGACCGCTCTTCTTGAAATCACCGATGCCATCAGGGAGGTATTAGACACTGGAGGAAAGGCCATCCTGGTAATGGTGGATTTGTTGGCGGCCTTTGACACCGTTTCCCATGACGGTCTCCTTTCAAGACTCTGGGAGATCGGATTGCGGGGAACGGTGTTGAACTGGTTTAAGTCATTTATGACCGGCCGCCGGCAAACGATCTGGGCGCCACCTTTTTCCGCCGAGATGCTGCCATTGGCGGTTGGGGTGCCTCAGGGTTCCATCTTAAGCCCCACCCTTTTTAATATCTATATGGCTCCTCTGGCGGCTGTGGCGGAATCGTTTGGTGCCCAGATCATATGCTACGCTGACGACACCCAGCTCCTCTTTACCTGTGCTAAGGGCTCAGACTTTGACGGCCTGCGGATCAGAGAATGTTTGGGGGCTGTTTTTGACTGGTTTCAACAGCACAGTCTTAAATGTAATTCCGATAAATCGGAACTGCTCTTCTTTGGGTGTTCCCCTGACCCCAGATGGAAGGCTTGGTGGCCCCCCGATATGTTTCCACTGGCAGATGTTTCGTCTAAGGCTAAAAATCTTGGTTTTCAGATTGATGATGGTCTTTCCTTCAGACCTCAGATCCTTGGGCTTGCGGGAAAATGTTTTGGCATCTTGAAGATGTTGCGCACGTTTCTTCCGCTGTTGTCCTTGCAGCATAGAAAGATCACTGTGCAGGCCCTGATAGGCTCTCGCCTTGACTATGCGAATGTGCTCTATCTGGGACTGCCTAAATTTCTCCTTTCACGTCTGCAGATTGTGCAGAATTCCGCTGCAAGAGCCATTTATGGTCTTCAGCGGAGAGTGAGAGCTTCTGACCTACTAAAAAGTCTGCATTGGCTCCCTATGTCTAAAAGGATCACCTTTAAGGCATTAACCCTTGCCTTCAAAGCACTTCATCAGGTAGGGCCCAAATACATCAGGAAGCGCTTGGCTTTCTATGTTCCTAGCAGAACTTTGAGATCTACATCTTTGTCCATGGCCTCTGTCCCTTCCATCAGACTGGCTAGAGTTGGAGGTCGCTCCTTCCGTCTTCTGGTGCCTCAACGCTGGAACTCTTTGCCTGTCTCCTGGAGGAAAGCCAATAATTTATTGACTTTCAGGAAGGAGCTGAAGTCATGGCTCTTTGCCCAGTAATCCTTCTGTCTGCTCTCATCTGCCCTGGCCTCACTTCTCGGGTTTTTGTCAAAGCGCCGGGACACTCTTCGGAATAGCCGTGCGCTATAAAAGATCCGAATTAACATAACATAACATAACACTTCTCACTCATATTAATCTGTGCAAGGTGGCACCGTGGCTAGCAGGAGGAGTTGCCCTTTTCTCGGGCGATCAAGACGGACTCAACAGACCTTCATAGCATCCAGTTCTTGACAGATTGTGACACCAATGACTCCTTAGAACTTGCAATGCTGAAGATCCTTCCCAGGACCCAGGTCAAGAGTTACAGTAACTGTGCCTTGAGAATTCAGTGCGAATGCATTCCTTACTGTCATAGCCTGTCCTTCAAGCTCCCGTGATTATCCCGGGATCACATGAACTTAAAAAAATATTTGAATTCTCTGATTAAGTGTTTTGCTTTCGATCCTTCAGGTTATTCGTGACCAAGTCAAGATGGGTTGCCTGATTGGATGCCTTCCTGCATCTGCATTTATTAGGTCTCCTTTCTATTACCTTTAAAAAGATATTTGCATGCCATGATTTGGGGTAATCTGCAGAAGAAGCATTGTTTGAAATCCAACAAGGAGCAGATGTTATGACCTATGTGAATCGTTTTTGTCAATTGGCAGCTGAAACTTCCTGGTTTGAAAGGACTCGGATGAGTCTTTTTCAATGTGATTTGTAAGAAGAAATCATGGACACATTGGGTTGGAATGCTACCCCGAGCGATTGTCAGTGGTTAGATATTTTGGAAGCATTCCTCTTTTCACTGTTTGTGTTTAATGATACCAACCACCTGACACAAATTAAGCACTGTTGGTTTGATATTCACTTACTTCTCAGAAAGATGCATAGGAGCCCACTGAAAACAACCATACTAGGCTCTCTGCCAGGTCTGATGTTGTCTCCAGACCGGCCGGACCCCATTAAATAGCCCACTAGTGAGATGGTGAAACATCAGTCCCTTGCCCCAGCTCTGTGGGTCCCCAGGCTGCATCCACTGGTACGGGCCACTGAAAACATGCTGGGTAATCCCACTCACCGCCAGTGAAGATAAGCACACTTGACTCCGCAAGAAAGTAAGTGAAGGGTTGACACAATCCAATTCTCTTTCATTGCACCTCGGTATACAGAGAGGGTCAGTTTCGGGCCACCCGAAACAGTTGAATTTTCAGATTCTTCCCGAAGCACTTGTAGTTTGGTTACACTTTTGGCCGGGAAGACTGGACTGTCATGATCCTGCCTCCGTGTATCATCCATTTGAAGGTACTTGTGGGAAACAGGTCTGCATTTGCTAATCGCAGTATTTGATTCAATGCTAATTTCTGCAGGTTTTGAGGCTGTTTCTCCAGTTGGCCATCTTAAGAGTGCTAAGAACTCTGAAATTGATGCCTGTGTCCACCTTGAGCCCACGCAGAGCTCCAGGGACATGTTTCAGTGCTCTAGCTTCTGCAGGTCCATGCGTGTTCTGGCTGTCAGGTTTTGGAGTGTTTCGAACCAGTCGATCAGTATCTTCTTTGGATCCTGGTGTAAATGGTGATGCAGTAGTTTAAAGATGTCATTGTTGACTGGGTGTGAGTGTTTGATTGGTTCTGATGCTCCGTCCATCACCACCCCCTTTTGTACCGCTTTGTTTGCCATAAGTTGGCAGGGTATGCTCAGACGTGAGTCCCTTGCTCACTTTGCCACTGGATTCAAGCAAGCCTGGCTGAAGACGGCTGAAATGCCAGAAACCGGTCCTAGGAAGCTTGTTTCCGGTCCAGGGAAGGCATGGCTTGGCAGTTCAGGCTGGGCTGTTCTCACGAGGCACAGGGTCAGACTAATTTGCATATGGCCGTGTCTGAACTGGGGTGGCAGAGTGGGCTAAAGAACGGTGATGGATCAAACCCAGATCTGTTGACTGGGTGTGAGTGTTTGATTGGTTCTGATGCTCCGTCCATCACCACCCCCTTTTGTACCGCTTTCTTCGCCATAAGTTGGCAGGGTATGCTCAGATGTGAGTCCCTTGCTCACTTTGCCACTGGATTCAAGCAAGCCTGGCTGAAGACGGCTGAAATGCCAGAAACCGGTCCTAGGAAGCTTGTTTCCGGTCCAGGGAAGGCATGGCTTGGCAGTTCGGGCTGGACTGTTCCCATGAGGCACAGGGTCAGACTGATTTGCATATGGCCATGTCTGAACTGGGGTGGCAGAGTGGGCTAAAGAACGGTGATGGATCAAACCCAGAACTGTTGACTGGGTGTGAGTGTTTGATTGGTTCTGATGCTCTGTCCATCACCACCCCCTTTTGTACCGCTTTGTTCGCCATAAGTTGGCAGGGTATGCTCAGACGTGAGTCCCTTGCTCACTTTGCCACTGGATTCAAGCAAGCCTGGCTGAAGACGGCTGAAATGCCAGAAACCGGTCCTAGGAAGCTTGTTTCCGGTCCAGGGAAGGCATGGTTTGGCAGTTCGGGCTGGACTGTTCCCATGAGGCACAGGGTCAGACTGATTTGCATATGGCCATGTCTGAACTGGGGTGGCAGAGTGGGCTAAAGAACGGTGATGGATCAAACCCAGAACTGTTGACTGGGTGTGAGTGTTTGATTGGTTCTGATGCTCTGTCCATCACCACCCCCTTTTGTACCGCTTTGTTCGCCATAAGTTGGCAGGGTATGCTCAGACGTGAGTCCCTTGCTCACTTTGCCACTGGATTCAAGCAAGCCTGGCTGAAGACGGCTGAAATGCCAGAAACCGGTCCTAGGAAGCTTGTTTCCGGTCCAGGGAAGGCATGGTTTGGCAGTTCGGGCTGGACTGTTCCCATGAGGCACAGGGTCAGACTGATTTGCATATGGCCATGTCTGAACTGGGGTGGCAGAGTGGGCTAAAGAACGGTGATGGATCAAACCCAGATCTGTTGACTGGGTGTGAGTGTTTGATTGGTTCTGATGCTCCGTCCATCACCACCCCCTTTTGTACCGCTTTGTTCGCCATAAGTTGGCAGGGTATGCTCAGACGTGAGTCCCTTGCTCACTTTGCCACTGGATTCAAGCAAGCCTGGCTGAAGACAGCTGAAATGCCAGAAACCGGTCCTAGGAAGCTTGTTTCCGGTCCAGGGAAGGCATGGCTTGGCAGTTCGGGCTGGACTGTTCCCATGAGGCACAGGGTCAGACTGATTTGCATATGGCCATGTCTGAACTGGGGTGGCAGAGTGGGCTAAAGAACGGTGATGGATCAAACCCAGATCTGTTGACTGGGTGTGAGTGTTTGATTGGTTCTGATGCTCTGTCCATCACCACCCCCTTTTGTACCACTTTGTTCGCCATAAGTTGGCAGGGTATGCTCAGACGTGAGTCCCTTGCTCACTTTGCCACTGGATTCAAGCAAGCCTGGCTGAAGACGGCTGAAATGCCAGAAACCGGTCCTAGGAAGCTTGTTTCCGGTCCAGGGAAGGCATGGCTTGGCAGTTCGGGCTGGACTGTTCCCATGAGGCACAGGGTCAGACTGATTTGCATATGGCCATGTCTGAACTGGGGTGGCAGAGTGGGCTAAAGAACGGTGATGGATCAAACCCAGATCTGTTGACTGGGTGTGAGTGTTTGATTGGTTCTGATGCTCCGTCCATCACCACCCCCTTTTGTACCGCTTTGTTCGCCATAAGTTGGCAGGGTATGCTCAGACGTGAGTCCCTTGCTCACTTTGCCACTGGATTCAAGCAAGCCTGGCTGAAGACGGCTGAAATGCCAGAAACCGGTCCTAGGAAGCTTGTTTCCGGTCCAGGGAAGGCATGGCTTGGCAGTTCGGGCTGGACTGTTCCCATGAGGCACAGGGTCAGACTGATTTGCATATGGCCATGTCTGAACTGGGGTGGCATAGTGGGCTAAAGAACGGTGATGGATCAAACCCAGATCTGTTGACTGGGTGTGAGTGTTTAATTGGTTCTGATGCTCCGTCCATCACCACCCCCTTTTGTACCGCATTGTAAGAGCTCTAGCCAGCTCCATTTTGTGGTTTGTATGGTGGAGTGGAAGGATTTCCCAGTTATGTGTTGAACATTACATTGTCGTGACATGTAGTCAGAGGGCGTATCATTACAGAAGCCTGTTCTCCTCGACACGAATAATAAATGGCAGACACTGGGAAGGGCATCACCAGTGAGGTCAGAAGATACAGGACCTGGCTGTGACTGCAGAGTCCACCAAGCCTGCTAATGGTCCCCTTGTTCTTGTACCAAAGGCAGGTACTCCTCATTTGCATATCTGAATTAATTAAAGAGCTCTCGATTTGTTGCAAAGACTGATACCCATCCGATCTCTGCAGTGACGAGGTCACTAAAATTGGCTACTGCCAATTTTCGGAACATCCTGCATCGCAGCAGCTGTGGGATGGAGCTCAATAAAGGAGGCGGGGAAGAGTCAGCAGTTTTGAATCCTGGATGGTCATACCCAGTGCAATGCAAGGATCCCTAGATTGAACAACACCACTAACAATTTTCAGAAGGTGGTGAACAAAATGGCAGCCAAAAAAATCCTCAATAAGGTCCACACATTCTGCATGGTTATGTGTCAGGCATCCGTCCCGGCTGCAGCACAGAAACAGCCACTGATCAAGCCATCACCTACGTTGACATAGACAACCTCTGCCTCCTGGCACTACTGGACCAATGGTACCACTTTTCACGAGGCTTCCTATTGAAACTCTCTCTTCTAACTGGGCATTGGTGGTCTGAGCTGCAAAAGGCACTTGACACTCTAGATAAAAACAACTACTAGTCTCCTGGACGCCTGCATACATCCCTGCTCTCCCTGTTGATCCTCTGCCTCTGTACAGAATCCTTGGTGCCCTCCTGGCTGATCACCTAATCAAAATACACCAGTGTTCCAGCGATGCTCAGAAGCACCTGTGTGATCTGCCGGTCAACAGCTTCCACCCCACTCGAAACAGGCCTATCTCTCAATCTTAATTCTAATGCCTACGTGAAGCTAGTTCTAACCAAAACTGAATGTGTTCTCTGTGGTGAACTCTCTCACTGCCAGTCACGGGTCTCAGACATGAACATGGACTGTTAAAGTAGTCAACATGTGATAACACACAGACAGAAATCAGAGAGGAGTGGCTTAGGTATCAAAGAGGGGGCTTTGACTAGGAATTGCAAGACATGGAGGCATGCAAAGGACACAGTGTCAATCTATGCCTTGAAGGACAGATCCTCTGCAGAGCAGACACCCTTCCCAATGCCTTCAACTTTGCTACCAGCAGAGGTGGAGCCCCAAGACATGTAGGCCAGGTGGTATCTTGTCGACTGTGGTTGCTGATAAGCAGAACTAGTTTGTATTCTCTCACAGTTTTTAGGAAATTGCTGCTCAACCACCTCTGAATGGCAGCAAGGGGTTCCCCTACTTTAAACAGAGAAGTCAGGGTGTTTTGGTTCGGGTGCACAAGAAGCCAGGGCATTCTTGTCAAGATGCAAAATCACTTGGGTGTCATCAACATATCTGTGGGATGTCTCACTCTACTGGACTGGCGCAAGACAGGGGCAGAGGTACAGCTAGGGTTTGAGAGAGACCTGCCAAGAGCGAGGAGAACCAGGAAGACAGAATTTCTACTCACCCTCATTTTAACTATGACGTGGTCCAGCCTGTGGAATATGGTGGATGGGACAAATATGATCACACTTGCTACGTTCCTCCATCTACAAAGTTTCTCAACTCCTCCATGGCTGCTGCCAGTGGTCACTCTTTGTGTCCGTTTCCCCAGTTGCAATCCCCACGGTCATGAATACAGCGGCTGGTGATCAGAGTTGCTTTGTGACGATTCTCTCCAACACTTTACTGGAACACTGTTGAATGTGATCACATCGGTCTTCCATTATGTGGAGACAACCCGTGTAGAATGTATCAGTGGGTGAAATGTTTTATTCCATTTGTGGAACTGGCAAAAATTTGGTCACTCAGCATTGCTCTTTGATGCGGAGTTCCGGACAAATTCTGCCAATTGCTGCGTAGCAGACTTTTTCTCTTGGAGGCTCCAGAAAATGTGAGCAAGATTTGGCGCCCCCTAGGGTGATTTCCTAATGCGACCAGTAGTGGGGGGGGAGGGGTAGTGGGCGGTTACTGTCAGAGGGTTGCTGCTCGAGTAGATTTTCCACTCGAGTGGCAGCAAATTCCACTTAAAATGCTGCGCGGTCTTGCACAACGCATGGTGCCGGTTGCGTGGATTGTTTAGGTGCTCTTAGTGCTACTGGCGTTACATTTCAGCACGAGCAGTGCCAGCTGCATATTTTTTGCCAGTTGGTGGAATTCTGCGGAATCTCGATGAGTTTTTATGTAACTTCACGGAATTCCACAGAGTGAAACTCCACGAGTTCTGCCTTCCCCTAGTAGAACGGGAGATTCAAATCTCTAAGATGTGGAGTAATGTGTGTTTTAAGGTGATAACCACTTATTCAGGCAGTACAGCACAGCAGCCGCAAATGCTGCGCTGCGTGAAAAGGAGAGAAGGGAGCGCCATATTTACAGAAATATGGCACGCTCCTCCCCTTTTCCTGGTGTGACGTTGAAATCCGCTGCACTGCACCACGGAGGTACCTTTGCACCATAGTGCAAGGGTGTCTCAGTGAGTCTAGCATAGGTTTTGTACTGCACGGTACCCTTCCAGTACAAAATACTATGCGTAGACTGACTATACCCATTACCCTCTTTGTATGTACGCAGTGCAGCCCACGTACAACATCGGAAAAGGAAGGTGAAATTAAAGCTTTGCGTTACTTTCACGTTATTTCCAGCGCTGACAGTAAATCAGAGAAAAAAGATTTTGCGACGCAAACACAGTGCAAAATCATAGTAAATCCCCTCCATAGCGTTTTATTGACTAGTGTGTTTCTGTACCTATAACTCTGATTATGTGCTTGTTTTGTAGTGTGTGTCTATGTTAATGTGTGTTTGTGTGTGCACGCGTGCACAAGAGCTGTAACTTGAACTTTGAGTATATGTACATCTTGTAGTGTGTGTGTATAGAGTTCACACTGCACTGCGTTGGACAGGCAGTCCATGGTTGGAGCATGGGCGTTCCCGCGCATCCACCCATGTGATGTATTTTGACACAAACCTATATTTACTAAAGTCAGTAAACCTGGGTTTGTGCCACAATAGTGCACCACCCGGCAGAGCGTAACGAGGAGAAATATCTGAGCAGACATGGCACACTTTTGTTCTCTCCCTTTCACGCAACGCAACAAGTTGCCGTTGTGAACGCTTTTAGGGGCATATTATCAAGCCAGGCGATAAAATTATCGCCGCTGTAAAACTGCCGCTAAAACGGCGATAATGGGCATAAAGGTAATTTTATCACCTGGCTTGATAATATGCCCCTAAGTGCTTCTGGGCCATAAGTATACACCTCCTGGCAGCTCGAGAGAGCCTGAGAGAGGGAGAGGTATTGTGTGTGCTGTGGTGTGAAGCTGCCTGGTCAAGTGGCTGAGGTCAGTGACGTCACTGGAGGATTCTGGGAAGGCCAGAGGCTGATCCCTTTGAAGTCAATGGGTGGCTTTCAAGTGTTAAGTGGATGCTTCAGATTATATTGCAGTGAGAAGTATGTAACAGCCATGTGTATTCATGTGAACACATGTAATGATGGCCGAACTTGTAATGTGGTCATGCCTGCTCTCCACGAACGTGTTTCTCTCTATTGCTACCTGTAATCAGAATGGACTAGTGAGTTCACGCTCGCCACTGACATTTGCGGTTATCAGACAGTCACGAGTTCGAGACCCAGGATGAAAAGTTAACCCTTCTGACCTCGGTCTATTGAGCATCATCTGCTATGTGCAGTGCTTAGAAAGGACAGGTGTGACGTGAAGCGCTATATATAAAACAAGCTGTAGTTACGTGTTTTTCGCCCAGGAGTGTGTATGCACGTGCACTGTCTCTGTAGACAGTACCTCCATCCTCTGAGTGTGCGGGGACGGGAAGGGTTAATCCGTTTTCGGTGGGAAAGGTATTTCTTGAGAAGAAAAGCGGGCCATTAGCTCCGGGCCCCCGCTCCCCACTGGGCTCTTTGACTGCCTTTGCCGGGGCTGTCAGGCATAAGTCTCTCTGGCATTCCGTAACTAATCGGAGGCGATGAGCCCACAGGGAGGCTAAGAATACACGGCGCTACCCAGGATGCACCGGGAGCGGAGGGGGCAGGGCGGGGTGGGGGCAGCTGCATGGGTGGGAGGGGAGGGGCGCTGAATGTCCTCTTTTGTGTTGTTGTGTTAAACTTTTAGCTCCCTCTCGCTCCGGACGGGACCAATTAAGGGTCTCCTAAATTCATTCCCTCTTACTTAATGCAAAAGTCTGCAAAAGCAGCCAGGGCGGCTGTGTAAGGGCCGGGTGTGCAGGAGGGCAGGGCCCTGGCAAGTGCAGGGAAGGCGACACCTACTCATGTCCACGGTCGACCCACCCTGAACACCGCTTTTGAAAAATAATTTTGAGGTGCGAACTTGCCATAACCCCATCGGTTCTCTTTACAGACAGGGCAAACGTAGAGGTCAAACGAATTGTAGTGTAAGGTCAAGCATTGTGTCCTTGTGTAACGTAACTGGTGCGCGCTCCAATACCTTCCAGTCCTGAGAGTGACCTGGCACCCTCTGTTTCCTCCTCTTATTCTTCTTCCTACACCTCCCCATGTCCTCTCCTTCATCTTTTTCTTGCTCCCCCTGCCCCTTCTGGTTCTACTCCAGACCCACCAACATTCCTGATTTACATGAGTGATTTGAGATTTTACAAGCCATACATTGTCATTTACTTTTGTCTCCTTTAAAATATCCTCTTTTCCATTGCAATTTATAGGGCAAATTAACCTCCCCACTTCATTTTGTTTCTCTAAATCTCCCTCTCAGCTGCTCCCAAATGTTGGCATGTATTTTACTCCTGCACTGGTTCTGGTGGTGGTCTTGATCATCCTGGTGGACTTCCTGTTCCCTCTCAACCTACCTTTCCCTCCGCTTGCTGCTTCTGAGGAAATATGAATTTTGTGATCAGTTATGTCCCCTATCGTAGACCCCAACGGCTCCATGTGCATGTTACAAGTACATGTATGTTCCCTCCAGTTCCAGTTATGAAGACGCAAATACATGTGCGTCCACCGTCAACATGTCCTCTTTCAGATCCGCCATGAATGGGTCTGATATTCCATTCCTAAGTATGAAAGGCCACCGACTTTATGAGGTTCACTTTCCACATTTTACAGATTCAGGTGAGTAGGCCCTGAATTCTGCCATCAAGCCTTTTCCTGCCTACTGCCTCTGAAAGCTCCAGTCCGAACCTGCATCTGTATCCATGAACTTTGTCCTACTCCCTGCGCGGCTAACGGTGCCTGATCCAGCCTGTTGCCTGCCAAAAACTGTATTTCACCTTCAAGATTATCTGCTCCGCTCCTCATCCGATGCATTCCTGTCTAGTAGTTTAGGTAAACATTCTTCCAGCTACCGTGCAAAGGGCCAGGCCTCACTGTCCTCATGCAAGTAATTCATAGCCCCTGTTACCATGGAAGATTCCTGCCCCCTCGCATCTCATGTAGACATTTAGACGCTTGTACACACACTAACAGTCAGTATAGAATAGATTCCGTCCGAGAGACCTTTCCTTTTGGATAATACAGTTCTTTAAACATAAGATATTAGATATGATTTGGGATTAGGTTGACATGACCCCTCAGACTTCTGTCTCCACATGTAGAGCTAAATGTCAAGTCTCCTTCACCCTCTAGTTGCACGTCAATCACACGTCATGCGGCTGCGCGTGCATCTCTGCCAAGTATTTCTGTTGACATTGCAGGATTCTCTTATGGATCCACCCACTTGTGACATCATGTTTAATGACGTATTTAGTTACGCCTATGTTTACGCCTTTTTTCATTACGTATGTGTATCATTATCTGTATTATCAGCTGTTACGCCTCTTGCATCTGTCTTAATGTAATACTTTTCATATAAATATCATTACTTGTCAATAATGTATTGCCTTCCCTTCCTGAACCTTCGTGGTGATGGAATTTGAAGCCTACAGTTCGAACTGTAATTCCTTTATAGAGGAATAAAGCCTTTTAGAACCTCTAATACCACGGATTCTGCCTCTTATATTTACTGAGTTATTCTTACTAGACTTTACCGCATAAAAAATAGTACCGGTAATGAAATATTTACCACATAAATTGGCGCCCGAATAGGGACACTTTCTCATCTCACGCGCCGGAGGTGCGTTGCAGGCCCGGTCCCCTGCCACAGCTGAACGGACAAAAACGCGTACCTGCAGGATTTCCTGTATCTCCCTCCGGCCAAGCGGGGGCGACTGAGGCTGCGATCAACACCCAGACGAGGCGGTGAGAAGTGCGAAGTATCCCGACCAGAGCCTAGCTGAGAGAGCAAGATCCGAGGTATACAGAGGCCCACCACGTTCCGAAGTTCCGAGTCCAGTCGAGTTGAGTCCAGTCCGGTCCAGTTTCAGTTCAGTTCCGAGGCTTTCCGTTCCGCGCTACCCGGTGAGTACCATTGCCGGGGAGGCATTTAAACGTGCACATAGGTTGTGCCGGTCAAGACGGGTTTGGGTACACAAATCCGGTCTGCACTGTTTTAGCAGTGTATCTGTACTGTTTAGCAGTATATCTAGTATGTCTTGCATATAATTCAGTATTATTTAGTGTCAGTATTATGTCAGTAACTAGTTTTCTGTTAATTATCATCGTTCATTAAATGTTAAATGTTTTAATACGTTCTACATATTGTGGTGTGAATGATTGTTCATTATTGTATTTATTGTATTAAGTGTGTTCAGATAATAAGGTCTAAAAATGCCGCTCTTTTCAAAACTAAGACACATCAAAACCAGAAAAGGGGTACTCGAAGAAGCTGTTCCCATTCCACCTAGGGACACTCCAGGATACTTTATGTATCATAAGCATGGCCTAGATGCCGTGTTATTTCTTGATTTATGGGTGGACTACACCAAAGAGTTGCCAGAAAGTCAGAGGTGGCCCGCAGCGGGGACCTGGGATGCAGATTGTATCATGAGAGTAGAAGAAGAATTATGGAAAAAGAAAGCCAGACAGTCACAGAAAGATGCCATTGAATTATGGCGTAAAGAATCATATAGACGTACAGAAAAAGTGCTCAGACAGGAAGAGAAAGGTAGGGAGAATTCGAATAAAACCCGAGAAAATTTATTAATTGAGGAAGGTACCCGAGTAAAAGCAGAACAAGTAGACAGACAACGAAACACTCTTATGAATGGTATGTATCCTCTTTTGGCCGAAGGGTTACCTCAGGCCACCCCGGAAATACCGAAAAACTTGACACCCCCATTGCTCCCGATAAAAGCACATCCCAAAACAGCAAAAGATATTTTCCTTTCTTCCTATTTAGATGATGTAGCTCCTGAATATGCTAATGCTCCGCCACACGCACAGCCCACCGATGGTGCTCAACGCCAAGATCATCCGTCTGTATCCCCGCAACAACAAACTCCTACGCCCATTCCCACAGGTCCGTCCGTTTCTACCGTTTTTCCCGCATCTACAATTTCTATCTTACATCCAACAAATCCTTTCTTGCCCAGCACCTCAGATGGTGCTACAAGAGGTACGACAGACATGTTTGCCACCCCGCCGCGAAATAAACAGACCCTTAGAGATTTAGCACTCCAACGTACACCCCAACTAGCGACATCCGACATGTTTAAAGAACACCTTGTGGATTGTAGATACGATCCAGTGCCAGGTAAACAGGACAGATTGCTACTATCATCACTACGTATACGACGAGCTACATTGTATTTAATGACGATACCAGGAATGGTTGAACACCTAGACAATATATATCACTTTGTCCAAACAGGGCGAGGCCCAGAAAGTATTAACGAAGCTATGGAATACCAGAAAGTGGATGTACAAAGACAACTACTACGTTTTTTCATAAACTGCGTGATCAGGAACCAAGACAGGCCTGAGGCAGATCATGATACCATGCAAAAACTTGCCAAATGGGGTCAGAACATATCAGACGAGAAACATGATAGACAGGCGTGTATAATCGCCATGTATCGAAAGATCCGCAAGGAAGTAGAACGAATACATAAAGAAAGACGAGAAGCAGACAGAATTGAATCAGAGGGAGAGGAGGAGCAAGAACCAGAACAATTAGATACGATAGCTTACGTAGGTAGAGGAAGACCCCATAATAATACTAGAGGCTTTAATGATCCGATACGTCCGATACGTCCAGAATGTAACAGACATTTTCAAGCCCCTATGTTAAATACAAGGTCCCCTGAACACCTCTTCCAAGCCGCTGATAAATTACTCCGAGATCGAAGGGGGTACCATATGCTCGATTCCATGGATGAACAAGAATTAGCCAGGTCAGCAGTACAATGGGCTGACAGTCCCAGCAAATTCAGTGATGATGCACTAGCACACACGTTTCTGAATCTTGCCCCAGACGAACAGCGTTTAGCTAGTATATACATGATTCAACACCTCCTTATATTATATAAAAGCCAACACTCCGATCCTGGACCCTTACCTGACATATTGACAGAACTACTCACGGATAAATGGAGAGGGTCAGGTACTGATTTGATTAAAGAAATTCTAGAATTTCGAAACCAGTATATAGTTTCCGCATACCCAGAACACGTTCCAAATCCCACTATGGGAAGAAAAATGTATCACATAGATAGACAGAATCCGTTACGCGAAGTACACCCAATCAGAGGTGAAGATAATAACTTTACACGCGTGTTTGTGTACACGCCTATAACTAAAATTGAATTATTAGAAATGAAGAAAGTAGTACCCAGCCATGACAAGGATCCAGCAGGTTTCCACCGTGAGATAAAAGACATGTTGCTCATGGGAGAGTATACCTACCCCGACATTATGAAAATATTGAAAGTGTTAATGCCTGCCGGTGTTTACGAGAAACTCAAAGAAAAGGAATGGGAGGTGGGAGACCAAAAGATAGATTGGACAGCATTAGAAAACGAAGAAAAGGCCCGAGCTGCAGGATCAGGGCTTGGGGAAAAGACTACAGCACTACCAGGATTACTAGTACAGGTACTGCCACGTTTATTAACTACGAAAAAGGAGGACTGGGGTGCAATCTCAGCCTGTAAACAAAAGCAATATGAAGACACTAGTGATTTCTATTCCCGATTTGAAAAATGTTTTGGTATCAATAGTGGCATAAAAGCAAGTAGCGAGTCATATCCACATCTGTTTGTGACAAAATTAGTTGAAAATTCCCTGCCGCAAGTTAAGAATAGAGTATTGAAATTTGAGAGTACCTGGCAAGGTAACACCCCGTCACAGATGTTACAGATGTTACAATATCACCACAATAGAATTAGAGAAGAACAAGAACATGAACAAAGACGTATGAAAGATACGAAAATGAAAATGCTTGTTGCCCAGTCAGTTCCAGCTGATGGTCATAAAAAAGGTGATTCCGCAGGTCCGACGAAAGGGACATGCAACTATTGTAAGCAACAAGGTCATTATATACACGATTGTCCAGTTCTGAAACATAATATCGCCACGGGTAGAACACAGGAAAGACCACGTCCACCTAGACAGGATCAGAATCAACAACAAATCCCTCAGCATGCACAACCTAGGTCAGCTCCGCAACAACTAGCTCCGCAACAGGCAGCTCTACAACAGACCGTAGCACCACCACAAGCGCAGCCTATTGCTGCCACACAAGCAACAACGCAACAGATGTACCAGTATGCACAAAATGACTATCCCGATTATCAGCGATACACATGAAATAGCCTAGAGAGGGAAGTTGGCTTACCCCTTATCGAGGTTCCTGTAGATCAAGAGGGACCTTATGTACATAGTGAACTATTAGGGGAAGACAGAAAGTTTTTACTTGATACAGGGGCAAGCAGAACAACTATACGACGCAGTGAAGTTCCAGGGGCACCCCTCTCAGGCTCACAGAATATTTCCCTTGGATTCTCAGGAAAGCCTATCATTAATGAAGTAACGCAACCCCTTCCACTTACGGTTGGTCCATTGACACGAACCACAGATTTATTGCTTACTAAATCATGTCCAGAAAACTTGTTAGGTATAAAAACATTGAAAGCTCTAGGAGCTATAATATGTTGTTCTCCGGAAGGAGTACGATTATTTTTACGTGATTTCAAAGGTCACTACGTGTCCAGAGACATGGATCACCGGCTGCAGAATTTACCTACACATCTATGGGCACAAGGCCCAACTGATGTTGGTTGCATGAACATTACACCATATCGAGTCACACTAAAAACAGGAGTAGTACTACCACGAATGCGACAATACAAGTTACCACCAGATGCTGTTGTGGCTTTGCTGCAAATCATTGACGAGCTCATTGCACAAGGAGTGGTTGTAGAAACCGACTCCAATGTATGTAATTCCCCGATAATTCCGATTCTTAAAAGAACGGATCCAAAAGCATCACCAGTATATCGATTAGTTATTGAGCTGCGCGAATTAAATAAATGTATTGTACCACAATACCCTGTGGTCCCAGATATCTCTTCATTACTAACAGCTATTGACTCAGAAGCAACGTTCTTCACTGTAATTGATCTCAAGAATGCCTTCTTTAGCGTCCCAATAGATCCGGAAAGTCAATATTTGTTCGGATTCAGTTTGAATGGACGAAGTTTTAAATTCACACGCGCACCTCAAGGATTTACAGAAAGCCCCAGCATCTATAGCCAAGCACTGAAACGAGAACTTGACAGTATCCACATGCCAGTTAACACTGCCCTGCTTCAATATGTCGATGATCTGCTGATCACCGCCCGAAGCGAACCTGAATGTGAAAAAGCGTCACTGACGGTTTTAAGATTTCTGGCCGACAAGGGGCACAAGGTGTCCCCTTCTAAGCTGCAATTCTGTGTCCAGCAAGTTGTTTACCTTGGGCACTCGCTGTCCAAGGAGGGAAGACAGCTTACACCTGACCGCATCCAGTTAATTGCTAACATGTCACCACCAAAGACACAAAAGGAGGTGCGGGCTTTTATAGGTCTCACTTCATACTGTAGGCAGTGGATCCCTCAATATGCATTTCTAGCAAAACCACTCATCCAGTTGACAACACAGGAGGCAGCCACATCGACTGTCCTCCCTTGGACTCAAGAACATACACATGCCTTTGAAAGCTTAAAGAAAGCTTTATGCCAAGCACCTGTTTTAGCAACACCATGTTACAGTAAGCCTTTTACACTCTTTGTTACAGAACGCGAAGGTACTGCCTTGTCAGTACTCACTCAGGAACAAGCAGGATCACACAAACCATGTGCTTATTTCTCTAGTACATTAGATCCAGTAGCTCAGGCTCTTCCTGCGTGCCTGAAATCAGTGGCAGCAACAGCTTTAGCAATCAGACAAAGCGATGCCATAGTGTTAGGACATCAATTGACAGTACAAGTACCACACGCAGTAGAGGTTCTCTTGAACCGCACACAAACACAACACTTGACTATAGCAAGACTCACCGGTTATGAATTAACATTGTTTCAGCCACATATAGAAATCAGACGTTGTAATACGTTAAATCCTGCCACACTTTTGCCCGTAAATGGAACAGATCCATTAGCACATGATTGTATTGAAGTCATTACTATCACGACGAAACCCAGACAAGACTTGACAGACATCCCTTTATCAGATCCAGACCTGACATTGTATGTAGATGGTTCATGTATGAGAACGAGTACAGGAGAGTTAGTGGCCGCTTACGCAGTCACAACAGACACTGAAGTCATTGAAACAAATTGTATTAACACTTTGTCAGCTCAAGCAGCAGAGCTCATCGCTCTGACACAAGCCTGTATTCAAGCCAAAAATAAGAAAGTCAACATATACACAGATTCACGTTATGCATTCGGAGTCGTCCATGACTTCGGCGTACTGTGGCGAGAGAGAGGTTATTTAACTTCTCACGGTGCCCACATCCAACACGGACCCCTCATTCAAGCCCTATTAGACGCGATTCATCTACCTATTGCAATATCGATTATGAAATGCAAAGCCCATACAAAAGTTACCGATATCATTTCTCAGGGTAATGACCTAGCTGACAGAACAGCTAAACAGACTGCTCAGAATCAGACCCATACAACTGACACAACAAAGACAATAGTTCCGACACCAACACATTGCATGACAGTTAAGGATCCCGCCCTTGATGTAATTGACATACAGACACATGCTACACCAGAAGAAATAAAGAAATGGACTGAATTAGGAGGGATCCAAACGGATCAAGGATGGATGACGAAGGAAAAATCTATATGGTTTCTTCCCGACTCCATGGTTCAAGTCATCATTAACACAATACATAGTCCAGCGCACCTAGGAGAAAAAGCTATGCTAGACAGTATTCAACACATTTGGTTCAACAAACACTTGCGAGCAGCAGCCAAACAGAAAGTACGTACCTGTATGATATGTTGTCAGTTTAATCCAGGTAAAAGCATCCCCGTAGAGCAGGGTGGATTTCAACCTCCCGATCATGCTTTTGAAGTCCTCCAGATGGATTATATCCAGATGGAACGATGTCGAGGATTCAAATATGTTCTCGTAGTTGTCTGTGCTCTTTCCCGTTGGACAGAAGCCTACCCGGTTTCAGATTACACTGCCCCGACTACTGCCAAACAGCTAGTTCGAGAATTCTTCCCACGATTCGGTTTACCACGTGTCGTGTACTCAGATAACGGCCAGCCATTCTCATCTGAACTAATGAAACACGTTTCACTTCTGTTAGGTTACCAATGGAAATTCCACTGTGTTCGACATCCCGAGGCAGCAGGTCTTGTGCAACGTAATAATCAAACTCTGAAAATTAGATTGTCCAAAATATGTAGAGAAAAAAGGTGTCGATTGGATAGTAGCCTTACCAGTTGCGCTCTTTTATATGAGAATGGTAGCACATTCTCGAACAGGGCTATCCCCGTACGAGGTGATCTTCGGTAGACCACCAAATATGTGGGGGACGCCTATACCTCGCAAAATCACTGATGTTGACTGTAATATGCTGACAGACTACCTGGCTTCCTTGATGTCTGCACTACAATCTTGTCGTTCACAGGTAGCTGCAGCTTTTCCCGATAACACTGAGGTGAAGCCCCATGACGTGGTTCCAGGTGATCTGGTTCTTGTGAGGAACTTCGACCGGAAGACCCAGTTGGAGCCCAGGTGGAAATCGCCCAAACTCGTCTTGCTGACAACAAGGACAGCCGTGAAGGTTGAGGGACGTAAAGGGTGGTTACACTCGAGTCATATCAAGAAATTTTATGGACTACCGTCCGATGTGAACACTCAGCCCTGCATTCCCTCACAGACAGACTCAAAGCTCCCCTTGGTTGAACAGACAAAAAATGAACTCTATAAACTGAAATTAAGGTCTAGCAAGTCAGACAATTTGATTGTTTAAGTCCTCTCCAAGGTGAATCGGTTGAATTTGTCTCTGACATGTATCCTCTAGACCGAAATAGAGAGAGAAATAGACAGATAAAGCTTAAAAAACATGTGTACTGTAAATCGCTTCGTAGTCACTGCACAGTTACATTATTAATTTTGTTTTTTCTAAGTCTTTTGATCATCATTTCTAGTGTATTGTTACATATGTATTTCCCTATTTCTAAGCATGCTTACAATGTTACCGCAGAACATTCTTTTAGCGAATTACCTCCGCATGAGTTGTCTTATAGATTTGCGCTGCGCAACAACACTTTCATTAGTATGTTACATCATTCCCATCAGACCAGCAATGCTACAAATTGTTGGATATGTGGCCGACTCCCTCCCTATCAGAACTATAAGGGAGTTTTGCCCCTCTTTCCGTATCCGTTCACACACAATGGCTCCTGTGGAGCATGGTTTAGTTTGATTAATTCCCTAGATTCAAATCCCGTAGTTTATCAAGACAACTGGGTATGGGGAAACCTGAACCTAGTTTTGCTTAAAGTCTGCTACCCTAACAAGGAGGGACTTCCCAAAAGAACAGGAACTGATCTAGAAAATGAAGTATATGGATTAGGTAATTTTACACTTAACCTCCTGATTCTGAATGTTGAATCCAAAGCTACGCCAATCTTATCCATTATGTCAGTATTCCCAGTTAAAGGGGAATTATGTGTAAGAAAGAATGGTTCCATACACATGGGCCATAGTAAATGCACCACTGTAATAAAATTCAGTGATCAAGGCAAGTCTACATTTAGAGCTTCCCGTCATTCCTACTTCATATGTGGCCAGACCGCATATATACGTCTACCTCTAGATTGGGATGGTACCTGTTACATAGCATTCCTTCTGCCACCTGTTTTCCTAGCCCCTCCTGATTATCACAGAAATACCCATTTAGTACACAATAGACAGCAGAGAGATCTCCCGATTGTCGATTACACTGAAACGGCATGGAAACAATACACAGATTTCAATAAAGGTTTCTTTCCCTATATAGGTACAGTCACTAATAGTAAGCTGATACGTAGATTAACTAGAACCCTTGAAGCAGTAGTGAACGAGACTACTTCCGCCTTAGGAAATTTAACAGAAGAGCAGTCTGCGATGCGGATTGTTGTGCTTCAAAATCGTCTTGTCCTTGACGTCATCTTGGCCGATAGGGGCGGAGCTTGTAGGGTCATCGGATCAAGTTGCTGTGTTTTCATACCAGAAAACTCGCCGTCAGTATATAAAGCCATAACTCGCCTTCATAAGATTATAAGCCAGATACACCAGAGTCCAGGCACCTGGACTTGGTCCGTTTGGTTCTGGAGCGTGTTGTCAGCCTGGGGATGGAGGATCCTATCCTTCCTAGGTATTGGCTTTCTCATACTATTCAGTTGCTGCTTATGTCTACAATGTGGGCCAGCGATTTGTGGTCTGTGTGCCACATCGTGTATCCCGCATCCAAGTTTTCGTTCAAGATCCCGGAAGAAGAAAGAAGAACAAATGATGCTATATGACCAGATCGATGGATTGATGAAGATCGATATCTCCTGAGGGTCCGTAGGGGACAAGGAGGGAATGAGGAAATATGAATTTTGTGATCAGTTATGTCCCCTATCGTAGACCCCAACGGCTCCATGTGCATGTTACAAGTACATGTATGTTCCCTCCAGTTCCAGTTATGAAGACGCAAATACATGTGCGTCCACCGTCAACATGTCCTCTTTCAGATCCGCCATGAATGGGTCCGATATTCCATTCCTAAGTATGAAAGGCCACCGACTTTATGAGGTTCACTTTCCACATTTTACAGATTCAGGTGAGTAGGCCCTGAATTCTGCCATCAAGCCTTTTCCTGCCTTCTGCCTCTGAAAGCTCCAGTCCGAACCTGCATCTGTATCCATGAACTTTGTCCTACTCCCTGCGCGGCTAACGGTGCCTGATCCAGCCTGTTGCCTGCCAAAAACTGTATTTCACCTTCAAGATTATCTGCTCCGCTCCTCATCCGATGCATTCCTGTCTAGTAGTTTAGGTAAACATTCTTCCAGCTACCGTGCAAAGGGCCAGGCCTCACTGTCCTCATGCAAGTAATTCATAGCCCCTGTTACCATGGAAGATTCCTGCCCCCTCGCATCTCATGTAGACATTTAGACGCTTGTACACACACTAACAGTCAGTATAGAATAGATTCCGTCCGAGAGACCTTTCCTTTTGGATAATACAGTTCTTTAAACATAAGATATTAGATATGATTTGGGATTAGGTTGACATGACCCCTCAGACTTCTGTCTCCACATGTAGAGCTAAATGTCAAGTCTCCTTCACCCTCTAGTTGCACGCCAATCACACGTCATGCGGCTGCGCGTGCATCTCTGCCAAGTATTTTTGTTGACATTGCAGGATTCTCTTATGGATCCACCCACTTGTGACATCATGTTTAATGACGTATTTAGTTACGCCTATGTTTACGCCTTTTTTCATTACGTATGTGTATCATTATCTGTATTATCAGCTGTTACGCCTCTTGCATCTGTCTTAATGTAATACTTTTCATATAAATATCATTACTTGTCAATAATGTATTGCCTTCCCTTCCTGAACCTTCGTGGTGATGGAATTTGAAGCCTACAGTTCGAACTGTAATTCCTTTATAGAGGAATAAAGCCTTTTAGAACCTCTAATACCATGGATTCTGCCTCTTATATTTACTGAGTTATTCTTACTAGACTTTACCGCATAAAAAATAGTACCGGTAATGAAATATTTACCACACTTCCCCTAATTTTTCTCCTTATAATTTTTTCTGAACTCATCTAGGTACGGCCTTCATGGAGTGCTTAATATGTGCCAGTGGTTGTAGGTGCTGGACACCAACACATTTTTTGGGGAACCTAGTCTTCTTTTTGATCATGAGGCTTTCACCCAGAGTAAGAGAAAGAGGTAGAAAAGGGAATGGAGGAAGAATGAGAAAGAAAAGGATGGAAAACAGTGGCAAAGAAAGAAAGCAGAGATGAATAAGAACCTGTAAATGTGAGATAAAAAGACAAGTAGAATAAGGTAGAGGAAGAGTGAGGTGTGAGGTGGAAACAAGACTACGCAGCCTTGGTATTCGGCAACCATGTGAATCAGCATCACCGATGGTGGCGGTGGGCTCCTAAGGAAAAGTTTGTGACATGTTTGGGCCCCACACGTATTCTGTTTCATTTTTAAAACATTGAGAATTGCCTTCAGGCATGCCATTCTGATTTGTCTTTTTTTAGCTTCTGGATTTTTATATTGTGTGGAGGCCGTCCTGGGACATAGCTGGCCCAGCAGAGTTCCATTTCAATGTTTGTCACAAGGTTTGCACCTCTTTGGGATGAGCACCGGCAGTATCCCGGCCATTTATAACACTGCCACAGCTTGGAATAACTCGCTATGACTTTTTACCTGTTGTTTGTCAGGGTATCGACCACATAAATAAAACGCTACAAAAGTGTCATAACCAGATTACCGACTACAAAAACTATTATGCGAGTAAGTATACATTGGTAAATATAGATTTATCATTGTAAAGCAATCAACTTCTGATGGATGTGAGGGGAAAGAAAGTCCAGTGCCAAGGGCAGGTGCACTCAGGAACACTAGCTTCTACTCTGGTGTGACTAAAACCTAAAACACGTATTTGAGACACCATAAAATGATATCATTTGCCCTTAACTCTTATTCTTTCTGTTTGTTTTGCACCAGTCCACATTCCAGTCACTAGTCAGGGAAATTGTTTAAATTTTATGTTTCACACAAATAACTGATTTCCCACCACAAATCATTTGTCATATTTCAGAATTTGGCTTTGAAAACTTATAACTGATCTCAACATGTCACAATAATACATTCATCTGTATGTCATCAGACAATATTTAAAAAAAAAAACTATAGCCTCTTAAAGTCTCCACCACAAATTCGCTGCAGTTTGGCATGCAAATATTTGTATTGTTGTGATATATTCATATCAGTTGCATAGTAATTACTTTTAATTGATCAATTCGGAGCCTGGACCAACATCCACACCCACAGACCACGCAAGAAAACTAGGGATCAGCCTAGATGACAAGCTGAACATAACGGCTCAAGTAAATGCAGTGTGCACCTCCTGCTTCACATCGCATGCTGCGAATGGTCTCCTCAGAACACCAGATGGACCGTGACGCAAGCCCTCATCACCACCAGACTGGAGTACGGCAACACTCTCAATACTTGACTCCTCAAACATCTCCTGCATGGAATCCAAACCGTCCAGAACACTGCTGCAAGGCTTATACTCGACCTCCCACGTCACACTCACATCGCACCACACCCCAGGAAGCTATACTGGCTCACCATTAACAAGCTTCGCCAACTCAAACGTCTCAAGCACACATATAAAGCCCTACACAATACAGGGCCAGACTATCTGAAAGCTGCTTACACTTTCACTAACCCATCAGACACTCTCATTCGCACACCCTCCCTGCATCTGCAAAAGTAAAACTGGAGGTCGTTCATTCTCATACCTCGCACCCAAGACATGGAACGTCCCCCCTCAACACATCAGGGCCTTCTCCTCACATCTTGAATTCCGCAAAAAGCTGAAGACCTGGCTCTTCGTATACGCACCTTGAGGACCACACACCTACACACCTGCCCAAGCACCTGGATACCCTCTCTGGTGATTAGTGGGCTATACAAATACATATAACATATCATAACTATTTGATATATTGTGTTATTTGAGTATATGTTTAATAACATTTAAAAAATGTTTATTACATTTTAATTTCGGTTTGTGGAGTTTATTGGTTCATAATGTTTTTAATTGATATATTAATGATTTATTAATTAATGTTATTTGAGTAATATGGTTTTAAAATGTTTAATTTTAATAATGTTTTAAATTATTTAGTACACATTTAGTTAAAAATTGGGCTGGTGTCTTTATTGAGAATATACATTTATATATATATATACACATGCATTATTTATGCTATTTTCTATACTGTATTTTTTTTCTTTCTACATGCTTAATTATTTTTAATTTATTAAAATATTTCTTTATATTTTTTAAATAATTATATAATGATTTTTATGGATTGTGGGCATTCATTGGGTTG
The DNA here is from genome assembly GCF_964204655.1 of Triturus cristatus. Taxonomy (NCBI): domain Eukaryota; kingdom Metazoa; phylum Chordata; class Amphibia; order Caudata; family Salamandridae; genus Triturus; species Triturus cristatus. The sequence goes on from NC_140591.1 coordinate 69,996,397, forward strand.
TGGGTGGGCGTTGTTATTAAGCAAGTGTATATTATTACTATACATTTCTTAATATGTCAGTATTTAATATTTATATTTGAAAGTTCAATATTGTTTGTACGTTTTTTTAAATCTCTAATTGTTTTAGGCATGTAGGGTATATCAGGGGAATGTGTGGGTATTTTCCGTGTTCAAAAAGTGTTGATTATTATTAATTAATAGTCCAAATATTTTTTTATTTATAACCATTATTATTTGTGATGTTTGGTTTATGTGTGGGGTTGTTGGATACTCTTAGTTCTAAATATTTATTTATGGAATGTGAAAACAAATGTATGTAATTATGATATATTTTGTAATTTTAAAAACATATTTTAATGTTGTATTTTTTATTTTTACGATTTATAATTTTTAAAGACATTTATGAAATAATTTTTAATGTTTAGCTTATTTGAGCATGTTGTTTTTGAATGCCTTAGTGAATACACTTTGCCCAGTGTTTGTAAGACTGGAGTTACAATAGTAAATAAAATCACCCAGCCCAATGTATACACACTCCTCTAACTGAAGTTAGAATAGTAAATCTGGCTACCCCAATGTGTGCACTTTCCACAATGTTTGTTAGACTCGAGTTAGAATAGTAAATTTTATATTGTCCAATGCATGCATTATATCCCATTTGTTAGAATGGGCGTATGGTAGTATATTTCATTCCCCTATACAATGTATGTTTTTCCCAAATGTCTGTAGAAGTATAGTTACCATAGTGTTTTTGAAATTGTATTTATTTATATTACTCTATCCTGGAAGTTTTTTAACATAACAGGCCCGATTCACAAAGGCAAACTGAGATGAAAGTCTAACTTTACGACTTTCGGTATTCACAAAGGGCATTAATGAGTAGTAAAGTTAGACTTTTGTCTCAGGTAAACTAAAGTTTTGGTCTTAAGTTTAACTGAGACCAACACAGAGACAAAAGTCTAACTTTACTACTCGTAAATGCCCTTTGTGTATGCCGAAAATCGTAAAGTTAGACTTTCATCTCAATTTACCTTTGTGAATCAGACCCAACATGAGAATATTTAATATCACATTATATAGTTTGCAATTTGTTTCTATTTCTTTTAATTTTCCACAGTTTCTTTTTTAAATTATTTAATTTGTTTTTACAGTTTTTAGTATTTTAAAATATTAATTCTGATGTATATTTTCATTGCTAATGATTATCTCTAATTACGTCTCTCAGGTTTCCATTGTTACTGATTTATGTAGATAAAAACACGCATATGCTTATTTTTTAAAATGGCTAATTACGAAAATGACGTTGTCTTTTGAATGATTCTAAATGCTGTCAGTAATGTGTGCCAGGTCAATAACTGTCTGGATCCACAGGTAAGGGTGTTAACAAAGAGTGAGGGCCATATGTAGGTGAATTTCAGTGTTAGCGACCGGTAAATAGCCATGTACAATGTAGGTAATGCCAAACGCAATTGCAAAATAAGGAATCGCTAAAAATAAGGGAAACCAGTTCGCGACTCCTTAATTTGCGAGTAGCACACACCGAATCCCTAAATAGTGAATCGCCAAATAAGAAATCCTTAAAATAAATCGCAAATCGATGAACCAAAAATCACTAGTACCGATTTTTCAAATATTCGTTATTTAGGAGTCGCAAATTACCACGGACTCAAAGCAGGCAGTAAGCAGGTGCACTGCATTTAAACAGCCCCAAAATGCAACAGTGTGAACACAATGGCGGCCCTCTATGTCATTACAAGGCGGCTTCGGATGCAAGCAGCAGGACTGAGGATCTGGAGACGGGAGGAACGCGTGTACAGACTGCGCATTATATTATTCCAACTGACTGAGTCTGAAATCCATGAGAGGTACAGGCTTCACCCCCAAACCATCCTAGACCTGATACGGGTCCTGCACCCACTCCTGGAGCATTAGACACCAAGGGCGCACGCTATACCACCACATGTCCAGGTGCTTTGTAGCCTGCACCTACTTGCATCAGGTAGTTACCAGGGGGTGATAGCTGTGGCAGGTGGTGTGTCACAGAGTTGCCTGCCTGTTTCTTCAACACTTTCCTGGATGCCGTGATGCAAAGAATGCACCACTACATACGGTTCCCCAGCACACAGGCGGAACTGCATAAAACCAAGATGGATTTTTATCAAAAGGCACAGTTCCCACATGTAATAGGGTGCATTGATTTTTTTTGAAACTTTTTTTATTGGCATTTGTTAGTACAGTTGTTACATATCAGTATTTGACCGCATTAACATGAAGAATGTGTGTCCAGTCAGGTGATATCAATCTTGACATTTACGATTACTTCGGCTTCAGTTATATGCAGTATGTAGTGTAACAGGTGTTTGCCAAATCAAGTAATAGGGTGCATTGATGGGACACACATGCCAATCTGCCCACCTGCAGCTACAGAGTACATATATCGGAACCGCAAATCTACACATTCTATCAACGTGCAGGTAATTTGTGATGCGGACAACATCATCACCGACATCGTAGCCAAATTTCCAGGGAGCACCCATGACTCCTACATATTCAGGAACAGTGGGATCTACACACGTCTTGCTAGTGGCGAATTTGGGGAAGGATACCTGCTAGGTAAATCAATGTGACACACCCTGATATATACCTTGGATGAATGTGTTGGTGACTGTTATTAATGACTCTTCCTTTCTCACTCAGGTGATAGCGCATATGCCGTGCGGGCATTTATCCTGACACCTTATCTCAACCCATCTTTCCCAAGTGAGAGGAGATTCAATGTGGCACATAGATCTACGCGCAACATTGTTGAGCGCACTTTTAGGTTCCTGAAAAGCAGGTTCCGCTGCCTCCACAAAAGTGGAGGTGCACGGCAGTACCACCCTATCATCTGCTGTAAAATAATAGCAACATTAGATTAGATTAGAATACTTGTAAACTGCATGGCTGCCTCGGCAAAGAGGCGTCCCAGCGCTGAAGCAAGATGAGAAGGGGTACAGCCGAGGGATTAGAGTTGAGAAAAGAGCCATGTCTTCACAAGCCGTCTGAAGACTTGGTGGTCAGAGATGCTGTGTATGTGTAAGGGAAGGGAGTTCCATAAGGTAGGGGCCAATCGCCTGAAAGAACAGCCACCAGATCAGGCCCTTCGGATGCGTGGAATATGAGCGAGCATGAGATTAGCTGAACATAGTGCACTCGGTGGGGAGTAGAGGGTGCACATGTCACTCAGACTATCTGGACCGATACCGGTCAGAATCTTGTGCACGGTGCAGAGTGCCTTGAAGTGGACTTGATGTGCAAGGGGCAGCCAATGCAGACGAAGGAGAAGATTTGAGACATGGCTGTACTTAGGGAGAAAAAAGATGGCACGTGCTGCAGCGTTCTGAACCCGCTGCAATCGGTTCACAACAGCCTTATTAGAGCCAAGGAGAAGCATGTTATAGTAATCCAATCATGCCAATATGGACGCTTGGATAATCAGCTGCCGATTTTTGGCATTAAATAGACTGAGCATCGGTTTAAGGCCGCGTAGCAGCCCAAAACATTTCCCTGCCACTGATTTGGCATGCATCTCAAAAGTAAGATCTTTGTCGAGCATAATGCCCAGGTTTCTCACTGCAGGTTTAGGGGTCGGAGGGACTCCAAGGGCTGAAGGCCATCATTCATTGTCCCAGAGATGGGAGTCTTTGCCAATAAGAAGGTTCTTAGATTTCGCAGAGTTCAGCTGCAAGAAGTTAGCTGTCATCCATTCTACAATGGCCAAAATGTCTTCTTTAAATTTCGCTCTGTCCTGGCTGGGATTGTTAGACAAGGTGATCACCAATTGGGTGTCGTCAGCGTACGACACCAAGAAGATTCCCCTTGCTTTGACCATCCGTGCCAGTGGACTCATGTATATATTAAAGAGCGTAGGGCTCAGCGCCGTGCCCTGAGGTACCCCACAGTGCAGAGGATGGGTGCGGGAGGTAAAGGGAGGGGCTATCACTTGGAAGGTCCGATCGACCATGAATGAGGAGAACCACAATAAGGCTGTATTACTAATCCCTATCTTCTCCAGATGGTGGAGCAAGATTTTGTGGGAGACCGTATCAAATGTCGCACTCAGATCCAGCAGGACCAAAGCTGAGGTCCTGCCAGCATCCGCTATGAGTTTCAATTGTTCTACCACCGTCAGCAATGCATACTCAGTGATATAGCATGGTCGGAAACCATTTTGAGAGTTATCAAGTATATGATTAACTTCCAAGAAATGAGTTAGCGTCGAGTTCACATGAGCTTCCAGAATTTTGGATAAAAATGAGAGCAGTGATATTGGACGATAGTTTTCTGTCTTGGAGGTGTCCAATGAAGGTTGTTTAAGTAGCGGGACCGCTTTTGCATTTTTCCAAGATTTTGGGATCACCGCCGAAGAGAGGGATAAAGTCAGTAGATCAAGGCATTTCGGTAGGAGACCCTTTTGAACTTTATTAAAGGCCTCCGGTCTAAGGATCTGGAGATCCTGATTTAATTTTGATCACTAGTCCCTCTAGGTCTTTGAGGAGGATGTTGGGTAGAGATGTGAGCGAAACGGTCTCAGAGCAGATGTGCATATTCCTCTCATTGGTGTCATGAGTTCCAGTGTGATCAAAGTTATGGTAGATGCCCTCCACCTTCTCGAGGAAGAAATTTGCCAGCTCCTCACATTGTTGGCTGGAGGAAATGATACTGCCCGGTGCCGAGGGAGGGGTGACCAGATCCTTCAGAAGAGAAAAAATGGTTTTACTGCGATTGGTGCTGGTGGTAATCAGGCTGGAGTAGTGGGCTGCTCTAGTTTTATGCACTGTGGTAGGATTTGGTAGCTGCTCTATACAGTGATTTAGCCTGCAGGTCATATGTACGTCTCCATGCTCTTTCTAGAACTTTGCATTTCTTCCTAGCTAGGGTCAACTCCTCGTTGATCCAGGCGTTGGCCCAGGTTCCTTTAGAGTGAGTGAGTTTGAGAGGAATGCAGACATCTAGGGCTTGGGTTACCCATCTATGAAAGAGTGCATCAGCCTCTTCCATATTAGAGGATCTATCTGGTGGTTTTGTATTCAAGGCTGTGAGAAAAGCCTCCTGGTCAAATTTATGCCACAGCCGTTTCAGTGAGGGGGGCTGATTAGACTGGGACCTAAAGTCGACCAGTGTTAGTCGCATTAGGATCAGAGAATGATCTGTCCAGATCATGGGGAGAGGTGTTAGAACTTCCAGTGACTCAAGGTTAGAAAAAACAGGATCAAGGAGGTGCCCGGCGCTATGCGTAGCGCCGGGAACCAATTGGGTCAGTTGGCAGGCTGCCAAGTCTCCTAAAAGGCTAAGAGTGTCAGGGGATTCTAGCATTTCCAGGTGAAGATTCAGATCACCTACAATATTAAAATTGGCAGTCTGAAGAGCGAGGATTGAAGTGTGCCACGCTGCATAACCTTGCCACAAAGAAAGGAACAGCAGTGGAACTAACCGACTCAGAGGATGAGGGTGAGGATTGTCCACAGCCAGAGCACAGCGCAGCAGGTGTGGCATTGGCACCAGATGGGAGACACAGACGGGCTGAGATCACACACAACTATTTCTGAGTAAGTAATGAGACAAAGCCAGTAACTGTAATTGCGTGACGGTGTTTTATTAACCTTAACTCAGGCAATAGCACAGCACACCGCCACACCATGAAGGCCTCAACATGCCATGCCAATATTCACTAAACATTCAAAAGGTGAAATGGGTTACATCACCCGTCTCACAATGCCAGGTGATGGCTGTCATTATTTCCTGCGCCCACGCCCAGCACTGACGCGTTCCCTGGGCACACTATCCTCCCTGGCGGTCTGTCCTGTGGCAGCTCCGTGCCTTTCACTGCGCCTCCTGGACTCAGTTATCAGGGGTGTGATGCTGCTGCAGCTAGTTGCCTCCTCATTGTCCCCCCCATCCCCTGCACCTGTTGTGGCTATTTGGGCTATCTGGAGCACTTCCAGAGCACTGGTAACTGTGACCAGCCCCCTTGCAACATCACGGCTGCAGTGGGCCATCTCCTCCTGCATGGCCACCGAGCGCCTGCTGAGAACAGAGGTGGCAGTGGAGAGGCGGTTCACCGCCTTGGTGTAGCGGTCCAATTTCTGTCAGTCCCTGTGCCTCGCCACACGATCTTCATCCAGTTGGCTGCACATCAGCCTCACAGCCTCTGATATGTCCCGCATGCCCTCAGCCACAGTGTTGTTCATGCTGTTCATGCCCTCCTTAATATCAAGCATGTGTCTGTTCATGTACACCATCTGGCGTGGAACTGATTTGATGGATTTGCCTTGCAGGCACTGTACCTTCAGCTTATTCCCCTCCAGACCCTGGAATACGCTGGACTCCTCGCCCTGTGCAACAGGACTGGCTACCCTCGATCTGCGGCTTCTGACACCTGTGTGGGCGCGCATGTGGGGGACTGTGTCCCTGCACTGTTCTCATCCTCTCCCAGCATGGAATGTTGGCCTCCCATGCTATCCTCCTCTGACCCCTCCATCTCCTGGAGGCTAGCCACTGTATGCCTCCTGGCTCTCGGTGGTGGTGGCAGTGGGGATGGTGGTGTTGGTGATGGTGGTGACGTGACGGTGGTGTTGTGTGCTCAGCAGGCGACAAGACCTCCTCTTCCTATGTGTTGGCTCTCCTGGGTGCCTTTCCTGTGCCTTTCCTGTGTCCCCTTCAGCAGACTTGCGCGCTGCCTCGCCTGTGGAGACAGAATGTACATTTACTCACTTGTCTGGCAGCATTGGCGTAATAATACATTTCATGATTGCCAATCAAACTGACTGTCCTCCTCTTGCTAATTACTGATGTGTGCCACATGCCTTTGGGTTCAGTGGACTGACTGTTATGATATGTGTTACTTCTGACTACATCTCCCATAATGCATTGCTGGTTTTTTGGAAAACATGTACTGGAGTGGGAATCATACTGGCTCATTGGGGATTGTGGATTGTGGTTGGGGAGTGGGGGGCACAGCATGCTGTGCATGCATCTTACCTTGCCTGTTGCCAGCTCTGGCTGAGCTGTCTGCGTCTCCAATCCCACTCACGCTCTCCGGCTGGAGGTCGGACTCCACCAATAGTTCCAGGGCAGTTGGTACAGGTGCTGTCGATGTCCCACCACCTGTCTGCTGGCTTGCTTGAGCCTTTCAGCCACCCTCTCTTTAGCACATTTTCTGAGGTCATACCAGCGCTTCTTTAGTTCATCTATTGAGCGCTGTGTTACGCCAATTGCATTTATCCTCTCCTGGATCACCAGCCATATTTTCCGCTTTTGGGATTCTGGGACGTGCAGGGAATGTTTGTCAAATAGCTTGTCGTGGTCCTTTGCCACCTCCTCAATCAGGGCCTCTCTGAATTTGTGCTTTCTTTTGCGCTCTCCTGCCTCCTTTTCCTTCTCCTGGTTGTCCATTTGTGCTTTGGTGTATCTGCAAGAAGTTTGCAGAGCAGCTCCTGAGTTGTAAGGTCTGCTCCCTGCCTCTCCCACAGATTCAGCCACAGTGTAGCAGCAGTTGTCAGGCCACTTCCTGCTTGTGATGTCATCAGAAGGCACCGGAATGGCAGTTTAAATAGTTACCGATTTCTTAAAATACCGATTCGTTAATACTGATTCGTTAATACATAATCGCTATTTGGTAATCGGAAAATCGGAATCGGTATTTCATTTTACCGATTTTTACCGATTGGGTATTTGTTACACAAATTATTACCTACATTGGATTTTGCGAGTTCTTAATAGCGATTTGGTAAATCTTATTCACAAAGTCCTACATTTAGATAAATATAGAAACAATAATGAACATAAATAAATGAATATGGATAAATACAGGTGGAAACGAAAAGAAATACCATACAACCAGGAGCCCTATTTAAAATGCTTGAATAATTATAAAACATTCTCTTATTTACAAAAAAAATAATTAAATGTATATGTTGTGTTTTACTCTTTAATAAAAATTAATGTTATATCTTGTATTGATTTTATTTTAATTACATTGTGCATTTATTGTAGTACAAAATTAAAGTTTTCAATCATTGATATTTTTTTAGTGATGTGCATTTTTTAAGCTTTTATTTCACTGTAATTTAGAAACTATTTTTAGTTGCACTTTGTACTATAATAATGGCAAATAATTGTCATTAGATTAAACATATTTACCAGTTTAATATCAATATTTTAGCCCACAATATTTTGGCCCGTGATATTTTTGTTGTTTACATTATACATTTGTAAACTGAATATTTTTGCGCCAAGGTTTTGGCCACACTATTTTTGTACCATATTTTTGTGATCATTATTCTTGTTGTACAACCAAATGCAGGGCCATTTAATTAGTGTTTTGTATAGTGCGAACGTGACCCGTTCGGGTATCAGAGCGCTTTACATCGATAGAAGTTATTTACAAGATTCAGCAATAACAAGTTAAATACAGGATTGTAGCAGGTGATCAAAAAAATACTGTGCAGAGCTAACAAGCTATTTACAAGTTGTAGGAGTGGCAAACAAGAGTACAGTTGGGGGATTTAAAACAAAACGTTGGCAGGAGCAGAGGAAGACTGCACAACTCCAGCCTTAGCCCCTTAAAGTAATTGTGAGGCAAAAATGATGCCACGTGGTAAGCAACGACAATGAAATAAGAATCGCGTGGGTTACATAAATAAAAACAAGATCGGCTAGCCCTGATAGAGCTCAAGTACAGCATATCGCTGGGCTGCTGAAATTGTAGATGGACTAGGAGAGTTTAAGGTAGGAATTTGCACATTAGGAAAGTCTTTGCTTCCTTTTTTAACCTCTTCAGTGCCCATGACGAGCTGGTCTCGTCATGGGCCGCGGTTGCGCTGTGCCCATGACGAGACCAGCTCGTCATAAACCCCGCCCGCTAATGAAACGCCCGGCACAGGGCGGGGAAAGGGGCGGGCACTGAAGGGGTTAATCTTGATAGAGCAGGTATTCTTCTGATGTAAGGCGGCAGCGAGTTCCAGACTCTGGGTGCAGACCCTGAGAAGGCTCTGTTGTATGCTTTTTTGTTCCGGAAGAGGGGTGGTTTCAGCACAAGATCCCTGGCACACCGGGAGTGCCTGCCTCCTCCGTACACCATGATTTTCTGAGGAAGATATGCAGAAGACTTAGAGTGTACTGCTTTGTGAGTGATACAGGCCTGTTTGAGTTGAATCCTGGCTTCGTACGGAAGCCAGTTCAACGCCTTTAGGTGCGGTGAAATGTGTGTTGGATTTTTTTGAGCCTGTTAGGAGTCTTGCGGCTGCATTAAGACATATCTTTAAGGGAGCTGTTGAGATCTTGGGGAGGCCAGATAACGTTGAGCATCCATATTCGATCCAAGAGATACCTAATGCCTGTACTGTCATTTTAAGGTCCGATGTATCTAGGAATGGTTTTAATTTTCTCAGGTAGCTCAGGTGAAACCTTGCATTTTTTGCCAGAGTGTTGATGTTAGCTCTCATATTCAGGTTTTTGCCCAATGTGATTCCTAGTGATTTGGCTGGGTCACTATGGTCGGGATGCAGTTCAGCATGGTGATCAAGTTGGTCCATTCAAGTATGTCAGGGGAGATTTTCTGAGGGGAAATTAGTAGGAGTTCGTTTTTTTGTGAAGCCAGTTTGAGCTGGTTGCTAGCAAGCCATTGAACAATCAGCTTTAGAGTCTCGTCCATTGTTTTGATCTCCTCTAGGGATGAAATTTTGATGTAGATCTGAGTGTTGTCTGCGTACATGAGGAAAGAGATGTTGGCGATATGTAGAATTTCAGCTAATGGTTCCAAATAGAGGTTAAAATAGTTGGGGAGAGAGTTGAGCCTTGGGGGACACCAATCATAATCGGGAAAGGGGAGGATAAATTACGATTAACTAAGAATCTCTGGGACCGGTTCTGAAGGTAGGATTTGAACCATTCCAGATTGGATCCCCCTAGTCCCATCCTATTTTCCAGACGTTTTAATAGCTTGTCATGTTTAACTGTGTCGAACGCCGATGATAGATCCAAAAGAATTAAGAGACATGATTTGCCTTGGTCTTTAGCTTGGATGGCATCATCTACTGTATGGAGAATAGTAGTTTCAGTACTGTGATCTGGCCTGAAACCATATTGGCATTCTTCTAGCAGATTGAATGTGACGATGTGTTTGCTGAGTTGTTGATGCGTACATTTCTCAAGTAATTTAGCTAGTAGAGGAATATTAGATATTGGTTTGAAATTGTCCTGTTCAGCAGGATTCAGTGTGAGTTTCTTTAAAATGGGGATGACTTGACCAGCTTTTAGAGAGTCTGGTATGGACCCTTGCATTAGGGAAGCGTTGATTATTGTGGTCGAGATGGGTATGATAAATTGGTTGGCTGCAGATAAGCAGTTGGATGGGAGCGGGTCATTGAAGTGGTTGTCCGGTTTTATGGACGATTTTTCGATATGGTATGGTCGTCATATAAGTTTAAGGTAGTCCAGTGGGCTTGGTATTTGGGTACCGCCTGTAGGGAGTGTGTAGTAACGTTTGGGGGTGTCACCAAAGGATGTGAGTGGATGATAGTGGCAGAATTCAACTCGTTTTCCAGAGAGTTTTGGCCAAGAAGAAGGAGAACTCATAACAGCTTATTAGAGGTTTCTTTAGAGGTTTTTGCCAGTTTGTTCAATTGCTGTTTGACCATTTGAAAGAGCTTACGAGGTCTGTTCTTAGCGTTCTCCAGTTCCAGCCTAAAGAATTCTTTTTTTGATTTAAGAATGCTCTTATTGTATGCATTTCTGGTCTTTCTAAGACGTTTTAGCTGGGGGGCGGAGGGGTGTTGTCTCCAATTCCTTTCTGTTAGTCAAAGATTTCTCCTTTCATTGTTTAGGAACCCATTGAACCAGAGATTTTTGTATTTAGCCTGAGTTCTTTTTAGTTTTAACGGGGTAAGTGAGTCAATTATATCAGACATTGTTGAGTTGTAGTGGTCTGTAAGTTCGCAGACATTTGATAACTTGGGGGGAGAGGAGAGATCCAGCTCGTATCGTGCTGCCAGCTTCTCATAGTCTAGGCTTTTAGTGTCCCGGAGCCATAGTTTCGGTTTCACTAATTGCACTGGTCTTTTCTTAGGTACGCCCAGTATTTGGAAGGAAATAGCGTGGTGGTCTGACCAGTCACAAGGAGCAATTGAGGTTAGCCTGATCTCCATTTCCTGTGAGATGATCCAGTCCAGCGTGGAGCCTTTCGAGTGAGTTGGTAGAGTGCAGGCTTGAGTAAGTGCTTGGTCAGCTAGGACGTCTTTAAGGATGTTGACCTGAACGTCATTGAGGTCATTCCAATGAAGATTAAAGTCTCCTAGGAATATATCATTGGAGTGGGGGGGAAGACATTTGCTGTAATGATTTCTATGAGGTGGTCGATGAATGGGTCATTTTTACCCGGGGGGTTGTAGAAGGTGTGCAATTTGCACAATCGGTTAGAGGCTTTACTTATGGCTAGAGAGAGATATTCACAGGAGTCAAGAGGGTCGGAGCGGAGCTGGGTAATGGAGAGGTCGGAGCGATGGATGCAAGCGATACCTCCCCGTTTTTTTATTTGTCTGTCTAGCTTTACGATGTTGTAGTTTGAAGGAACCAATAGATCCATGCAGGGCGATGATGCTTCGTTGAGTCATTCTTCGGTTAAGATTGCCACGTCAACTTCTTGACTCAGGATGAGTTTGGCAATGTCAGAGGCATGCTTCACTGCTGATCTGCAGTTAAGTAGGAGACCAGAGAGCGGAGACACGGAGTTCCCCGGGTTATGTTGAGGGTAGAGGTGGATAAGGGTACTTGTTTTAGATTGCTGCTGCTCACCCCGTTGTTTCTACATATGGATTTGCTGTTCATGTTAATTGAGACCGTATTGATTTTGTTTTCGCCTTCCTTGTCAGTGGGATTGGAAGCGGCAGGATAGAAGAAGAGCTAGTGTTTCATGCTCTGATAGATAGTTAAGTTGATTGCGAGGGCGATAGTGTCTATTTGCCAGTGGCAGTGGTTGAAGGTATGGCTTAATTTGCGAGTTGAGTACTGATTTTTGACTAAGCTTGATTTTAGAGAGAGAGTGTTCGGTAAGGAGTAGGAGGTTCCTCAATTTGAGAATTGCGTTATGAATGCTCTGAGCTAGGCTGGCTCTTCGGAGGTTTAGAGCTTCAAGGTCCGTTAGCGTGGGCAGTCCTAGTGGCGAAGGGACAAGGGGAACTGGGCTTGGTGTGGCAAAATCAGGGTTCCTGATAGGGGCGTTGGAGTTCAATCTCCCAGTGGCTGCATCTCTGTGTAGAGACGTGACCAGGGGGCCTGTTTTTCTAAGCAGGGTGGTCGAGAGGCCTTTAGGGGGGTAGGCGACGACCTCTGGATGGTCTGAGTGCTTTCCGCTAGGGATGTGGGATGGAGACGATGATTGGATGGTGAGGTTATAGGCGTTGCCTTTTTTGAGAGAATGAAGTGGTGCAGTAGCTGGTACTCTATTGGATTTATTGAGAGATTGAGGTGGTGAGGTAGGTGGTATTCTATTGGATTTGTGGGGGAAGCTTCCCTGAGCCCCATGCTGAATGGGACATCACATTGGGAGATTAGAGCCAGACCTTTTTGGTTTGGTGCACATGAGCGGGAGGCCCATACCCCACGAAACTAACTTTGAGCTGTAGCGGACACTGCTCCGACATGCGTTAGGTTGAGACAGGGACACTGGGGGTGTGTTAAAGAATGGGGGGCAAGCACCTGCTCTTTTAGGTTAGGGAAATGCACATCAAATTTATTGAGATCCTTGTGTGGAGCTTGGATCAGAACAGTGCCATCCTTATAGAGTGTGACGTTAAGGTCAGCTCTTAGGTATTGTGAGGGAGCAATCATAATTCTGGTGCCATAAGGAATGTTTCTGGTTTCAATAACGTTTAGTAGGTTTATTATGGCTGTTCGTCATAGTGCTGTTTTCCTGGTGTAGAATAGTAGGTCATTTTCAATTATGCCATTTTCCATGTTGTAGTATGGGTCGCAGATCAGAGTCTCAGGGTGTCTTGTCAGGAGATTGTGTTTGAAGGCTTTTGAGGCGGAATTGGATAGGTTGGGGGCATATGAGATAGTGTAGGAGTTACGTCTTGCAGCTTTCAGGCATGTTCCTGCCATACTGGTGGGAGTGGTTCTAGGTTGGTTGAAGGAATAATTTCTATCCGCTTTCTCAGTCAATAATCCTGGACAGAGGATACTGAGCGAGAGTTATGCAGAGTAGATGGATCTGTCCGCTATCGATATGACTTTCCTAGATCACTGGTCGGGATGTCCAAATGCAGTGTGATGAGGTGGTGGGTGCACCCATCGCAGAGTGAAACTAAGAGTAGTGAGGCTGCTATTCTGGTGAATTCCCTACCTGTGTTGTAAGAGGTTATCAGGAGGTCACTATGATATGTAGGGTACGCAAATAGATCCAGTAGTATTTGTATTTATTTATTTATTTATTTATATCTAGGATCCGAGGTGAAAGGACCACAATTCTAGTCTCAAGGCCCTCTTTCCTGTGTATGAGAGCATTTAAAGATGGTCGCTTCTTTGTAAGGGTGTCCAGACTACAAGTCCTACTTCAGTTTCTTGGGTCATATGTAGCTAGGGCCTCTTTCCTTTCTTGCTGCTGGCTAACCCTGTGAATGGGAAAAGGGATCAACCACGCATTTATAGTCTGATGTACTTCATATACTATTCATTTCATTCAGCTGATTTTGAGTTGCCCAAGTTAAATTCACAGATGTGTTTGATTGGACTGTAGGGGTATTGGGAAGCTCTCTACCCATTTACCATTTCAATTCCAAACTAGGCACACACAATTGTGGATGTCTACGTTATCTGTGCACAACTGCTGATGACCTCAGTGGCGCAAGGTAACCCATCTCCAAATCAGTCTCGAAATGAGTGGCCAAAGCTCAAACCGGGAGCGAGCAGGCAGGCGGGGTCACAGATGGGGAGCACAGCCCGCCTCCAGGCCGGATCCAGCTGGGTAAAACGTGGCACCGGGCATTGCCCTCCAGGCCCAGCAGAAGGCAATCCCAGGGCAATATCCCACAGGATTGAGGCAGCAGGCAGTCGGTGGCCTCAAGCGTGAAGGCCGACCACAAAAAACAAGAGACCACCCCTCAGCAGGGTCTGCAGGTGGCCCACCACAGGACAGCACTCTGCAGGACTGATGCAGCAGGCGGTGGCCTCAAGCGGGAAGCATGGCCCATTCCAGGGCCGCACCCGACCAAGGAAATCGAGAGACTGCCCCATGGCAGAGTCTGCAGGCGGCCGACCAGGGTGCGCGATGGCCGGCGGTCACAGGAGCACTCACCCGGTCCTAGTCGTCGCTGTTCCTCCACGGCAGTCGAGACAATGCCACCAGCCCAACGCCACAGGGGATATCCAACGGTTCGAGCTTCACCCTTCTCTCCGGTGGCACGACCCAGCAGCCGGCGACGAGGCAGAGGCGGCGATGCCAGGCAGTCCCTGCATACCCAGAAGGGGAGCAGAGTCAGAACAAAGACCCATCAGCGTTGAAATTGTAGGGACAGAGTTGCAGTGAGAGCCAGGGGGGTGGATGACAGGGTTGAACGGGAATATCAACTGATTTGGTAATCTCCAACCCAGAGCTCACTGGATGGGCTCCTGTACGGCGGCCATCTTTAAAACCAAATTGTTTGATACCTATGCATTTCAACCATTTTTGTCAACAGAACCTGACATGTATGTGGACAGATGGACATAATATTCCAGCGACTCAAATCTTTGTATTTTATTTATTCGCTGAGCATCGCAATTGAAATACTGTTACATTAAAGGTAAAAGAAACCTGTTTTCTAGAGCGAGGGCGGCAAGGGAGGTATATTACGCAATCACTACTGTGAGAACCACATATAATATGTGTTAAGAGTGAAGAAAGTTTATTTCCACCCTTTATACATCTCAGTCAGCACTGTCTTCCCCCAGATGAGCAGACCCCACCTAACCTCCACTGGCCTCGCCCAGTTTCCATCCAGCATAAGTCACCCAGGATTTCAAACACATTTCACAGAACTTGGGGATGTGAATGTAAAGCCAAGACCCTCTTTTAATGACTCAAATTCTTGAAAGTTCACCCAAGTCTGGAGAGTGCTGCCATTAGGAGCAGGCCAGGCTTCTCAGCAAATGGCTGCCAGTGTATTTATGGAGTCCTGGTGGCTGCTTGCAAGGCATGTGTCTGCCGGAAGAAGGGAATGAGGGTGGCTGAGGCTAGAAGCAATTGGATAGCTGGCTTGGCAACCCCCCTTGAATTATCTGGGCAAGGGACAGGCAAATTCTTTGTCCACCTTTCCTCCCCAGCTACTTTTTCCCATGACACTCCATTGCTGATTCCTGTTTTATCTACTCACCCAACTCTTAATTTAGGAGATAAATTGTAAGATGGTGTGATGGATCGTTGATTATTTGTGTCATATTTTGGGCATTTGTTGTGGGAGAGGCTCATGAACGACTTGGATATAGATAGACACGCTTGCACCCCTCATCAAATTCATAAAGAATGGTTGTCTGTACCCCAAGTGTGTCCTTTGGCACTCAATGGTGTCAGCGGCCTGAAGCAGCACTCGTATGGCTATTTCTTTCCCCTTGCCAAGTAATCCATATTAATGCCCTCCCAAAAAAACAGCCATAGGTCAGTTTGTTCTGAGGCCCTCTCAGATCACTGCACCCCCTCCTAAATACTTGGAGAACAAGCATTTGCAATGCAATAGGTCTCGCATTCATGCGAGTTTGAGCTATTGGCTTTGTAAATGACAATTTATTTATATTTTATTTTTTAAAACATAAATAAAAGGTGTTGTCATTTACAATAATAGCAAATGCGAGACATATTGCATTGTAATAAAGGGCCTTCCCGACTGCTTGTTAAATTGTAAATATCAGAAGAAGAGACCGGCCTGCGATGTCTTTGAAGTAGTGATAAATGGTGCAGTGAAGAAGATGTGTAAGTGTTGTAAATTATACTGACACAAAGTGCGAAGTGAGAGCTACATATGATCCGAGCTATAAACACTAACAAAGCGCTCCAAAACCTTTCACTCTGTGATTACACTGTCGCGGCTCAGGAGAATGAGCGGGGGGTATTTCCTGCCCTCTCTGTGATTTGAGTGTGCAGTGTGGCATTGAGTGATGTCATTGCTATCTTTAGCCTAATAAAAACACTCCAACTGTACTAGGACCCTGGCTTCACCTTCTGGTTCAGGGCAGGCTGTGCTTTATGGCAGGCATGGAGGGAGGGAGGAATGGTTTCGGCTGCAGCTACGGCCTTGTACAGTGCCCCTGCTATTACTAGTGAGCGAGAGATGCTGAGGTGGTGGTATTGGTGGTGGTACTGGTATTGATGGTGGTGGTGATATTGGTGGTATTATTGATGGTGGCGGTATTTGTGGTGGTGGTATTGGTGGTAGTATTGGTGATGGTAATGGTATTGGTATTGGTGGTGTTATTGATATTGGTAGTGGTGGTGGTGGTGGTATTGTTATTGGTGGTGGTATTGGTACTGGTCGTGGTGGTTTTGGTGGTGTAGGTATTGGTGGTGGTATTGGTAGTGGTGGCAGTATTGGTGGTGGTGGTGGTTTTGGTAGTGGTATTGGTGGTAGTAATGGTATTGGTGGTGGTGGTACTGGTATTGGTGGTGTTATGTGGTATTGGTGGTGGTGGTATTGGTGGCGGTATTGTTATTGGTGGTGGTATTGGTACTAGTAGTGGTGGTATTGGTGGTATTTGTGGTGGTGGTATTGGTGGTATTAGTGGTGGTGGTATTGGTAGTGGTGGTGGTATTGGTATTGGTGATGGCGGTATTGGTGGTGGTATTGTTGGTGGTATTGGTGGTGGTGGTATTGGTGGTGCTGGTGGTGGTATTGGTGGTGATATTGGTATTGGTGGTGTTGGTGGTATTAGTGGTGGTATTGGTGGTGGTATTGGTGCTGATGGTAATATTGGTGGTGGCGGTGGTATTAGTGGTGGCATTGGTGGTGATAGTATTGGTGGTTATAGTATTGGTGGTGGTATTGGTGGTGGTGGGATTGGATTGGTGGAGGTGATGGTATTGATGGTATTGATGGTGCTATTGGTGGTGATGGTGGTATTGTTGGTGGCATTAGTGGTGGTGGTGGTTTTGGTATTGGTGGAGGGGGTGCTGGTATTGGTGGTGGTGGTATTGGTATTGGTGGTGGTATTAGTGGTGGTGGTATTGGTGGTGGTATTGGTGGTAGTATTGGTGGTGGTGGTGGTATTGCTGGTGGTGGTATTGGTGGGTGGTCATGGTGGTATTCGTGGTGGCATTGGCGGTGGTATTGGGGGTGGTATTGGTGGTGGTATTGGTGGTGGTATTGTTATTGGTGGTGGTGGTATTGGTAGTGGTGGTGTATTGGTGGTGGTGGTAGTATAAGTGGTGGTATTGGTGGTGGTTTTGATGGTGGTGGTGGTATTGATGGTGTGATATTGGTGGTGGTATTGGTGGTTGTGGTGGTATTGGTCATATTGGTGGTGGTGGTATTGGTGGTGGTGGTATTGGTGGTGGTATTGGTAGTGGTTGTGGTATTGGTGGTGGTGGTGGTATTGGATTAGTGGTGGTGGTATTGTTGGTATTGGTATTGGTGGTATTGCTGACGGTGGTGGTAATGTGGAAATATACCTTTTTAGGGGTACACTGGTGCAGGGTCACCCTTTTGTCCACGGGTTCAAAAACGAACAAAGTAGAGATCAGCACTGAAGTAGGAATAAACAACAAGTTTAATAATCACTCATGAGTGGGACCACGTCCACACAGCACTTGAGAGTGCTGGAGGAGGTAGTACACTGAAGTTACAGAACACAGAGCTTTTATACAGTTTTTCTGCAGTGTAAGCACGTGAACAGAAATAGGAAGAGCAAGTTTTGGAAATAGTTATCAACAAAGAAGGGCAGATAAAAACGACATGGCCAGCAAGTGGGAGGGGGAACAGAAAGGCTTATGGCAGCAACAATTTATTGACAGTCAACAGATGTACTGACAGCTACAAACTCTCAGCATATACATTGCTTTTATCTGAGTCAGGAAGTCAACTAAAATAGATAGCACAGGCAGGAAAAGACGAGCAGCAGAGGGCAGGAGAATTACGAAGGAAAGGAAATGAACACCTCAGCCAAAATGGCTGCAGCTTATGCCAAATAAAATATTACACATTTTCCACAGACGGCCCTTTTGGCAGAAGCTAAGACATTTTCTTATGCTTTATAAGGGGTATGATAAATGTTATACATATCAATTAGCATCATGTTGCGGACTTCTTGTTCTATTGCTAAACGGGCATTTACATTTTGGACATTTGTTTTAAATGGTAGACAAGTAGTACAAGTGGAAATGCAGAGGGAACAAAGAATCTGTCTGGTTGACTACAGAGACATCGATTGCACGTTTTCTCCTACTACCAGCATAGTGATCGAACAATTGCAAATCTTGATGGTAGGTTGGGGGAAGCTAAAAACCCAGGTGGTAGAAGGAAGGCTATGTAACAGGTACCAGACCAGCCTGGAGGTAGGAAGTAGTATACCTTAGTTCCACAAACATAATAAGTGTGACATGATGCAAGGAAGCTGCTTCGGCCTCTTGCAGACATCTGCAACACTGCAGTTCAGTTATTGTGGCCCACTGGGACATCACCTGTACTTTGTACACAAAGGGGGCCAGTGGTCATGGCAACAGATATAACAAGGGGTCCATTTCCTTTAGCCGACCTAGAATTTGAATATACACTGTTTGTTGCTGCACTTCTTTTACTATATTCTTCTATTTCTAAAGCAGTCCCTTTTGCTTGTGGGTCCCCATCTTTGTTGGGGTAACCGACTTTGTTCATTAGAGGCATATAGAAGTTTGAACCAAGCTGGGCATGAGCCATTGTGAGAGAATGGCAGCGGTGACAACAGGATTCCTTTTATGTTCTGATGAGGAGGAATCTTGCCACAAACCCAACATTTAGTAGCATTGCTTAGCTGGTGTGCCTGATGCAACATTTGAAGAAATTAATTGTTTCTCAGATTTTGCCGGTATCCCGGTTCATGTTGCGGCAAATCAAAATGATGGTGCTCTTTTGCAGCAAGTGAAGTAACTGTAATGTTAGGTAAGGAGGCTCCAGGCATTACTTCCTTCACTACCTACATTACAGCAGCGATGATGGCAGCAGTCAAAGTCAGACCAAGGATGCAGATTGTATAGCCGTTGCACATTGTCGCAGCGATCTCCTTCTTAGGCGAGCTCATTTTGATCAGCGAACAACAAAACAGATGGTTCCCTAAGGTCCTGGGCAGGCCTTGGTTTCTTCACTAACATTGAGACGAGTAGTCACTAATAAGCTACCCACCTATGTAGTCAGTCTTTAACCACCCAGGACAGTGGCTCAAACAGTCTCTTTCTGCGATGAAATGTCTTTCTTCCTGGATCGAAGCAGATATCTAGATGTACCAGGGTTCGTGTGGTCCGGGAAGACTTCCTCAGATCTTTCAGGTGACACAGATCGTCCTTTCTTGGTGACCAGGATGTCGCGGTGCTCTGTCAACGCAGCTGGGCTCACGAGGGCATGCGGCATGGAATCGCCAGGCCTTCACCCTGCGACCTGTCTGGAAGAACTTCCCGTACCTGCTGATAAACAGAAGACAAGCTGTCAGTTAACTGGGACAAATAGTCACTCATCAACACATGGGGTACTGAAGCATTCCTCAATAAAGATACAGGAAGCAGGAGTGTAGATAAAAGTAGGTTTAATCCATATAGAGATCCCATCAATCCAGCGCCTTATCCAACAGCAACTTCCAGTTTACATTTCAATCACATCTACCTAGAATCCAATGAAGACATAGATGACACTACTAACATTATTAATCTAACATCCAATAGTAAGATGAGGCATTGTATGTGTATGCCATACTCATGACATACTACAGGTACCTCATATATAAGGCGAGGCTTAGGGACCCCCACATATTCATGGGCTTCTCAAAGAGTATTTCATGCTGTGTAAGGCCTGACTGTGTATGTGATATCGATCTGATGGAAAGCAGAGCTAGGGACAGTGCATCAGGCCATTTCAAAGACATGGAAGCCTGTATTTTATCCCATTTAAATTTCAGGGTGGAGTTGTAACGCTCCACCAGGCCTGCTGACTGTGGGTAAAAAGCGACATGAAATTTCTGCTTAATCCCCAACCCTTCATGACATATTCTACAACTTGCCCAATGAAATGAGGTCCGTTGTCCATTTGCAAGATTATACTGGAGACAGACCAAACAAGACTGGACTATATTTTTAGCAGTGCCGGCAATATCAGGATGATCCCAGACTTGCACAAGTTGTTTTGCTATTGAGGATGCACCAACATGTGCTGGCCCATGGGCCATGTGAATCAAGGGATATAAGTAGGCTGTGGGTAACTTCCATTTGGTCATATCTTTATTCCTCCAACAGTCCTCATCATCCAGTGTTCCCTCCTTAGACCATTGATCTAGTTCATCAACAGAAGCAGATCGCTGCATGTCCAGCACTTCCTGCCTGGCATGATGCCAACGTTCAGCTTGTGACCTCACCACATACAAGGAGGTGGTACTTCGCTGCATTGCAGTCTCACGGGCTGTGTGATCCTCAAATGCATTTACCTGCTCCTATTTTATCAGTCACTTTCTTGTGTGCACTACATTTAAGAATTGCTACTTTCTTAGGATAGGTTAGGGCAATAAGAAGATTATGCACTAATTCTCCATGCACTATCTGTGTCCCATGTGAGGTGAGGAAACCCCTTTCTTTCCATAAGCGACCGAAATTGTATGCCACCCCAAATGCGTACTGGCTGTCGGTAAAAATATTGACAAGTAAGTCTGTAATAAGCTCACATGCTCTTGTTAGTGAGTGTAGTCTGGAGTTCCTAATACTGGTGCAGAACAAAGAGCTTGGCGTGACTGTTGGAATGCATTCTGACATTCAGTAGTCCATGGGAAAGGCATTGGAGTGTCTTTAGTCAAAAAGGGCCAACAAAGGTTTAATAATGTGTGAAAAACTGCCTACAAAAAGAAGTGAGGCCAATCAGTGCACAGACATCCTTCTGAGTACGGGGCACAGGAGTATCCAAAATAGTCTGAATGCAATCTGATGTGGGTGCACGTCCCTCCTTAGACAGGAGGTGACCTAAATAGGTAACCTGCTATCTTCAATATTGCAATTTATTTCTAGAGACTTTGTGATGATGGGAGGCAAGAAATAGGAACAATAACGGTGTTCCTTCTTCACACTAGGTAAGGACGCCAGAGCGGCATCCTGATTGATAAGACAGGATCTCTCAACCATTGGATAATTGTTATGTAAAATAACACGCACAGGAGAACAACATATTGTGGCACGAAAATATTTAAGCATATCGATACCCACAATGTTGTCCGACGTGTTAGGGGAAAGCAGAAATGGACATGCTGCAGTGAATTTATCAAGCCGGAATTCAAGTGGCTGTGAAAGTGGGCTAGGTGTAGGTGTCCCATCGAATCCTGTTGATGTTATCATTGTGCCGGACAGGAGAGCCCTAGGAACTAATTTTTTAGACAGAGCACTACGGGTAGCCCCTGTGTCAACCAGAAACCGATCTGTAGATCCCAAGACGCTTGCATCAACATAAGGACCCATTTGATCTACTGGTACCTCAACCGGTTCCTTACACCGTCCTAGGCATGTGTAATCAGAATCTGCAAGGACCTCATCTGAATAATCAGACATTTGATATTGATTTTGTCTATCAAAAGTATTCGAGTAATTTGGTCCTTGTTCAACTGTCTCAAACCTGGGACGAGCTCCTGTACATCCCCTTCTTCCTCAATTCCCTTGGGCGTCTTCTCACACTACCTTTTCCCTGTTGGTGCTGCTGACCTCGCAAAAGAGGGCACTCAGAACGCCAATGCCCAGTCTCTTTACAATAAGCACACTGATCAGGGGACAAATTTGCTCGAGGGAAAGGGGGTGCACCAGGTGTATACATTACACGTCCTCCTCTACCACCGCCCCTAAATGGTGGACCATATACTTGAGCCAACATAACTTTTGTCTTTAATTTTTTAACCTTCTTATCCTCCCTGCCTTTTGCTTCCTGGTGCTCATAATATTGGGCCATGGTCAAAAGGGAAACTGGGGAAGACGTGGTCCAAGAACTCTCGCTGGCCTTTAAGCGACTAGCTATTTCTGGTAACATATTAGCGACAAATGTATCAACAAACAAATGTTTACCCGTATCATCGGCCAATGACTGACCACTAAAATCATGGAATGTCTCCTCAAACCTTGAAAAGAAGTCAGAAACTAACTCATTATTTTTCGGTATACAGGACGCTAACGTAGTCCACTCTATTTTCTTAGGGGGTATGAGAGTCTTTAACTTAGTCACAATAGCTTTAGGAAGATCTAATATCTCCTCCTGCGGTTTCTGCGCAGGCTCCCTTTCCGCATCTATTCTTTCTAATTCCACCCAGGTATCATCAAATGCCGCATTGTCATCTATTTTACATATTGTTCTCCACATTTCAGGGGGCAAACATAAGTCCAGAGAACATATCAATATCTGGCAAGGTCATAGTGCAGGAGATAATGGCTCCTTCCATCTCCTTATAGAAGGTGGCAGGATTTTTCCGGGAGTCGGGCAAAGCAGCTTTAAGAGCCATCACATCAGCTCTACTTCAAGGAGTATAAACCCAATATATAAAATATCCCTTTGGCTCTAATTCCTGAGAAATTTGTCTATAATCAAATATTACCTCCCAAAGGAATTTTTCTACAAAATAAAATTGCTCTGCACTGTTCCACTGTTGAACCATAGTTACAATGAGCGATGCCGCGTAAGGCTGGCGAGCCTCCTCCCTAGCAGCAGCTTTTAATTTATCTTTTTCTGCTTTAGTCAAAGTCGAGCGATTCTGTCACCCATCTTGTTTATCTTGTTCTTTGTCATCTGAAGACAAATGCTCATCGTCAGAAGCCTGATCAGGGGCACTTGGAGTGGGGAATTTATACGGGGGTGGGGGGGCGTTCTAATAGGGTGCAGTCATCTGAGGTTTATTAAGTATAGGATAAGTAGGGCGCCTAATCGGATACTGGCCATTTACCTCTAATCGATGTTCCCTATCTTCTTTTTCTATTTTTTTCCTTTTTTTTTTATTCTAGCACTTTTTGATATATCGTTTTTCGTTGTTCTTTTTCTGCCATAGCTTCTGCTCTTTTCGCTCTCTTTCGTACTTTTTTCTCCCACATACGCACATAATCAAACATATCCTGTCTATTTTTTCTTTCAAATAAACACTACTCTACATATTGAACCTTTTTAAAATCAAATGACCCATTCCAGGCCATTGTAGATCAGAATCTTTCTTTGTGTATTTGTTCCACAGTATACTGTACATTATGGAAGAAATACCATATTTGACATATATGTCTTTATTAGGTGTCCCCTCTAGGAGAGCCGGCTGACTTTTTTCTAAACTTTGTTTTGGTACCACCAGAGCAGCAACACCACCTACAGAGTGTGCTGAGAACAGGCATGCTTCACCAAAAATGTTAAAATATTATCACTTCAAATACTTCAAAAGGAGAAATATCTCCACATTACCTGCCTTCAATTTTTGCAAAAAGTGAATCACAAATGCAATCAAAAAGCCCAGGCTTAACAAATCAAGAGTGCCGCTTTAGCGACCTTACCAGACAGAAGTCTCCAACTCACACCTGCTGATCCCTGGTGGACCTAATGGTCACTACAAAAGTGCGCCAACGAAAACCCCAGTTGAGACCGACACCACCTGGAGGGTCAAATCAGGAAAGCCGGAAAAGTCACGTCGGCCTGCAAAGACAAAGGTCTCCTCGTGCAATGGGCTTCCTCAGTGAAATTCCAATCCTCCATCAAGACCACTCCTTTGGACGGCCGCGTTTCCAATGGGGTCCCACATTGGGCGCTGTTAGAGTCGGGGATCTCTGGTTGGCGCAAGGTTGCCCTTGTGTCAAGCAGGAACCCTCTCCTCCACGTCAGGGCGCAGGATAACCCCTTGCGAATGACCCTTGCTCACCCTCTAGGTGCGTGGCGTGAGCAGCCAAGGCGATTCCTCAGGCGTTGTTGGTTAAGCACTTACAATCACACACACAGTAAATACATCAATCCCCCCAGAAACGGACACCAGACTTGGATATATATAAAAATACGCTTCTTTATGTAAAAATAGGTATATATATCTCAGCAGACTTATCACAAGACCAATAACGTTTTCGCTATGCCACCAGGTTGTCAAGCAGGCAGATGTTCTTTCTTCGTAGTTTCAAATGGGTACTTTGTAGTCTCTCGCAAATGTTACTTGTAGTTTCCAGTACTCACAGAGGTCGGCTCCTGCGAACGGGGAAATAAGGCGTTGCGGGCCCGAGCCCGATACTGGAACTTCTTTCGTGATGTGGAGAGTCGGCACAGGTCGGTGCGACTCTCAGCTTGGGAAGTGTTCTTGGGTCCTCAATCAGCAGGTGTGGGCAAGTAGGCAGGCGCGGCCAGCGACCCTTTAGCACGGCGGTGCCGGAGGGTCTCCACAGCGGGGGCGGCGCGGCCTGAGATGTCCGGGGATAGCGAAGCGGGGTCGCAGGGCACGGTCAGTGCAGCTGGATGACCCGGCGTAGATCACAGTCGTCGGACGGCTTCCGGCGGGAGGGGTGATAGCGCGGTCAGCGCGCTCCAGTAGCAGGCGGTGACAGGGATGCAGGCGGCCTGGCCCGGGGACAGAGAGCGGCTCCGGACGGAGCGGGGCTCTCACGGGTTTGAGGCAGGCAAGCTTCTGAGTGTCACGGCCCTAGGAGGGGCGATGAGGGGCGCAGTCTCTTTCCAGCGGGATGCACACACGGCTCGAATTGGAGGACGAGCAAAAGCACAGAGAACAGAATGTTCAAGCACAGAGTAGCAAAGTCTTTTCAGTAAGTCTCTTCCTCTCCTTTCTCAGCAAGGCAAGCAGCAGGCCAGCTCCTCCAGCGTCTTCTTCTCCTTCTAGTCGGGTAGAGGTTCTTTGTGGTAAACAGGATTCTGATTTCTTAGGAGCCAGGCTTCTACTTTTATACCATGATTCTTTTGTTCTTTAGCGCCAGGGGGCCTAGGCCTGGCTCAGTCCGGTTCTGGAGCACTTTGTTATGGTGACTCTGCTCTTTCCTTTCAGCAGCAGGGTAGAGACATCAGCCGCCCCACGGGGGGCGGCGCCGGCTTTGTGGTGGCAGAGCACAGGTCTATTCAAGAGTCAAGGTGTACTCCTCCCACCCATCCTGGGGTCATCTCCCTACCCACCACCTGGCAGCCAACCTGTCTCTGGGGATCCCCCCACCCTGCTCCTTACTGTTGCTAGGCAGAACACACACACACACAGCAGAGGCGGACTGAGATGGTCAGGTCAGTAAATACTAACTTTCTAAAAGTAGTATTTACAAACCCAGGATATTAAAATAAACTTGACTACAAGAAGTATTTTATTATTCTGAGTTCAGGCATACTAAACTTGACACTCCACCATGCCCTCTGAGTCCACTGGGGTCGCAGCGTTGGCGTGATCCCAGCAGCCCATTCTGGCCTATGGAGAGCAGGTAGCCTTCAATAGTGAAGAACGAAAAGGGCTGTAATTCACTACTAAGACATGCCACACACATCAGGGCATGTCCTACCTTATGCCTACAATGCACCCTGCCCTTGGGCCTACCAGAGGGGTGGCTAATATGTAGGTAAGGGAAGGTTTAGGGACTGGCAAGTGGGGGCACTTGCGCAGTCAGCGCGACGGTCCCGGACCGCGCACAGGGTCTGCGGTGGCAGACCCTAGACACATTTTACACGGCCGCTTTCTGTGGGTGGCGCAACCAGCGCTGCAAGCCCACCAGCAGCATTGGCATTCACAAGCCCTGGCACCCCTGGTGCACTCTACTGGGGACTGACAGTGAATCCAATAAACCAATCATGAACATCAATTACAGGTACACTTTACCTAGGGAGCACTTGCTCTGCGGCACGGATTAGCCGTGGCGCAGTGCCCTGAGCGGACAACACCAGCAAAACAATCGAGGCACACCATCAAAAAGTGGAAGGGAAACTCACGCCAAGGTGCCAGGTCTAACACGTGTCCCCTCCAGCTGAAATGTGGGGAGAACTACCCTTGCCCAGGGGGTTCCTCGTCACTAAGGCGGAAATACCTGGACAGACCGTCAGCGTTGGCGTGATCTGTACCAGGACGGTGTTCCACCGTAAAGTCCATACCCTGTAGGGAGATGGACCACCTCAACAGCTTCGGGTTCTCACCCCTCATTTGCATCAACCATCTGAGGGGCCTGTGGTCCGTCTGAACCCGGAAGTGAGACCCAAACAAGTAGGGTCTTAGCTTCTTCAGCGCCCAGACCACAGCAAATGCTTCTCGCTCAATTGCACTCCACCTACTTTCCCGTGGAAGTAACCTCCTACTGATGAAGGCTACGGGTTGGTCCCAGCCCTCCTCAGTCATCTGTGAGAGAACAGCCCCTACACCATGCTCTGAAGCGTCTGTCTGCACTAGGAATTCCTTGGAGAAGTCAGGGGCCAAGAGCACGGGCGCCGTGCACATGGCAGTCTTCAGGGTGTCGAAAGCTTTCTGACAGGTGTCAGTCCAAATCACGTTCCTGGGCTGCTTCTTGGAAGTCAGCTCTGTCAAGGGGGCAACAATCGTTCCATAGCCCTTGACAAACCTCCTGTAGTACCCAGTGAGCCCCAGGAAGGCCCTCACTGCGGTCTGCGTCTTGGGGGGTTCCCAAGCCAGGATGGTCTCAATTTTGGGTTGCAAGGGTGCCACCTTGCCACTCCCCACTTGGTGTCCCAAGTACACCACGGAACCCTGCCCGATCTGGCAGTTGCTTGCCTTGATCGTGAGGCCTGCTCGGCGCAGAGCCATCAACACTTCCCAGAGGTGGCGCAGGTGTTCGGGCCAGGTGGCACTGAACACTGCGATGTCATCCAGGTAGGCGGCACTGAACGCATCCAGCCCAACCAGTACCTGGTTGACCAACCTCTGAAAGGTGGCAGGGGCATTCTTCATCCCAAATGGCATGACTCGGAACTGGAAGTGCCCATCTGGTGTAGAGAATGCTGACCTCTCTTTGGCCCCATCGGTCAAGGCGATCTGCCAGTACCCAGACGTTAAATCAAACGTGCTGAGGAACCGGGCAGCCCCCAGCCGATCAATGAGCTCATCAGCTCTGGGGATGGGGTGCGCGTCAGTCTTCGTTACTGAATTGAGTCCTCTGTAGTCCACACAGAACCGGAGTTCAGGTGTGGCTCCCGGCGCAGCAGCTTTGGGGACCAAGACCACGGGGCTGGACCAAGGACTGCTGGAGGACTCAACCACCCCTAGCGCAAGCATTTTGGAGACCTCCTCCTTGATGCAAGCTCTGACCCTGTCAGTTACCCTGTAAGTCTTGTGCTTCACAGGTAAGCTGTCTCCTGTGTCCACATCATGGACGCACCAATCTGTGACACCAGGAACCAGGGAGAATCTATCGGAGAACTGCCCCAGCAAGTGGCGGCAATCTTCCTGTTGTTCGGGCGTCAGGGTGGGTGAGAGGTTAACTCCATCCACTGACCCATCTTTCTCAGAGGCCATTAAGAGGTCAGGAAGAGGCTCGGTCTCCTCTTCCATTCCATCATCAGTGGCCAGCAGCATGCCCACTTCGGTCCTCTCTAAGTGGGGCTTAAGGCGGTTAACATGTAGGACCCTCAAAGGGTTCCTGGGAGACCGCATGTCCACCAAGTAGGTGATAGGACTTCTGCGCTCCACAACCTCAAATGGACCTGTCCACTTATCCTGAAGTGCACAAGGCTCCACTGGGGCCAAGACCCACACCTTTTTTCCAGGTTGAAGCTCTACCAGAGTGGCATTCCGGTCGTACCACCGCTTCATCTCCTCCTGGCTGGCTTCCAGATTTGCCTCAGCAAGTTGCCTGAAACGCCGAGTCTGGTTTCGGAAGGCCAGCATGTAACTGTATACATTCTGGGGAGGTTTCCTGGGAGATTGCTCCCAGCCTTCCTTTACCAAACTCAGAGGTCCTCTTACCGGGTGACCATACAGAAGCTCAAAGGGGCTGAATCCTAGAGACTTCTGTGGCACCTCTCGGTAAGCGAAGAGCAGGCATGGCAAGAGGACGTCCCACTTACGCCTCATCGGACCGTCCAGGCCCATGATCATGCCTTTGAGGGTTCGGTTGAATCTCTCAACCAACCCATTTCCTTGGGGGTGGTAAGGAGTGGTGAACTTGTAAGTTACCCCACACTCCTTCCACAGGGATTTCATATATGTGGATATGAAATTGGTCCCCCTGTCGCTCACCACCTCTAGAGGGAATCCCACTCGGGAGAAAATTCCCATCAGTGCCCGTCCCACCACGGGGGCCGTCACTGTCCTCAGAGGGATGGCTTCAGGGTACCGGGTGGCATGGTCCACCAAGACCAGGATGAACCTGTTGCCCAGGGCTGTCTTGGGGTCCAGAGGCCCCACAATATCAATACCCACTCGTTGGAATGGCGTACCGACCACAGGGAAAGGTTGCAGAGGAGCCTTGTGCTTCCCTCCGCTCTTACCACTTGCCTGGCAAGTCTGACAGGTTCTGCAGTAGGAATCTGAATTCTTGTGCATTTGGGGCCAGTAAAAGTGGGTGACAAGCCTGTCATAGGTCTTGTCCATCCCCAAATGTCCTGCTAAAGGCACATCATGAGCCAGCCCCAGTAGGAAGGTTCTGAACTTCTGGGGTACCACCAGCACACGGGCTGACCCAGGTTCAGCAGCCTTAGGCTCGGAATACAGGAGGTCACTCTCCCAGTACACGTAATGTGTTTTGGCCTGAACACCATTGGCCTGGTCTGCAGCCTGTTGCCGCATACCCACGAGAGAAGGGCATTCTTTCTGCTCCCTGCAGAATTCCTCCCTGGAGGGACCTCCTTCTTGCTGCCAATGGGTCAGCTCAGGCAGGTCTCCCAGTTCGGCAATCTGTTCCCCGGTAGGCTCCAGAGCATCCCCCTCCGGGTCTGCTTCCTCCTGGGCCGTGGGAACTTCGGGGGCCGGCTTCCCGCGCCTCCTGCACCTTCTCCCTAAGGCCGGTTCCTGGACCTCTCCCTCAGGCTCCAGGACCCTCTCAACACCCCTACTGGCTGCCATGGTCCGGGTGGTCACGCACGCCCAGTCGGGTAGACCCACCATCCTCAGATGCGTGGTCTTCTCCACCTTTTCCCAAGGGGAGCTCTCCAGGTCGTTCCCTAGCAGACAGTCTACAGGCTTGTTGGTTCTCACAGCGACTTGTAGAGTACCAGAGACCTCCCCCCACTCAAAGGGAACTTGAGCCATTGGACAACGGCTCTCTATGTTGTCAGCATTGACAACCCTACAGTAGGCATTGGGTACAATCTGCTCTTGAGACACCAGGTGTTGCCTCACCGAGGTCACGCTGGCTCCTGTATCTCTAAGAGCCTCAACCTTCTTTCCATTGATGGTCACTACTTGCCCATATTTCTTAGTGTTAGAGGGCAGGTAGGTTACAGGGACCATCTCACTGTCTCCTAGCGAGACTAGGGTCATCTGCCCGGGACCCCCACCCTCCTGGACTGCTACCTCCTCCCCAAAGTTAACACTAGCTACTTGCCGGGGTGGAGCACCAGTGGGTGCGGTCTTACCAAACAGGCGACACTTAGGATCAGAGGCAATGTGACCCGGGTCACCACACCTATAACAATTGAAGGGCCCCTTTGGAACAGGTCTACCTGTCGGGGCCCCGTTCTGCTGCGGGGGTGGGGGAGGCTGAGAACCCTTCTGCTGGTTCCCTTGGGAATTACTTTGGGGGCCTTTTTGGAACCCCTTCTGTTTACCCCTGTCCCCCCCACTCTTCTGCTGGGGACCCTGCCCACCTTTGGCGGAGTCTCCCACTTTACCCTTGTGGACCCTGGTGCTGAGCCAGCGGTCCGCCTCCTCAGCAAGCTTCCTCAGGTTGGACAGCTTGCTATCAATCAGGTGCTGGCGTAGCTCAGGAAAACATTGACTGGACAAGTGCTCCCATGCAATTAAATCAAGCAGCCCTTAATAATCATTCACTTTGCTACCCTTCACCCAACCATCCAGTGCTCTGCAGAAAAAGGTTACATACTCCACATACGTACTCTCAGGGATCTTCTTAGTCTCCCTGAACCGCTGTCTATATAGCTCAGGAGTTAACCTATACCTGGTCATTAAAGCTTCCTTCATATGGGGGTATGAGGCTTGGAGATCTAAGGGTAAATCTAACAGTGTGTCACGCCCTTCAGCAAGGAACCTTCCCCACAACCCCGCTCCCCAGTCTTTCTCAGGGACCCGGTGTGAGGACATGGCCACCTCGTAGGCTCTAAACCACTGCCCTATGTCATCCTTTCTAAAATACTCCTTCACTACATCTTTGGGGATGTACACCTTGGACTCTACCTGCACCGGTGGAGTGCTGCCACCAGAAGGAGCGGTGTCCAAACTTTTCGCCTTCAGCTCCAACTCCTTCAATCTTATATCATGATCCATTTGGCGTTGTTGTGCCTCCAGGGCCAACTTCTGCTTTTCCATTTCCATTTGTCCTGCCAACTTTGCCATCTCCATTGCATGCGCCCTGTCGGCGGCCCTGTCTGCCAGCTCCTCTGGCGACCGGACTCTGCTGGGCTCCTCAAGGTTGTCGGGTGGAACGATGTCCCCCGCATTCCGTGGGTCTCGTGACTCCTTCCAGGCTCTCAACGCCTTGGTGTACTGGTTCTTCCTCTTGAATCCAGCATGGGGAACTCGGAATTTTACACTGTAGCCTCTCAATTGCTCCATCGTGTAGCCTTCCAGTCTCTCCCAATCCACCTCATCTATTCCAGAAATCACAGAGAGCGCTCTTTCAGCAGAGAGTGAGCCAGGCATGGTTGCAGTAATGGCAGATGTCTCAACAAAGTTCAAAAATGAAAACCTGTGGCTGCGTTACTTGGTCTGCTCTCACTATCTGGTGATTAATAATTCACTGTATGCAAATTACAAGTGCAAATCCGAAATTCCAGCCGCTGCCAACAATGTTAGAGTCGGGGATCTCTGGTTGGTGCAAGGTTGCCCTTGTGTCAAGCAGGAACCCTCTCCTCCACGTCAGGGCGCAGGATAACCCCTTGCGAATGACCCTTGCTCACCCTCTAGGTGCGTGGCGTGAGCAGCCAAGGCGATTCCTCAGGCGTTGTTGGTTAAGCACTTACAATCACACACACAGTAAATACATCAATCCCCCCAGAAAAGGACACCAGACTTGGATATATATAAAAATACGCTTCTTTATGTAAAAATAGGTATATATATCTCAGCAGACTTATCACAAGACCAATAACGTTTTCACTATGCCACCAGGTTGTCAAGCAGGCAGATGTTCTTTGTTCGTAGTTTCAAATGGGTACTTTGTAGTCTCTCGCAAATGTTACTTGTAGTTTCCAGTACTCACAGAGGTCGGCTCCTGCGAACGGGGAAATAAGGCGTTGCGGGCCCCGAGCCCGATACTGGAACTTCTTTCGTGATGTGGAGAGTCGGCACAGGTCGGTGCGACTCTCAGCTTGGGAAGTGTTCTTGGGTCCTCAATCAGCAGGTGTGGGCAAGTAGGCAGGCGCGGCCAGCGACCCTTTAGCACGGCGGTGCCGGAGGGTCTCCACAGCGGGGGCGGCGCGGCCTGAGATGTCCGGGGATAGCGAAGCGGGGTCGCAGGGCACGGTCAGTGCAGCTGGATGACCCGGCGTAGATCACAGTCGTCGGACGGCTTCCGGCGGGAGGGGTGATAGCGCGGTCAGCGCGCTCCAGTAGCAGGCGGTGACAGGGATGCAGGCGGCCTGGCCCGGGGACAGAGAGCGGCTCCGGACGGAGCGGGGCTCTCACGGGTTTGAGGCAGGCAAGCTTCTGAGTGTCACGGCCCTAGGAGGGGCGATGAGGGGCGCAGTCTCTTTCCAGCGGGATGCACACACGGCTCGAATTGGAGGACGAGCAAAAGCACAGAGAACCCACTGGTCCTGGGGTTCAGTTCAGGGGGCAAGCTCAGATCAAGCCCTTGGAGAATGTTCAAGCACAGAGTAGCAAAGTCTTTTCAGTAAGTCTCTTCCTCAGCAAGGCAAGCAGCAGGCCAGCTCCTCCAGCGTCTTCTTCTCCTTCTAGTCGGGTAGAGGTTCTTTGTGGTAAACAGGATTCTGATTTCTTAGGAGCCAGGCTCCTACTTTTATACCATGATTCTTTTGTTCTTTAGCGCCAGGGGGCCTAGGCCTGGCTCAGTCCGGTTCTGGAGCACTTTGTTATGGTGACTCTGCTCTTTCCTTTCAGCAGCAGGGTAGAGACATCAGCCGCCCCACGGGGGGCGGCGCCGGCTTTGTGGTGGCAGAGTACAGGTCTATTCAAGAGTCAAGGTGTACTCCTCCCACCCATCCTGGGGTCATCTCCCTACCCACCACCTGGCAGCCAACCTGTCTCTGGGGATCCCCCCACCCTGCTCCTTACTATTGCTAGGCAGAACACACACACACACAGCAGAGGCGGACTGAGATGGTCAGGTCAGTAAATACTAACTTTCTAAAAGTAGTATTTACAAACCCAGGATATTAAAATAAACTTGACTACAAGAAGTATTTTATTATTCTGAGTTCAGGCATACTAAACTTGACACTCCACCATGCCCTCTGAGTCCACTGGGGTCGCAGCGTTGGCGTGATCCCAGCAGCCCATTCTGGCCTATGGAGAGCAGGTAGCCTTCAATAGTGAAGAACGAAAAGGGCTGTAATTCACTACTAAGACATGCCACACACATCAGGGCATGTCCTACCTTATGCCTACAATGCACCCTGCCCTTGGGCCTACCAGAGGGGTGGCTAATATGTAGGTAAGGGAAGGTTTAGGGACTGGCAAGTGGGGGCACTTGCGCAGTCAGCGCGACGGTCCCGGACCGCGCACAGGCTCTGCGGTGGCAGACCCTAGACACATTTTACACGGCCGCTTTCTGTGGGTGGCGCAACCAGCGCTGCAAGCCCACCAGCAGCATTGGCATTCACAAGCCCTGGCACCCCTGGTGCACTCTACTGGGGACTGACAGTGAATCCAATAAACCAATCATGAACATCAATTACAGGTACACTTTACCTAGGGAGCACTTGCACTGCGGCACGGATTAGCCGTGGCGCAGTGCCCTGAGCGGACAACACCAGCAAAACAATCGAGGCACACCATCAAAAAGTGGAAGGGAAACTCACGCCAAGGTGCCAGGTCTAACAGGCGCCAACTGGGGAAATATACCTTTTTAAGGGTACACTGGTGAAGGGTCACCCTTTTGTCCACGGGTTCAAAAACCAGCAAAGTAGAGATCAGCACTGAAGTAGGAATAAATAACAAGTTTATTAATCACTTTTGAGTGGGACCATGTCCACACAGCACTCTCATATTTTCCACAGTAATGGTGGAGGTGGTGGTATTGGTGACGGTGGTGGTATTATTGGTGGTGGTGGTATTGGTGGTAGTGTTGGTGAAATGATTAGCAAATTAAGTCATGTGAATCCCAGTGCTAATGGGCTGAAGCTGACAACAGCATATCTGTGTTACACCACTACCACCAATACCACCACCACCAATAACACTACCATCACCAATACCACCACCACCAATACCACCATCACCACCACCAATACCACCACCACCAGTACCACCACCTTCACCACCACCAATACCACCACCACCAATACCATCAACTAAATCCATTTTACTCTCGAGTACTAGGTCCAGCCACACAAGTGAGGTAGCATTTTTATCAGAACAATACGGGGAACACTGAGTGGTAGGAAGCTTGTGGATCCCTGCCGATTCCAGAAGTTGATGTCACAAAAATGCAAGGAAAATGTAATTTATTTGACAGGAAATGTTGATGTCTCCACATGCATTTTGGGCCTTTTCCTGTCACAAGTACTAGGCCCACCCATGAGTGAGGTATCATTTTTATCGGGAGAATTAGGGGAATATTGGGTGGTAGGAAATTGGTGGCTCTACACAGATTCCAGATGTTTTCTTCACAGAAATGTGAGGAAATTACTTTTTTAGTAAAAGTTTGAGGTTTGCAGAAGAAAACCTGGTGAGAGTCACACAAGTGACCCCTCAGTGGATTCCCACGGGTGTCTAGTTTTCAAAAATGTACACAGAATAATAGAACATTAGTTGTTACTAATCATATTTCTATGCATTTGTGTGTTCCAAATGTAAGCAGTGTGTAAGAAAGAAGACATTTTGAAAATCTCCTTTGAATCACATGCTAGTATGGGTACCAACAAATTCAGAGATGTGCAAATAAGCACTGCTCCTAAGGTGTGGATGAATTGTTGGTACCTCAGGTTCTTGGACAACATACAAACCCTATATATCCCCACAACCATTAGAGACTAGCAGATGTAACGGTATATTGCTTTTGTACGTTCGTCCTGGTGACAAGAAGTTACAGATGAAAATGTTGTCACAAATGGCTGTTTTTTCCAAATCATTTTCACTCTTTTTCAACAGTTAGTTTATTTGGGAAAATGTTGAGGGATCTACACAAATGACCCTTTGCTGAATTCAGAGTTGTGTCTTCTTTTCAGAATTGTATTGCTTTCTGGGATCAACCATGGCATTCTCACTAGTTTCACCACAAAGTGGAAGTATGCTGAAAGCACAAAAGTTAGAAAAGTGGGCTAACCCTTCGAAAAATGCCAAAACTGTGGTTAAAAATAGTTTTTTTGATTCAGCTCTGCATATTCCTGATAGCTGGGAAGACTGTGGTGGTAGCCCAGTAAACCTTTAATTGATACCATCTTTAGGAAGAGCGCATAGAATATTATTTGC
Source organism: Triturus cristatus (assembly GCF_964204655.1). Classification (NCBI taxonomy): domain Eukaryota; kingdom Metazoa; phylum Chordata; class Amphibia; order Caudata; family Salamandridae; genus Triturus; species Triturus cristatus. The sequence goes on from NC_140591.1 coordinate 70,031,317, forward strand.
ATATGTTATATACATTTGAATTGTGTTTCAGCTTTAGGAAGGCAGAGAGCTTTATTCATTCAACCATTGAGAGTTGGAAACAGAAAGATAGTCGTAAGGTATATCATAAACAATATCAGAAGTTAGAGGTGGTGGAGCCTCCTCTTGTCTGTAGATAGAAATACTCCAGCAGTGCAGACCAAGCACCGCTCTGCAACCCGGCAGTGTAACAACATCCAGTGTCTCTGTGACTGACTCTTGTCCCATCCCCCTGCCCCTGGGTCTTCTTCCAACCAATATTTAATCTAGTATTTGTCTCCAAAATGGAGATGATATGTGGACCTGCATCTGACAGGTCTAAATCCACATGTGCCTGGACACCCTCTCGGGTGATTAGTGCGCTATACAAATCGACATTACATAATAGAACATGCAGTGTCCAAATTCCTGGGACAAATCTGCTTTAATTTGCCTCCCTTACATAATCGGGCTGTAAATGGAAGATTGGGGGCAGGGGTGGGTAGAGGCTATGGGCTTTCCAAACTCCTCCATGCCGCAGAATGGTGTTAGGCAAGGACTGAGACCAGCCTGGTAAAATCAGGTTTGGTAGTCCCTTACCTTGGAAATCTGGGTGTGGCAGGGGTGTAATGCATGCCCCTGCAGCACAGTGGGGCCCCCATCCCTTTAGGGGTCCTCCAACCTTTCAAGGGGGTCCCATTGAGCCAAGATCAATGAATATTTATGAGATATGGGAGACTTAGGGGCCCCTGATCACATTTTGCAGTAGGGGACACATCATTTTGCATTATGCCACTGAGGTGTGGGAACACTGGGGCGGTTATAGTTGGGGAGAGGTATCCCACCCAGGAATATGGCGCCACTCAATTTATAATCCGAGGGAAGCATTAAAGAAGCCTAATGAGCGATACATTATTAAGTGATTATATACATAAGCATGAAGTATGCAATGGAAAATGTGATATAAAAGCTACGTCAAACATAGTAAATTCCACAGTATGTTAGGGGTACCCCACAGAGAGCTGTGCTGTGGATCGGCTCACTGATTGGCCCATATAGAGGTGTCACCGCCTCGCATGTTTCAATATTTTCTTTAGTTTTAATGAGTGCAGTGATTGTGAATGGTGCATTGCAATGCTCAGCAGGCTTTCCGTAGCTGGGCCTTGTTGACTGCAGCAATGTTGATTCAACCTCATGCTTAGAAGCGGCTTTTCTTTCAAGCGAGGGCGCGATTCCTTCCCGTTTCCTTCCCTCATCTACTGGATGCCAAGGCACAAATCTGCAGATGCAGGACCTGAAAGGACAGATGTCCCAGCATCAGCAAGGGATTTTGCTTCTAAAGGGAATCTGTCTATTAGGAACAGGGGTAAAGTATTTGCTGGGACCACCATTACCAGCAGTCTTTATCACCATACTTAGACTCATAAGACAGTTAGTTTTATATTTATATTGCTTTATTTTTCCACAACTAAGATTATATTTTTTGTGTACCTTCTTTATCTTCTTCTTTTACAGTTTCTGGGGGACTCCAGGCGCCCTGCAGGAAACGGCCCTCAAAGAAAGGAATGGCCAGGGGCAACTTTTCACATGTCCTCTGTTTTCTTATACTTTCAGAAAACTAGGAGCGAATAACATGAAGGAGCTATTTTGTAGTTTCTAACCAACACCACAAAAAACAACATCGTAAGGTACCTAGTTACCCCCACTAGATACTTAGGGGCAGATTTACAAGCCCCTTGCGCCACTTTTGCGTCACTTCTCCCATGTTAAAAATGGCGCAAAAGTGGTGCAAGGGGCTTGTAAATCTGCCCCTTAGTAATTAGGCAGAGAAGTGAGGAATTCAATGCAGGTGACAGCAAAATATGAGGCAGGCAGACTTAATAAAACAGAAAAGAGATACCTAAGGATCTCCCGCCCGTTATGAACCACCCGCCTCCCTCCTTCCCAGTATACGGTTCCGTACCTGGCTTAGCCACATTTCTCCTGAAACATGACTTGGTGGTGCACCATGCTGGGTACCCCCTTGTTCCTTCCGGTCCTGGTTCCACGTAAATGGTGGTAGCTCTGATGCGTCTTCGGGGTTCTTAGGTTGCCATCAGGGTCCTTTGTTGTTGACCACATAACCCGTGGAAGGGCTTTCCATCTGTCGGCCTTTGGCGATGCTGGTGGTTTGACTTTTCCTTCTCCCCAGCTGGACACAGACTCATTGATTTCCCCTTCCTCCTTTTCAAACTTGCACTGATACTATTTAAGCGAAGTGCTTCCGGGGCTCTTCCATGCGCATCAGTGTCTTTCCCCTTAAAGGTATAGTGGCCCACATCCATGGGAGGTGTGGTCCCCATGTGATCGTCTACGTAGTATGCTCCGGAAGAGGAGCTGGATATGCCGTTTGTATCTGTTCAATATCAACAAGCTGCAGAGAAAGAGAGGATTGGGCCGGTAAGGGTCTATCAAGCACAACATGCCACGGTATGGGTTCACCCTCGATATCCCCAGTACTGTCCGCCTGACAGGGGTCTAGTCTTTTGAAGGAGAAACTGATACAATGTTTCCTCAGGTCATTTCCACAAAGCAAAAAGCTACCAGGGACATCTCCTTTAGAACCAGGACGTGCACAGTATTACTAGGTAAACTCCCAATATAACCGCTGCTTCAAGAACATGTCTTAATGTTCAGAGCAGGAAAATTACGCAATAATTACATTACACATTATTTCTTGCCACTTTGCGCCCTTTCCATTCAATTTGTAATAACAATTAATATCTTTTTTGTTTGTTTAATAAATCTTTTTATTATTCCAACATAGAAGTCACATACAGTATCAAGTTGACAGTTCAAGTGATTATACAGTGCTGCTGCGACGTAAGCGGGTAGAAAACAGTTACAAACATTATATCACATCATCACATTCTTCCCTTCTTTGCATTTCTAGCTCCACCATTGGGGATATACATAGGTTGCCCCGATAAGCATTCCATTTGCCCCATTTCCTATGCCACTTCTTCGGACACCCTCGCGAGTTGAATACTTCTGTTTCAGCAATCATGCATTTATCTAGTTCTTTCACCCACAGTCTAGAAGTAGGTGCAACCACTCCCCCCATCCCTTCGCAATCTCACGCTTAACAAGGTTGTAACCCAGTGTAGTTAGTTGTTGTTCCACTTCCGTGAGGTCAGTCGGCTCCCATATATTAAGAAGTCCCAGGCGCGGTGTGAGGGTGACTTCCTTACCTAATGCGTTCTGAATATGGGTCGTGGCTCCCTCCCATAAGCTCTGCACCTCTGGGCATTCCCAGATCATGTGGTAAAGGGTGGCCGTGTGCTGGCAACCTCGGAGACACATCTCGTCTGATCTGGCGCCTAGCTTCGCCAGCGTGACCCCGGTTATATATGCCCTCTGTAAAATTTTAAGTGGAATTAATCTGAAACGAAGAGTAATTGCTGCTTCTCTAGGGGACATGAGTGCCGTCTGCCAGTCCTCTTCGTCGATGAGTCCCAAGTCTTTCTGCCATTGCTCTCGCAATTTATTAAACGTGTCAGGTAAATTATTGTATAACCTTTTGTATGTCAGTGATATAGCTTTGGAGTGCAGCAGTCCGTCCAGTAATCTGTCTTCCAGCGGTGATGTCTCAGGTATGTCTGTGAGATTGGGCAGTGCTGTGATGAGGGCGTGTCTGATTTGCAAGTATCTGTACATTTCGCCTTGGGCCATTCTATATCTTTCCCTAAACTCCTCAAACCTGATCATCAAACCTTTTTTAATCATATCTCCAATAGTGGAGATTCCTAAAAGGTCCCATTTATCAAAGCCGGGTTGATGACGTAAATTTCCTAATCTCTGTGTATACCATAGGGGCGTAACCATTAATATCTTAAAGATGTATTTAACCTTTCTAGGGGCCAGTAGGAGATCACCACACATTTCCAATTTGCCGGAGAGGTTTAGTCAAACAATCGATCAATCAAGATTTATAAAGCACGGCTAATGACCCATGAGGGTATGCAGGTGCTGAGGAACCCTGCAGTGGGGAGGGTTAGTTGAACATCCAGGTCTTGAGTCCTTTTCTGAATTCCAGCAGAGAGGATGAGGTCTGGAGATGAAGGGGGAGGACATTCCATGACTTCGTTGCGAGGTAGGAGAAGGAGCGACCTCCACTGTTGCTAAGGCGGATGCGGGGGTTGTGGTACGTGTTTGCCTTTGTAGCCCTGCATATGTCTTGCAGTGTAGTGAGCAGCAGATTGTTTGGATCTCAGCCAAGAGTAGCATTTTGGGGGGCTCTGTGGAGTTTGCTGAGCTCACTTAGGGTCAATGTCTGACAATTACATCAACTTTCATCAGGTAAATATACAGGCTAATTAGGTGTGGTGTTATCATGCACACTTGAGGCACCTTTGGACTCTGAACACATGCTTTAGGGGGGATAAAAAAAGTTAGTACTCCTAACTTCTGTGAATACCAAAATGAGTAAGTGCCTTCTGTGAATACCAAAATGAGTAAGTGCCTTCTGTGAATACCAAAATGGTAGTAAGTTTAGGATTTTGTCTTAAGTTAGTTCTGTGAATCAGGCCCTATCTTTATAGTATAAAAGAAGCATACTTTCCCAAGATAGACAGAGTTGAAGCTTCCACGCTGACACAAGATACTGAGATCCCGGCACGCTGAAGCTTCAACACGTAGCGGTCTGACATCCCTTGCGGGGTGTTCAACTCGTGACCAAGCCGGGGTCCTTCATTCTGTCCCATCAGGTAATGGGCTTGGCTCTTTCCTAGAGGAATCTGGCTTTACACCTACATATATTCTAGGTACACTTAAGTACACCAACGTAGGGTCCGCATCATAGGAGTACACTTGATTACCGTCATGTATATGCCTGCATATATTCACTGTTTTAGCACCATTGTAGAATTCTACCTTTTATTTACTCCGTTGGTGCTTGTAATCTTTTACATTTGCTTCTGTCTATTCATTGCAGCAGCAAACATGTTTTATACTAGAATGATGCTGGTTCAATAAATGCTTATTGAAAACATCCCCAACGTTTATTCTGTGTATCTATCTGAGACTAAGTGAGCATGGTTGCCAGAAACTATTTGCTCCTTGGTAAGGTTAGGGGGCATATGGTGTCACTGAGAACTAGCTGGTCTGTAGGCTGACATAGCCTGTGGGGGTGTCCGCAATCAGTCTAGACACCAATCCCTTAGTTTATGTTACCTACAAACACTCAGATCCTATGTATTTTTAGGAACTACTGACAAGGAAAAGAGAAGGTGTGTTTACAGGATTAATAAGGGCCAACGGTATGAAGCATTTTTATGGTTGGAAACGGTGAATCGGGCTGTTTCCGACCACAAAAATGCTTTTACATCTGTAGAAAACAAAAATTGCAATTCGATAAAATGTTACCAAATCACACTTTGGGCATTTTCATGGCCTTATAAATATGTGCCCCTTTTACACAGAAAACTGTGTGAAAGGGGTGTTCCATGGGTGTTGCTGTGAGTGTTCCGAGATTTATGAGGCATCGTAAAGCTGGGAATGCATCATAACCTAACGCTACCCCAGGGGTGGCGTTAGGGAGGCGCAACGAAGAGAAATGAATACATTTCTCCTTGTGCTTTCATTTTTCTATGTGTGCTGCACTTTTCAGCACACACAGAAAAAGGAAAGCGCCTGAAAATCAATCATCCCCACCACGCAGGCATCCTTGCACCATGGTGCAAAGGTGCCTGCTTTGGCGCACGGCAGCCCATTGTGCGCCGGCGCAGGGGAAAATGACAGGAATGTGCCGTATCATAGAGATACAGCGCTCTCCTGCCCTTTCCTTTTACCGTAGGGCAGTGCAGCAGGGAGGCCTGCGGCGCTGCCCTTTGGAAAAAGCCCATAAATAAGGCCCTTCTTGTTTGCATCCCTTCCAAACAACAACTCTGAATGGGATGTATGAATGTTTTGCGACTGAATTACGGTTGCAAAACATTCATTTTTTCCCCAACTCCTTGAAAGAGATGGTAACCCATTAACAAACGGGAAGGGGTTCTCAGGGGCCCCTTTGCCTTTGAGAAGGGAAGATAAGTACTTTTTAAGAGCAGGCAGTGCCTACTCTTAAAAAATGAAGCTGCAATGTAAAAATGTTCTTTTCAAATGCATCCCATTGTTATTTAGGAAAACGGGCTGCATTGAAAAAAAAAGATTGCCTAATTAAAAAGCAATCACAGATATGGTAGTATGCTGACCCCAGCAGGCCACCATCTCTGTGATGGCTGTGATTCCTAATGGGTTGGAAATTGCAACCTACCTCATGAGTATGCATGAGATAGGTCTATTCACAAATCATTGGGAATCTCTAATGAAACTCAAAAAAGTTTCAAACATTAGGAATACCAATTTCCTAATTGCGATTTGGAGAGAATCGCAAATAGGTAATTTGTATTCCTAATGTTAGTACTTCTAGGCCTAAGTTCCCTTAAAGCAACTTGCTCCATACAAAGCAGAGTTCCTTTCCAATTTTAGATGTATCTTTGTTTCAGGAGTACTCGGCTGGTTTCCAACACTGTGACCATCAATGTTATGGGACAGAGATTCATATCAATACTGAAGCGGCGCTGAGAGGGCAGATCCTTGAGCGACTCTGTTGGTGCCACTGATTCTAATGCTGATTCTGAACCAGCCTTACTCGACTTGGTGATTCTGGTTGTCAAGTAAGGATCTAAGGGCCTAATTTAGATCTTGGCGGGCGGATCACTCCATCACAACAGTGATGGGTATCCCGTCCGCCGAAATATAAATCTCATAGCATATAATGGGATTCATATTTTAGCAGACAGGATATCCATCAACTATGTGACAGAGTAACCTGTCGGCCGAGATCTAAATCAGGCCCAGAGACTGGAAAGCATCCCCCCATAATGAATGGATCAAGTAGTAGATTGGGAATAATGGTATTAAACTGTTAATGCATCCAGCAGCATTGAGAACAGGCTCGACCATTGTCTCTAGTGCTCAGCAGTCCCTCTGGTTGTTTCAGTGCCACAAGGAAGGTGGGTACCAACTGCACTTCTTCGCAAGGTGAGTGGAGAGTTGAGTTTTGTACACTGGCTTAAAACCTTTTTGTTTATTTTTTAGAGGAGATGTGAGGATGTGTTTTAGTTTTTGTGGGGCTTCTGAGCAAGTGAGGCATTTATAATATTAGTGATTTTGACTGGTGATGTAGGTTGGCAACTTCTGCTCTGCTGATACCTGGGTGTTGATATCTCCATGGTGGGTACAAACTCAATCAAACGAGGTGGAGTGCTGCTATTTGAGTACCTGATAGGCTATTGTGGTCCTGGGCCAGCTCTGAGGATGTCAATTTTGTTCTGGAGTAGAACATTAAGTTGTTACAGAAGTCTTTGTACAGATAAGTCATAAGGGATGGTTGATTTGTGACTGGAAGTGTCTCGTAGACCTGCAAAGATTTTTTTAGGAAGTTTTCAGAAGCTAATCTGAGACTACAAGAGAGCTTGTCAGCCCATGGAGAGAACCCTTGCAGCTGCAGACATGAACCGTGCAGACGGTACAATCTTCTTGGAGTTGAGAGTTTATCCAGTAGAAGGTTAAGTGCTCTTACAGCTTGTTTGAAGTGCATTGATCATCTCGCGGTATTCATTGGTGTTTTTTTGAGTTTTCGATTCTTTAAGCGGGCTGGTTGGTTGAGGTCTTTAATGGCTTTCTTTTCCAAGTGACTGAAAATTGTAGTTGTGGATCTATTAGTTGTGATGTTGGAGGCCCGCAGTAACTGAGTGAATACCTCAGGGTTTAGGGGTATCTATTTCCTACTAGCTGAAAGTACTGCTGAAGGTACTGTAATACTAGCATGATGGCTTAGTTTGGTAGCAAAATCACCCCCAAGAGTGAATTTGATTTCATTGTGGATGGACAAAAGAGGTCCTAGGAGAAAATGACTAGTCTGGGATTATGGAGAACAATCGGTTGAGCGTGTGATTCCCCGCACCGTGCTGGTTGCTTTAACATGCAGTGTATGTGCAACGCCTAGTATGCCGAACCCTTACTGCAGACATCTTAAAGATGTCTGTCAGCAGCGCCCTACTCACCACTTTCCTCTCATAATCTAAAGGGCGGCTTGTCTTTATGGGCGTTGGGGTTCTGCCTTCCCTATTTTATGCCCTTTTTTTAATTATACTAATAATGAGTAATGGGTTATTACTCACTATTAGTATAATTAAAAAGTGCTAGCTCTCGCTACTGATGGCTAGGGTCAAGCAGCAGTCTGAGGCAGGCAGCGACATCCCTGCGATGGCTGGAGCATGCTCATGAAGGCACCTGGACCAGCCACCGGACAGAGTGTCCATGGCTGACGGAGTAGCAGCCCTGGCCTTAGATGCCTGCCACTCCTCAGTGCTTCCCTGTTTGTGACGTGCTGTGACACTGGGGCTTTAGGATTAGGCCCACCAGTGCCAGGGGCCACACAGCAATCAGGCTCTCACCCCATTGTTTCCCAACTCGCACTAAGGACCTGATTACGATGGTGGAAGGCCCGCCACCGACAGGCTGTCGTACTGCGATTCTCTGCCCGCCAGATTACTATGGCGGCGGAAATGTGGTGGTCACGGTTCCGACAGGTGGTCATTTTCTGACCGCCTGTCGGAGCAGCCACATTGCCCGGCATGGCACCGCCGTCAGAATTATGATATCCCTTTCCGCCCACCTGTTCATGGCGGTTAACCCGACATGAACAAGTTATCAGAAAGGAACCTTGGGCACCCGTAGAGGGCCCCCCTTCAGCCCAGGCACTTTCATTTGGGGTGTGGGGGGCAACTATAGTGCCCCCCTACATTTCCATGCACCATGTGGCAGGCACCGCATGGTGCTTGCCACGTAGTGCAGGGAAATGTAAACAGTGCCTTATTTAAATTGCGGCGGGTTCTACAGCCAGCAGCACCCGCCGCAATGTAAAATATGGCAAGTGCGACCGTCACGGTGGAGGTCGCATCGTAATACCCCTGTGGGACCGCCACCTTGTAGGTGGGTGGTCCCACTCCACGACGGCGGAAGGACTGAAGTCCGTCCGCTATCGTAATGACCCCCTATGTTAGGAAATGGTGGTCTGCGCACGTACCTTGATGGTCAGTGGAGAACGAGGAGCTGAAACCAGACCTGAGCAGGCTGCTGAGGTAACAAAAATGCATTTAAATTCTGCGTGCGCAGGTGCTAGTATGTGAATATTTGTGTGTGACAGAGAGTATGCACATATGAGCTTTTGTGTTTATAGGTGAGCATGTGTGAGCACATATGTTTGTGAGTGAGACACCCACTGTAAAATATTGGCAATGAAATACCGAAGGTAATTCTCTGTATTTGAGGCACCTGTGGCAAAATGCAGGCACTGGCATTCTATAGGCAGGGCCACTGGAATTATGTGGCAGGTGAGGACCAAATAATGCGGCAGTATATTATGCTAATTATGTGGCATTATGCAGCATATTTTGTGGATGTAATACTTCACTAGTTAGTCATTTTTACACGTTAACACTGTCTAGGCAAAGGCTTCTCCTCATTACTATCAATTTAATATCTAAATCGTGCATTTAGCAACTGAATTTTCACTTTAAAAAAGGCATGCTGCACTCCAGCAATACATCTGGTAGAGTTTTTAATAACTTTTCATCGTTTGAGCTAGAAACATTTTTTTTGTTAAAATCTGCAAATTATGCAGCAGACTATGAATTATGTGGCAAGTGCTGGAAATCCATAAATATGTGGAAGATGCCACGGCTGTAGAATCCCCTACTTCTAGTGGCCCCGACTCTAGTTAATGCTTGGCATAACAGGCATCTGTGGAAAATGCTGGTTATTTCCGGAATATAGAGCAGCCATCAAGAGCAAAATGCTGATGTTGGCATATTGGAGAATAATCTTGGCATATCGGAGGACAACCATGGCATATGGGGCAGGTGATGGCAAGCATGACAAAATGTTGTCGCTGACATACTATACACATTTGTGTCACCCTTTGTATATGGACATCATTAACAATATGCTGGCACATTGGAGGGATGTCTTGACGTTAGGGGGTACCCATAACATAACACACGTATTTCTAAGGTAGAAGTTCACCTCGTGAGGCATCTAGGCACTGAAAAACAAGTGTTCATTTTTATCCAACTCAATGGTACTCAATGTATCCACCTCAGAAGGATTAAGGCTAGTGCACCCACCAGGATTGGAACCTGTGGTAATGAAGGGAAACATGGGATTCTGAAGTGAATTCATTAGCCCACTAAACCCTCAGGGTCATGATATATGGATCACCCATGACTCAATGCTGACCCTGACACAGTGGAAGGAATAGTTGGTATATAGGGGACACACACAGCACATTTAGAACATTTAGAATAAGTTGCCATTTTAGTAAATTTATGTTAGAACGCCTCGCACACGGGTACCGCGGCTTTTCCCTCTTTGCAGGTTGCACCGGCCATTCTGCTGTCTTCAGGGAGGAGCTGCGACTCACTTCTTTGCCCCTCCATCAGTTTGGGACTGTGCCTCCCCAGACCTTGAATGTGCTCAATGTCCCTGGGTGTATTGTAAGAAGCTATCTCTGTCAGGAGGCACACGGCAGCGCCTTCAACCCTCTCTTCTCAATCGTTTCTCCTTGCCCTACAAATGTTACATCCAGCAACACCCAACACCTCAAGAAAAGAGACTTGCAAAAAATGCAAATACTTCAGAAGGCGGCGGTGCAACTTCTTTTGAGAACCCCCGAATTCCAGTTTGTTTCACAAGATCTTGCAAAGCTTCACTGGTTGACTGTGAAGAAAATAATTGACTTCAAGGCACTCTGTATTGCCTTCAAGGCACTCTGTATTGCCTTCAAAGCACTACACAGCATAGGACCTAAATATTTCAGACATCGCTTTAAATGGTACCTGCCTAGCAGACCTCTCAGATCATCTTCACTGGAAACCTAGTAGTCCCTAAATTTAAAAAGATTGAAATGGGTTGCAGGAGTTTCGTTGCCTGTACCGCCAAACTCTGGATCTCAATGCCCTTTTACCTCAAAGAAAAAAACTGAGTTTTTCTCCTTTAAAGCTCTGAAAACCTGGCTTTTCAACAATTAAAATGTAGGATTATCTCGTGCCCATCTGCGAGGATTATGATCTATTCTCAGAGCTGAAGCGCCTAGACACCTCAGGGTAGTAGCGTGCTACTATAAATTTAATTTTCATTTCATGGACTTCTTCCTAATCACCTGAGGGGGAGCTACCATGTACTTCCTACTGTATTTGGTACTGAGGTGTCTACGGTGAAGGTTCTGAGTGTCTGGAGTTATGGAGAGAAAGAGGTTCCTATACATCTCCACCGTGCTTAGTTTGTAAAAAACATAAGTTCCAGGGACCTCGTCAGGAGGCCACTGCTGCTAGCACCACCCATAGCCCCTGCCAGTGCTGCCAATGACAAAACCAACATTAACACTAAGCATCACACTTCTCCAGGTGTGACAATTAAGAATATTCCAGGCCCCTAAAGCTATATGAATGGCTTGGGCAGCAGTTATTAGTGATTTTCCTGCATATTTAATTAAACAACAACTGTTGTTGTGCTCCATCATAAATTAGCTAAACAGCGCCACCATGTGGCAGACTGCAATAAGCACTAGTGTTGACAAGTAAGTGCTGGTGCTGAGTACCAGGAACCACCGGGACAAATTAAGCACTGCATCTCCAGCATCTAACACCTACTCAGTCCTGTCCCCATATATATGCTGCTCCTCTCTGATCACATCTGTGCCCGACTCATCCTGAGACATAGACAGAGGTAAGTGGTGGATCCTTCATGTCTAGCCATCCCCAGATGGAACCTAAGATGTATAACTCTTTGGATTCTCACCAGGGGTATCTCGGCCTCTATGTCAAGTCCATAGTTGGGTGTAATGAAGCAGAGTGGCCATGGCTACAGTGCACGATAAAGAAGAGCAGCTTCCTGTGTGACGATGAAGTGATGATTGGGACCCACCAGGTTGTTTCTGGTGGCTGTTGACATGTGCTGGAGGATCTGTGCAACCGCGGTCTAGGAAGCGGAGTCCTCAGGTCCAAGTGGATCTGAGATTGACTGGGGACGGCCTGGAGTCAGTGCGGTTGAAGTGTTGTGACCTCTTTTGTGTATTACTTCAAGTGGCTTGGGTGTACCACTTAAGGTGCTCCCCTGACACATGATCCACTGGGCGATGGAGACATTTGTTGATCCATCTGTGAGGGGAAATACTCCTGACTGGTGTGATCGTGTGCCCATGTGCTCCACACTTGCTGTTTTATTGGCTGTAACCCGTGTGCTTCACACTCTCCGTATGGAGCTATCTGGGTAGTGAAGTGAGCGAGTGGCACAGTGGTTACAGCATATGGCACATGCTGCTATAATGCAATAATAACTGGTGCTATGGTCAGTAACAGGGACAGCCAGATGTCCACCCAGGGTAAAAGGGACCGGTTTACTCAACCTACACAGCTGACAGGAGTGTGAGGTTGTCAGATGCAATGTCTGGTTCAAGTGAAGCACTGAGAGGCAAAGATGCTTCCATGGAAGTCATACAGAAGCCAATCGGCGATACTGAATCTTCCTTCAAAAGTAAAGTTTTCGTGCTCTATGCTGAGATCTGTTTTAATCATCTAGAAGTGCCAACTTTCCGTTTTTTTTGCGATCTCTCATTGTACCACCATGATTTGTGCAATGCAATGTAGAGCATCACAGAGGCAGAAAAGGCATTTCAGAATTAGAGATGTTGTCCAGGACTTGCAGGGCAAATTGTTGCAACTAGCAGGCACCAGGAAGAGTTTAGAAGTTATGGATGCAAAGGGACGCACCTAGAGAAGCAGCGTGTTAAATGTGGGTATGTCGGCGGACACTAAGGGGAAAAATCCTGAACACTTTTTCAGACATGGTCTGTTAGAAATGGGATTTTTAGTCGGCTAGGGCATGTGCCAAAGTCGGGCAGAAACCACCACTTTAGTCAGGATAAGGGAGTTAGCCTACTAAAATAACCCTTGCTCACCCCATTGGTAGCTTGGCACGAGCAGTCAAGCTTATCTTAGAGGCAGTGTGTAAAGCATTTGCACATAACCAACAGTATTACAGTGTAAGCACAACAAAAGGACACCACACCAGTTTAGAAAAATATCCAATATTTTTATATACTTAAGACAAGACCAAAATATGATTGAAAAATTGTTCTTTGATGTCGATAGCTCTGTCCGGGGCTATCACGGTGTCATGAGCAAACAAATCCAAACAGTTCTGGCTAAACGTGGCGTCGCGGGCCAGGTATGGTGTCGGGAAGACCCGCAAACAGTACCTTTTAGAAATGCAGGGCGTCGGCTACCTCTCATTGAGCTTCCAAAAGCACGGCATCCACAGGCGTCGGTTCCGGAGGTCGGTGCAGGAGTCGTCGGGGCCCTCGAAGTCACACGCGTTGCAGATCGATCTCCTCTCTGTTGAAGTCAGAAGCGCTGGCGTCGGCAGGCGTCGGGTGCTGCGGTGCAAAGTGCAGCGGTGTGGTGTGTGGTGACCTCAGGTTGCAGTGCGAGCATCGGCTGGATGGCGGCATCAGATGGCGTCATCGGTGAGACCAGGGTCTCGGTGCAATGTGAATGTGGTGCTCGTCGCGGTGCTGACAGGTCGCGGTGCAAGCAGCGGCGTCGTCGTTGCTGAAGCGCTGTCGTCGGCTGACGAACTGGAGTCAATGGCTCCGGCATCAGTAGGCCAAGGCTGCGGTGTGGGATGAGGGCGGTGCATCGTGTAACTTTACAAGAGGTGCCCTCGAACCACGGTGTATGCAGCGGCGTCGATTTTGGTATGGAGCGTCGTCGTCGGGGATACCAAGGCGTAGTCGTGAAGCGAGGCAGTGCAGAGTGCGGTGCCCACAGGTCGCGGTGCGAGCAGCAGCTCAGCGGCGCGTCAGCAGGCGTCATCATGAGACCAGGGTCGCGGTGCAGTCTTGCGGCGGTGCCCCCTGCTGTGCCTCCAGGACACGGAGTCATCAGCGGCGTCGTAGATGTCGTCAGGTTGCTTTTCTTCTGTTGCAGCACAAAACAAACAGTCCTCAGTGCTGAGGGCAGAAGAGCTTGAAGTCTTTGCTGTTCCTGAGACTTCTAGAACAGGGAGCAAGCTCTACCTCAAGCCCTTGGAGAAACTCACAAAGTAGATTGCAGAAAGTTCAGTCCAGTCCTTTCACTGCCCAAGACGGAAGCAGCCACTGCAGGCCAACACAGCAAAGCACACAGCAAAATGGTAGTTCCTCCTCACAGGTTCTCTGGCTCTTCTTCTTGGCAGTCTTCTTGGTCCAAAAGAGTTCTAAAATTCAGTGGTCTGGGCCCCAATATTTATATCCCAAAATCCTTTGATCTCTTAGGCAGAGAGTGTCTGTGCCCAGCCAGAACCAGTTCTGCCTTCTCTGGTGTGACTTCCTGTCAGGAGGTGGAGACAGCATGGTCAGAGGCAGAAATTTCCTCCCGCTTCCCCAATTGCAGCCCAGGCCTATTCAGCCCTTTCCTGACCCACCTAGACTATCTGGAGCCACTCCTGCTCCCCAGCCTTCTGTCATCCAAAACCCAGACAGGAAATCCACATTCCAGCAGAGGCACATGGGATGACTGAGCAAGAAAATATCTACTTTCTAAAAGTGGTATTTTTAAACACAAAATGTAAAAATCACCTTCACGAAAAGATACATCTTTAGATACTGAGTTCAGGCATTCTAAACTTTATTTTCCTAACTAATTCCCTGGACCAGTTATGTTGTTTATAAGATGTTATAAACAAACTCCCCATTCTGTCCTATGGGGAACAGGTAACCTTGCAATGGCGATAAACGAAATTGGCCGTAATTCGCTATCAGTACAAGCCACACACACCAGGGCATGTCCTACCTTTCACATACACTGCACCCGGCCCACAGGGGTGCCTTGGGCCTACCTTAGGGGTGGCTGACATGTAAGAAAAGGGAAGGGGAGGGACTTGCAAGTGGGTGCACTGGCCAAGTCGACATGGCAGTTCCAAACTGCGCGCAGACTCCGCAATGGCAGGTCTGAGTTACATTTTCAGGGCTCCTCACGTGGGTGGCACAATCAATGCTGCAGAACCACTAGTAGCATTTGATTCAAAGGCCCTGGCACACTCAGTGCACTTTACTAGGGACTAACAAGTAAATCAAATATCCAATCATGGAAACACCAACCCATAACACAATTTACCACAGGAGCACTTGCACTTTACCACAGATCAGCAGTGAGAAAAGTGCGCAGACACACTACGCCAGCAAAAACAGAGTCAAAACCGGGAGGTCAGAAAGCAAAAACTCTGGGGAAACACGCCAAAAGATGCCAAGTGTAACATGGTTCTACTCATTGCTTGCCATTACAATGCAGCCCTCTTTGATCTAGAACACTAATATAATGCAATGGGGTAGGCTTTGAGGTGGATAAATCAGAGCACAGATGGAGCCGAGCTGATATGGATGGCGAAGCAAGAACCCACAAGGGACTGAATATTGTACGCAGCTGCATGGGGCAGGATCAGGTGAGGAAGCATTGGATCGAGAGGGCTTTATCCGAGATCTTATGATGAGTAAACATAGTGCTACTGACTGTGGAGTATTAGGGGAGAAACGTGGGCAGCTGTGGACACCATGCAATGCATGGAAACTCCGGGAAGTTATGGAACACCAACTAAATACTACAGTGAAATTTTATACATGGCCATTCCCCATCTGTGGAAGCTGTTTGGTGGATCAGTCAAGGAAGTGACCCTACCTGAAGAACAACTAGGTGTAAGAAACATGGTGATACCCAAGGTGGGTCGTTCAGTCATTAATGCTCCTCCAACAGGACATTCTGGACTATCAATGCAGAAACCATGGTCTTCACTGAAGTTGTCTCAGCTAAGTTGATGGGGGAAACTGAGTCCCTGGTATATCCTGTTCACAACGGACTTACGCTTGTTTTTATGAGCAGACACAATCCTAGGTGTCTTATGCCCTGACTCTTACCATCTACTAGCAGACCCCATTGAGTTGATCCTTTCTTATTCTGCCGACTTGAAATATCTCTTTCATGCTCTTCAGAAGTTTAATTTTAGCCCCTGATTCCTGAGTTATGTTAGGCCTCCAAACACCTATATTTCCCTAAAGACTTGCACCCCACCATGCAAGAAGACTGGAGCATCAACAGGTTCCCCACATTCGTAGCCATCGCTATGGAACTTAAAGCTGCTGCTGTTGCTGGCGACCCACTGCTTAGAGTGGGGGTTCCGAGGGTATGTAGGTCTCTGTGCAGTCTGATGACAAACCATGATGGGCTGCCTCGTCTTTAGTACCACTGACTCAACAAGCCAGTAGTAGAGGGCAGGATGAAAACACTACGGAGCCACTCAGAGCCTGATTCACAAAGGGCCTCCGTGCTCGTGGAGGAACCCCGCAGTCACGGGGGAGTCTGCTTACTCGGGTGGAATCATTCTGCCCCACGTGAGGAGACTCCCCCACGACTGTGGGGCCTCCGCCACGAGTGCAGAGGCCCTTTGTGAATCAGGTCCTCTACGTGGAAGGCCCGCGCCACCAAACAACGTCAGACGTTGCCTTTACCAGAGCAGCAGGGGGCCGGTCTTGGGGTGCTGGCGCAACTCACGGAGTGTAAGCACTGGGACAAGTCAGAAGGACGTGGCAATAATGAGGTTTGTTTTCAGAATTGCAGATCTCGAGCTTTCCACCCGTTAAATAATCCCATTGCATCTGGATATTAACAAAGGATTCCCTAAAGAGAATGGCTCTTTCATGTAGGAGAACTAGGCGGTCGCCTTAGGTGCCAGGTTAAGCAGGCACAAAACGTGAGGGGAAAAAAATCAAAGTAAAGAAAAAGTAAATGATAAAAAAAACTTGGGAAGGTGCCTAAGGCAACAGCTACTCTAAGCCACCCTATGCAAAACCCTTTGTCTCTCTGAAAAGCCACTCCTGAATACATTGAACAGAAATCAGGCATCCACCAGGGCGCAGTTTGGTCTTTGGTTCTGATGCTTGTTTTGAGAAAATCACTTAGTCTGATTGATGGACCCCATTGCCACATCCCTGTGTTATATATTTATGGGATCATTAATAGATTTGCAGAAATCTAAGTAGACCACACATCAGGCTGTTGATCCAATAAGTTAAGAAGAGTCCAGTGAGTTAGATGGCCATGACTTTAATGTGCATGAGCTGACGCATGATTTGGGAGGTCAACTTGGTCATTCAAACTTCTAAACCCCACAATAATGTGTACCATTAAATTATGCAATAGTAACATGAATTATTTACAAATCTTAGATAGGGCAGAAGTGTGCTATTAAGCGCTATATCAAAAATAGATGAGATCACTATAAAAATGGGTATTGAGACCGGTTCTCGAAACTTTATTGGTAAATGAACGATACACTTTTAAAAGATGATAGTGCTCATGAATGTTTAACATAGCAAAACGCAAAAATGCTGTAAGCAAATTGCACGCAGGCTAATATCTCGTGAAATATGACCCATGGTCCTCTCCAAAACACACGCTTACACTGAGTACCATCGAGCCACACGTATGACGAAGATGAGGGATGATGACAAGGTAGGTAACACAATCAAAGAAAGTACCTGGATGATAATAATATTGTAATGGCCCTTTTATGGTTAATATTATTAATGGAAACAATAAGTATTATTAATTTCGTTACCTACATTTTTTATTATTATTATTATTATTATTATTATCATCTGTACTGTTGTTTAGCTGCTGTTATTCCTGTTCTTATTATTATTATTGCTATTAATGATATTATGATCACTGTATTTTGTAATGTTTGCTGGGATTTTAAGTGTTTTTTTGTCATTATTACTGTTATTTTATTTTTTATCATTGTGCATTGCATATTTATTTTGCTTACTGTTCTTCTTCTTCTTCTAATAAAAATAATAGTAATAATAATAGTAATAATAATAATAATAATAATAACAGTAATTATAACACCAATAATAATAATAATAATATCATTAGTATTCACTCTCATCCCCTCCAAGCTCTCATCCCCCTTCTGGCACCAGAGCTCAAGAGCACTCCACTCCTTGACCTAAAACCACTGCCTCCATCATCACCAGCAAAGCTACCCTCAAGAAGAACCTTCTTCAGATAGAGATTATCCCCAACCACCATGACATGCCAAATAACTCAAGACCCCCAGCAAGATCCCCCTCCCATCCCTCAGCCACCACGAAAGAATTCAGAGGAAACCATCACAATCATCCCCAATCAACCAGCCATGGTCATCCCACAAACACCCAAGCTTCCATGAAAGGTTTCATAAATCAAAAACCAAACACAATCATGTCAGGTCAACCAGCCATGGTCATCCTACAACACCCGGGGGGAGATTTTCCAAAATGTCACGCAACGCAGCGCAGCCTCCCGCGAGGTTGCGCCACATTGTTCAACAGGGAGGGAGCAGGAGAGCGCCATGTCTTCAGAGATGCGGCTCTCTCCTCTCCTTTCCATTGCACTGGCGCTGATTTCAGCTGCCGTGCGCCACACACACACCTTAGCGCCACAGCGCTAGGGTGTGTGCATGAGTGTACAGCCGCGGTCATTAGTAGGAGTAACTGCAGGGCGGTGACGTGGGAGGGGGAGGGGGAGGGGCAGGGTGGGGGGTAGTAAACTATGGATTACGGAGGTTTACAGGTAAGTTAACATATAAATTAATAAAACGAATTTCGTTGCGTGCACTGCATCCCCAAATGCGATGCTGTGCACGCAATTAAATTCTTTTTATTAATTTATATGTTAATTTACCTGTAGACCTCCGTAATCCATAGTTTACTACCCCCCACCCTGCCCCTCCCCACGTCACCGCCCTGCAGTTACTCCTACTACCAACCACAGCTGTGAGTGTAGCATAGGTTTTGTACAGGAAGGGTACCCTTTCTGTACAGGATACTATGCTAGGCCCAATACAAAGCTTTTCTCACTTTGCATACTTGCTGCACAGTGCAGCACGCATGCAAAGTCGGAAAAGCACGTAGAAATTAAAGCATTTCTCCTGTTAGCGCCTCCTTTGAAGGGGCGTTAACATTTGGCGCAAAACCATGTTTACAAATCTTTGTAAATATGGTTTTGGGTCACAAGGCATGGGTGGCTGCATGGGAACGCCCACGTACCACCCATGTAACGCCCCCTTGGCGCAAAGTAACACAAAGCAGTGCTTCGCGCTGCTTTGCGCTAGTTAGGGGGTGCTTTCCAGCGCAAAACAAGTTTTGCATTGAAAAATAATAGCAAAAAAAATATTTTGCGCTGGTTAGCGTCACTTTTCTGATGCTAAACCAGGGTAAAAGCTTTGAAAATCTCCCCCCCCCCCCCCTCAGTCTTTCATGAAAGGCTTCAGAAGTCAAGAACATCAACAGTCATCCCCAATCAACTAGTCACGCTCATCACACAAACACGTAAGCTTCCATGAAAGGTTTCATAAATCAAAAGCACAAATACAGTCATGCGGATTCAACTCACCATGGTCATCGCACAAGCACCCAAACTTCCAACAAAGTCTTCAGAAATCAAGAACATCAACAGAGTTATCCCCAATCAACTAACCACCATCATCCCACAAGACACTCAAGTGTGAGTGAAAGGCTTCAGAAATCAAGACCCCAGAGTGTCATCCCACAAATCTGCACGCAACATCAATGTAACGCAGTGCTACCGTTCCATGTGCTTGTACATATGAAGTTTAATAAGTCAAACATGTATATTTACTGAAATACAATTAATTTCACAAAATAATGTCTCCCTGGTTTTCTCCCCTATTTATTTAATTCTCTGCAATTAATTGTGCTACATGTATTTGACCTTTAAATAACACCCTTTTTGAGACACTGTTGTATGTTACACATCCCACAAATGTGGACATCCCCTAGCCTTTGGTCGCAGTAAAAGACCTCAGAACTCTAGACCCCAATGTAGTCATCCTCCGGTCAACTAGCCTTGGTGTTAGAAATGGGCGTCTCTAGTTGGCAATGGCTGGCCACTGTCCAAGTAGGGACCCTTCTTCCTAAGTCACGGTAAGCAGACTACACCCTTTGATAACCCCTGCTCAACCCTGTGGTAATGTAGCACGAGCAGCTAGGCTTATCTCAGAGGCAGTGAGTGAAGCATTTATGACCATACACAGTAACACAGTGAGGAACACTACAAAGGGACACCACACAAGTAGTTATAAAAAATAAGTATCTTTATATATAGACTTAACACAAGACCAATAACAGTAAAAATCCACAACACTAGAAAATAAGGGTTACTCTTAAAATGCTGCAAAAATAGTTCAAGGTGTGCAAAGAGGAGTTCAGTTCAAGGCAGTGGTCTCTGCGACCCTTTTACTCACAAGATACCTGGATTCTGTAGCAAAGCAACAAAAAATGTTGCTAAGGAGTTGTAGCGATGATTTTTCTTACGCTAACCAGCGATGCGTTGAATCCTTGCCGCAAGGGAGGATGATGCGCTGGTTTGTGGGCAGGAGAAAGCGACAAACTTCTGCACGCTAAGCCGGCGATGCGATAAAATCCTTGCCGCGAAGGGAGGATGATGCGCCGAGCCTGTTGCGTGTGCGATCTTGTTGCAATGAAAGAAGTTGTCGCTCCACGAGGGAGCGACGATCCTGATGCGATGCGATGAAAATGGCGAACGCTCAGCGTCCGCTCTGCGATGTCGTGAAGCGATGCACTCGATACGATGATCTTTGGTTAGCAAGCGTTTTGAGGCCCGCAAACATGGAATGCGATAATCTTCGGGTTAGCGAGCGTTTGGCAGCCCGCAGACAGGTGATGCGATGATCTTTGGTTAGCGAGCGCTTTCAGGCCCGCAAATATGGAATGCGATAATCTTCGGGTTAGCGAGCGTTTGGCAGCCCGTCGACAGGTGATGCGATGATCTCCAGAAGCAAGCACTCGGCGGCAGCAGAGCGACGATTTTCCTCACGCTCTTCAGCTGCAGCTGCAGCTGCAGCGGCACGCCAACGGGCATTAGCGCCGATTTTCAGCACTCTCTTCTCCACAGTAGAACTAGAGGCCCTGGAACTCACAGGAGCCTCACCTGCAGATAGAAATCCGCGCTGGGAGGAAACAGGAGGCTGGTGGTGGAGTCTGATGTTCCTGAGACTCCTGCAGGAAGCTAGCTCTCTTCTAGCCCTTGGGTGATTGCTGTAGCAAAAATAAAAGTTCCTTCAAAGTCCTTTTCCTCTTCTTCCAAGTCCACTAGTAACCACTGCAGGCCAGTCCAAGAAACAGCACACAAGGATAGTCTTTCTCCTGCAGATTCCTTCAGTTACACGGACAGAGGTTCTTGTTGTTGTCCAGGAGCAATACAAATTGTAGGGGTTTGGGCACAGATATTTATACCCCAAAAGTCTTTGTTCTCAGAAGCTACAAGTCACTGAACCCAGCCAGAACCAGTTCTGCCCAGCCCTAGAGCACTTTGTTTACCAGGCTGCATCCTTCCTTTCAGAAAGAGGGGCTCTGCCATCAGACGCACAGTGGGAGGTGGAGCCAGCATTCACCTTGCCAGGCACATCCCTATTCAGGTCCAGGATCTACCCCTCCCCATACTCCAATGCAGATCTCTCTATTCAACCCAGGTCTGACTCAGCCTGCCCTGTCCCTCCAAAACCAGACAGCCAATACACATAACAGCAGAGCACACTGGAAGGCTTAGGCAAGAAACTTTCTAAACTTTCTAAAAGTGGTATTTTCAAACACAGAATATAAAAATAAACTTCACTAAAAGATGTATTTTAATATTCTGAGCTCAGGCATACTAAATTCGCTTTTCTACCATGTTCTGTGGGTCAGTTAGGACTATAGAATGTAATCGCCAAACCTCCCATTCTGGCCTATGGAGAACAGGTAGCCTTACAGTAGTGAAAAACGAAAGTGGGTGTAATTCACTACCAGGACATGCTACACACATCAGAGCATGTCCTACCTTACACATACAATGCACCCTACCATAGGGGGGGCTTACATGATGCCAAGGGAAGGTTCAGGGGCTGCAAAGTGGGTGCACTTCACAGCCAAGATGACAGTTCTAGACTGCACGCAGACACTGCAGTGGTAGGTCTGAGACACACTTTACAAGCTGCTTCTGTGGGTGGCGCAAACCAGCGCTGCAGGCCCTCCAGCAGCATTTGGTTTACCAGCCCTGGGCACACACAGGCCACACTACTAGGGACTAACAGGTAAACCAAATAAGCCAATCATGGATATACCAATTCACATGTCATCTTTACACAGGGAGCATTCGCGCTGTGGCACTGAATGGCAGTGGCACAGCGCCCAGAGCATCTATTACCAGCAAAAAACAGAGGAGACACAGCGAAAAATGGAAGGGAGACTCACGCCAATGGTGCCAGGTCTAACACTTGGTCATCACCAATCTTTAGTCGCCATAAAATTCTTCAGAACACATGATACCAAGATGTTTTATCCCCCAGTTATGGTAATTCTCCCCTCACCAAGCCGCCACAAATGTTTTCAGAACTCCAGGCCACACACAACACAGTCATCCCCCAGCCACAGACACATCTGTGTCACAGCCACCCCCTGTCTCCCAGCCACCAGTATAGACCATAAACTCTACACCCACCACAGTCATCCCCCAGCCACATCTGTGTCACAGCCACCCCCTGTATCCCAGCCACCATTATAGGCACAAACTCTACACCCAACTGAATCATTCCCCAAGTCACATTTGTGTCACAGCCACCCCTTGTCTCCCAGCCACCATTATAGGCCACAAACTCTACACCCAACGGAGTCATTCCCCAAGCCCTTGACATTTTGTGGACCAATGTGATCTAGCGGACTCCTTGCCTTTCCAATGCACCCACCAGCTGTTCGCTCATATTACAATTTTACTCTGACTTACCTAGTTCAGATATATAAAGACAGCATTAATAAAAAAAGCTCAAGTGAAAAAAAAATTAAAATACATAAGGGTGAAGAATCAGATGGGCACCTTGAAGACAGCACCGATGTTTTATTTATTTTATTTTTAAAGTTTTATATAGCGCTAGCTTGACCTGTGGGTATCAGAGCGCTTTACATATACACAGGAGATAAAGTTTGCATTACATAGCATGATCTAAGGAAGCAAAAAAGACAAGCAAAAGCATAATAATTAGGCAAAACAGTGAGAGATAAAAGTTGCATTACCTAGCATGATCTAAGGAAGCAAGAAAGATATAAGCAAAAACATAATAATTAGGCAAACGGTGAAGGGGAGGTAGACAAAATAAAGTAGGTGGTTGGCACAGTCCAGTAACCACCTATCCTTGATGGTCAAGTGAGGGGGGAGTCAACCAGGTTATCAGAGTCTAGGTTAGTTGACGTTGGTCGGTAAAGAATTTGTTGAGGAGATGGAGTTTCAAGTCCCTTTTGAAGCAGGAGAAGGAGGGGTCGCAACTGAGGTCTCTAGGGAGTGAGTTCCACATCCTGGGTACATTACCAGAGAAGGATCGACACTGAGTGGTTTTCCTTTTCACTTTCGGAGGGATTAGAAGAAGTGAGTTGGAGCTTCTCAGAGTTCTGGATTTTCCTGCTTTTACCAGTTTGTAGTTAAGGTAGTTGGGGGAAGGTGAGTTAAGGGTTTTGTGTGTGATGCAGGCCAGTTCGTAAATACGTCTACCTTCCGTGGGAAGCCAGTTGAGGGAGTTGAGAGCTGGTGTGATGTGATCAAATCTTTTTACACCAGTAATGAGTCGGGCTGCCATGTTGAGGACTGACCTTAGTGTGGCTAGGTGAGCTTTTGGTGTCCCTGTTAGGATGGCGTTCCCATAGTCCAGTTTGGAGAGGAGTAGGGATTGTACTGTTGTCTTGAGATCATCTTGGGGAATGAAAGGTTTAATTTTCTTAAGGTGTTTTAGTGAGTAAAGCGCACCTTTTGCAGAGTTTTTGATGTGGTCTTTCATTGATTGTCCAGGGTAATGCCTAGTGACTTAACCGAGTCGGATAGGACGAGGGAGCAGTTAAGGGCATCAAGATTCTTGAGCCAGTCTTGAATTGGTCGATGGTTACTTTTTGGAGAGAACAGTATTAGTTCTGTTTCGTCTGGGTTCAGTTTTAAGTGGTTTGCATTGAACAAAGATTGGATCTTGGTTAGTGTGACACTGAGTTGACGGATGTCGCTGGGAGATTTGATGTTGTAGTAAATTTGAGTGTCATCTGCATATAGGTGGTAGTTAACTCCTGCTTGTTTCAGAGTGATTGTCAGGGGTTCCACGAAGAGATTGAAGAGGGTCGGGGAGAGGATCGAGCCTTGCGGGACCCCAAGTGTGACTTGTGTTGGCCTCGAGAGACAGGAGTTGATTTTAATTAGTTGTGAGCGGTGCTGAAGGAAGGAAGTGAACCATTTTAGTACTAAGCCATTAATGCCAGAGCGCCTTTTCAAAGTCTCAAGTAAAGCTCGATGGTTTATTGTGTCGAATACCGCAGATAGGTAAAGAAGGATGAGGAGACAGGCTTTGCCTTCATCTAAGGCTCTGTGGATATCGTCAGAAATATTCAGCATCGCTGCTTCGGTGCTACAACCTTTCCTGAATCCTGATAGAAAGGTGTCGAGGAGGTTGAAATCGTCAATGTGTTTGTTGAGTTGTTGGAGAATGCATTTCTCCAATGTTTTAGCTAGGAACGGGAGGTTGGAGATAGGTCTGAGGTTGTTGAGATCGTTGGGGTCGGCTCCTGGTTTCTTGAGTATGGGTGTGATTTGTCCTAGTTGAAGGGAGTCTGGGACACAGCCTGACGTTAGAGAGGAGTTGAGGATTTTTGTCCAGAAAGGGGTAATGATGTGATTGAGTTGTTTTACTATTGTGGATGGGAGGGGGTCCATAGTGTGGGAAGAGGGCTTTAAGCTTGCAATTATGTTGAAAACCTCGTTTTCCGACATGAGTTCGAAGTCTGACCAGTGAACATTATTTTTTGGTTGGAGGCAGACCTTGTTGTCCTTGGTATGATTTCTTTCTGTTTGGTCCAGGGTACTTGGGGGGTGGGCAGGTTAAGAGGGAGGGGGGATTTGAGGTTTGGATGAAGGATTGTTCAATTTTTGGTACTTTATCTATGAAGAAGCAGGCAATTTCTTTGCAACGATCTTTGGTGGCTTTGATTTTGTGTGAGGATGTGCCATTTGTTTGACTTTTAACAATGTTGACGAGTTCTCTAGGTCTATTTTTCGCATGGTCTAGTTGGTTGCGGAAGAAGGTGACCTTTTCTCTGAAAATGTGTTTTTTATAGGCCAGCCGCGCAGATCTAAGTTGAGGTAGGTGTAAATTTGATGGGTTTAGTCTCCAAGTCCTTTCCGACTGTCTCAGTTGTCGTCTTTCGTTATTAAGATCCACGTTGAATCAAGATTTAGATTTGATTTGTCTCAGCTGTTTTAGTCTGAGTAGCGTTACTTGATCGAAATGAATTAAAGTGAGCTGTGAGGTCCTCAGCCGACAAAGTGGAAGGCTGGGGCTGTAGAAGGGCATGAATTCTGGATTCAAGTTTGGTTATATGGACTTCTTTCATGTTCCTGGTCCAGTGCTTCGGTATGTCAGATTGTATTGGTTGGTATCTGACTTGCGAGTCAATATTAAACAGTATAAGGTGGTGGTCAGACCAGTCAATGGGAGAAATCACTCTCAGAGAGATCAGCTCATTTTTGGTGATGATCGCATACAGAGTTGCTCCTTTGATGTGAGTTGGTTCATTGCAGAGTTGTTTGAGGTTGGTTATTTCAAGCAGGTTGGAGAGAGTCTGGACTGTTGTGTCTTCTGGAATATTTCAGTGGATATTGGGGTCACCCAGAAACATGTCTTTCATGTCTGTTAGGAAGAAACGTGTTATTAGGTCGTTTAGTTCTTTGGCGAAGAGGGCCCGCTCTCCCAGAGGATGGTAGATGGTGTGAAATTTGATAGGCGTGTTGCCTTTACCTGTGAGTTTAACACCCAGGTACTCAAGAGTCAGGTATTCTGTAGGTTATAGTGTGGTAAGCTGTATTCTTACTTTGTGAATGATGGCTAGTCCGCCACCCGTTTTGATCGGTCTGTTGTGTCTGATGATGTTGTTACCTGGGGGGGCGAGTATGTCTAGAATTGGGGTAGAGTGGTCATTGAGCCAGGATTCTGTGAGGAATGCGCTGTCTATTTCCTGAGCAAGTAAAACTTTTGCAATGTCTGTGGTGTGTTGTATTGCTGATCTACAGCTGAGGAGCATGCAGGATAGAGGACGGGGAGCCTCAATGTTGGTGTGTGCTGTGTGGATAGAAGTGTATTGAGCGGGAGGTCTGGGCGATTGGACAGTTCTAGAGATTCTGTTTGTGCCGGCTATAACTGGGATAGCGAAAGGAGCCGTGTTCTGGCTCATTGTGAGGTACGAGTCGTTGATCTCATCTGCTTCCAGTACAGAAATTGGCTGGAGAGCTTGGCTAGGTCGATGTGCTTGATTCCTCACAGGAATGGAGAGCCGTGGGGTGCCAAGTGGGGTAATGGGAGCGACTGTGTGGGGGGAAGGTACGTAGCTACCCTGAGTGTGTGAGCACGGTGGTTTAAACCAGTTGAGAAGGTCTTGCTGTAGGATATCGGCAGCTAGGGTGTCTATTTTCTGCTCCATTCGGGTCAGTTGTTGGGTAATAGAGCTAGAAGAGCTTCTTGTTTTAGGCGGGAGCCGTGAATGACTAGGGTCTGTGGAAGGAGAGGGTACTGGGTTATGGGCTTGAACCGTATCATTGGGATTAGGAGTGCACCGGCACAGAGGACCTACTGACTTCCTGCCCGTCTGCACACGCACCCCTTCTCCCCACTGATCCCGCATCAGTACCCCAGTTCAGCACCCCGGTTTTTAGTTTAGGATACAAACCAGCTGCTCAGATAACACCAGTGAGGGACAGGGATTGTTACCTATCCACTAGAGTAGCAGGCTCAAAGCTCCCATGAGAACCATGGGCAGACGTAGCTCCGTCCCCAAGCTTTTGATTAACAACCATATCCCAGGACCCATAAGTCTCACACTGATACCTTCAACCTATGTATAATGCTGGGATTGTATTAATATCTTATGACAGCTATGAGTGACAACATTTACGTATGTACACCTGACTGCCAAAAATATCTCTGTCTGCCTATGCATGTACCTTGAGATCAGAACCAATTTCCATGTTTCATTGTATCTAAACTGTTAAAATTCAATAAAAAAATGTTAAACAAAAAATCATTGGGATTAGGAGCGGGGATAGGATGAACGTGAGGGGCCGGGTCATTAATGCTTCCAGACTTGGTGTTGGGAGGAGGTGTTATGGGTCTAATGTCCAAGGGGGGAGAGTGGGCAAGGGTAAGGAGGAAGTCGGTGTCCAGAGGCTTGGCCGCGAGTTTAGAAGTGGAGACTGATTGAGGGTGAGGTCGTGGGACAGAGGAAGGAGAGTGTAGTGGTTTGAGGGAGGTCAGTGTCCAATGGATTATTGGTGACAATGGATAAGGGGAAGGTTTGGGCAGCTGAAATAGGCTCATTGTTGAGGTTAGGTATAGTTTGAGAGGGTCGAGTCTGATCATCAGGGGTCGAGAGGGGAGTGTCCGTGGCGGGTTTAGTCGCGGGAAGACAGAAGATTGTGTCCGGGCTGCCTAGTTCGAGATCAGCCTTGCGATGTTTATTTCCTGTGAGATTGCTGGTGGGATCGGGTGCTGTCTTTATAGTGGGTGTTCGACGGCGGAGTGTGATGACGGGGGTAGTGAGATTGTAATGATTGATCGTGGATGCCCATGAGTTGTAGAGTGGGTCGTCCGGGAGGAGAGATTGGATCGGTTCCGTATTGTTAGTCAGGGAGGGGGAGATAGGGGAGGTTGGGTTTGATGGTTTTGTTGAGTTAGTGAGGAGAGTAAAGTTGGGAAGTGACGATCAAAAGTGGTGAGGTGCAGGTCGGTGGCCTGTATGAGAATGTTTCCTGTTCTGTAGATGGAGTTGTGAGTGTGTTGGAATGGTGCTGCGGGTTCACCAAGACAGCCAGTAGTAGCTCAGTGGACGAGACTGCTCACAGTGACCCCGCGGACGTCATACCTCTTTGAACCTGGATGTACCCCACAGGCATGCCCCCCTCCCCCCCAGCCTGCACCCCAGGATCCAATAGGGCTGGCTGTAGGGTGCTCTAACAACTTTCAGATGCTTGAGAGTGTTTCCGGTTTAGGGGGTATGGACTGGAGGAATGACTTGACGTCAAGGCTTTTGGAAGGGTAGAAAGACTTTGGGGTTCACAAAGAACCCGAGGACCCTTCGTGCGCATACATCTGACTGACATGTGCAAAAAGCGTTTTCCGCAAATGCCATATTCACTGATTCAGGACTGACAGACTTTGATGAGCGCATACAGAATTTAGGACAGAAAAATAGCCTCCGGGTAACCGGACTTTACGCGTAAAACTAGTAAGGTTGGAAGAAGTTGAGTGCGCACAGACATTTGGAAGTTCCAAAAACACATCATAGATCTTCAGGGGCAGCGCAAGTGATTAAATTAGACGGGACTGGATATGAAGATAAAAGGGGGGGGGGGTTGTCCATTTCCCCCCAGGGACAGTTATAGCATGGAAGATGGTGAACTCCTCTGAATGTTTGATTTTGGTGGATCTACAAGGGAACTTCTGGAGAGTTTCATGAATTCCTACAGAGTCCATCAGCCGCAGGTGTGAGCCCGGGAGTTGTGAAGTCACTCCTTTGTGTGAGGGTCGTCCTGACTCCCTCCCTGAGAAAGAAGAGTTTACCCAGCCCTGGGCAGCCGGCTGGCGGGACCCCGGCAGCCCTTTCATTCCCTGGAGGTTGGTGGGGTCGGGGGTGGGGGGATTGTTCAGTAGGAGCCAGGAAGAGGCAAGGGAGGGAAAAGCACCTTTTAAAATAAAAAATGCGGCGGGGATGAATGGCGCGCCTAATCCGAGAAGGCCATGAGAATAAAGTGGCTTGTTTAAAGGGCCCCGGCCCCATTCTTTCCCCCTTTGATTATTATTTTATGTAATTTCATTTCACAGCAGCACATATAATCAATTACCGCCTGAATCGGGCCGAGGGGGTGGAGGACAACTTTCAATTCATAAATCAATTTTACACGCCCATCAGTCAGCGGCTGAATGCGAGCCCCGCTGTCGGCCGGGCTCTTTCAGCGGCCGCGACACCCACTGAGAGGGGGGCTTTCTCACCGAGGCCGCTCGGACTCAGAAGGGGGCAGCGGGGGGTCCCTTCGGCCTCTCTCGGGCCTGCCCCACCAATGAAGCCCGAGGTGGGGCGAGGGATCGGCTCATGGCGCGCTGCCCCGAAAGGGCCCTCGCTGCACCCGGTGGAGAGGCCTGTTCAAGCCGTCGAGCGCCTCGAAGGGCAGGGAACGAGAGAAGGAGCCGGCGCCTCTTGTGTTTGTGACCCGAGGAAGAATGATGCGCTCAAAGCGCCTGCCCAGCTGCTGCTCAGACGGCCACGCGGTCTTTTCCTGCCACCTGTCCCTATACTCACCTGTCCCCTCTTCACTCAGTAGGATAGCCCAGAGGCCTATACACAAGTGGCATACTTGTCATACTTTAAGTGGGATGAAAAAAATGAGGGGTCTCTCAAAGGGGCGTGGCCGACGTAATAAAGGGCGTGGCTTAAAACACAAGGTAAAAATCTGTGCTTCGCATAGTGTCTTGTATATACTGCTTCTGTCATTGCCTTCAGACATATAATACAACAAGTAACATTACACATACAAGAATCCAGGGCTATTTATTGGCTGTGTCAATGGTTGTTAATTGCATAAGATAAATTAGCAACAATTATGGCTTCGTTGTATATTATATTTAAAGAGTGCTTAATTTGTAAAATATTAAGTGCCAGGGCTCTGACCAGGAGGCCACTGCAGCTTGCACCACCCATCGCCCCTGTCATCGCTGCCAAAACAACTACTAACCATCTCTCTCGCATGTGAATGCGACAGTTCAGATTATTCAAGGTCCCCAAAGCTTTAGGAATGGCTGGGGAGGCAGGTATTTTTTTATTTATATTGTTGTCCTAAACAATGTTATACTGCTCATCTCTAAATTACATGAGCAGCGCCTCCTTGTGGCAGACTGCTCTACGTGTGGTGTTGACAATTAGGTGCCGGTGCCGAGCACCGGACACCAATTAAGTGCCGGTGCCGGTGCTCAGCACCGGAAAGCTCCGGCTCAAATTAAGCACTGTATAATTTAAAAAAAGCTTTAGTTCTTGTGGGAGAGGTTGCGGTGTAACAGCCAGAGCTGCTGACTTTGGAGCAGGTTCAAGTCTCAGCCTTGGCTCCTCATCCTATGATTCCAATCAAATTATTTAATCTCCCCGTGCTTACCAAAAACAACATGAACACGTCTCTGTGCACTGGTGCTCATGTAAAGTGCTCCAATACCTTCAGGTCCAGTTTGTTCAATTTAAATACTGCAAAAGAAAAAAGTGTAATCGAAAGCCGTCAATTGCTGCAGAGTTAAGATTAAGGTCAAAATGGAGAGCCCGATAGGGGCCCGTCTCACCACCTGCTTTTTAGAGCTGCCGGTGCTGAGCACCAGCAGGAGCCGGCCCACTTAAAGCCCTGGTTATAGCCGCACACCTGTTTCACACATACCCCGGCAGCCCTGCCAAGTGTCACTCATCGACGGTTAGATTCACACATTTTCAGTCACCGACAAAACACTGCAGATTCTCAGCCATTCACTTTCATTAGGTCAAAGCAATATCTTGGGGACATTTTTATTTCTGTGGAGTTTTATATAGCACAAACAAAACCTGAAGATATCAGAGCGATTTACATGAGCACCATTTACGTTACAGACAGACAGACACATTCATTTTGGTTAGGCACGGGAGATTAAGAGATTTTCCCAGAATCACAGAATGTCCCTATCGAGACTCGAACCCGGTTCCCCTGCTCCAAAGGTGACCGTCCTAGCCGGTAGGCAACATTCTCTCCCCATTCGGAAAGCTTCCCTCAGAATACATTCCTCCCACTACTTACCATTGGCTTCGTGGTTCGTCACTCACACTTGCTTGCTTCCTATTTGCTGGCTTTATTTGTTTTAGTCCCGCCAGCTTGAGTTCACCCTTCCTTTGCCCAAACTCTATTTGTTGTATTCTTCCACCAGTCCTGAATTTCCGTAAACCGGCCTTTAAATCTTGTTCATATCTTGCCACATTTGCTTTGCATTCAAAGACAGAGGTCAAATGTCAGGCTCTGTCTTCAAGGGAGCTTTGCGTTTACTTTTCTTTCTCTGACTTCAAAATGACAATCATGCTTGCTACTTGCGGTGTGCTGTACAATGTTATTTTTTTTCTAGCACAAAACAAAATTTAAATGTCCGTAAATGAACTGTGCATGTATTTTAGAATATTGAAAGCACAAATTATTTGGTAAATCTGAAGTGAGGTGGATTTTTTTTAAAAATGCGATCGAAACAAATCAATACACTAGTTGATGACATTTCCACACATTATCGTTTGCGCGCTATATACTTTGATCAGTAAAACTGTATATCTGTGTAAATGTAATGGTAATTTCAAGTAAAGATGTGTTGTTTGTAATAGCAGTACGCTACCACACCATGCACACTCCACTTTACCCCAATCCACTCAACTCTGCACCACTCCACAACACTACACTCTACTCTGACCCAGTCCACACCGCGCCACTCCACACTGCCCTATACTCTGCACCACTCCACACTATGCCACTCCACTCCATGACACTCCACACTGTGTTATTGCACTATACCCTGCACCATTCCACTCTACGCTCCTTCACTCTACGCCTCTCTACTCTATACCACTTTACTCTATGCCAATGCACTCTACCCCACACTAAGTCATAAGTCATAAGTCATAAAATTTATATAGCGCACTACATACCCAGAGGGTTTCAAGGCGCTTGGGGAGGGGAGGGGGGTTATTTGTCAAATATCCACGTTTTAAGTTGTTTTCTGAACGCTAGGTGATTCTGGGTGAGGCGAAGGTAAGCGGGGAGTGAGTTCCATGTTTTGGCAGCCAGGTATGAGAAGGATCTGCCTCCAATGGTGGTTTTGTTGATGCGAGGGACAGTGGCGAATGCTTGGCTGGAAGATCGAAGTTGGCGGGAGGGGGTGTAGAAGGACAGTCGAGAGTTGAGGCAATCTGGTCCGATGTCGTAGAGTGATTTGTGTGCGTGGGTAAGCAGTCGGAAAGTGATCCTCTTATTGACGGGTAGCCAGTGGAGGTCTTTAAGGTGACCCGAGATGTGTTCGTTGCGTGGGATGTCTAATATGAGCCTGGCTGAGGCGTTTTGGATTCGTTGTAGTTTCTTCTGTAGTTTGGCGGTGGTACCTGCGTAGAGGGTGTTTCCGTAGTCCAGTCGGCTCGTGACCAGAGCATGGGTGACTGTTTTCCTTGTTTCGGTGGGGATCCAGCGAAATGTTTTTCTGAGCATGCGAAGGATGTTGAAGCAGGATGAGGATACGGCGCTGACTTGTCTGTTCATTGAGAGTGAAGAGTCCAGGATGACGCCAAGGTTCCGTGCGTGGTCTGTCGGGATGGGTGCTTTTCCGAGGGCTTCCGGCCACCAGGAGTCGTCCCAAGCAGAGGGGGATTTACCTAAGATGAGGACTTCTGTTTTGTCTGAGTTCAGTTTCAGACGGCTTTGTTTCATCCATTCGGCGACTTCTTTCATTCCTTCGTGTAGGTTAGTTTTGGCGGTGCTGGGGTCCTTGGTGAGAGAAAGGATCAGTTGAGTGTCATCCGCGTAAGAGATGATGTTGAGGTTGTGTTGGCGGGCGATGGTCGCGAGGGGGCTCATGTATACGTTGAAGAGGGTGGGGCTGAGTGAGGATCCTTGTGGTACGCCGCAGATGATTTCAGAGGCCTCGGACTTGAATGGAGGGAGGCGGACTCTCTGGGTTCTTCCGGAGAGGAACGAGGTGATCCATTCCAGTGCCTTTCCTTGGATTCCGATGTTTTTGAGGCGCTGTAAAAGGGTGCTGTGGCAGACTGTGTCGAAGGCAGCAGAGAGGTCGAGGAGGATGAGGGCGACTGTGTCTCCAATGTCCAGTAGAGTTCGAATGTCGTCTGTTGCTGCGATGAGGGCGGTCTCAGTGCTGTGTTTTGCTCGGAAGCCAGATTGTGAGGAGTCGAGGGATTTGTTGGCTTCGAGGAAGGCGGCGAGCTGGTTGTTGACAGCTTTCTCGATGACTTTGGCCGGGAATGGAAGAAGTGAGATGGGGCGGTAGTTTTTGAGTTCGGTGGGGTCTGCTGTTGGTTTTTTCAGAAGTGCGGTGAGTTCAGCGTGTTTCCAGTCTTCTGGGAAGGTAGCGGAGTTGAAGGAGCAGTTGATGACGTCTCGGAGGTGCGGGGCTATGACGGAGTCTGCTTTGTTGAAGATGTGGTGAGGGCATGGGTCTGTGGGGGATCCAGAGTGGATGGAATTCATCAGGCGGATGGTGTCCTCAGTGGTGATTGGGTTCCAGGCGTTGAGGGTGTTAACGGGGGGAAGATAGTCAGCTGATGGTAGGGTGGGTTGGCTTCCGGGTTGGTTGTCAAAGCTGTTGTGGATGTCAGCAATCTTGTTGTGGAAAAAAGAGGCTAGGGAGTCGCAGAGAGTTTGAGAGGGGTTGATGTCGTTGGAGTTGGCCGAGGGGTTGGAAAATTCCTTGACGATGTTGAAAAGTTCCTTGCTGTTGTGGGCGTTGTTGTCGAGTCGATCCTTGAATGCTGTTTTTTTGGCTTTTCGGATCAGTTGGTGGTGAGTACGGATGGCGTTTTTGAAGGCGTCCTTGTTGCTGGTGGATGAGTCTTTTTTCCAGGCCTTTTCAAGGGAGCGGCATAGTTTCTTGGATTTCTTGAGGTCCTCGTTGAACCATGAGGCCTTCTTGATTTTGTGTAGGCGTTTTTTCAGTGGTGCTAAGGTGTCTGCGGTGTTGGATAACCAAAGGGTGAGGTTGGAGGCGGCTTCGTTGGCGTCAGAAGAGAGGGCTGGGGAGGTTTGAAGGATCGATGAGGAGATCTGTTCCGTGGTGATTTTGTTCCAGTTTCTTTGTAGAGTTGTTTGGAGGTGGATGATGGGTTTCGGCTTGTTGTAGGTGAAGTGGACGCAGCTGTGGTCAGTCCAGAGGAGCTCCGTAGTGTGGTTGAAAGAGACATGGTTGCTAGAGGTGAAGATGGGGTCGAGTGTGTGACCTGCGATGTGGGTGGGGGAAGTGACCAGTTGTTTAAGTCCGAGGTTGGCGAGGTTGTCTAAGAGGGTGGCGGTGTTGCGGTCGTTGATCTTCTCAAGGTGGAAGTTGAGGTCTCCCAGGAGGATGTAGTCTTTGGAGGGGAGCGCGTGTGGGGTGATGAAGTCCGTGATGTCTTCACTGAATCTTGCGCGGGGTCCTGGTGGTCTGTAGAGGAGGGTGCCTCTGAGTGTGGTCTTGGGGTCGATGTGGATCTGGAAGTGGAGGTGTTCGGAGTTGGCGAGGTTGGCGTCAGAGCTGGTTGAGATGTGGATTGATTTCTTGTGGACGATAGCGATTCCTCCTCCTGTTTGGTCGGTGCGGTCTTTGCGTGTAATCTTATAGTCGTCAGGGATAGCGATGGCGATGTCAGGGGCGGAGGAGGCGTTCATCCATGTTTCCGTTAGGAAGGCGACGTCTGGAGAGATGGTGTCTAGTAGGTTCCAAAGGTCAATGGCGTGCCTGTGGACCGAGCGGGTGTTGAGAAGGATGCATTCTAGGTGGTTGGGGTCGGGAATCTGTGGTGTGGTCGGAGCGGAGATGTTGACGGTGCCGCTGAATTTGCAGGAGGGGCAGGAGAACGGTCCATGGGTGCGTCCTGGAGCGGCTTGGATGCAGTAGGGGGCGCGACCGGGGTTAAGGGCTAGGAGGGTGGCGGCATCGTAGGTAACGCGGGGGGGCTGGGCAGTGCGAGGGGCAGGGGGTCTGGCGCTGGGCGCGGTCCAGGCGCGGACGGGCGTAGACGGGCTTACCTTTGGCGCACCTTCGGCGCGGGTTGGGCGCGGACGCTGCGCGTGAACGCTGCGCGCAAGAGCAACTGTCATAAGTGGGAGGGGGAAGGGGCGAGGGAGGAGCAGCTGGGAGGCGGGTGCGTGGTGGAGGGGGCGGGCTCTGGCCAACAACAACAACAACAGCAATGGCGGCTGGGGCGGAAGCGCCGACCGGGTCGGGTGAAACCGATCAAAGAACTACGCGGGCGGCCACACAATGCCAAAGCAGGCACAATGCCAAAGCAGGGAGCAGCTAATGCAGGAGCACAAATACAAATAATGCAGCAAAGGGCAGCAAACACGGGCACACGATCTCGGCAGGACAATACAATGTTTAAAATAAACAATAAGTGCAGCAAAGGACGATAACTATGATCAGCAGCAGGGCTGCGCAACGATACCCAGCTTGAGGCAGGAGAGAGCGGGGGCAGGAGGGAGCGACCGTAACTGACCAAGTCAGGACGGACACAGCGCTACGATGTCCGAAGTGGAGGCTATGTAGTTTAGTGGGAGGGAGGAGCAGCTGGGAGGCGGGTGCGTGGTGGAGGGGGCGGGCTCTGGCCAACAACAACAACAACAGCAATGGCGGCTGGGGCGGAAGCGCCGACCGGGTCGGGTGAAACCGATCAAAGAACTACGCGGGCGGCCACACAATGCCAAAGCAGGCACAATGCCAAAGCAGGGAGCAGCTAATGCAGGAGCACAAATACAAATAATGCAGCAAAGGGCAGCAAACACGGGCACACGATCTCGGCAGGACAATACAATGTTTAAAATAAACAATAAGTGCAGCAAAGGACGATAACTATGATCAGCAGCAGGGCTGCGCAACGATACCCAGCTTGAGGCAGGAGAGAGCGGGGGCAGGAGGGAGCGACCGTAACTGACCAAGTCAGGACGGACACTACTCTTCTATGCACTACTGCACTCTTCACCAGTCATCTCCACGACACTCCACATTGTGTTACTGCACTATACTCTGCACCACTCCAGACTAGGTGAATCCCCTCCACCCAACTCAACACTGCATCACTGCACTCTTCGATGCTCCACTACACTATATGCCCCTTCACTCTACGCCTCTGTACTCCACACCACTTTACTCTATGCCAATGCACTCTACACCACACTATTCTACTGTGCACAACTACACTCTTTGCCACTGCACTCTACTCCAATGCACTCTAAGCCCCGCTGAATTACTCTGCACCACTGCACTCTACAGCACTCTACTCTATGCCACTTCACTCTGCTCTGAAACAACCTACTCTATGCCACTGCACTCTATGCCACTCTATTCCACTTTGTGCCATTCCACTATATGCCACTGCAATCTACCCTGCGCCACTCCACTCCACTACTCCATTCCACTGCACTCTTTGCCTCTTTATTCTATGCTGCTGCCCTCTACGCCACTGCATTCTATACCAATGCACTCTTCACCACTTTACACAAAACCAATACACTCCACTGCACTTTACACCAATTTACTCTGCGCCACTGCACTGTACGTCACAATACTCTACTGTGCAACACTCTATACCACTCTACTCCCCACCATTGCACTCTACGACACTTTACTCTGCAACACTCTACGCCACTGCACTCTACACCGAAGCACTCAATGCCACTCTACTCTAGGCCACTGCATTCTATGACACTCTACTCTGCAAAACTGCACTCTCTGCCACACCACTCTAGTCTATGCCACTGCAGTCTATGATACTGCACTCTACTCTGCACTATTCTACTGTATGTCACTGCACTCCACGCCAATGCACTCTACATCAATACACTCTATGACACTACACTCTATGCCACTCTAGTCTACAGGGAAACACTGCACTCTGCGACACTGCACTCTATGCCATTTCACTCTACACCTCTGTACTCTACTCTGCACCGCTCTATTATATGTCAGCGCACTCTACCCACTCTCCTGTGTACCACTGCACTCTTTGCCACTGCAACACTGTACTCTGCACCACTCTACTCTATGCCAATGCACTCTACATGAATGCACTCTACACCAATGCACTCTATGCCACTGTACTGTATGACACTACACTCTATAACACTCTACTCTGCAAGACTGCACTCTCCGCCACTGAACTCAGTGCCACTCTACTCTGCACCACTGCACTCTGGGCCACTTCTATCCACCTTGCACCACTCAACTCTAATCCACATTACTGCACTCTCCACCAATGCACTTTACGGCACTTCACTCTATGCCACTCTCATCTATTCTGCACCACTGCACTATACATCACTCTATTCTGACACTTCACTCTACTCTGAAACAATCTACTCTGCGCCACTGCATTCTACGTCATTCTTCTCCACTTTGCGTCACTCTATTTCTTTGCACTCTATGCCACTTCAATGTACCCTGCACCACTCTATTCTATGTCTCTGCACTCTATGCCAATGGACTCTACACCACTTTACTCAAAACCAAGGCACTTCACACCAATCTACTCTGCACCACTGTAGTTTACGCCACTTCACTCTAGTCCACTCTATGACACTAAACCCCATGATACTCCACTCTGTGATGCTCTACTCCATTAAACTCCTCCACTCTATGACATTCTAGTCCACTCTATGCCCCTCAATAACACTATTCCACTCTATATCGTGCTACACAACTCCCTCTATGCCTCTCCATGCCTCTTTACTCCACTCTATTATACAACACACTACTCCACTCCACTGCTCCACTCTACACCACTCCACTCTATGCCACTCCACTCAACTCTACGTCACTCTTCTCTTTAACACCCGTCTCCACTCCATGCCATTCCACTCTCCTACACTACTCCACTCTGTGCCACTCCACTCTACAACAATCTGCTCTGCGTCACTCTACTCTACAACACTCTACTCCACTCTACGCAACACCCTCTATGGCACTCCACTGTGCTCTACACCACTCCACTACACTGTATGCACTCTATGCACCACTCTACTCCACTCCACCCCACTCAACACTACTCCAAGCTATGCCCTTCCACTCTATTACACTCTACTCCCTCCATGACACTCCACAACACTCTATACCACTTCACTCTATGACACTCCACTTCACTCTACTGCACGGCACTCAACTCTACTCTTCTCCACCCTACCACACTCCACGCCAATTTACGCACTCCAGAACTCTCTATGCCGCTCCATAACATTCCACTCTACACCACTTTATAACACTCCGCTGTCCTTTACCCCACTAACTTTTAGCCATGCTGAACAGCAACCATGATGGTGTACAACATGACTTAAAGACATTGGCAAAGCCAATAGCTCTTGCATAAGTGAAACTGATTGGTTTTTGCCATTGCTTGTTTTATTATGTCACCACTAACCAAGTGATTTCACATTAATCTGAACACCTTTCTATCTTACTGTCTGGTCCCTTCCTTCCTCTCTCCACCTCTCCCTGATCTTCCTGTTCACCCTTCCTGCCACACACCCTCTCTCACTCCTTATTCTGTCCCTACCTCTCCCTTCGTTTCTTCTTTCTTGCTCTCTCCATCCCTCATTGCTTCTTAAAAACAACTGCTTGTTCCTTCCTCCCTCCCTCTTTTTGTTCCCTTCTACAATCAAGCCTTCATTTCTTAGTCTCCATCGTTGCTATTCTCCTCCACCTCTGTCCCTCTTTCCTTCAAACTCCACCTCACTTACTTTTACCTCACTTGCTCTCTCCGTCCTTGCTTGCTTCTGCACTCCCCCTTCCTCTCGCTCTCAGTTCTTTCTTCTTTTCCTTCAACTTACAATTCATTGACTTCCTTCCTCTTTCCCTCTATCCGCCCCTCCTTCCTTGTGCACTTCTAACCTTCACAGCTACCTTCTTTACTTCCACCCTTACTCTCTTCCTCACTTAAACCAGTCATTTACCACTTCTTCGGCTCCCCTCTGAACTCTGGTAAAACAGGAGACTCCAGCCCACCTTCTCCCCCCCAGCCAGCAAGGGGTGAATGCCATGGGTAAGTTTAGAACTATGCTTTAAATGGGCTGGTACTTACAGGTATTGAGTACCTGCACTCCTTTAATTTGAAATGAAGAGTACTTGCACTTCGCAGAGGGGGTCAAATACTTTTAATGAGAGTGTAATGGGACAGTACTGGCCTAACTGCACTCTTGGCCAGAGAGTACCTCCACTTGTATGATTCCATTTCAACCACTTGTTTAGAAAGAAACCAGAAGAAACTTGGCTGCCGCTAGCACGATGCACGTGATGGACGGCGGTGCAAACAGCAGCAGTGTGCAACTTTCTTGTACTGTCGTGGAGTTCCTATAAACGTAAATAGGATCTGCGCGTTTAGACAACATAGATTGTGGGATTGGTGTCCAGACTGATTCCAGACACCCCCACTGGGTATGTTTGCCTGTATACCAGCTAACTCACAGTGCCACTACAGACCCCTCTTACCAAGGAGAGAATAGTTCTTGGCAACTATCGAACATGACAACTCTGTCCCATCACGGATCGTGGAATCAGTACAATACTTTTCGCTCAGTCACTCGTGCTCACTTTGTTTCAGAGAGATAAATAGAATAAACAGTGGGGACGTTTTCATGAAGCATTTATTTAACCAGCGTCTTTCTAGTGTAACATCAATCAATCAATCAAGACATTTATATAGCGCACTACTCACCCGGAGGGTCTCAAGGCGCTTGGGGAGGGGGGGGTCCGCTACTGCTCGAACTGCCAAGTCTTGAGCTGCTTCCTGAAGGCAAGGTGGTCTTGGGTCAGGCGGAGGTGGGTCGGGAGGGAGTTCCAAGTCTTGGCGGCCAGGTAGGAGAAGGACCTTCCTCCTGTGGTGGCTCTTCGGATGCGGGGGACGGCGGCGAGGGCGTGGCTGGTCGATCGAAGCTGACGAGTGGGAGTGTAGAAGTTGAGGCGGCTGTTGAGGTATCTTGGGTCTTGGTTGTGTAGGGCTTTGTGTGCGTGGGTGAGGAGGTGGAAGGAGATTCTCTTGTTGACCGGGAGCCAGTGCAGGTCTCTCAGGTGTCCGGAGATGTGGCTGTGTCGGGGGATGTCGAGGATGAGTCTTGCTGAGGCGTTCTGGATCCGCTGGAGTCTCTTCTGGAGCTTGGCGGTGGTTCCGGCGTAGAGGGCGTTGCCGTTGTCCAGTCGGCTGGTGACGAGGGCCTGGGTGACCGTCTTCCTGGTCTCGGTGGGGATCCACCGGAAGATCTTACGTAGCATGCGCAGGATGTTGAAGCACGACGAGGAGACGGCGTTGACTTGTCTGGTCATGGAGAGGGAGGAGTCCAAGATGAAGCCCAGGTTGCGTGCGTGATCTGTTGGTTTGGGTGTGCTGCCCAGGGCGGGAGGCCACCAGGAGTCGTCCCAGGCGGAGGGTGAGGAGCCCAGGATGAGAACTTCCGTCTTGTCTGCGTTCAGCTTCAGGCGGCTGTTCATCATCCACTCGGCGACGTCTTTCATCCCATCGTGTAGGTTGGCTCTGGCGGTGGCGGGGTCGTTGGTGAGGGAGAGGATCAGCTGGGTGTCGTCGGCGTAGGAGATGATGTTGAGGTTGTGTTGGCGTGCGATGGCCGCAAGGGGCTCATGTAGGCATTGAAGAGGGTGG
Organism: Triturus cristatus; assembly: GCF_964204655.1. Lineage (NCBI taxonomy): Eukaryota > Metazoa > Chordata > Amphibia > Caudata > Salamandridae > Triturus > Triturus cristatus. Next base: position 70,071,956 of record NC_140591.1, read on the forward strand.
GGCTGAGCGAGGAGCCTTGAGGAACGCCGCAGATGACTTCGGTGGCTTCTGATCTGAACGGGGGTAGGCGGACTCTCTGTGTCCTTCCGGCGAGGAAGGAGATGATCCATTCTAGTGCCTTCTCCCGGATTCCGACGTTGCTGAGGCGCTGCACTAGGGTGCGGTGGCAGACAGTGTCGAACGCCGCGGAGAGGTCCAGGAGGATGAGGGCCGCTGTTTCTCCGTTGTCGAGCAGGGCTCGGATGTCGTCAGTGGCTGCGATGAGGGCGGTCTCGGTGTGCTGAAACAACCATTAGACAGAAACAGATACAAATGATTATAAGCACCAACAGAGTAAAAGGATGGTAGATTTCTTACATAGTGCTAAAACAATGAATACCGGCACGTATAAAAACACAAGACAGTAATAATGCGTACTCCTACGATGCAACCCTAACTAGATGTACCTAAGTATGCCTAGCATGTATGCAGGTGTAGAGCCAATAATCCCTCTAGGATAAAGTCGACCCCCATTACTTGAAGTGAGAGACTGCGTGTCCAGCGAGGGATGTCAGACCACTGCAAGCTGGAGTGTCTCCATGCAGGAACCTCAGCATCTTGTGTCAGTGTGTCAGCATGGAAGTCCTTTTTCTCGTCTTCCTGCCTCAGTAAAGATATGGGGCTTATATACCCAAAGTGGTACCCTCAGGGGATCTACCTTGCTGTGTCATGTCGGACTTAGGATGATGGATGGATTTACCCTTATACATAGTAATTCTGCAGGAGATGGTAGTCCTGCTGAGTTTCCAAGAATCCTCATGCATAATGAATGAGGCTACTTTTCAGGGAAAACCCCCCGTCCTGTAAGCAGTACCGTAACTAGGTAAAAGGTCAGTCCCAAGAACGGTTATGTAGTGTAATGGCAGGGGAAATATAGGTGAAAGGTGTGGTTGCTATCTGAGCCTATATTGTGGTACCTATATGAAACATAACACCCACTCCTCATCCGACTGGACGACATACTAAAATTTCAATGTACTTCTAGGCCATGGGTTATCACAAACATTTTCCCGGGGCCGCAAAGTTTGGTCTATAGTGTGACCGAGGGCCGCACTGATGCTGATGGGTGTGTAAATTGGGTGTAAGGGAAGCAAATCATGTATATCTAGTGGCTGTCTTTAAAAATGAAGGTGTTCCTAAAGTTAAGGGCCTAGTAACTTCCTTTCTCTAATTCCAATCAACCTTTAAATTAGTGCTTTCTGTACATTTAACAGTTTTTTTCATGTTAGTACTAAGTCAAGTAAACAGCCGACCAGTGCTGCTGCTGCCCAGAAGGGGTGCATGTAAAGGTCAGGAGGGCTGCATGCGGCCTTTGGGCCATACTTGAGTATCACTGTTCGCAAACAAATAATTAGTCCATGAAACAGGGCGTACCATTTTTTTTTTTTTAAATGCTACAATTGTATTTTAAGTGGTAGAAGTCTTACTAAAATATGTTCGTATATATAGTTTATACAACTGTGAGTGTCTGAAAGCCATGCTGTTCAGTAAAAAGAATAGTGCTTGCTGTTTAAAATTCCAAAATGGTTGTTTTGAAGAAGGCCAAAATTGTCCCAGCACACGAAGAACCAGATGTCTATGTGTCCTGGCTCGGAGCCGCAACATCACTGTTGCTTGCCATTGCAGACGACAGTCCCTGCAACACCTCACAAATCAAGTCAATCGAGCACAGATGATCTTCTGTATTGCCCACAGCCGATGCTGGGGAAGCCTTTATGACATCCAAGGCCAGAGTGTTTGTAGAGGAGCCGGTATCCGTTCCAGCAGGAGCTGAAGCATCCTGTGGCGGCTTTAAGAATGCAGACATTAACATGGGAATACGCTGAGGACACAGCAGTTATCGGGTCCAGTAAAGCATCCACGTCCAGTGGCGCAACCGATGGAAGTGTTAGACAGATATCCAACATGCATTCTTGTCCGCAGAACAGGCATTGGGGGACAGGCAGAACACAGTCAATCCAGGCTGGTCGAAACGATAGGAACGAAGACTCACTTAGTTCTCGAAGGCGAGGTGTGCCCAGATAGAGTACCATGCAATCACAGTATCGGCACTCCAAGAGCGTTTTTTCCATCTCCTTGGTGACTGGGACATCCATTGTGTAGTAGAAAAATTACAATCAGGATTCCTGATATTAGTAACAGGATTAGCGGAAGTCCTCCCGAAATGCTTCAGAATACGGAGTGTATAAAGGCTTGATTCACTCCGAAGATTGTCTGAAAGGTGCTTAACAGTCCCGAACCTATGATCTTTAATAGGTGTACTATACACTTCATATCAGACAGGTTAAAGATACGTTGTACCATTTCTGTGAAATGGAAAGGGCAGTTCATTTGTACAAGTGCCTGTATCTCAGCTGAGGACCTTGCGACCTGAAGATCAACGTCTCTCGGGTGGAGGTTAAGGGCACGGTTTTCTGTAAAAGCATGGCTTTCATTTGGCTCAGAGTATTAAACCGTATAAAGAAAACATTCAACAAAGGCCAATACTTGCATACACCAATTAACCCTGGAGTCTACAGTGAAGTGAAGTGGAAGCATCCCACAACAACCTTGATCATTCAGTATCAAGTAACTCCCATTTGAGAGTAACTTGAACACCGGATTAATAACAGCAGCTGGGGACCCTTTCAAATGACAGGATAAGTTTGCAACTGAAACGTTATAGCCCCGTAAGGCCTGATATCCTGGAATATGAGAGATCCACTTAAAGAGTTCTCACAGTTTGTACCACTTAGAAACACTTCCATATCCCGACTCCTGCATCGAAATCTGTATGGTAATTCCCAAGATTCCTTGATGAATTCCCTACCCATCGCTTATTATCTGCCTGCCTGTTGTTGCTCTAGGCAATACTGAAACTGGAATGTTGTGACTGCTAATGTTGTATGGCCACCATGGATTAACCATTCTGTGGATGGTGACTCTGCCACAGTGAAAGGTAACTGGTCCAGCTTTTCAATATGCAACATTGTATATTTTGCTCCCATTTGTGCCATAGTTATTTGTTTTTTTTTAGTTAGATTGTATGCAGAGAACAAGAACGTACTGTTAATAAATCGCCAAGGCACATAACCTGAACGCAATGATTGTAGCGTCCAGCTTAACAACATAATAGAACATAGCTGAGACTGTCCGTGCTGTAGTATGGACAAATCCTGTTCTAGTATATCTATAGCAGAAGATACAATGTTGCTCAGTGAATAAATCATGGATGTTAATGTAGTCATACCATTATCAACTACAGCTAACGCTTTTTCTAGGTAAGTCTCTCTGGAGCTTCTTGTTGAGAGATCTTCCAGATCTCATTATAAACAGCGTATAAGAAACGTTTCTGATGTGGCTTTGGGGTCACAATAAAAGTTCCTTAGATCCATGTCTTCTGATAGTAAGGATAAGAGTTGTTTCACCTGGGACAGTGTCAAGGTTTTTAGCCAATCGAGGCATAACTTCCCAACACTGTATGATGTCACGACCCCGGTTGTTCTAAGTAGGGCTCCCAGTTTTCCATTTTTACTGATTTTTACAGATAAATATAGGCAGAAAACAATTTATTTTCATGCCTGTATTTATTTTTAAATACGGAAAAATATGGAAATAGGTCTTCTTTTCTTGATTTTTGCTACTGTCAATCATGAGTGCCAGGTCAGTAGATATACTGATTGAGCAGTAGCGTATATGAAAAAAGACAATACATTTCCAAATTAAGCTTAATTAAGTGCAGATCTACAGTTATATTTGCTGGTCTACAATGTAAGTGGTTTCAGATAACGCTTTTTCACTGCATACTGCTGAAACCTGTTGGACATTCAAATGTGAGTATACATTTATCAGTTAAATAAATGCGGAAAAATACCCACTGCAGCTTCATTTATACAGAAAACACAAAATAAAAATGGATAAATACAGAAAAAATGTGTAAAAAATAAATATGGATAAATACAGATGGAAATGTCGAAAAAATAAATACCATAAAACTGGGAGCCTTAATTATAATGTATGATGTCATCTATCATATCCCCACCACGTGTTGTAAAGTTTTGCCACCCCTCAAAGTGTGATGGTGAGGGAATCCACGGTGCATTCAAGTATTTGTTCTTGGCTATTCCAAGACAGGAAGTCTGTTGCACAGTGTCGTTCAGAAATATGATCTGCTGTGGAATGAGGCACCCTCGAAATAGTGCTTCTGTTCCCTGAACTTGCCATTCCTTTGAACCCCAGATTGATTTTATGTCTATAGTGTCTTTCCATAAGTCGAAACCCTGCTCAGACAGTTGGAAAATGAAGGATGCAGAGTAAATCTGTTTGGTGTTACTTAACATATTTTTACCTGTAGTTGTTGGTGCAACCTTCTAGTAATACGAGGGCAGGTCAAGTGTTAAACCCTGAAAAATAAGCAAACGTCTGTGCAAATGTTCGTGAACTACCTTTCAGTGGTGTTTGGCAATGTTACCATTGGTGGTATGTAAAAACATTACTTGGGATACTGGATTTATGTAAAAAGTGATTTCCATAATGTTGGTAACAAAACATTGTGTCATAATCAGATGTGTCCTCTAACATTTCAGTGCTTGAGAATGCAGCAGATTTTTCTAAATCAGACAACATATTATTTACAGTTTCAAAATCCCAATTGTCAGAAAATGTACTGGAGGTAATAATATCATTTAAAGAAATTTTGAAGACATAAGGTATTTTCAAAAGTTCTGTAGGACCAAATACATCATATGAAACTCTGTCTCAAACTATACCGTCAGGAATTGGAACAGCTGTAATGTTCACGAAGGACACGTCTCTTTGTTCACGATGAGATGACGTATGAGGTTTCAGGACCAAGTTCACATTTGATACTGCAGAGCATTCTGGGAGATAGGTTCCATCCTTGAGTAAGCAGAAGACAGTCACTAGGCCAATCCATAATAGAAAAAACAATATTCCAGTTATTATCCAGAGCTGTTGCCATGGTGAAACTAGGTAAGTCTTTTTCAGAAAAATGTAGAAGTCATGAAGTTGTTGTTTACAGGAAACTTGAGTTGGCGTAGTTTCAGGTTCACTGGGATCCAGAGAGAAGGTATCAAACTTGATGAAGTAGCCAGATGCAGTTCGATTTATTTTTGGTAGCTCAGCAGGTTTTGTTGAACTGGCAGACGTCTCTTGTAGAGGCATATTGATGTAGATATCGGTGTTAGGCCGAATTGATATTTGTCTTTAATTTGTGTTTTGATATTCTGTTTCAACAGGAACGAGTTCCATTTCATTGTTGGAAAGTCCATTACTTTACATTGGTGACTCTTCAAAAGTTCTGAGTCTTTCTATCTAAACGTCCTGTATGGTACAGAGAGGTGAGCGTCAGCTACCCAGTAGCCCACGAGGCCTACTATTCAATATTGGCCACATAGTGTGGTTTGATCAGATCAATAGAGACAAATCTTGTTTCTTTTTTGCTGGCAAGAGGCGGAAGTAATGTTCTTGTTCCTTCGACAGCCAGGAGAGGTACAGGCTTTCTCTATGATGGCCCAAATTCTTTCTTGTCCACAATCTTTTCTCTGACCAGATCCCCGTATTTCGGGATCCAGGCAGGTTTTGCCGTGACTGATTTGACTTCCCAAGTGGCAGTGCGCTTTACTTGCACGTTGCTTTGTATTGTCCGTAATTCATTGAGATCCTGTAAAATAGCCAAACGTTTATTGATGTCAAATGGTTTTTCATCCGCCACTGTGCTTTCATAATCGAGATCAGGTACCCACATTCTCGTCCCAAATATGACTTCGTAAGGTGTGACACCTCCTTGGGATTGTATTGTATTGTATTGTACTGATTCTTGTATAGCGTTGCTGTCATCCCACGGGTATCCTGGCGCTCCCATATAGACACACAAAACCAGTGCTGAGGGATTAGGGCAGGGCAAAGAGGATCAGGCTTTCGGGAAGAGCCATGTTTTAAGGCTCTTTCTAAAATCAGTTAGAGAGCCGATCTGTCTGATCCTCTGTGGTAGCTCATTCCACAACCGAGCACCCACCACGCTAAAGGCCCTCCCTCCCAGCCTGGATCGTTTAAATCTGGGGATTACCAGCAGACTGGCGCTGGAGGAGCGGAGCTGTCTCCGAGGGAGATACCAAGTGAACCTTTCCTGAAGAGGGACCGGGCCCGTCCCGTGTGTTGCTCTGTACACCAGACAGAGGGATTTAACAAGCATTTACAATGCAATGGTATCGGCATTGTTAAAGTTAGAGCTATTGGCATTGCTTTTGACATTATTTTTGTTTTTAAAACATTTAAAGAAATGGCATTGTTATTTACAATGTCAATCGCTTAATCACTCTGGAATACATAGTTGAATCAGCAGACTGAAGTGGATGACCCTCCAATGCCCACCTTCTGCAAAACAGAACGAAAGAAGAAAGCAGCTAAAAGACAACACGGGCAGACGCAAAACTAACTTCCACAATAGTGCTGGCTGCACACCGCCACAGGTTTACTCACTGAGGGCAGGAGTGATGGAATCCATGGAAAATCTCCAATGTAGAAGTCTGATGAAGCAATGGATGAGGGCGCATGACTTACTCCTTACTGGTACTCTGATTTACTCTTTACATTCACCTACTGAAATCAGACAGGGATCAAAGACCAATCCACACTAACCCAGTCATCTCCAGTGTAGATCTGGTCTACCCACCAATGGCCATGTGCCGCTTAATCCAAGGAACATGAAAAACAGAAAATGCTTTGCCCTATCAACAGGAATCGAGGCATGGGCACCAGAGTACCCTGGTGGCTCAAATAGATACAGACTGCCAGGGTTATGGCCTATGCAGCGGCGTAAAATAAAAAAAACATTACGGTGCTTTATTTTTTTACCTTGAACTGTTCGTGTGTCATCTGGGTATATGTATGACCCAGAAAAACATAGTAAGGCGGATTGAACCAGAACTCCCACTCTGTACCATAAATTACTGCATTATGTATTATAAGAGGCACATCAAACTCAGTCGATAAACTAAAGCATTTTCTGATCAAATAAAAAATAAAAAAGCCCACAAACCTAATTAGAGAAATTCAAATATGTTCCCAGGGTCAGAGACCGAGCGCACCAGTGAGTGAAAACCGCGGAAGTACAAACAGAGTTAAATAATGTCATACTCGTACTTACAGGAACAAAGTACTAACACCAGCAACGCCACAATTTCAGCCTGAGAGCCATCCATGCTTCCTCGCTTTTCCTAAAACCACGTAAAAGTGAAATAAAATAGAAACAGAAGCCAAAACTCTCGCATCGACTGGGCCGAAACTGAGATAAAGCCCGGAGCAAACAACAAAGCCTCGGCCCCGCCCTGCTCGGAGTGACGTCACTGCAATGCAATCGGTCTCGCCTTTGGGACCTTATCTGTATTTAGCTATGCGGCACATTAGCCTGGGTGCTGAAAAATCTACCGTTCTTTAAAATGGAGAATGGAAAGCAAATGGCAACTGCAGAGTGAATGGTCTCTGTAGAGAGAATGGTGACTAGAGAGAGAATGGTGACTGTGGAGTGTATGATGACTGAAGAGAATCATGACTGAATGGTGCGTGGTTGCATGAGGGTGAAAGGTGAGTGTAGAGTGAATGGTGACTGAAGAAAGAACGGTGACTGTGGAGTGAATGGTGTCTAGAGAGAGAATGGTGACTCACTGGATGGTGAATGGTTGTATGATGGTGAATGGTGACTGTAGAGTGAATGTGACTGGAGAGAAAATAGTGACTGTGGAGTGAATGATGTCTAGTGATAGAATGGTGACTCAATGGGTGGTGAATGGTTGCAGGAGGGTGAATGGTAACTGTAGAGTGAATTGAGTCTACAGGATTAATGGAAAACATGCAGTGATGTTGGCTGTTGAGTAAATCATGAGTGGAAAGTGCATGGTGACTATTAGTAATTGGTGACTACAGAGAGAATGCTGATGGGTGACTGAGGAGTGAAGTGTGACTGCAGAGTAAATGGCAACTGCAGATCAATTTGTGACTGCAGAGTGAGTGGTCACTGCAGAGTGCTTAATAAATGGTGTCTGCAGAGTGAATGGCGCAGAGTGAATGGGACTGCAGAGTGAAGTCGGATAGTGTAACGGTCCACTAGGATAGTCGAGTTGGGTAATGTCTGGTTGCTTCCCTCTCCTTCTCATGCTGCTGTTATTGTTTTAATTGGTACGTTTTTATTAAGATTCCATTGTCAATATACGGTATAGCCGCCGCTTCTCTGTGTTCACACCCCCTTCACAGTAGTAGCATGCGGGAAACGAACATTCGTGTTGGCTAGTACTAATGAGAGTAGAAGGTTGGATAGGAACGATATTTTATGTTTGTGTTCGTGACACTGTGCCTTCTTACAAAAACAATGAACATATACATTTAATTAAAATAATGGGTAGCAGCTACGGAAAGGGAAAAACAAACTGACCAGAAACAAATCAAAGGTTTTGATAGCATGAGCATGTACAGCTAAAAGACAGCGTCGATGTAATGTAAGCCGGAATATCATAAATAAAACATTAAATATATGCTGAATCAAACCCGTCTGCAACATTGTGAGCAGATGTTCGTGATCTTGAATACACTAATGGAGGAGGCAGTGGGAATGTTTTCTTTGTAGATACGGATTGCACGATTTGTTCTCTTTTTTTTCTTTTTAAATAAAAGGGACAATAGGAACATTGTATTAGAGTGGGGAGACTTCTGGGCGAGGCACGAGGTTTAAAGTGGGGCCTCCACCCGCACCAAGACAGCGGGAGAGGGCATGGTGTAGAACACCGAAAAACATGAACCTTGCGATGGCCTTTCAGGAAGGAAGTTTCGAGAACAGTGAATAGGATATACTGAAGAGGAAAAGTCGCTTAGATATGAGGAGCGTGCGCGTGGCATTAAAGGACGGAAACAGTTGCACTGTTCACCTGACTTCGGGGGGGGGGCACAACCTGCGACGGCAAAGGCTGTGATGCCGGGAGGCGGGCTGCCGGGCCCAGAGCAATCTGCGAGACGCCCGAATCAGCAGCATCCACCGGGAGGCCTGGGCTGCAGAGGGGCGGCACAGCATAGATTTTCGGACACACCCGTGTGAGGTGTCATGAGTTGGGAAGCCAGAGGTGCTGATAAGGCCGGACTCTGCAGCGGTGGCCCTGAGATGAGGCTGTGTAGTACGCCATAGAGGCTGCAACCGCTGCAGTTCAAAGTGAAGATCCGCGCAGCGGAGGTTGGAGCTGGCTAGACATCTGGTGATAGGCCGAAGCAGACGGACAACTGGAAAGCACTAGTTGAGTTTGGGGCAGTAAGCAGTAACCAAAGTCGTGCAGCAGCAGGGAGCGCGAGCAAAAAGGAGACGGAGAGGACGTGTGTGAGATACAACCCTCCCCAAGAGTGCAGCCCCGCCCCCTCCTTGCCAACGGATGAGCAGCAGAAATAAGCAGGAGAGATGGCGCGCCTGGTCGCAGTCTGCAGGGACAGCGAGGAGAAGTTCCCGCTGTTCATCGAGGACACCCTGACGGTGAGTGAGGGCAAGAGTGGGTGACCCGTGGTGCAAAGGTAGCTCGGAGAAACAGCGCGTCATTTTCGGATTGGGGGGCGTGTTTTTCTTTTCTCTCCTCTTGCCATTGGCTGGAGGAGATAATCAGAAAAGTTGGAAAAAACACGCCCCCGAATCCGAAAAGGACGGGGCCTGTTCGGAGTGACGGACCTCTTCTCCAATGGCTGGCCAGCATTCAAGAGGCCAGCCAATGGAGAACAGGGGAGATGAGGGGCGGGTTCAAGCCCCTCTTCTCCAAGTCATTAAATCTCGGACCGAGACTGCGCAAGCGCAGCCTTCGAGCCGAGACCTAAAAAGGACCCTTTCCCTAATTGGTAGCCAGTGAAGCTCTCTCAGGGCCTGAGTAGAGGATGAGTTATGCCGCCAGTTTAACACCAGTTTTGCCGCGGCCGACTGGACTCTTTGCAGCCCCTGGAAGATGTATTGAGGGGCCCCTAGATACAAGAATTTGCAGTAGTCCATTCTGCTCATCACTGTGCTACTTACTATCAGGGAGCGCAAATCCTTTGGTAGGATCGGAAGACCCCGGCGCAGCAGGCGGAGTAGACAAAAGCACACACTGACTGTCTTGTTTGCCTGCGACTCCATTTGAAGGTTCTTATCTATTAGGACCCCCAGATTGCGTATTGTATTGGCCGGGGTCAGCAGGTCCTCCTCAGGGGTGAGCCTAAACTCCACCGGTGTATGCAGAGACAGCCTTGCCAGTGAGCAGTACAATACCTCAGTCTTCCCTCCATTGAACTGCAAGGAGTTCCTCCGCAGCTAATCTACGGTCTGACCCATGCACTCTTGGAATAGTTCCATAGAGACTGCCTGTTTTCCCTCCAAGGAGAATGACAGTTGCGTATCGTCCGCGTAATTGACCAAGTCAACCCTGAACGCTTTAATGATAGAGAAGAGTGGCTGTAGATAGATGTTAAAGAGGACAGGGCTGATACTGGAGCCCTGCGGTACTTCATAGACTATGGGTGATTTACAAGATGTGAATGGTGCTAAAGATACCATCTGTTGTCTCCCAGTCAAGTAAGACCGCAGCCACTGCAGTGCCCGTCCCTTCACCCCTATTCTCTCCAGTCTCTCCAGCAGGATTGAGTGACTCACTGTGTCGAATGCGGCCGACATATCAAGGAGCACCAAACCCGTAGCATTCCCGTTGTCGGCCCACATCCGTAAGTTGTCCATCATAGTGGACAGAGCGGACTCTGTCCCATGTCCGGGACGGAAGCCAAACTGATCCTTATCCAGCAAATGATGTTCCTCCAAATAGCCTGATAAGGATCTACTTATAGCCTTTTCCATAATTTTAATTGGAAAGGGGAGGAGTGAGATTGGCCAAAAGTTGGCCGGGTTTGTCGGGTCCAAGGAGGGCTTCTTAATTAGTGGTGTCACCACCGCCTGCTTCCATCCCTCCAGGACGGTGCCTTCTTCCAGGGACTGGTTACATATCTGTCGTAGCCAGGGAAGAGTCGAATGGCCATAGGTCTTCCACACTTTCTGCGGTAGGGGGTCGAGCGGGGAGCCTGAGGATATACTTTGCACCACTGTGTTAAATGTGAGATCTGTGAGGGTCGGAAAGCTACCCAAGAAGCATAGCTGACCCGGATCCCCTTCGGTTGCCTGTATAGCATGGACCTGGGCGGCAGTTTCGTGTCCTTAAAGGAACCAACAATCTTTGCCACTTTTTCCATGAAATGGGAAGCGATCTCGTCAAATAACTTCTGTGAAGCCTCCACTTTGTTTGCTAGGCAAGTTGGAGCGGAGATATCCCTGACAATCTTAAAAAGTTCTTTGGTCCCGTTAGACGCTTGTAAGATGGCATTGGCATAAAAGTTAGCTTTGCACTCTAGAATAAGCATCTTATACTTGGTCTGTGCCGTCCTTAACTCCAACTTGTCCCCCTCTAAGTACCTCTTCCTCCATTTCCTTTCAGCCTTTTTACATAGTAGACGTGACTTATTTTTTTTATTGAGATTAATTGGTCCAGAGCATCCGTAATAAATTTCTGATAAGTGGTATAGTTTTCCTCTACCGTACTAGAGGCGCAGAAGGGATTTGAGGTAGGTGGTGTTAAGAGGGCACCCGTCCTACCTAATTTTGCCCATTCCCTGCCTCTCTGAAAGGTCGCAAGGGTTTTGGCTTGGTCCCTCCGACCGGATAGCAACATTTTAAAGTGGATTAGGTAGTGGTCTGTCCAATTTTGGGGTATAATATTCAGTATCTCGACTTCTAACCCATTGGCGAAGAGGAGGTGGAGAATGTGCCCTCCCTGATGGGTCGGGGAGGTGACCAATTGTTGGAGGTTAAAATTAATGCAGGTGCACTTCAGATCTCTCAAATAATTTCCTGTGTTTGCATTCTCTCACAGATTGAAGTCTTCCAGGATAACCATTCTGGAGTGTGTTAAGGATAGGTTGGTGATGGTATCCAAACAGGACTGATACAGGGTGGCAATCCCTGGGGGTCGGTAACAGACCAGACCCGTATATAGGCTGCCTTTAGATTCCTGCAACGAGAATCCCATGAGTTTGATCCCGTCTACCTCATCCACCTGTAGGAGAGCAAGCTTAAGCTCTTCCCTGAATATCACTCCAACCCCTCCCCCTCTACCCTCTTTCCTTGGGTTGTGTAGAATTTTAAATCCATCAGGACAGGCAAGTCCTATTTCTACCACAGACTCAGCTCTGATCCATGTTTCAGTTAGAAACAGAACGTCGATTTTCATATTTTCAATCAGCAATGCGATTTCCGCGTAGTGCTTGACTAGCGATCGAATATTAATCAGCCCGCAGTTCAAGCTATTGATCGTTTTAGTGCTCATGTTTCCCACGGAAGGTCCGTGGTAGACAGCATCAGTGTGTGCCCTTTTGCCTACATCGAGAAGCTGTTCTCTTGTGTAGGTGCGGCGTACCTCGCTGCCTGGACAAGCATACTGTTGAGAACCCTCTGGACTCCATATAAGTGATTGACCCAACTACCACCGAACCTAATACCCTTGCTTTAAAGATTGCTTTAAGTCTCAGAATTTCCTCTCCATGACTGAATTTCCCTCGGGATGGTACGGAGATGAGTACCACAATGCAACACCCAAACTTTCCATGGCTTCCTTGTAAGACCAGGAGCTAAACGTGAGACCGCGGTCAGAATGTAATGTGCCAACTGCGTATGTCCCTATGAAGACTCGCAAATATTTTATAAAAGTTCGAGCGTCAGCCGATTGCTGAGGCCAAACCCACAGGAATCTGGAGCATAAATCTACTGCCACCAAGATATACTTGTAAGCCCCATCCGATTGCAGGGGGCCGCAGTGGTCCAAATAGACACAGGTGAGTGGTCTGTTCAATATTAGTAATGGTGTCTGCGCTGGACACGCCATGGTGGAACCCTTCATCTGCTGACAGATGTCACACTTTAAGACAAAATTCTTCATCTGTTTAGTTAGTCCTGGCCACCAATAGCGTTGCTTCAGTAAAAAAAACCATTGTGCTAACTCCTGCGTGTGCAGAGCCTAGACCCTCGTGTGCAGCTAGAATTAACCCTAATCTGTGATCTATGTTTGATATTAATCTGTCCGCCACTCCTGGAATTTGAGCATACAGAATATTTTTTGCATCTAACTTGCAGGAGTACTTGAGTGGAAAACCTTTTGGTAAGGCTGTGCTGTTTTTGTGTAAAGCAATGACAGCAACCATTATCTGTCCGTCTATTCTCGCGCTAGAACGAGTGATTGCAGCTACGGTAGCAGTTCGTACTGCCACTTTTGCGGCTTCATCGGTCAATGAATTCCCTTCAACGTGAACGCCATCACGTTGATGACTCAGCATGTGTATCACATGAGCTCTTGGTGGTTCGTTTTTCAACTCAGCTACCTGTTCCCATAGCAATTTATGCTTAATTGTGCAACCTTTCGAGTCTTTAAACCCGTTCTGACCCCAGTAGTGAAGATATTCATTGTATGACTGGACACAGTAAAATGATTTGCAGACAATCAGTATGGGGAATTCTTGATCCGTATTTATTAGTGCCAGTAAAAGGGCTTTTAGTTCTGCCAGCTGTGCCGTGCAGTCTCCAAGAGACTGTGTTTGTACTGCTAGGATGGATCTTGCCTTCCTGCACACGCCCCTTCACAATCGCACATGCAGAGCTGTATTGTTGTTTATTTCTTATAGTCAGCTGAGTAGATCCGTAAGTGTAAATAATATATTCATACTGATCTAGAGTCATTATTTATTTCGGGAGAGGATATTGTTGTTCATTTTGCAGAAATGCTTGTGTTTTTAGTGTAGTCAAATTTGTAATCTGCATCTCTTGCAGCGAGAGATTTAGCCCATTGTATCCATCATGGATGTAAAGCTTCAGCATTTGGAACGCTTGCCTTTGTAACAGCCTCTAAAGCTGGTAATGGATCTACAACAATTATTCGTTTCCCCTGAGCCAGTGCTCTTTCTCTCACTACAGTGGTCTGTACTGCTGTCAGAATTAGCTCTGTAGAAGCAAAACGCATTTCAGCATTTGTGTACGAGTGTGATTTGTATGCTATGGGTACTGTTTCGCCTTCATTGAAGGTTATTTATTTATTATTTTATTTAGCGATTTGTAAAGCGCCTGGTGACCCAAGGGCATCCCCGCGCTGTAAAGAATGTTATCCAGATGAGGGCAAGGAAGAGGGGAGACCTTATTTGGGGAATAGGAGTGTCTTCAGTTTTTTACGAAAAACCAAATAACTGGGTTCCAGTCTAAGGGTACGTGGGAGGGAGTTCCATCCAGTAGCCGCTTGTACAGAAAATCGTCGGCCTCCTGTGCGTGTCCTTTTGAATTTGGGAATATTGGCTAGATGCTCATTCTCGGATCGTAGGGATCTGGGTGCTTTGTAGGGGGTGACCATGTTACTGAGGATCGCAGGGCCAGATCCGTTGATCAGTTTGTAAGCCGTGCACATGGCTTTGAATTCCACCCTTTGACGCACAGGGAGCCAGTGCAAATCCTTGAGGGAGGGTTTGGCTGACACTCTAGATGGAAGGTTCATGAGCATGCGTGCTGCTGCATTCTGTGTCTGTTGCAGTCTCGTCAAGGTGGCCTCAGGGGCTCCCAGGTAGACCATGTTACTATAATCCAGCCGAGACAGTACTAGCCCCTGGATGAGTAGTTTCCTGGATGTGGGTGGTAGTAAGGGAAGAATCTTGCGGGTAGTGCGCATGAGCCCAAAACAGGTGCCTGTAGTTTTGGCGGCTTGCGTCTTCATGGAGAGCTCGGGTTCAAGCCACACTCCGAGGGTCTTAATTTCGCGCTTTGGGGTAGGGATTTCCCCGAACACGTCTGGCCAGACCGCTGGGGGGTATGGTCACCCATTGCTTTCCCAGGAGCATCACTTCGGTCTTTGACCCATTTAGTTTTAATGATGAGTCACACATCCAACCATGGATTTCCGTGAGGCAGTTAGCCAGGTTGTCTGGGTGGTCGTCTAGTTGGGATAGGGAGACGACCAGTTGTGTGTCATCAGCGTAGCTTACTATCTTTATACCGAATGGTGTCACTACGTCCTCAAGAGGGGCCATATATGCATTAAAAAGCGTCGGGCTCAAGGACGATCCCTGAGGGACCCCGCTCGTGAGAGGGAGGGTGGACGAGTGGTGATTGCCATCCCAAACCTGGAACGTGCGCCCGGTGAGGAAGGATTCTATCCAACTGAGTGCGGTCCCGGTGAGCCCTGCTGGCGCGAGTCGATGGAGAAGGACACGATGGTTGACTGTGTCGAAGGCTGCACTGAGGTCCAGGAGGATCACTGCCACTGACCCTCCTGAATCCAGAATGCGCCTCGCCTCCTCGATGACGGCAAGGAGGGCGGTATCTGTGCCGTGACCCGGGCGAAATCCAGTTTGGGATTGCCGCAGAATGTTTTTTGTCTCGAAGAACTGAGATAATTGTCCGTTGACCAATTTCTCGGCTACCTTGCTAATCCCAGGGAGTAGTGATATAGGCCGGTAGTTTGCCATATCTGCTGGGTCGAGCTGGGGTTTTTTAAGGAGTGCTTTTACCACCGCGCTCTTCCAGCTAACAGGAACAGATCCCTGGGCCAGTGAGCTGTTGATAAGCTCCATGAGCTTAGGGACGATGACGGGGGCCACGGTTTTGAGGAATCTGATGGGTGCCGGATCCAGAGGTGATCCGCTTTTCATTTTAGCCAAGCTTAGTTCCACCTCGTTGCAAGTTACTGGCCTGAATGTCGCAAGTTGGGGGCATATGCTGCTTTCAGTCTGGCTAGGAGGTGGATAGTTGTCCATGTGGCTCGTGGGGCCGAGGGGAGGGAGGGAAGCTAAAATGCGGGCAATTTTGTCGTTGAAATAGGTGGCTAGTTCATTACTTCGGTCCACTGGGGGGGAAGTGGAGGAAAGGGAGTTAGGTACTTTCAGCAGCTCTTTTACAATTAGGAAGGATTCCCTGGCAGAATCGGAAGATTCTTTTATCCGGGTGTCGTAGTGGGACGTTTTAGCATGCCTAATGGCAGCTTTGTAGAGTCTAACTGTGTTTTGGTATGCTTCCTTGTTGGCGTGCTGCCAGTCTTTCCTCCATAGCCGTTTTACAGTTTTTACGTAGTAGTCGGAGTTCCGGGGTGTACCACGGGGCGGAGCCAGGTTTCCCGTTTTTGTCCTCCCTAGTTCTGAGTGGAAGTACGCAGTCCAGGGAGGTAGTAATCCACTCTCTAAATTTATTATCGGCAACCGCCGGGTCTTCTGCGTATTCAGGGGTGGTAGACTTTAAGTTCCTAGCCCATTCTTCGGTGGGAAGTTTGGACCAGGTCCTGTCTCTGATATAAGTGGGCGGTTTTTGGGGTTTCCTAAAGGTTCCTGGTAGTTGGAAGGAGACTAAAAAGTGATCTGTCCAGGGGAGGGGCAGGGACTCCCTCGCTAGCATCGAGGGGGTGCTTGTGAACTTAGGATCCAGCAAATGACCCTTGGTGTGTGTAGCTCCAGAGTTCAGGAGGCGGATGTCAAGGGCCGCCAGATCGGTGATCAGGTCGGCGGCTACCGAGTCTGCAGGGTCCTCGAAATGGATATTCAGATCTCCTACTATCATGAAGTTTGTGATAGAGTGGGCCTGTGTCGTAACAGTGTCCAGGAGAGAGCTAGCGAAAGGGCCAGGATAGCCGGGGGGGCGGTATACCAGGACTCCTGTCAGTGAGTTAGTCGGGTCTAGTTTGATTGTAAACTGTAGGCTTTCAGAGTCAGGGATGTGCACTTCACTAGATTTGCAGTGAAGGTAGTCCCTGTGAATAATAGCAACACCACCACCTCTGCCTAAGGGGCGGGGTAGGGACTGAATGAGGAAGCCAGGCGGGGTAGCTAACACCATGTCTGACTCCGAATGTGGGGCGAGCCAAGTTTCCGTGAGGAAGAGGATGTCTAACTCCTGATCTTCTATGAGATGGTTGATCAGCGTCGCATGTTTGGGGAGTGAGCGACAATTCAACGATGCCAGATTGAGGGCTGCGGGCTTGTGGGGGCTTGTAGGTAGTTTGAGCTGGACTGGCTGGCAGAGGGAACAGCGTGTGAAATGTCCATTTGGGTCATGAGCATATTCACAGGAGGAGGCGGTGGGAGGTCTGAGACTTAGAAGCTCCCGTCGTGAGTAGCTTACCCTGGGGGCGGCTTTGTCCGGTAAGGGTTCTGGCCCTAGGCCCGGTCGTGCGCGGACGAGCGCAGACGAGCTTGCCTTAAGCGCGCCTTCGGCGCGCCATCGTCGCGCCCGCTGCGCTCGTCCGCTGCGCTTCCGGCAGGGGATCATGCTTTGTAGTGAGTGTACTGGGCGTCGGGGGGGGGGGCGTGGCCAGCAGAGGTGGGCGTGGCTTGTGGCTCCCTCGACCAGGTAATGGCGGCAGAAGCGAGCGTTTGGGCCGGAGATGGCGATTCAATCTGCTGCTCTGCGGGGAATTAGGTAAGTGCCAGGGGTGGGAGCGGTAGTGCAGGAGTGTCTAAAAACACAATATACACAGCTAAAATACAATTTTTTAAAAAGCGCGGCTCCCGGCTTCTCGCCTCAGGAGTGTCTCATTCAGTAGTGCGGCGCTAGTAGTCAGCACGCTCTATTTATACCTGAGAGGGGGGGGGCGTGGCCAGCAGAGGTGGGCGTGGCTCCCTCGACCAGGTAATGGCGGCAGAAGCGAGCGTTTGGGCCGGAGATGGCGATTCAATCTGCTGCTCTGCAGGGAATTAGGTAAGTGCCAGGGGTGGGAGCGGTAGTGCAGGAGTGTCTAAGAACACAATATACACAGCTAAAATACAATTTTTTTAAAAGCGCGGCTCCCGGCTTCTCGCCTCAGGAGTGTCTCATTCAGTAGTGCGGCGCTAGTAGTCAGCGCGCTCTATTTATACCTGAGAGGGGGGGCGTGGCCAGCAGAGGTGGGCGTGGCTTGTGGCTCCCTCGACCAGGTAATGGCGGCAGAAGCGAGCGTTTGGGCCGGAGATGGCGATTCAATCTGCTGCTCTGCGGGGAATTAGGTAAGTGCCAGGGGTGGGAGCGGTAGTGCAGGAGTGTCTAAAAACACAATATACACAGCTAAAATACAATTTTTTAAAAAGCGTGGCTCCCGGCTTCTCGCCTCAGGAATGTCTCATTCAGTAGTGCGGCGCTAGTAGTCAGCGCGCTCTATTTATACCTGAGAGGGGGGGCGTGGCCAGCAGAAGTGGGCGTGGCTTGTGGCTCCCTCGACCAGGTAATGGCGGCAGAAGCGAGCGTTTGGGCCGGAGATGGCGATTCAATCTGCTGCTCTGCGGGGAATTAGGTAAGTGCCAGGGGTGGGAGCGGTAGTGCAGGAGTGTCTAAAAACACAATATACACAGCTAAAATAAAAAATTTTTAAAAGCGCGGCTCCCGGCTTCTCGCCTCAGGAGTGTCTCATTCAGTAGTGCGGCGCTAGTAGTCAGCGCGCTCTATTTATACCTGAGAGGGGGGGCGTGGCCAGCAGAGGTGGGCGTGGCTTGTGGCTCCCTCGACCAGGTAATGGCGGCAGAAGCGAGCGTTTGGGCCGGAGATGGCGATTCAATCTGCTGCTCTGCGGGGAATTAGGTAAGTGCCAGGGGTGGGAGCGGTAGTGCAGGAATGTCTAAAAACACAATATACACAGCTAAAATACAACTTTTTAAAAAGCGCGGCTCCCGGCTTCTCGCCTCAGGAGTGTCTCATTCAATAGTGCGGCGCTAGTGGTCAGCGCGCTCTATTTATACCTGAGAGGGGGAGGCGTGGCCAGCAGAGGTGGGCGTGGCTTGTGGCTCCCTCGACCAGGTAATGGCGGCAGAAGCGAGCGTTTGGGCCGGAGATGGCGATTCAATCTGCTGCTCTGCGGGGAATTAGGTAAGTGCCAGGGGTGGGAGCGGTAGTGCAGGAGTGTCTAAAAACACAATATACACAGCTAAAATAAAAAAATTTAAAAAGCGTGGCTCCGGGCTTCTCGCCTCAAGAGTGTCTCATTCAGTAGTGCGGCGCTAGTAGTCAGCGCGCTCTATTTATACCTGAGAGGGGGGGGGCGTGGCCAGCAGAGGTGGGCGTGGCTTGTGGCTCCTTCGACCAGGTAATGGCGGCAGAAGCGAGCGTTTGGGCCGGAGATGGCGATTCAATCTGCTGCTCTGCGGGGAATTAGGTAAGTGCCAGGGGTGGGAGCGGTAGTGCAGGAGTGTCTAAAAACACAATATACACTGCTAAAATACAATTTTTTAAAAAGCGCGGCTCCCGGCTTCTCGCCTCAGGAGTGTCTCATTCAGTAGGTTAGGTAAGTATACCCAGATTGACCCGTTATAAAACGAATCACCAAATTTGTGGTGTTTACACGTGTGTGTAGGTGTTTTGAAGATAACATGTCAGCTTATAAGGAACAAAGGATATATGTGTATTCCTGTATCCAATGCCGAACTGAAAAATTAGGTTGTAGAAAGGTTTTACTTTTACTGCGTAATCCAAAATGTATGTTCTACCAATATGTAAGAATCCCAATATGGATCGTATGTTTTTCAATGATTTAGGAGGTTGGAGCAGCGCACACTTTTCTAAAAAGTTAGCTGCCAGGCTTTTCCTTGGATTTGAAAGCTCATATCCCAAAAATAAGACATTGAGGTGGGCTATTTTCGATTTTTGCAAATTATATTTGTGGCCCTCAGAGGCAAACCCCCAAATTATGTTGCTCACCCTGGTCAAGTGATCGTTTAAATCATCATCCGTCAGATAAATATCATTTACATAAGACAATGCCTCTTCATCAAAATTCTGAAGTATCTCTGTTAGCCTAGCGGAGAACAACCCAGGGCTATTATTTTACCCTTGGGGGAGTCAACAAAATTGACGCTGAAAGATGAGCGCTGAGAATGCTGTTAAATATCTGCTTTCAAGCACTATATTTTGGCAGAAAAATCCATTTGAGATATCTAATGTTATTTTGTACTTCTTCCGCACAATGTTATTCATTAATGCGGCACTGTGTGCATTCTGTACTGCAAATGTTTTAGTGCATGTGTTCAGATGTCTGTAGTCTAAAACTAGATAGAATGAATTATCATTTTTTTTACAGGAAACAAAGGATTATTTGAAGAGGTGCAAGTTTCGATTACACCCAGGTATTCAAGTTAATCTAAGATCTCCCTGACCTGTTTTTATGCATCTTGTTTTTTTGGGTACTGTCTCTGTGGAGTTGGAGTAGTTTTTACTGGGATTACATAGTGAGGTGACTCAGCATCCCATCCAACATGGTTGCGATATAATGCTGTAGTAAATGCTACTGCCCACTCCTGCCCATATGTATGCTTTAAGTATATTTGAACGAGGTCGGAAAAAGCCAGTGAAATTACTGTTTCTCCCTTTGGGCAATCCATAACAATTTCAGGCAGCCAATCCTTTTCAGCCAAAAGGATGTCATATCCATGAGTCAGGTTCTCCCACTTATATGAGACTTACCCTCATATCAGGTGTCTCCACCGTGATATGTTCATTCACCTCCGTTGTCACCAGAAATTCCATCAGGTTCTGGCGAGCTATTGTTTCTTCTGCTGCGCTGTCTAGCATCATCAGAGCCCATTCCACGTTCAGAAGGTGAGTCCTCAGAATTCTAGGCATGCCTAACTTTAAGACCTGCTACCTTCTTTTTCAATTGCGGGTTAGATGGTGGTTTTTCTTCTTTTTCGGGAGTATATTTTGAAGCGCATTGGGTGTCTCTGGACTTAGTACACTCTTCTTGTCTGTGTTCTGACTGTCCTTCCCTCTCAGAGTTTCTTGATGAACCCTGAAAGGAATGAGAGGAACGTGTATCAGTATTCCGATACCTGTCAGGTTTTTTCATGTTATCACAATTCCTAAGGTTGTACCTCCTTTCAGAGGGCTCCTGTTGAGGAGACCCACTCCTGGATTGTGATCTATTCTCTCTATTCTTTTGTTTTTATTATTATTATCCCATCTCTTCTTGGAAGAATCAGGTGCTTGCTTGGTGTTATCTTTATCAGGACCACCCATGAGTTGAGGTTTTGTTGCTCTAGCTCCCAAACTATCTCTACCTAATTCAGCATAGGTGTCGTCGATAATTTCAGGTAATTCACGTTCCTGCGGTAAAGGAGTGAAATCCCTCAGGCGTTGGCATATTGCCACTGCTGTTGCCTCCCCATTTATGTTTGCTAATATAATAGCTGATACCTGGGCAAACTTTCCCAACAATTTCATCCCTAAGTTTAGAGCAGGTTCTGCTCCATACTCATTCTGTATTTGTCTTAAAACATCTGGTATTAATGCTAATGAAGGGATACCATGAGTTCTGGTATATATGGCAGCGTAAACTGTACCCTAAGAGCTACAATCCTCTATCTTGGGAGCTATCTCCATTGGCAAGCAGATTGTTAACATTCTGTGTTTTTCTTCAGGGCTTGTGTGTGGAAATACTGTATCTAGCTGTGTTATTTTTTGAGCTATCCGGAATGGCATTTGCTCACGTCTAGTGGGCATTTTACCCAAAACTGTGTGTAGCATTTGTGGAGTTATTTTAGTTGTAGAGCCCTGAATTTGTCCTGCTGGTGTAGCCCTTGCTGGCTGGAGTGTGAGCGTTCTCATCACGAACTGTGTTAGGTTTCTGTAAAGTTTTATTATTTCTTTATGAAGTGAACGTAAGTCTGCTACTGGCATTGTGTCAATGTCTGGGTGCGGAGTGTAAGCCGCTAGGACTGGCCAAGTTGCTCCATCTCTTCCGAGCGGACCGAGTTTCACTTTTTCTTTTGGTGTGGGAGGGTGCCTTTAAACCAGTTTATGTGCTCCTGGTAGGTGAGCGGAATGGCAATGTCCTCATACGGACAGTATTCATTTGGTGTTTCATCTTCAGTGTAAGAATGAAATGTATTTGTTTGTGCATCTGCTTGTGGGAATTTAACTCATGAATAGAATACCTCGGTTCTATTTGTGCCTCAATCACGAATGTTACTGTCCCACCCCTAGCGGTGACTCCATAGTCTTCACGTTTTACAGTAAGGACAGTTCTGACATTTTCTGAAATGTTTATTTCATCTACTTCTTCCCTTGCTACAGCTGCAGGTTGTGCTGGCGCAGCGGCGTCTTCGTCAGCCATTATTTTGAAGAAGGAAAAAGTTTCAAGGAAACTGAGTTAACGTTTTATGCACAATAGGAACTATTTGTCCTTCAAGCTTGATTCACCTACAGCCAATACATAGGATATGCCTACTCAGCTGTGGCGGATAGTTCCCTTCCCAATCCAGACGTCTTAGGGAAGATGTGAGTAGGGGTCTCTGAGCATAGCACGACTGAACAACTCAGATTTGACCGTTAAATGCCATGTCTTGTAGTTCCTATAAACGTATGTATGATCTGCGCGTTTAGACAACATAGACTGTGGGATTGGTGTCCAGATTGATTCCAGACACCGCCACCGGGTATGTTTGCCTGTATACCAGCTAGCTCACAGTGCCACTAGAAACCCCTCTTACCAAGGAGAGAAAAGTTCTTGGCAACTATCGAACATGACAACTCTGTCCCATCATGGATCGTGGAAAAAGTGCAATACGTTTCGCGCAGTCACCCGTGCTCACTTGGTCTCAGAGAGATACACAGAATAAACGGTGGGGACATTTTCAATAAGCATTTATTGAACCAGCGCATTCGAGTGTAAAATAGTTGTGCTGAAACAACCATTAGACAGAAACAGATGTAAATGATTATATGCACCAACAGACTTGGGGGAGTCAACAAAATTGACGCTGAAAGATGAGCGCTGAGAATGCTGTTAAATATCTGCTTTCAAGCACTATATTTTGGCAGAAAAATCCATTTGAGATATCTAATGTTATTTTGTACTTCTTCCGCACAATGTTATTCATTAATGCGGCACTGTGTGCATTCTGTACTGCAAATGTTTTAGTGCATGTGTTCAGATGTCTGTAGTCTAAAACTAGATAGAATGAATTATCATTTTTTTTACAGGAAACAAAGGATTATTTGAAGAGGTGCAAGTTTCGATTACACCCAGGTATTCAAGTTAATCTAAGATCTCCCTGACCTGTTTTTATGCATCTTGTTTTTTT
Organism: Triturus cristatus; assembly: GCF_964204655.1. Lineage (NCBI taxonomy): Eukaryota > Metazoa > Chordata > Amphibia > Caudata > Salamandridae > Triturus > Triturus cristatus. Next base: position 70,095,095 of record NC_140591.1, read on the forward strand.
GGGTACTGTCTCTGTGGAGTTGGAGTAGTTTTTACTGGGATTACATAGTGAGGTGACTCAGCATCCCATCCAACATGGTTGCGATATAATGCTGTAGTAAATGCTACTGCCCACTCCTGCCCATATGTATGCTTTAAGTATATTTGAACGAGGTCGGAAAAAGCCAGTGAAATTACTGTTTCTCCCTTTGGGCAATCCATAACAATTTCAGGCAGCCAATCCTTTTCAGCCAAAAGGATGTCATATCCATGAGTCAGGTTCTCCCACTTATATGAGACTTACCCTCATATCAGGTGTCTCCACCGTGATATGTTCATTCACCTCCGTTGTCACCAGAAATTCCATCAGGTTCTGGCGAGCTATTGTTTCTTCTGCTGCGCTGTCTAGCATCATCAGAGCCCATTCCACGTTCAGAAGGTGAGTCCTCAGAATTCTAGGCATGCCTAACTTTAAGACCTGCTACCTTCTTTTTCAATTGCGGGTTAGATGGTGGTTTTTCTTCTTTTTCGGGAGTATATTTTGAAGCGCATTGGGTGTCTCTGGACTTAGTACACTCTTCTTGTCTGTGTTCTGACTGTCCTTCCCTCTCAGAGTTTCTTGATGAACCCTGAAAGGAATGAGAGGAACGTGTATCAGTATTCCGATACCTGTCAGGTTTTTTCATGTTATCACAATTCCTAAGGTTGTACCTCCTTTCAGAGGGCTCCTGTTGAGGAGACCCACTCCTGGATTGTGATCTATTCTCTCTATTCTTTTGTTTTTATTATTATTATCCCATCTCTTCTTGGAAGAATCAGGTGCTTGCTTGGTGTTATCTTTATCAGGACCACCCATGAGTTGAGGTTTTGTTGCTCTAGCTCCCAAACTATCTCTACCTAATTCAGCATAGGTGTCGTCGATAATTTCAGGTAATTCACGTTCCTGCGGTAAAGGAGTGAAATCCCTCAGGCGTTGGCATATTGCCACTGCTGTTGCCTCCCCATTTATGTTTGCTAATATAATAGCTGATACCTGGGCAAACTTTCCCAACAATTTCATCCCTAAGTTTAGAGCAGGTTCTGCTCCATACTCATTCTGTATTTGTCTTAAAACATCTGGTATTAATGCTAATGAAGGGATACCATGAGTTCTGGTATATATGGCAGCGTAAACTGTACCCTAAGAGCTACAATCCTCTATCTTGGGAGCTATCTCCATTGGCAAGCAGATTGTTAACATTCTGTGTTTTTCTTCAGGGCTTGTGTGTGGAAATACTGTATCTAGCTGTGTTATTTTTTGAGCTATCCGGAATGGCATTTGCTCACGTCTAGTGGGCATTTTACCCAAAACTGTGTGTAGCATTTGTGGAGTTATTTTAGTTGTAGAGCCCTGAATTTGTCCTGCTGGTGTAGCCCTTGCTGGCTGGAGTGTGAGCGTTCTCATCACGAACTGTGTTAGGTTTCTGTAAAGTTTTATTATTTCTTTATGAAGTGAACGTAAGTCTGCTACTGGCATTGTGTCAATGTCTGGGTGCGGAGTGTAAGCCGCTAGGACTGGCCAAGTTGCTCCATCTCTTCCGAGCGGACCGAGTTTCACTTTTTCTTTTGGTGTGGGAGGGTGCCTTTAAACCAGTTTATGTGCTCCTGGTAGGTGAGCGGAATGGCAATGTCCTCATACGGACAGTATTCATTTGGTGTTTCATCTTCAGTGTAAGAATGAAATGTATTTGTTTGTGCATCTGCTTGTGGGAATTTAACTCATGAATAGAATACCTCGGTTCTATTTGTGCCTCAATCACGAATGTTACTGTCCCACCCCTAGCGGTGACTCCATAGTCTTCACGTTTTACAGTAAGGACAGTTCTGACATTTTCTGAAATGTTTATTTCATCTACTTCTTCCCTTGCTACAGCTGCAGGTTGTGCTGGCGCAGCGGCGTCTTCGTCAGCCATTATTTTGAAGAAGGAAAAAGTTTCAAGGAAACTGAGTTAACGTTTTATGCACAATAGGAACTATTTGTCCTTCAAGCTTGATTCACCTACAGCCAATACATAGGATATGCCTACTCAGCTGTGGCGGATAGTTCCCTTCCCAATCCAGACGTCTTAGGGAAGATGTGAGTAGGGGTCTCTGAGCATAGCACGACTGAACAACTCAGATTTGACCGTTAAATGCCATGTCTTGTAGTTCCTATAAACGTATGTATGATCTGCGCGTTTAGACAACATAGACTGTGGGATTGGTGTCCAGATTGATTCCAGACACCGCCACCGGGTATGTTTGCCTGTATACCAGCTAGCTCACAGTGCCACTAGAAACCCCTCTTACCAAGGAGAGAAAAGTTCTTGGCAACTATCGAACATGACAACTCTGTCCCATCATGGATCGTGGAAAAAGTGCAATACGTTTCGCGCAGTCACCCGTGCTCACTTGGTCTCAGAGAGATACACAGAATAAACGGTGGGGACATTTTCAATAAGCATTTATTGAACCAGCGCATTCGAGTGTAAAATAGTTGTGCTGAAACAACTATTAGACAGAAACAGATGTAAATGATTATATGCACCAACAGAGTAAAAGGATGGTAGATTTCTACCATAGTGCTAAAACAATTAATACAGGCATGTATACAAATACATGACAGTAATAATGGGTACTCCTACGATGCAACCCTAAATAGATGTACCTAAGTGTACCTAGCATGTATGCAGGTGTAGAGCTAATAATCCATCTAGAATAAAGTCGACCCCATTACCTGAAGTGAGAGATTGTGGGACCCCGTCTTGGTCTCGAGATGGACACCCCGCGAGGGATATCAGACCACTGCGAGCTGGAGTGTCTGCATGCAGGAACCTCAGCGTCTTGCGCCAGTGTGTCAGCATGGAAGTCCTTTTTCTCCTCTCCCTGCCTCAGCAGAGATATGGGGTTAATATACCCAAAGTGGTACCCTCAGGGGATCTACCTTGCTGTGTCATGTCGGACTTAGAATACCGGAAGGAATGACCCTTATACACAGTTATTATGCAGGAGATGGTGGGCCTGCTGAGTTTCCATGCATAATGAATGAGGCCAGTTTTTAGGGAAAACCCCATGTCCTGTAAGCAGTACCGTAACTAGGTAAAAGGTCAGTCCCAAGAATTGTTATGTAGTGTAATGGCAGGGTAAATATAGGTGAAAGGTTTGATTGCTACCCGAGCCTATATTGGGGTACCTATATGAAACATAACAGTAGAAAGGCTACATTGTGAAGTAAACTGACTTGGCTGCATTGCGCAGCACCACCCACTTACTAATGCATGCATAGGGCATGCAATGGGAAGAGGACAGCAGTCAATTGCTTCATGGTTTGGCACAAAGTCAATTATTCAAATACTGTGAGTCGTGTTTGTTTGAAATCTTAATGCCACGTGAAGCCTGATGTAGACAATGGGCAAGTAGAAAATTGTGCAACATTGCTACGCCCATGGTTGACTCTCCATGAAGGTATGGTTTTGTGACCCACCAATGAAGCGAACATGCCTACAGAGATGCATCGGGTCCCTGGATTGGATCCCAAAGTATACTGTAGTACATGGCTTACTCTTTAACACCATGGGCAGAGCTACAGGCTCACCACAACACTGTCACTCTTTCCTATTTGAGAAATCTGCAGATTCAGTGCCCTGTGTGAGTGCTTAATTTGAGCCGGTGGTTTACGGTGCTCAGCACTGGCAGATTGTCTACATCGGGGCTTGTGACAGTCTGCTACAAGGTGGCGCTGTCCGGCTTATTAAGAGATGACCACAACAACAGTCAATAATTAACTGAATATACAGCAAAAACACTATTACCTGCCACCAAAGCCATTCTTATAGGTTTGGGGTCGTGGAATAATCCGAATTGTCACACCTGTAGGAGTGTGATGGTTAGTAATTGTGTTGTTACTATCATTGGCACCATGAAAGGGGCAATCTGCGGTGCAAGCTACAGTGGCCTCCTGACGAGACCCCTGGCACGTGTGTTTTTTACAAATTAAGCACTGGGGGCAATGGCGAGCCAAAGAGATGTGGGCAATGCAGTCCAGCATAGACCTATTTGTAGCCAGAAGTGGCCACTCTTAACCTCTTTCCTCCCCTTCATCCTCCTCCCTCTGGATCCCTTGGGCTTGGTAACTGGGAAGAGTCTACAATATTCTTCTGATGCGCCAGGGAGTATTCAGAGAATGATTAAAGGTGAACCTACTTCTAGTTATCTCAATCAATTGAAAGACTCTGGTATTTCTGAACCTGCTAAAAGTGTCAGGAAGCTGTTACATCGCTGCCTTTCTTCGGGACTTGCTGCCAAACGTAAAATATAGGAGCATCTCCACACCACTAGTGTTGAGTGTCAAACCAGGGTCTCGGGAAGCTGGTATCTGAAGAAAGGCAAAATAATCCAATTGATCTAAATTGATGTCTTTACAAACGCAATATTTAAAAATCTGTGAAATTGAGGAGGTGGGGAAGAATGTGGACATCAAATGAGAGGGGTGGACAAGGGAGATGGAAGAGTGGAATGAATCCATGGTTAAGGCCAGAAAGATGCAGCCCAATCTGGAGGGTCTTCATGTTTCAGTTCTGCACAGTTGGGTCACTGGTAACTGGGCTGCCTGTCATCACCCTTGGAATGCTGCTCCATGGATGTCAAGGTCCATGCTGATCCATGGATGGAGGTTAATCCCACCATCTACCCTTATAGGAGGTCCAACTAGCTATATCACGCTCCAGGAGGGTAGGGGGGCACATGTTACAAATAAGTTAAGCGAGGAGATAGGAGATATGGGGAGAGACAAAGAGACAGAGACAGAGAAAGAGAGAGACAGACAGACAGACAGAGAGAGAGAGACTCATTTTTAGGAGGCTGGTCATTAGAAGACCTGAACTAGCCTCTCTGAAGTACACGATGGCATAACATTGCAGACGTACACCACTAATCATTGTGAAGAGAGGAAATATAAGGCAGTGAGTGCTGGATAATACTAGAAGGGTTATATCACAGCTAAGTATTATGGTAGAACTTTGATGCAGCCTACCCAGTGTGAGAAGAGGCGTCACTCTGGCTTGGAAACTTGCCTGAGAACCAAAGATGATTTGCACAGCTCTCTACCGGAAAACAGAGTTGGAGTCACCAAACCAAAAAGGGAGAATCTGAAGCAAAGACTGGAAAGCATGTTCTTAATTGGCAGAGCCAAATCACTGGGCATCATGAGAGCAGCTACAAAAACTAAAACCATGTCCAAAACTAAGATAAGTCCAAGACAAAACAAGGGTCAGTAAAAGGATTAGGGTCGAAGGAAACAGAGGAAAACGAAAAGCGGGAAACAACAAAGTTGGGGGAATGGAATTATGTATGCGAACTATAGTGTCAAACAGAAGAGTTGAAATAACAGATGTTGCCAGACATGGTCTTCAGCATCCACTAACACCATCCCCCGCATCCGAAGAGTGACCGCCAGCGGCAGATCATTCTCCCACCTCGCCGCCAAGACGTGGAACACCCTCCCCATCCACCTACGGCAGACCGAAGACCTTCTATCCTTCAGGAGACTCCTCAAGACCAGGCTCTTCGAACAGTAGCAGCATCCCCCCCAGCGCCTTGAGACCCTCACGGGTATGTAGTGCGCTTTACAAATGCTATGATTGATTGATTGATTTATAGGGCCTCTCTGACCTGGATGTCAACTACCAGTCCTCTGGTGGCTTGGGCAGCCTGTTTCAGACCTGACCATTTAAGCTATTGTCTTCCATGACTGTAGTCTACACTGCCCAGCTTTCCATATGCTCCATGCTGTACTTTTCTGAATCTCCTATGTGGTATTTCACCACGGTACCTGGCACTGTTGCAATGTAATCTGCTATACACAAGTCAATACCTTACTTTTTAGAAGAGCCCAAGAGATGCCAATTGCTCCATAAACAGCCTGATCCCACTAAAACAGAAACACACGTTATATAGCAACGAACATGGGTAACCTACCTCAAGCCTTATTGGTGCTGATGCTAGTCGGTTTGCATTAGAAACTGCGGAATACCCCTCAGTACCTCTCTCAGGTTTGCCCATTAATGCATTTGACATTTCAGATGCCTGTTTTCCCAACACGTTTACTCTTCCCATCTCCATTATCCTGGGTCCTATCACAGACCAGCACACCTCTGTATCGAGTCCCACCTCTCCTGAACTACACTGACTATTGCACTAGCCATGGGGCTAAAATGCAGAAACACAATGAAAATGAAGTTCTAGTTGTTTTATACGAACCCACTCATTGTACTGATGATGTCAAATTTAAAAGTAATGTACAGAAATCTGTCTCGGACAAGCCTGATCAGGAACCCTCTACTTTCTCAAATGCAAATAATGCTGTGCATGTCCTGTTACCTGAGCCCATAAAGATTACGGTAAATCCAACGAAGAAACGTCCCATATTCCCTAATACCCATTATGCTCCAAAGCATGAATATGACTTGTCAGTAGCGCTTTACTCAAGCAAGTCATCCTAGTACCTATTGTAAGTATATTTAATTATCCTACTTTACAGATCAAAATTCCAGGTACAGACACATACAGACTTGTGCAAGACCTGCAAACTATAAACCCTGTGGTGAAACCCAGCGGGGTAGGAATGGGGGTGCAGTGGGTGCGGGCCGCCCCGGGTGTCATCACTGAGGGGGGTGACAAAATGGCAAAAATATGTATGTATTGAAACTTTTTAGTTCATTCAATAAACACAACGAAACGTGGCTGAACTCGCTGCAGGGGGGGTGACAAGAAATTTTCCGCACCGGGTACCACCTGACCTTGCTACGCCACTGGTGAAACCTAGTTTCTGTGGGGCTCCTCACCCCACAACCATAATGTCTTGTATTCCGGCCACTGCCAAATGATTTGCTTCAGTAGACCTTTTCTCAGCCATCCTTATTCCTATACATCCTGAAAGTCAATGCTGTTTCACATTTTCATTCTTGGTGCCAGCTTGCGTGGTTCTGGCTTCCCAAAGTGTTTACCGAGCCACCTTCTATCGTCTCTCAAGCACTCAAGGAAGATCTGGATACCCTTGTCTGCCTGGGAGGACCTACTCCAGTTCAATATGTAGGTTATTTGTTGGCTGTATTGGATGAAGGGCAGAGCTGGAAAACTAGATCATCCGGCTTTATAGTATTTCCCAAGTTGGGTAAGAAGGTCCAGAGTAGTCAAGAATTTTTATACTTTTTTATTATTATTCTTTTGATAGTCTAGAATACTTCTTCCAGCCAACACATATTTTGTCCCTTCTCGGCTCACAGTCCTGAGACTATCTCAAGGCGTAGGTATTGGTAAGTAGGTGAATTTGGAAAATTGGTATCAGCGGGGTCTTAGCTCGAGAGAATCTGTGACAAGAGAGCAGGGCAACGAGTACACTGTTCCATCAAACTGGGAAGTATCCATGGGTCCGGAGAATTCCTGGCTCGTTGGAGCAAGGGAGTAGCATCTATTAGCATGGTCAGTCAGTAATCTGCATCGCTGAAGCTGTGTCAGCTATGTGTTGGTTGTGTCTGACTCATTGGACCAAAGCAAGACTGACTTCCTGTATCTCCTCACTATTGGTAATGGTGAGTTATTGTAGACGATGGATATTGGGATGTGCAACTATTGTTCAACCGCTCCCAGATTACACAAAGATATCTCAGAACCCTTGTATTGCACCAACAAAGCAGAATTTGAAACAAGCATTATCCTCTGCCCCTGCATTGTGGCTACCTGCTTCTAATAAAACATTAAGGGGCATATCATCAAGGACCGGCAATAATTATCGCTAAGCGCACTTAGCGCTAGGATAATTATCGCCGGGTAACGTGGAATTGTATCGCTGAGATAGTGTGCTACCAGCAACGCTTATCTCAAAAGCGATAAAATTCCAAGCACTATCTGCCAAATGTGAGATTATCGCTGGAAATCCAGTGATAATCTCACAAAGTTTGGCGATAGCTTGTTGATAGGGCAGGGCAGACTTAGCCATGATATCCACCTTCCATTGGATATAATGGCTAAGTCAAACTAAAAGCAGGCGTAAGGAAAGTAGCTATAACCAAGGTTAGCGCTACTTTTCTTATCGCTATGCCTGTTAGCGTGCCCATTGATAATTGGAGAAATGTCGGTTAGCGACATTTCTCCAGTTATTTTGGGACGGAACGCCCACTTTGCATCTCATCAGAGATGCAAAGGTGGGCGTTACGGGAAAGGGAGCTAATGCAAGGATATACGTGATAGCATCACCTTGCTGATAAGGGGATAAAATTATCGCCGCTTTTCGTCCGAAAACGGACGCAAAAGCGGCGATAATTTTATATCGCCTCCGTGATGATATGCCCCTAATTTTCTGCTGTCATGAAAAAGATGAGTTTGCGCTAGAGGTGCTGATGCAAGATCACAGAGATCAGAAAAAACCTGCTGTGTACTTCTCCTCCCTCGATGCAGATGCAACTGGGCTGGCGCCCATCTTGTAGAAGCCTCTAAACACCTTGCCCTTGGCTCCACCCTCATAGCAGCCGCACTCCATGCAATACGTGCCCTTTTGCTCACAACTAAACCACAACATTGTTTTATGATAAGACTATCATGGTGCGCAATAGTTTTGTTGTCCCTTCTCATATGACCCTAGTTCAATGTCCTGTCCTACACCTTGTATCCTTGCTGCCCACGGCTCAAGACAGTGAGTTTATGATTGGCTCATTCTACCCGCCAATCTGACTGCGCCCCATATTGATCTCTTGGATGCACGAAAGGTCCATTGTGATCTTGTTTATTATTCCGATGGTTCATGTCTCAGAAATTACTGTGGCTCGTCAGTGGCTGGTTATGCTATATGTACAATGTATGCAATTGTAGAGCGCTGATGTTTACCTCAAGTGCACTCTGCTCAAGTTTCTTATTTGGTTGTTCTGACCCAGGCTTGCATTCTTGCAGCTCAAAAGATTACCATATTTATTGACTCAAAATACGCCTTCGGAGTAACCCGTAAATTTTGTGCTCGGCTGGTTTAACCGGGGTTTCCTTACCCCAGCAGGGACACCAACTAAAATGCGATTTATGTTAAAAGATTGCTTGATGCTTGTGTTAGAATATAAACTTGTGATTATAAAGTGTGGCGCACAACAGCCCTCTCAAGATCAAGGGGCACATTTATGTACATTTCATGCAATGCAGGGCAGCAAGCACAGTTGCCTCGCTGCGTGAAATGAAGGCAGCAGAAATGCCCCATATCAATTTAGATATGGCATTTCTGCAGTCTCCTGGCACTAGCGCACTGTGTGCTGTTTAGCACCAACAAAGCCTGGGCGGAGTTCACAGAGTTCCGCAACACGGAACTCCGCAAAGTGACCCAAAAAATCTACCGCGCTACACAGAGTTCTGCAAGTGGCGGAGTGCGCTTGGTAATGACTGTTCGCATTGGTTTTCAGCACCGGGTGTTTGTCCTGTGCTAGAAAATCAACACGAATGGCATCATGTACAACGCAAGAGGCACAGTTTCTTTTCTGCCGTTCGAGTAGATGGTGGATTTTTCTTGCTCGCTATCCGCAACTTGGCTTTGGGGAATGCATGCAAACAAAAATCTAGCCAGGTAGTGGATTTTCCTCGCTCGCACTCGCCAACTTGATGTTGGGGAGCACCAGCTAGGAAAAAACTCTGGTCCGCTACATAAGGTTTTTCTGAACTCCGCGTCCTCCAGGGGAGTGTGGATTGCAGAAAACTCTAGAAACACCGCGAGCGGAGCGAATTTCAGCACCCGGGTTTAGCACCAACACAGGCACCCTTGTACCATTATGCCAGGGTGCCCGTGCTACAGACAGAATTGTTTTTGTGCATGAAGGTATACCTTCTGATACAAAAACAATCCTTAAAGGCATTTTCCTGTTTCTACGTGCACTGTAGAATACAGCATGCCTAGAAAGAGGAAGTAACGAGGAGAAATAAATATATTTCTCCTCATTACACCTAGCTCAGGGAGACGTAGCATTTTCCCAAGTCTATTCGCTTTAATAAATCTGCAAATGCACCAAAATCCATGGGTAACTGCATGGGAACACCCATGCTTCACACTTGAAATGCCTCCCTATTCCAAAGTAACTCAAAGCAGATTTATAGGCTGTCTTGCATTACTTTTTTGGGGGAAACTCCCTCATAAAGCCACCCAAAACGGATTTTTATGGGTTTGTAAATCAGAAAATAACATTTGGCGTCATAGCTGCAACAAAAATGTGGTGCATTCACAATGCAAAATGTTAGTAAATCAGCCTCTAAGTGTCTAGAAGAAATGCTTTTTCTGATCTAATGGCTAAAAATGCTGCTTTGTTCCCAATTTCTGATGTCGCTCTGTATTTTTTGCAGACTGTCAAGTCTCTTATGCCAACTCTAGGAGATGTGTCTACATTACAGGATTGTGACTCTGAGGCAGAGAAGCAGATTTGTAAGAACAAACCTGTAAAAGGGATCCATCCTTATTTAGTGTGGAGGAATAGCGGCGGGGGGGGGGGGGGGAAATTGTACATAAATTCCTCCTCCCCAGCCTTACCGACTGTAACTGGGTATCACTCACATCAGAAGAGATTGGATGATTAGTGCCGCAAGTACCCACTGGTTTGCTACGTTCTTCCCTTTTGCTGTCCAACAGTATTGTCCCTCCTGTGCTATCTATCAATCCCCAATGTTAGGAAGGGAACCAGAACCACACCTGCCGCCCTCCCACCTCCACGGTCCCTTTCGTCCAATTCCAGATTGACTTTATAAAAATGACTAAATGTTCATATATGTATGCCCTGGTTTGTTTTGGGTCTGTTGTTTTCAAGCTGGAGCTAAGCTATGCTGATGCGATTACAGTTGCGAAAGGATGATCATGGATTTCATCCCTAGGTTTGGGGCCCTCCTTTGATCATGGATTTCATTCCTAGGTTTGGGACCCCCCTTTGATCATGGATTTCATTCCTAGGTTTGGGGCCCTCCTTTGATCATGGATTTCATTCCTAGGTTTGGGACCCCCCTTTGATCATGGATTTCATTCCTAGGTTTGGGACCCCCCTTTGATCATGGATTTCATTCCTAGGTTTGGGGCCCCCCTTTGCTTAGGAAGTGGCAAGGGCATCATGTTTTGTGTTCCATAGTGCAAGAGCTGTGCAAGGCATTAGAGATCAAGTAACACTTTCACTGTGTCTACCACCTCGAGTCATCAGGGAAGATGGAGCGTTCCAACTCAACTCTGAAAAATAAATTATCTAAACGTTGAGCTGAGACATACCTCAAGTGACCTGATACCCATCCCTTGAAACTCTGGTCAACCAGAGCTATTGCTAACCAAAGGTCTATGCTAAGTGTGTCTGAAATAGTAATAGGAAGACATATGCTGCTTCCATCAAACCCCACTACCAGCATCCCTCGACGTGCACTTACGCAATGACATTACCCCCAGTAATACAAACAACTTATTTGCTGTCTTTCTCAGTTGATAGCAGCCTGACCTGTCTGTCTGATGAAACCTGCCACAGAAAACAACCAGAGGATTGGCATACATGTGAATCCACCCTCCAACCCTTTTGCCAGTGCCCTTTTCAAAGCCTGCTCACCATGAACACTGATGTGAAGTGCCGTGGAATACCAGCCGGGGTGCATGCCAGTCACTGCAAGAGAACCCCTGAACCCCAAGCCCTGGCTCTGCTGTTGTCTCTGAACCTGTGAACCAAGTCTCTCTCGTATGCATTGTTTTCTGCTCCAACGAACAACCATACTTTATCTGCTCAGGAACGAGCATCTGCGGCCAACTTGACTCCACTTTGCTCTCTATCGTCCTCCTTCTAACCGATACCACCTCAAGCACAGGTGTTTGGAAACCTCCCGGCTATTCTATTCCTCCATTGGCCTGGCCGGCCCTCTTAGCTGCAATCCTTGATGTTTGGCTCAATGTGTGTCTTTGGTTAAAGGAGTCGGAGGAGGGCGCCTTGAGATCAACAGCACCATTCCTGCCGCCCACCCCTGAGATCGGTAATCCTTGTACAGTGAGACCACCATTTGAGCATGGCCTGAAGCAATGCCAAGAAAACCTTCATCTTTCGTCTTGCTGGATTTGTGTCCACTTGTCCATTGATACTTGCACACAAATTATCCGCAGTCCCTTTGACGAAGACGACCAATGCCTTGATTTATACCTGCATGGACACTTTCCTGTGACTTCAATTTTCCAAATCAAGACATTCTACACCTGCTACTCATCTTCCTGGCACTGCCCACAGACCAGCCTGTGCAACTCAAATTAGCAGTATCTATTTCATCCACACTTATTGCAATTTGTTTCTTGCAACCCGGTCTGATTCCCAACTTGATTCTTATAATTCTGAACTTCCCTCTGTTGTCCTTTATTCACTCTTCCGCTTCCAAGAGAAACCTTTTACTTACTTTGTTTGTGGTCACTGAGCCTACAGCTGGCTCCCAAAGGACTGCCCTGGATCCCGCAGTTTTGCTTACGTCATCTTCCCCATAGAGCATGCTCCTTCTAAGTCCCCAGACTGGAAGAGACTCTTCTCAATGTACAGATGTTTAAACAGAGTTTAAGCCACCGTAGCAATTGAGTTCTGGTCATTCATACCAAAGGTTTCGTCGAGGATACATGACCAGATTAATCACATCCGCAATAATGGCACTGAGTTTCCCAAAATTTGTGATGATTTTAGTGGATCTATAGAGAATAGGGATTTGGTTAAAGGGCATGTTTGGGGGGTCGGGAATGAAGATAATGGAAATATTTGTGGCAGTTTTTGTTGTACTTATCCTACTCTTACTGGATATAAAAGGCCCGTCACTAGCAGCATTTTGTAGTAGATAAAGTAGTACAACGACAGTGCCACTCATGTACTAAAAATGCAATTCACACAGGCTAGATATAGTTGGCACCACGTTTCCATAGGACATGGATTTGTTGATTTGCTGATTACTTTTCGCCGTTTGACAAATTTCCACAAACTTTAAAAAAAAAAATCTCATCCATGTCAGCTCGTTCCTGGAAAGATTCAGGGTGATCAATCAAGTGGCGGCCGAGAGGAAGGGAGGGTGAGTCCCAAAGTGTGTTTTCCCTGTTTAATTTTAATAAGGAATATTAGGTACAGCTACAGGCAAAATAGCTCAGTGGAATTACACCAGATCTGGCAGAAAGCTAGAATTTGACCCAGAAAGCAGGCTTTTCATGATTTGGTGTAAATCCGTTCAGGAGTTTTGGAGAAATTAAGTTTTAAATATTTATGTATATATAGGGGCGCATGATCCTACGTGGATCCAACAGATCAAAATATATGATCTGATTGTCTACCACTGCATCAACAAAGATGTGGCAGAAGCCATTTTAGGACTCAGGGACTCAGTCCCGTATCCTGAAGAAAGGCTTAAAACCCTTATAAGATACCCTTCCCTCCCTAGGCCTGGTGGGGGAGGGGATCCCACAGGGACCCCCCGGATGAAAAACAGTATTTTATTTTTAGATACACTGCAAAACTAAAAAAGAGAACAAAATGGGGGGTTCTTGCCCTTTTCATTTTATACCCCCCAGGGTGGACCAGGTCCCAGGAGGTTGGCGCATGTTTTTTTACCTGGGGAGGGGGGGGATAGCACCCCTCCCTGAGCCATTTTAAACCCCCTCCTGCCCTATCTCCTGGGTTCACTTTCCTTTTGATTGGGAAAGAGACGTGCGGCCCCACTCTCTGAGAAATATTTACGCCCTGGGGACCCCATCCGCTGGGGCAGATTTCCTTTTTGGGGGAGTAGGGTGTGTGGCCCCCATCCCCAAGTTATAATATGTCCCAGAGACCCCCATCCTCCAGGGCCATTAAATCTTTTTTTTAGGGAGGGGGAGGCAGACGCCTCACCCTCCAACCCATATTATGTCCCAGAGGGACGTATTTATTTAAATGGGGGGGCATGTGGTCTCCCTCCTAAAGTCATCCAATGGCCCCGGGCACCACATGCCCTGGGGCCTGATGACATACAGGGGCAGATTTACAAGCCCCTTGCGCCACTTTTGCATCACTTTTCCCATCTTAAAAGTGACGCAAAAGTGGTGCAAGGGGCTTGTAAATCTGCCCCACGGTGTCCCAAGGACCCCTTTCCCAGGGACAATGTGTTGTTCACTACCTGGGAGAGTGCAGGCAGGGAAAAGAAATGTTATGTCCTGTCCACTCTGTCCTGGGTAGGTAACAGCTTTGCTCCCGTCCAGCAGGAGCAGAGAAGAAAGTTGCTCCCGCTTAGGCGGTAGCACAGCAACAGACCTGGCTCCTGCCGCACCCAGGGAGGATGCTGACTCCTGAGCCGGCAGACGTCAGGGGCTTTGAGGCTCCTGCCGCAGGCCTCAACATTTAAAAAGGTGTTGGTGTCTCGGATGGACACCAGGGCACCCACATGTAAAAGAAAAATGGCCAGCTTCCACCGGCACTCACAATGAGTGGATATGAGCTCCCGTCGGTTCCAACGTGTACTTAAAATGTGGGGGCCCTGGGTCGGACCAGACACCTCCTCAAAAAAAATATTTGAAAACAAAAAAGAGGAAAAATAAATGAGCAGCAAGAGCCACTAATTTTCACTGCTCCATACAAGAAGCGCCGCAGAATGCCCTGCTAGGGCTTTTAAATTAAATATTTTGATCCTGATGGTGCCCCCCAGAAATATTAACAAAAAAATCACAGCAGGTCTCGTAGGTCATTGAATCCATGACTCCAGGAGCTCTTACCAGTATTTGTAAAGAGTTCTGAACTGTAGCTGTATGCTCTCCAGCTGGAATGCAGGGCCCCTTGAGGTTGGTTCTATGGCCACATATCGTGGCTGGAAAACGTTAAAAAAAAAACACTCAAAGGCATGTTTATGGCTGTCTTAAAAATGCTATATTTAAAATAATTTGTGACAGTAAGTATTATTAAATATTCCAATGTGGGTATTTATAAAATAATTGTTGTCTTTTTGACAAAGCAAATTTTTATATATGTTGATGTGCTCACATCCGGAGAAAGCCAATAAGCTTACCTTTTATATTAATATATTTAAAAAACAGAGGCTTGGCCACCCATGGGTTGTTGGGCGGCCAGACCCTGGCTGTGATTAGCAGGGGCTATTGCACCTGTGGAGGGGGCGCACAGGGCTAGGCCCTGTCCCATGAACGGCAGGGGGTTGAGCGACCAGTGGGGGTTGGGAGCTGGCCCTGCCCGTAGGCCAGTCTCTGCACCCTACCCCTCGCGGCACACTGTCGAAGGCTGTGCTCATAGGGGGTTAGGACACACTTGGGATGGGGGTGGGGCACAGGCCCAGGCCCTGTCCCAAGAGAGGCAGGGGGGTTGGGTGCCCACTGGGGGTTCGGAGAAGGGCCTGCACATAGGCCAGGCCAGGCCCTGCAGCCAACCACCTTCTGCACACGGCCATGCACGAGGCAGACAGACGCCTACAAGGGAGGAATAGCACATCATACTTTATGTTAAAAAAAATTATTTAATTTTTTTACAAGGTTAAAATGGTGTTATAGTTAAGAATTGAAATAATATCATACTTAACATTAAATAATTTTTAGAAATGCACTGAAAAAACATAGGATAATGGGATGTTTTAGTTAAGTAAAAATGTCAGTTAAAGCATAACTTTCTAAACTAATGAAATCACTGAAATTCCCCAGTTATAGTTATCTCAACTGATGCCTTATAGCAACTCTAACTCGTGCTCTTGTCATGCACTGCTAACTATGTCACATAGTACAACACTCATAACATGTTCTATGTCATTCTTGATAGCATCACTACAACATCTAAAATGACATAATTAATAATAACACTATGCAGGCAGGGACACTACTATGGGGCCGATTCCGATCCTGGAAAAATATTCCCCGTACGAATCGTATCTGGATTGTTTACCGTACGAATCGTACAAGTCCCGTACAAACTGGCAAGTACGATTTGTATGTGAAAAAGTCCATACAAATCGCATTGGGTAAATTCCCCGACACGTCCTCGGGTCGGAAAAGGTGACCGACACGTCCCCGGACATTTTTACGTCTGAATCTGAAAACTGAAGTCTGAGCGCGCAAGTACGATTCATACCGTCCGTCCGATTGTACAACCGTATCGTAAAAAGAGCATCCGGAGCGAATGCCTATAGCAACCATGGCGACGTCCAAACAGGTGCCCGGTACGCGCCGAACACCCCCCTCAGCCCCCCGTATGTACGCGCCGTCCCCCCTCCAGCCCCCCGTATGTACGCGCCGTACCCCCAGCCCCCCCGGAGATGTACGCGCCATACCCCCAGCCCCCCCGGGGATGTACGGCACATACCCCCACCCGTGTATGTACGGCACGTACCCCTGCTGCAGATCGGAGCTTATAAATTCTCCCTACTTCCACGGACAGAGTAATTCCACAGTCATACGCACATACACTCATCATACGCTAGGGCCCATCACACTAACATCCATCCTATTACTCTATCCACACTGAATATACGAGAGAACTCCTAAATCAATCTGCATCTAAACTGAGGTCAATGTAACCTAATTGATTTGTCTCGAGTCATGATTTAAACAATAAGAACACATTTGAGATCTCAATAAATGACAAAGAAATAACCACCCGACACTGGAATTCAAACAAAGGTTATTTATCTAAATTAGTTCAAATGAAAAGTCATTCAATAGCAAAATCATTAATCTCATAGTTACCTATTCTAGCTAATGTCGTATTTAGGTCAGGACAGGTCTCTCAGTAAAGTCTCCCGAGTCGCCGTCCTCTCAATCAGCATCGATCCTCTCAAGCATAGGTTCAAGAAGAAGTGGCCTTAGACCCTCTCTAGTCTAACAATATTTATAGTAAAACTTACACATTAAAAGTTACAAACAAGCTCCAAGCGTCCGTTGAGCAGAGCGAGCAGGAAAGGATGTTGACTCGCAACATTTAGAAAAACCTCCGCTCTCGAATATCTCAAAAATAAAAACACGGAAGAAGGAAGCACAAACTAAATCTGCAACATTCATGAATGCTCTTCCCCGGAATCATAGTGAAGCCACCTCAAGTTTATCAAATGTTCATTGTGGCTCTTATTCTCTCCCAAGGATAGCTGGCGACAAGCCCGGAGCTGCTGTCCTCACGGAAACTTTTAATACAGACAGAGGCCGAGGTCAGGTTTTCAACCATATTCAGCGAGGCCTCTCTTCATATTCCATCTACTCAAATGCAGGCTGTAAATATCGGCCATCTTTCACTAGGCCAGAATGGACGATCTTAATTAAAAGAAACACAAAACAACGTTACTACATCGTACTGATTATACAGTGTTAATTCCCACTAATACCCTTATGTGTATGTAATTATCTAGCCATCTGCAACATAAAGAAGCATTAAAGCATATTATTTTAAAGCGCAAACACATAACAAATAGCACCTTAGCAACACTTATTTAATTAATCTGCTCACCAACTTAATTCACATATTAATTAAGCCATGCAATTGCATTCCCACGTGTAATTCTTTTATTAGTAAGGTTGATTAATCAGAAACTCGACAAAATTAATATCTAGTAATTAATTATTAGTAATTTTAATTATGACATATAAAAATATAAGCTGATGTTCGGGTTTTAACAGAAAACCCTGCTCCAGCAATCCCCCCTTTGGTGATATATTATCACCACAAAAAAAACCATCCCCCCAAAAAAAAAAATTTAGTTCCCATTTCTTAGGAGAAATTCAAATGTCTTTTTGTGTTACATTACACACCAGTCTCTCTTTCATCATCTCTCTTCGATTCTAGGTACACACTCTCCCTAAATTCTTCTAATTCTATTTCTTGTGGGTCTCTCTTTGACCTCTTTTGTTTCTTTTCAGTATTTTCTTTTATTATGTTCTTTTTCCCTCTCCTGTTTTTACAACATAAACACCCTAATCTAAGTATCAATAAAGCAACAATCACACATGTAAATGGAAACAATATCTTACCAAATATGGTACTACCTATCTTAGCAATAAAGTTCTTAACAGCAATCATCTTATTAGCCATTTTAGTCCAGATACTTTCAGCTTCCAGTGGTACTAATTCTTCATGCAAATCAGTAATATTTTTGATATAGACCTTTAGATCTCTGCTTTCGTCCGGAATGTAAGTGCAACAATGTTGAACCTTCAGCATTCCACAGACTCCACCCTCTTTGGCCAATAGGATATCAAGGGCAAGTCGATTTTGCATAGACATGGCGCGTAAGGCAACCATCTCCGTATTCACCAATAGAAACCCTCCAGCGGTGCTTGTCGATAAGCGATCCACCACTGTTGACAGCTTCCAAATTCCATATGCATTTAATGAAATTCCCACTGCTGGAATCAAAGCTCCAAAAATATCTCCTACAATTTCTGACCAAGTTTCTCTCTTAAAGCGTGTTAGTAGATTAATCTGTTCTGCATCTTCTATTCTATCCATATGAAATTTTTTTGGAAAGACCAGGCCAACATAACATGTGCCATACCAATGGTCAGGCAACCTGTAATAAGCCTTATTCCCACAAATATAATACACTCTCGGGAAAACTGGATCTTCTCCACCTTTAAATCCCCATCCTGTTGCAATAAAGTATGTATCATGACACTCACTAGTCCCAACAAAATAATTATCATATTGGCATCTCCTTCTAGTAATGCATAGTTTACCCTTCTGTGGTGCATCTAAAGCCAAAGTTGGTCTGGCCCCATTCTTCAACTCCTTTCCCATCTCAATGTCCCATATTGTCTCACTCATTTTATATCCTCCTGCCTTTTCATGTATGCTCACTCTTCTTTTCTCTACCATATCCAGGAAAGCTTTTTCTTCTTCCTTCAAACTACAAGTTAAATTGTTTCTAAAAATGTAATCTAATGTTAATTCTTCTGTTTCAATAAAAATCTCACCAAAAATGTTAGCTTCTTTTGAAGGATTCAGTTTTTTATTCATAGGCAAATGCCCAAAAATGTTATCTTTATTAGACATCTCATAATCTATTTTCCCTAACAAATAAAAAATACCACTTAACACACTACATGAAATCCCATACGTAGCCGGAAGATGATGATAAGTAATTCCCTCTGAAACGGATGCAGGCAATTGCATACAGACTTAGCAATCCCTTACTTCCATTGTCTTTACATATTCATACAATAATTTTGAAAAAACATTGCTAGAAAAATCATTAATTGACCTATCCTTATGTATGTATATTTTACTAATTCTAGTTGGCACTACTTTCTGTGAACTCTTCCCTATGTTAGTCATATTCTCAGTATGTATTCCAAAAGTGTCTATTGTAACTCTAAATGTAACTAATAAAGCAAGTACGCCCCATAATAGCATTAATAATCCTGTACAACAGCAGCACATTCTGCACCATCTTTTCAGAAAGGTACATCTACTTTGATTATTCTCTGTGTTAGCCATTTTACTACTTTGTCTGTGTCCTTTGACTTAGCCTCTACTACTCCACTACTGAATCTCTAGAACACTAGATTATTTCAATCTGTTAATTTTAGATTTCTTCTTTTCCACTCTTCTCCAAGTGACTCCTTCAGTTCACTCAATTTGGATTTTCATCACTTTTCACTTCTTCTTCAGCAACATCAAATTGTATCAGATCTTCAATATCCTGAGTATCTGACTCTTCTCCAATGTCCCATTTGAAAACTTTATTCGACAATTAAGTCATGAAAGTATCGTACAGCAAACATTTACATTAACAAAAAACTATAACAATAAACTAAACACATGATTTTTACACTTGAACACCCTAAATTACGATATACTCCGTGATTGCTGATCGATGCTAGTTTCTAGGCATCCTGTTCAATAAAACAGTTCATTGGTAAACAACAATATTAACTCCTCCTTAACAAAAATTAGTCAAAACCACAAAAAGACCTAGACTAAAGTTATTACATATGAGGATTGAAGAATAGATATATATGAAATGAATAAATGCGTGACTACCTTAGGGTGCCATGTCATTAGTCACTTTCGCATTAGAATATCTATACCGTATAATCCAAGCCCACTTTATATATTTTGCCATTGCTATTGCAATTGTCGGGCTTGAATCTGAGCGCAAGATTCTCAGTGCCTCCTCGTGCCTTCGAATGCCTATAAGGCGACAGACAGGTAATACCCATTTTTTTACGAGGGTGCTCATATAGAGGACAAAAAAAGATGAAATGACTCAAAGATTCAATCATATCTCTACATTTAGGACATTTGTCCTGGGACCCATTGGTCCATTTGCGCGTAAATGTACAGATAGGAAGGGTACCTATCCTAAACTGGAAATACAATTTGCGATCAATTGGTTCTTCAATCAAGCCCCAAAATTGTTCCTGCCCAGGGTGGGCCTTAATCTCTAGGTATCTAGCTGTTAACTGAGATGTACTCCCCTTAGAGACAGATTCCATAGCTATGAATTCCCAGTACTTAGCTTTGACGATTTCTTTTGAGGGGAAAACCGCATTTTGGGGATCATCCCATAGATTACTCCACCCCAATCTATAAAGTAATATTTTAATAGACTTCAACCATTCAATTTTATGAAAAAGGTCTTTCTCCATTATTTCTTTCAGACCCAAAGCATAATGCCTGAGCTCCTCAGTTGACCAAACCCTACGCCAATACAGCAATGGTCGCAAATTAGCAGTGTCTTGTAAGGTTTTCAGACCGAGGTCCCAGAAAAGGGGTAACAAGGGAGTACTTTGGGGTACGCCAACAACTTTCCGTATAAACTCACTCTCCATTACATTCAAGCGTTTGGGATTGTTGCCATAACTCCATAGCTCTGAACCATATAATGATGAGCTACGAATCTTCATTGAATAAATTTCGAGGAGTGGGCCTAATGGCTGTGACTGTGAAGTTTTAAATCTTTTTATAAGGAAGCCTGTCTGCTGCTGGAACTTCAAAATTGACAGGTCTAGTTGGCTTTTCCGGCACATATTCTTCTGTAACGTAACTCCCAGGTATGTAAATGCGTCAACTTGTTCCAGGGGCGAGCCACCCAATGCAATTACACCACCAAACGGTTTATAGGATCTACACGGTTTAGGGCCGTTAAGAACCATAAACTTGGTCTTGGAAACGTTTATTTCCAAGCCACGAAGCAAGCAGAACTCTTCAAAGCGTCGGAGGGTAAGCTGCAGGCCACTCGGGGTTTTAGAAATCAGCAATGTGTCGTCCGCGAACATGAGAACTGGGATACGATAAAACGGCCTCTCCTGGTGAAACATTCTAGCATCCTCGATGCCTTTAGAATATTGTGACTTGAAGAAATCTATCCAAGAATTCTGAGGTACATAATTATGGGGACTATCAGTAATTTCACCCCTCTTCCATTTGAAAATATCCCAGAATTTTTTCTGGTTTTTATCAGCACATGCTGCTTTTAAATCTTGCCACTCACTCTCATCCCAATCTTTTTTTGCTTTCCATAAGGTCTTTTTGTGTGTGTTGCGAGCTATTTTGATCTTGCTCATATCTTTTGTTTTGAGAGCCAGACCCAAATTGCTGCGGGCATGTTTGCAGGAGGCATTATACCAATCCTCCTGTTTGCGTCTAGGGGCCTGTTTTGCTTTAAAAGGTCTACAAAAACATGATTTCAGACTAACAACTAATTTTTCATGTATAGTCTCTAGGGCAACTAAAGGTTGGCAATTATTACCTATTGCCATGATTGATGTCAACGCCTCTTCCACATAGGACTCGATGCTGCCTAAAAGATCAGGGTGCTCAACTACATTACGCCATTTAAGGTGGCGTTCATCATTGGATAGAACGACAGCTAGGCCGATCTTTTCAGAGCCGTAGGCCTCCCTGTCACCCGATCCTAGTTTAAAAGTTGCAACTAGCGGGTTATGATCGCTTTCTATCCGTGTCTCAACCCCCATATCCACAAGGGTATACCACATCGCTAAGTGGACCAAGAGATAATCTATGTTACTTGCCCTGATACCATTATCGTACGTTTTATTGCATGTCCTATCTGATATAGTTCTTCCGTTGGCCGCCCTCAATTGGTTGCTCAGGCAAAACCCTTTCAGGTACAGGGCCGCCTCTGTCCACTTGGTAACTGCCTTTGTCTCAAGCAGTGGAACGCCCCACTTCAAATCTTCTTCCTCTGCTAAAAGCATATCTTGAGACCCTAGAGGCTCAAAAGTTGTATTAAAATCACCCGCAATAAGTGGGAGCGCATCTATGGAATTAGATTCGACAAGAGTATTTAGTGCAGGCATCACCTCAGAAATTTTCCCACCTGGTAAGCCCCTTGCGTATACATTGTATACGTCGATTTTGAGGTTTGGCATACAGGTCAGCCTGACTCCCAATATATCATCATTCTGAGTTGGGATGGATTGAATTTTACACTCCAGGCTTTGTTTGATCCAGATGACCAAGCCTCCTGATGGCCGTCCCTTGGATTTTTTGACCGCGGGGACAAAAAAGTTCAAATAGCCCAACATAAACACAGGCTCAGTTGACCATGTCTCC
Source organism: Triturus cristatus (assembly GCF_964204655.1). Lineage (NCBI taxonomy): Eukaryota > Metazoa > Chordata > Amphibia > Caudata > Salamandridae > Triturus > Triturus cristatus. The sequence continues at coordinate 70,117,617 of NC_140591.1, forward strand.
TGAAAGAGACAGATATCATGCTTGCTAACGAAATCTGTCCACAAAGGAGAAGGAAGTTTAGAACCAATACCCGCAACATTCCAGGATAGAAACAGCACAAGACCAGTGGAATTAATTCCGCCTTTGGCACTCCTATTTTTTGATATGGGGAGAGGGCCTACATCTTGTGAGAAACAAGGGGTACCCTCAGTGCTTAAACTTTCATTTTGGAATTCACCTTGTGAGCCTCCTTGGCCAGCCCCTGCAATGTATGTTTGGTCAATAAACGTATTGATATTAGTTCCATCAACTGTTCTAGGGAGATCCCTTTGACATGTACCCTCTACTTCCACTATGACTACATGTAATTTGTCATGATTGCCCGGTGACATCGGGCTGCATATGACTTTTCGTTTTTAAGATATACTCTACCCTTATTCAGTCAGTCGCAGTCCGCTAGCCCAGAGAGCACATCAAATCTATTGATGGATCTTATGTCCTCATAAGCATCTCTCCCTAACACAGAGCCCCCACGTATGATCCCACCCAGGGGCAAGGACACGGGTGCATAGAAAAATGACAATGGCATTGTACGTATTAGGGGAGAAGGGTCGATTTGGGGCCAAGAGCAGATATATTCCACGCACCGTCTATCCCTGAAATTGATAACAACACAATCCCCCTTTAGTAACTTAGGACTCCTGCCCACCCAGTTTACTCGCCTAGCATACAAAATTTCGGCTCGCATGTGGGTCGGCAGTGGTCGCTTATCATTAAGCCAAAAAGTACATTTATTCTTTAAGTCCCAATAGGATTCCCTTGCTCCATTGGCCAAGGGAGGGACCCCCGTTAAGATCACCACATAGGGGGCAACTTCCGGGGGCAGATGTAAATCAATTAAACCCGATGAAACTTGCGCAGGAGGTTGGGCAGGTGGGGGTGGCTTGTCTATTCTAGCTCTGCCTGTCCCGGGACTATTTGATACCACGGGTGGAAGGGGAAGTTCGGCTCTTAGCCGGTTACCAACAGCTGGAGTGGGTTGAAGTTCCTGAGAATTAATGGGATTATTTTTCGCAATTATATTATTATCAGTGAGATTTGTCTCAGTACAATTACCTACTGCACTAGGACACTCCTTTTGCAATCCCAAGCCTTGCCTACCACCCCGAGATTGGGCCGATACGAGTGAGAGTTCCATACATGTAAGTCTACTTTCGATCGAACCAAGCCTTTCGTAAATCGGGTCACACAGATTCTTTACAATACTTTCCAGTCTTTTCCAGAATAATGCTGTATCTGTTTCTACCGCACACGTGGACCCCGGGAGTAGTGATAGATTTGCCCGTGTTTCGATAGTTAAGGGCTTAGGGCATGGGGGTATGTCCCTCCTTAAAACGGGAGCAGAAACATGATCAGTTATGGCCTTCTTCCCAGCAGCAATCTTTTGATTTCCCCTACGGGTTTTTTTCAGAGTAGGGGCTAATTGTTGGTGATCAGAGGCCGTTATTACATTACTAGTAGAGCGGGTCTTGATACTTGATACAGGCTTGGAAGTCGAAGCCAGATTGACGTTATTCGTGACATCCGCATTATCATCCAATATTTCGATCAGAGGAGTGGGACACATCATAAGGTCATAATTTTGCTCTTCCTCCAACGGAGATATACGGGTCATGGAATCCGACCTAACGGGCTGTCGACAAGGTGGTGAACTTGAGTTAGCCATACTTCCTAAAGAGGACCTCTTGTCGCATAGGATATCTAGAGATGGTCTTTTTTCAGTTAGTTCGATATCCTTTGCGAGAGCTGATTGCACTCGCACCAGGAAATTGTCCAATGTTCCCATTAGTGCACCCCCGGTAGACTGTATAGTGGTACCATCCCTTTTGGCTGTTTTTTCCATTTTTTAATGATTACTAACAGCCACTTGACACGGATTCCCACAGCGTTTACACACAAGAGCCTGGTGCTTACCCTTGCTGATTCTCTTTAGACAAAACTTATTAGGGGAAGGTCCCGTTCCGTTCTCAGGCCATCTCGGACGGGCTCAGACGGGCCCGCCCTTGGCCCGGGCTTCGCCCGGCACGCGCCCGCGCGCGTCCCGCGAAGCGGGGACCGTGCTGAGTGTTATAGCGCCAGGGCGGGAGGGCGGGAAGAGGACACAGCTGTGTTCAATCGCGGGGCTGCTGGTCCTCGCAGTCCCGCGTTACCTTCGCTTCCTCAGATGACAGTCACCAATAGGGATTTAAGCAGCTCCTCCGTTCTTCAGCGCTCATTAAATCCTTCGGTTAAAAAGTTTGGAAATTAAAAGCAGTCTGAATACTCCAACCACGAACGGCACCCGCGAAGCGGGGGCCGTGAGGAGTGTTATAGCGTCAGGGCGGGAGGGCGGGAGTACGGGAAGAGGACACAGCTGTGTTCAATCGCGGGGCTGCTGGTCCTCGCAGTCCCGCGTTACCTTCGCTTCCTCAGATGACAGTCACCAATAGGGATTTAAGCAGCTCCTCCGTTCTTCAGCGCTCATTAAATCCTTCGGTTAAAAAGTTTGGAAATTAAAAGCAGTCTGAATACTCCAACCACGAACGGCTCCCGCGAAGCGGGGGCCGTAAGGAGTGTTATAGCGTCAGGGCGGGAGGGCGGGAGTACGGAAAGAGGACACAGCTGTGTTCAATCGTGGGGCTGCTGGTCCTCGCAGTCCCGCGTTACCTTCGCTTCCTCAGATGACAGTCACCAATAGGGATTTAAGCAGCTCCTCCGTTCTTCAGCGCTCATTAAATCCTTCGGTTAAAAAGTTTGGAAATTAAAAGCAGTCTGAATACTCCAACCACGAACGGTACCCGCGAAGCGGGGGCCGTGAGGAGTGTTATAGCGTCAGGGCGGGAGGGCGGGAGTACGGGAAGAGGACACAGCTGTGTTCAATCGCGGGGCTGCTGGTCCTCGCAGTCCCGCGTTACCTTCGCTTCCTCAGATGACAGTCACCAATATGGATTTAAGCAGCTCCTCCGTTCTTCAGCGCTCATTAAATCCGTTGGTTAAAAAGTTTGGAAATTAAAAGCAGTCTGAATACTACAACCACGAACGGCACCCAATGTCAGTCAAGATAACTTTCAGGATTCCAACAGCTTTTTCCTCTTCAACCACTTCCCGTAAGGTCCCCTCTGGATTTCCTTGACTTTCTGCCTCTTCTTCTTCAGACAGTGCCACATACGTCCATTCTGGTGACCCATACTTCTGGTTGGGCTTTCTGATTCTCTTGATCTCCTCTGGTTCTTTTGATTCCTTTTGTTTTTCACCCTTTGCTTGATTCTGACTCGACACCTCGTTCACCTGTTCAGCTTTCGATGAATTCGCTCGTGTCAGTCGGTACCTCAGCCTCTTTATCTTGTTAGGCCAAAGATCTCCTTTTACACTCCTTTTTGGTCTCACTTCTCTATTATTTCTTTCTCTGATCCAAGTTCTCTTTCTCAGAACTCGACCCTCTGATTTCTCATTCTCACTCTCATCTGATTCTGTCTCATTTGCCTCTTGTTCATCAACAATTCTCTTTTGCTCCGCAGTCTTCTTTTCTACCGATTGAGATTTCCCTACTACAGTCCCTCCTCGGGTCTCCGACACGCAATCTTCCTGCTGTCTACTTGTCCCTTCACCTAGCTTATCAGGAATGTTCCCTACACCTCCTCGGGGATCTTCCGCAATCTGTCCCTCTCTAACTTCTTCTGACCCTACTTCTTCAGAAGTAATCTCTGGTGGATCCTCAATCTCTTCATCTGATTCAGGTGTAGTCTCTGTAGAATTGCTCTTTTCTTTCCTCTTTCCCCCTTTATTTTCTCCACTGCTTGTTGGAACCTCAGGCACTTTTACAGAATCCGAACTCTCCCCTGAGGCTCTCAATGTTTCTCTTGAAGCCTCTCTCGGTAAGAAAAAAGAATCACCTGACTCTCTTTCCAACTCTCCTTCCCCCCTTTCAGGATTCTTTTTTCTTCTCACTTTTTCAGCGTCTGCATCATCACTGGAATCTGACTCTTCAAAATACTCTTTCCCAGTCCCATCCTTTGGATTTGGAACTCTCAGAGTATGACTTGCATGAACCCAGTTCTTCACACCAGCACACTTCACAGCAGTCGTAGTAGTCAGAATGACTTGTCTTGGCCTTCCCCACCTTGGAACCAAGCAATTTCTTCTTCTGTGCACTTTTATCCTCACCCAGTCCCCTGGACTCAGATCATGGGCTTGCTTCTTTTCAAGTGTGGTGGCGTCTCCTCCAACCTGGTGAAACACAGAATGAACTGCGTCAGCCAGGCCTTTACAGTAATCCAAAATCATGTCATCAGTTATTGTCATCAATTTGTTGACAGGCACGAATGCATGTCTCATTGCTCGTCCCATCAATATTTCATGTGGACTCAACCCTGTAGTTCTATCTGGAGTAGATCTAATAGTCATTAGCACTAGAGGCAAGACATCAGGCCATTTCATTCCAGTGGCTAAACACATCTTACCAATTCTGGTTTTAATTGTGCCATTCATCTGTTCAACAACGCCAGAAGCCTCTGGCCTGTATGCACAATGTAGCTTCTGCTGTATACTAATGCTTCACAAATTAAACCCATGAGCTCATTGTAGAAGTGTCCCCCTCTGTCTGACTCAATTGTCACTGGGAACCCGTACCTAGGAATCAACTCTTTTAACAGCAATTTAGCCACTGTTATTCCATCATTTCTCCTATTCGGATAGGCTTCTACCCACCTTGAGAACACACAGACTACCACTAGAACATACCTCAATCTATTGACTTGCGGCATTTCAATGAAATCTATTTGCATTCTGGTAAAAGGACCTCCTTCTCTGCCTATTGTTCCTAGGCTCACCACTGTTTTCTTTCCAGTATTGAACTGCTGGCAAATCAAACATCTTTGACAGATGCTCTCTGCAATCAGCCTGAACTTTGCATTGTACCAGGTTTGTTTAAAGGACCTAATCATAGCGTCCCTCCCCAGGTGTCCCTGGCCATGATACATTCTTGCCATTGTTGACAACATGGAATTTGGCATAACTGGTCTTCCATCTCTATAGATCCAAACATGATCTTTCTCTCTTGGAGCACAACCTGCCTTGATCCAATCCCTCATTTCCTCATCTCCTGCGTCATCCTGCAACTGTTTCACCTCATCCCATGTTTCCAGGACATTAGTAAACATCACAGAACAAAAAGACATTCCCTAATCGAATGATCGTTCTTTGCACAATACTGTGCTATGTCATTTGCAAAGCGATTACCAAGAGTAACAAAATCATCACCCTGTCCATGAGCAGCACATTTTACAACTGCTAGTTCTCTAGGCAGCTGTATCGCCTCAAGCAACTTCCCAATCACTTCAGCATTCTTTATAGGAGTTCCACTCGAAGTCAAGAAACCTCTCTGCAGCCAAAGTTGGCCAAAATCATGAACCACTCCAAATCCGTACTGACTGTCAGTCATCACAGTCACTCTCAAATTCTTCCCAATCTTGCAAGCTTTTGTCAATGCCACCAATTCAGCTACTTGAGCAGATCTAACTCCTTTCAAAGACGAAGCTTCCATAACTTCTGAGACTTTACACACTGCATATGCTGCACTCAGTACACCATCTTCTGTTCTCAGACATGATCCATCCACAAACAACACATGATCACTCTCAGGCAATGGCAGATCTCTTATGTCTGGTCTTGGTTTTGTACAGTAATCAAGCACATCCAAACAATCATGATCAATATCATCTCTCACACTCACATTTTCAGCATCTGGCAAAAGTGTTGCTGGATTCACATTCACACATCTCTCAAGAGTCACATTTGATGCTCCCAGAATGATTTTCTCATATTTAGTCAGCCGACTATGTGACATATATTGAGTTCTGCTTCTTGTCAAAAGGATTGCCACATCATGAGGTACGAACACCCTTACAGGATATCCCATTATTATACCCTCACTCTGTTCCAAGCTTCTGCATGTAGCAGCTACTGCTTTCAGGCAACCTGGTAAACCCACAGCCACTGGGTCAAGTGTTGATGAGAAGTACGCAATTGGCCTTCTCAGTCGTCCATGTTTCTGGATTAACACTGAAAGTGCACATCCATTCCTCTCACTACAGTACAATTCAAACTCCTTCTCATAGTCTGGCATCCCCAAAGCAGGAGCTTCACACAATCTGCTCTTCAATTCCTCAAATGCTGCCATTTGTTCTGCATTCAATTCCAATGGGTCTTTCACCTCACTTTTAGTCAATTTAATCAGTGGCTTTGCTATCAGGGAAAAATTACTTATCCACTGACGACAATAACCCACCATTCCCAGAAACATTCTCACTTCTCTCTGGGTCATTGGGGCTCTCATTCCTCTGATAATTTTGATTCTGTCATTGGTCACTTTTCTTAGACCTTTTTCAATATTGTGTCCAAGATAATGTACTTCTTTCTTGCAAAATTGCAATTTGGCTGGAGATACCTTTAACCCTCCATCTGCCAGATGATTCAGTAAAGCTATGGTATCTACTTCACAAGCTTCACGTGTCTTTGACGCCACAAGTAGGTCATCAATATACTGTACTAGTACTGAACTATCAGGCATGATCAAACTTTCCAAAGACTTCTTTAACAACTGATTGAATATTGATGGACTCTCTGTATACCCCTGTGGGATACGGCACCATGCCAAAATACGCTGTCCAAACCGAAATGCAAAAATCGGCTGGCTGTCATGATGCAATGGAATTGAAAAGAAAGCATGGCACAAATCAATTACCGTGTACCATTCAGCATCATGAGGAATCTGATACAAAATCACTGATGGATTTGGCACAATGGGACAGCATGATACCACAATTTTGTTAATCTTCCTCAAATCTTGTACAATCCTGAACTTCCCATTAGGTTTCTTCAGCCCCATTATCGGTGAATTACATGGGCTACTCAGTAACTCTCTAAAAACACCCTGTTGAATCATCTTGTCAATTATAGGGGTTATTCCCTCAATTATCTCTGGTGTCAATCTGTACTGTGGGATATTAGGATAAGTGATTCCCTCTTTCACTGTAATCTTTACTGGATCTACATTATTCATCAATCCCACATCTTCTCCAGTAAAATCCCAAACTGCTGCTTTTACTGTATTTCTCAACTCTTGAGGCAAGTCATCTGGATTAAATACAGCATATGTTCCAACAATCTCACTCTCTCTATTATCTAGAGTCATCCTGTATAAGACATCCTCATCTGGTGTCTCAAAGGCTATTCCATCCAGAGTACAAAAAATTGTGCAATTCATTTTACACAATAAGTCCCTACCTAACAAGTTCACTGGACTAGTGTCACAGACCACAAACCTGTGCATATCTGAAAATTTCCCTATTCTTACCCTTACTGGTTTGGGTATTCTTAATCTGTGTATTAGCTACACCAACCACTTGGATTGCTTCGTCCGAGAGAGGAAGATTTCTTATATCTGCTGGCCTGACAGTTGATCTTGTCGCTCCTGTGTCTACCAAAAAAGTAACACTTTCCCCATTTATTTTCCCATCCACAAATGGTCCTGCCTGGTCTATTTCTAGAGTTGCTCCAAGTATGCACTCTTCCTCCTCTCTTCGGCACCGTCAGTAGTCCCCTTCAGACTCACTCCCCTCATTCTTTAACCAGTACTGTTGTACTGGGTTTGAACGTCTCGGTTTGTTTACCTGCTCATCATTGTAGAATCCTGAGTCCTGGTTATATTTCTGGGACCCTCTATTCTGCGGCAAGGGCGGTTTTGGCTCTTGATTCTGCTGTCTGACAACCTTCTGCTGTTGCTGCTGATGATTACACCCTTCGTTCTGCACCTGTTGATTCAATGATTTATTCTCATTACTCACTAATGGTGGATTCGTACACTCGGATCTCCAATGCCCCAATTGTCCACAGTTGTGACATGGGAACTTCTTTTTGGCCTCTTCTAAATTCCCCTTTCCTTTTCCTGTTCCATATCTAGGCCTATTCCCTGGATTATTTGCTTGTTCAACCAGCTGTGCTACTTGTCTTTCTGCAACCTTCACCTGTGCCCACATTGCTTTCTCCTTCAGCTTTCTTTGTTTTGCCTCAATTTCATCACTGAAGTATTTCGCCTGTCTCAAGATTTTATCAATCTTTTTACTCTGCCAATCAACTGTGTGCTCACGAATCCTTTCACTGATTTCAGGTCTCAAGCCATATACAAATCTGTATACAAAATGACTCAAATCCTTATCACCCAGGTGTTCATCTCCACTGAACTTTTTAAAAGCCAGTATCAGCCTTTCATAAAAAGCATGAACTGATTCTTTTGCTTCCTGATGTGTCCGATCTATCTTAACCCAGTCTGTCTCTTTAGGGGGTACCTTATTCTTCAGGAACACAATAACCTGCTCGTACTTCTTCATAACCTCCGGGTCTGGAGCTCCTGTTTTCTGATCTCTTGGGTACTCCTTAGCAGGCCAATCTACAACTATCTTACACTCTGCCCACAAATCTGCTGGAACAATTATATCAAACAGACTATTCAGGTCCATCCACAGCACTTTTGACAATTTCACAAACCTATCTACCTGCCTATACCACTCGACGGGCTTTTCTGTCAGTCGAGGGAAATCATTCGTAAATGACAAAATATCCTGTCTAGTCCATGGGACGTGTACATATCCTCCTCCAGGAATCTCTCTCATAGGATAGGCATCCACTGTTTTTTCCTTTTCTCTCATGGGAAATGCTGAGTAAGTCCTGTCCACTGAATCTTCCCTTTTCTTGTACCACCTATCCTTCCACTTTTCCACATCACCCCATTTTCGCAATAAGGAAATCATTTCCTTAATCTGCCCTGTTCTTCCAACATCATTTAGATTCTCGATGTCCTTGTCAGAAAAATCCACCCTGTAAGGCTTCTGTAAAGCTTTCACCTTATCCATATCAACTCCCATTTCACTCGCTATTCGTTTCAACCTGTCATGTGTATTCTTAGCCCTCCATGTAATACTCTTGCACATGAATAACAACTCTCCATCATGATGATTTTTCAACATCTCTGTAGGAATTGTTCCTGCTATGAGTTCCTCCAGTTCTATGCGCAACCTGGCTACATCAACTGCCTGTGAATCTTTATCCTTCTTTTGAAGAACTTTCAACCAATCATTCAAACCCTCAGCCGTTATTTCTGTAGACTTTTTCACTGTACCCACTCGTTCTGCCATCCTCTGTGGTTCCAAAATTGATCCTCCTAAACAACCAGTATTCAATCCTGAATTAGGCTGTACATTTGACTCTCCACCACATGTGTCATGTCTCAACTGTCTCAAATGATTTTCTCCCGTCCTCATTCCTGACTCTCCCGAAGAACCAACCAAACCATTTCCTACGTATGGAACTGTCAAACCATTTTCACCCATTCTTTGCTTATCAAAAATAGGCATAACCGGACCTATGGTTACAGGCACTGTAACAGCCTCTAAATTCTTGGTTAATTCTCTAATTTTCTCAGTCAATTCAGATGTGGTTCTGGCTAATTCTCTTTTTTTCTCATCCCTGATTGCACTCTCTCTCTCTCGCTCTCGCTCTCTCTCTCTCTCCCTTTCCGCGAAAGAGCTACCACTTTTCAAATCAGGTGTCGCAACTTCTGTTTTAATGATCTGCAAAGTATCTCTTATTGGAGTAGCAACTGGTGTTCTCACTTCTGGTTCTGGTCTATATGGAGGTGGTCTTTTGTAAATCATGTCATCTAAGACTTCATCCTCATAATCATTAGCCCCATACCTGCATCAGGTACCTTTTCTGTACCTTTTCTTCCTTCTGCTTCCTCAACAGTTCTCATAGGGTACAGTCCCTCTGACATACTAGCATCTCGCCATCTCCTCATTCGATCATGATGAGTTTCACGATCATATTTCCTCCCAAAAATGTACCTATAATTACCTCCACTCCTCTGCTTTTCTCGCTCATGCACCTCATCTTCCCATTCCACCAATGCCTCAAACTGTGTCGGCCTTGGTCTAGGCTCTAGACACATCATCTTTTCCCGTAAATTTCTCAACACGGCCAAATTAAATGAACCATGTTCCGGGAATGCTAAAACACCATCTTCTTTAGTGTACTTGGCCCAATTGTCTAACCAAATACAGGTATGATACCCATATTTCGCAACCATGAAGGTTGCAGGAGTTCCTGTCGGAGGTAGCAATTCACCTTCTCTAGTTATTATGTCTTTATCCTTGTCGAACCACCTTTTAATTTTACCGAACAAGGATTTTTTCTTCTTTTCCTCCGTTTGGTAATACATATGGGGGGCAGGGGGATGGCGCGTACATACGGGGGGCTGGGGGGGACGGCGCGTACATACGGGGGGCTGGGGGGACAGCGCGTACATACGGGGGTGGGGGGGGACAGCGCGTACATACGGGGGGCTGGTGGGGACACCGCGTACATACGGGGGGCTGGGGGGGGAGACGGCGCGTACCGGGCACCCTATTCCGCTCGCATCGTGGCGTACTTCGCTTTTCCGGCACTTTTTGGGTGCTGTAAAAATATTGCCGTCCGGACTGCTGTCGGTACGAATCGTACTTGCTGGGACGTAAAAACATGCCTAACTCCGTCCGGACGTCACGTCCGCGGTGTCCCGGATCACATTCGTATGGATTTTGCTGTCGGTCGGTGTTTTTTCCGACTCGTACGGAAATGGTGTTTCCGTACGAATCGTACTTGCAAATTTGTATGGTGTTTTTACCGGGTACGAGTCGGACGGAGAAAACGCTCCGACCGACGGTTCGTACCCAGTTTTTCCAGGATCGGAATCGGCCCCTGTGTTGTTATAATTAGTTCAGATGAGTGCACGTGGTTTTTTTTGTGTTTGTACCGCTGTCGGCTAGCTCTATACTTGCTCTGACCCTATTCGAACTGGTACCTCAAGGTGTCCTCCACACACGACATCTCTCTTCTCTTTTTAAAAAAAAAATGTATTGACATTTTTTACAATACACATCCAGCTTCGCTATATCAAGACTGAATAATTAAATAGCAACTTCGTCCTGAATGTCTGTATCATTGAGCACAGCGTTAAAATCACCACCCCGTATTATAGTGTTGCACCCCAAAATGTGAACTTTGGCCCATACATTTTGAAAAAATTCAGGACAGTCCGTATTTGGTCCATAGACTGCCATTAGTGTCATCTTCACTCCTTCCAACAGGCCACAGAGTATCACAGATCTGCCATCAGGGTCTAACTGGGATTCTATTGTTTTCCTGTTCCGTCCTTGTCGAATCAATATTGCTACTGCTCTCGCATAATTAGAATAGATAGAGAAGTAAGTGTGCCCCCAGTGCTTGTTGTGTAGTAAGTCAGTCAAAATATCTTTATTCGGCTGACTGTCAGCCAAAAAAGAATGCATCATAAAAAACGTTTAAAACATGTGTTTCGTAGCTGTGATAATTCATAATCAGAATGTCATAGTAATAATCAATAAATTGGCACTTCTACGAAATAGCAGCATAAACTAGGGACAGGGTATGATGAGTTCATAACAAACCCATGTCCCGTGGGCAATACGATCCAAAGATGAATCGTTAAAACTAATTATTCATTTAAACAACAATATCACGCAAACGAGCAACTGAAGAGATGTATCTATAAATCATTAGATAGGTGAATTCATCATTTAAAAGCTGAGGATGATGTAAAGCTGGTCGGCACTTCCTAATGTTTAAAAACCTTAGGAGAGGGATGATAAAATCACGCCTTGGCTTAATGTAAGGTTGACAAAAGAAAGGGAAATGGAGCGTGCTCTGAATGGACTTGGAATCGCAAGGGCACAGATCCAGTTTGGCGTCACAATAAGCTTTGCGGGGATAAGAGACCAAAAGATGCGAAATACCAAACCTGAGTCTAATGAGATAAAACAATTTGGTATGACTAAAATAAAAAGAGAGATACGGCTCAACACCTGAAGCGCGTACTAAGAGCGAGTGTTCTGAGACGCTCTTTTTTACCATCTCTAAGTTTTCTCTAGTTGATTTTAGACAGGTTAGGAGATCCTTTTTCAGTTTCACTTTTAGTATCTTGGCATTATGAGCTGGATTATAAAGACAGTCTACAAACCCCATTGACTCTAACTGTTTTTTATATAGCTGAACCTAGGTATCTTCGACATGTATTCCAGTTTAAAACAGTCTAAGATCATTGCACGATTAAGGGCTGGTTCTTCCTTCGCCGAGCTAGAGTGCCACAGTAAAGTCGGTGCTATTTGTATACAGAAGGACAAAGGGATCAGGCCAAGTTCGCTGTGACAGACAGTAGCAGGAAGACAATTGAGGAGTGTCAGCAACCGTCTCATGAAGGTGTTCTCAGCTCTTTGTAGTCCCACCGGGTTACAAGAACCCCATACTCCAGCCCCGTACAAAGTGACAGAACACGAGCGAGCCTTATAGATGTTAATTATTGTGTTAATCGGTCTTGAGCCTAGCATTTTTGTAAATCTGAATACCGCCTCCAGGTTTTGATTGAAACTACTAATCCTTGTTTCAACTAGGTGGTGCCAGGTGCTCTTCTGGTCAAACGGGATTCCCAAATAAGAAAAAGTAGGGACATAGGACAGCTTTCATTTTTAATAAAACCTGATTTTAAAATGGTGGGGGATTTAGCCACCACCATGGTGTAAGATTTCCCTATAATGGTCTTTAAACCCAGTCCATTCATAAAATCATTAAGCCTTGTCACACGCTTCTGCAAACCCACACTAGTTCTAGACATTAAGACACAATCATCTGCGCAAAGTAATGCCGGGAGATTTCTGATACCTATTGTTAGAAAAGGTAGACGGACCGGGAGGGTCGGCCGGGGTCAGGAGGAGAGGTCTCCGGGGAGAGCCGTCTCCAGCGATCGTACAGACAAGTAACTTCCCCCCCCACAGACAGATATCACACACGGATAAGGTTCAGCGTTCTTTATAAGCACTTATTTAAGGTACGGTTGAATGGTACAAGGAGGTCTGGACTCAGGGGTCCCCTCGATTAGAGTCTCGCAAGGTAGGGAAGGGGGTAGCGGGGCAGTCTATTTACCAATCAGGTAGTTCTGATGAGATGATGATGAGCTCCCAATCCTCGAGCTTGGTAGTTAGGTGGTACGGGCCGCGGCAGCGCCAGCAGGTCCCGGTGTGGGTGGTCGATACAACGGGCCGCGGCAGCGCCAGCAGGTCCCCGGAAGATATACGGTCCGCGGCAGCGCCAGCAGGTCCCGGTGAGGATGGTCGTTACAACGGGCCGCGGCAGCGCCAGCAGGTCCCCGGGAGATATACGGTCCGCGGCAGCGCCAGCAGGTCCCGGTGAGGATGGTCGTTACAACGGGCCGCGGCAGCGCCAGCAGGTCCCAGGAAGATGACTGTTGCAGAAGGCCGCGGCAGCGCCAGCAGGCAGGACGATGGTTCACAAGAGCGGGCTACGGCAGCGCCAGTAGACCGTCAAGGTTGAGTTCACTCGGTGTCTCTCGACTCCAGGATACAACTGCCTTCCTGCTCCGGAGCTGCCTCAGTTATAGGGCTGGTGCCCTTTGATGTCCGGACCCTCGCACTTGGAGGTCGGAGGGTCCGGGATGAAGGTGTCCAGACACCCAGCAGGGGGTGGAGCCAGTGCCTGGGGGAGCTGGGGGCGATCGGCACCTGGCGGGGTTGAGCCCTTGACAGTTCGTTCTCCCATTGACTTGCCAAGTGGTCCGCTCCTCTCCTGGGTGGATGGTGGTGCCGGGATGTCGGGGCCGGCCAGGCCCGGGGTTAGGGTCGAGGGGAGGCCATGCGGCCGCGTGGTGCAGGGCCCCCGATGGCGGCTTGACCCGGCCGGGGAAGCCGGTGGGGCTGGACCCCGTGATGAGTAGGGGTCCGAGGGCAGAGGGTCCGTCGGGAGACGGAGTACAGGTGCTTGTCGTGGGGATATGCCAGGTGGGCCGGAGTTCGGGCCCTGTCGAGCGGGGAGGGAGCAAGCCGTCTGTGAGGCCTGTCCAACATGCGTCCCCCCCAGCTGAAGGCGGGGAGAGTCACCCATCTCCTTGGGGACTCTCTTCGTCGAGGCGGAAAAAGCGGGACAGGCCATCCGCGTTGGCGTGGTCTTGGCCTGGTCGGTGCTCCACGGTGAAGTCCATTCCCTGCAGGGAAATGGACCAGCGCAAGAGTTTTGGGTTTTCCCCCCGCATCTGCATCAGCCATTGCAGGGGTCGATGGTCGGTTTGTACCCGGAAGTGGGTACCGAAGAGATAGGGTCGGAGCTTTTTGAGGGCCCACACTACTGCAAATGCCTCCCTCTCGATGGTGCTCCAACGCTGTTCTCGGGCCAGGAGACGTCGACTGATGAAGGCCACCGGCTGGTCATGACCTTCGGGGTTCAACTGAGAGAGGACGGCTCCGATGCCGTGGTCGGAGGCGTCGGTCTGCACCACAAATTCCCGACTGTAATCGGGGGCCTGGAGCACCGGGGCGGTGCACAGGGCGGCCTTCAGCTCCTCGAAGGCCGCTTGACAATCAGGAGTCCAGTTGACCCGCTTCGGTTGGTTCTTGGATGTGAGACCCGTGAGGGGCCCCACGATGCTGCCATAGTCCTTCACGAACCGCCGGTAGTAGCCGGTGAGCCCCAGGAAGGCTCGGACTTCGGTCTGGGTAACGGGGGGCTGCCAGGACTGGATGGCAGCAATCTTAAGTTGTAGTGGGGCCACCAGCCCGCTCCCCACTTGGTGCCCAAGGTAGGTCACAGACCCTTGGCCAATCTGGCACTTGCCGGCCTTAATGGTGAGGCCGGCCCGCTGGAGGGCGTGTAGGACCTCCTGGAGGTGACGGAGGTGGTCGGACCAGTGGCGGCTGTATACAGCGATATCGTCCAGGTAGGCAGCGCTGAATTCTTCAAGTCCCGCCAAGACCTGGTTCACAAGGCGTTGGAACGTGGCGGGGGCATTCTTCATGCCAAAGGGCATGACCTTAAATTGATAGTGGCCATCGGGGGTAGAGAAGGCTGATCGTTCCTGGGCCCTGGGTGTGAGGCCGATCTGCCAGTAGCCCGCCGTTAGGTCGAAGATACTAAGGTAGCGGGCGGCACCCAGCCGGTCGATCAGCTCGTCTGCTCGGGGGATGGGATGAGCGTCGGTCCGGGTGACAGTGTTCAAGCCCCGGTAGTCGACGCAGAATCTCAGTTCAGGGACGGAGCCGGGGGCAGCGGCCTTGGGAACTAATACGACCGGACTGGCCCAGGGACAGTCCGAGGGCTTGATGACCCCGATCGTGAGCATCTTGGCCACTTCCTCCTGTATGCAGGCCCGTACCCGATCTGGTACGCGGTAGGCCCGGTGCCGGACAGGGGGACTGTCCCCGGTGTCTACGTCGTGCAGACACCAGGGGGTGACCCCGGGGGTGAGGGAGAACAGGGCAGCGAACTGCAGCAGGAGGTCCCGGCAGTCCTGGCGTTGCTCCGAAGTGAGGGCGTCAGAGAGCCGGACCCCGTCCACGGAGCCGTCCTTCTCCTGAGTCTTCAGGAGATCCGGGAGGGGCTCGGAGTCTTCTTCCGTGCCACTGTCTGTAGCCATCAAGAGGCTTAGTTCGGATCGCACAAAGTGTGGTTTGAGCCGGTTGGTGTGGAGGACCCGAAGGGGGTTCCGGGAAGACCCCATGTCGATGAGGTAAGTGACGGGGCTTTTGCGCTCGACCACTTTGAAGGGCCCCGTCCACTTATCCTGCAAGGCACATGGTTCGGTGGGGGACATCACCCATACTTGCTGCCCAGGCTCGAATTCAACGGAGGAGGCATTGTGATCATACCACCTCTTCATGTCCTCCTGGCTGGCCTCGAGGTTCGCCTTGGCCATCTCCCTGAAGCGCCGGGTCTGGTTTCGTAAGGCCAGGATGTATTTGAAGATGTCTGGAGGGGTCGTGAGGGGGGCCATCTCCCAACCTTCCTTGACTAGGCTGAGGGGCCCTCGCACAGGGTGCCCGTAGAGGAGTTCAAAGGGGCTAAAACCGAGGGACTTCTGGGGAACTTCTCGGTAGGCGAAGAGGAGGCACGGGAGCAGTACATCCCACTGGCGACGGAGAGGCTCTTCCAATCCCCCAATCATCCCTTTGAGAGTGCGGTTAAAACGCTCCACTAGTCCGTTCCCTTGGGGGTGATAGGGGGTCGTGAATCTGTAGGTGACCCCGCATTGTTGCCAGAGGGACTTCATGTATTTGGATATGAAATTCGTACCTCGGTCGCTGACGACTTCTCGGGGGAAGCCTACCCGGGAGAAGATCCCCATCAGGGCCCGGCCAACCACCGGAGCGGTCACTGTCCGTAGGGGCACCGCCTCGGGGTAGCGGGTGGCATGGTCCACTAGTACCAAGATGAACCTGTGTCCTTGCGCCGTGCGGGGGTCCAGAGGTCCCACAATGTCTATCCCCACCCTCTCGAACGGGGTGGTGACCACAGGGAAGGGTTGCAGAGGGGCTTTCAGCTTCCGACCACTCTTCCCGCTGGCTTGGCACGTGGGGCAAGATCGGCAGTGGTTCAGGACGTCATTCCTCATTTTCGGCCAGAAAAAGTGGGTCACCAGGCGACTGTACGTTTTGTCCTGGCCCAGGTGTCCAGCCAGGGGGACGTCGTGGGCCAGGTTGAGCAGAAAGTCTCGGAAGCGGAGCGGTACCACCAGAACTCGACCGGCCCCTAGCTCGGCGATTCTTTGCTCGCTGTAGAGCAGGTCGTTATCCCAGTAGACCCAGTGGGTTCCGGTGGTGTCCCCGGCGTTTTGGGTGCTGGCTTGTTGGCGGAGTCCCTCGAGGGAGGGACAGGTCTTTTGTTCCTGGCGGAACTGTTCTTGGGTGGGCCCCCCTTCTTGCCGCCACTGAGCCAGATCCGGGAGGTCCTGGTGTTGCGCGTATTCTTCGGTAGTCGGGTCCGGGAGGTCGGACTCGCCGTTGTCCTCTACGGGGGCAACCGGGGGCGGAGGTGCTGGCCATTCGGTTTCTTCTGATCGGGGGGCGGCACGGGCGGCCATGGATCGGGTGGTTACGCAGGCCCAGTCCGGGAGGCCCAGCATCCCCAAGTGCTCTCTTTTCTCGACGGTGGCCCACGGGGAACTCTCGAGGTCATTCCCCAGGAGGCAGTCCACGGGGGCATCGTCCCGGACCGTCACCTTCAGTAGGCCGGAGACCCCTCCCCATTCAAACGGGACGCAGGCCATCTTACACATGCTCTCAGAGTTATCCGCCGAGCGGACGGGGCAGAGAATGTTCGGCAGGATCTGCTCGGGCTTTACCAGGTGACAGCGGACGGCCGTCACGCTGGCGCCGGTGTCACACAAGGCCTCGGCTCTCTGTCCATTAATGGTCACCCACTGACCATATTTTCTGGTGTTGGCGGGTAGGGGAGCCCGCGGAACCATGTCTCTTCCCCCTAAGCATGCCAGGACCATGGCGGCCGGTTCCCACCCTTGCTGGGCCGGCTCATACTCTTCGGGTCCCTCCGATGATTGCTCTTCCCCGAGGGCAGCGGCAGCTACCTGGCGGGGCTTGGGTGTTTGGTTGTGCGGGCAGCTCGGGTCATTGGCGTAGTGGCCGACTCGCTGGCATCGGTGGCACGTGAAGTTGGCCCGGAACCCAGGACGCAACGGGGGGTTGCTCCGGCCGGCCGGAGGCGGGGTGCTGGCCACGGGGGTTGCCGGCAAGGCGTCTCTCCCTCGCCCCTGGCCTCCTCCTCCACCCCGAGGACGGTGCTGGCTTTGGTTGCTTCGATTCTGCTCGTGTGGCCCTCTCCGGCCCACTCGGGTGCTTTCCCATCGGTCAGCTTCGGCGGCGAGCTGCCGGGGGTCAGTCAGCTTACAGTCGAGTAGGTGCTGCCTGAGCTCGACGAAACAGTTGTTTGACAGGTGCTCCCATACCATAAGGTTGAAGAGTTGTTCGTAGGTGGTGACCTGACTTCCCTTGATCCAACCCTCGAAGGCCCGGCTGAAATAGTTCACGTATTCTACCCAAGTTGTACCTGGGATCCGGGTGCAGTCTCGGAACCTCTGGCGGTACATCTCGGGCGTGAGGCCGTAGCGGGCGAGGAGGGCAGCCTTCATGTGGTCGTAGGACGACATTTGGTGATCGGGGAGCTGTAGTAGGGCATCGCGACCCTCGTTGATAAATCTCCCCCAAAGTCCGGCTCCCCAATCACTCCGGTCGATCCGGTGGGAGGTCATTGCGATCTCATAGGCTTTAAACCACTGTTGTATGTCGTCTTCTCGGACATACTCGCGGACCACATCCTTGGGGATGTGAACTTTTTTCTCAATTGGCCCCGGGGTGTGTGGTCGCTCAGGCACCCCCAGTTCCTTATTCTGTTTGCGCAGTTCTATTTCCGCCAGTCGGCGCTCGTGCTCGAGCGTTATTTTTTTCTCTTCCAGCTCTCTCTGTCTCTGCTTTTCTTCTCGTTCCTCTCGAAGCCGCATATGCTCGAGGTTGAGTTTCTGTTCAGCTAACTTGAGTTCCCCATCCATCTTGAGTCGTGCCATCTCTAATTCGTGTAATCTGACTCTGTCTCTTTCTCGTATCTCCTCCTGCGAGAGGCCCGTTCCCCGTTCCTCGGGAGCCGTGGCGTTCCCCTCTGGTGTGATGCTGTTTTGGTCTGGTGTGACGCTGCTTTGGTCGGAGGGTCCTGCGACCCCAGTTTCTGTCCATGACTCAAGAGCGCGCTTTAGATCATCCTTGGTACTCAGGCCGGTGGTAGCAATGCCAAGTTCTATGCAAAATTGTCTCAGTTCGCGGTGGTTGTATTCTTCTAATTTCTCCATTTGGAACTTCTCGGTGGAGCTGCTATCTTTGGTCGACATCGTGTTTTGTCGTGGGGTGAGCTACTCTCTGTACGATTACGCGTTGATTCGGATCGCGCCGCTGGCCACCAATGTTAGAAAAGGTAGACGGACCGGGAGGGTCGGCCGGGGTCAGGAGGAGAGGTCTCCGGGGAGAGCCGTCTCCAGCGATCGTACAGACAAGTAACTTCCCCCCCCCACAGACAGATATCACACACGGATAAGGTTCAGCGTTCTTTATAAGCACTTATTTAAGGTACGGTTGAATGGTACAAGGAGGTCTGGACTCAGGGGTCCCCTCGATTAGAGTCTCGCAAGGTAGGGAAGGGGGTAGCGGGGCAGTCTATTTACCAATCAGGTAGTTCTGATGAGATGATGATGAGCTCCCAATCCTCGAGCTTGGTGGTTAGGTGGTACGGGCCGCGGCAGCGCCAGCAGGTCCCGGTGTGGGTGGTCGATACAACGGGCCGCGGCAGCGCCAGCAGGTCCCCGGAAGATATACGGTCCGCGGCAGCGCCAGCAGGTCCCGGTGAGGATGGTCGTTACAACGGGCCGCGGCAGCGCCAGCAGGTCCCCGGGAGATATACGGTCCGCGGCAGCGCCAGCAGGTCCCGGTGAGGATGGTCGTTACAACGGGCCGCGGCAGCGCCAGCAGGTCCCAGGAAGATGACTGTTGCAGAAGGCCGCGGCAGCGCCAGCAGGCAGGACGATGGTTCACAAGAGCGGGCTACGGCAGCGCCAGTAGACCGTCAAGGTTGAGTTCACTCGGTGTCTCTCGACTCCAGGATACAACTGCCTTCCTGCTCCGGAGCTGCCTCAGTTATAGGGCTGGTGCCCTTTGATGTCCGGACCCTCGCACTTGGAGGTCGGAGGGTCCGGGATGAAGGTGTCCAGACACCCAGCAGGGGGTGGAGCCAGTGCCTGGGGGAGCTGGGGGCGATCGGCACCTGGCGGGGGAGAGCCCTTGACAGTTCGTTCTCCCATTGACTTGCCAAGTGGTCCGCTCCTCTCCTGGGTGGATGGTGGTGCCGGGATGTCGGGGCCGGCCAGGCCCGGGGTTAGGGTCGAGGGGAGGCCATGCGGCCGCGTGGTGCAGGGCCCCCAATGGCGGCTTGACCCGGCCGGGGAAGCCGGTGGGGCTGGACCCCGTGATGAGTAGGGGTCCGAGGGCAGAGGGTCCGTCGGGAGACGGAGTACAGGTGCTTGTCGTGGGGATATGCCAGGTGGGCCGGAGTTCGGGCCCTGTCGAGCGGGGAGGGAGCAAGCCGTCTGTGAGGCCTGTCCAACACCTATCTTGGGGGCATCCACATTCCCATGGTTAATGTAACTTTCTAAATCGTAGATGTGTAAACAAAATAAAAAGGGGGCAAGGACACAGCCTTCATTCATGGGAGCAGAGAGTTCCCCGCCCACTCCATATCTGACCCTCCCAGTCACATCTTGATGCATTTTGGCTAAAAGGTGGACTATGGACGGTTCAATGCCCAAGTTCAACATCTTTTCCCATAGTCTCCATCTCTGCACCCAGTCAAAAGCCGACATACGGTCCATAAACCCGAGGTAGAGAGATCCGGGCTTGGCTATTGTGTACTTGCTTATGACCAGGTGCACATTAAGACATTGTTCGATGGTTCCCAGACCCCTCCTGAAACCGTACGGTACATCAGAAAATTTCCCGCTGTCGGTTACCCAGGCCTCCAACCATTTTAATATAACCCTGCCCATCAGTTTGGAGGTGCAGTCAATTAATGAGATGGCCAGTAACATTTTGGGTCCGACCTATTCCCCGTTTTAAAAAATTGGGACTATTATTACGGATCCCCATGATTTAGGAGGACCCTGGGATGCTATGCAAGTTAAAATGTTGGTCAGCAGAGGGAGCCGTAGAGCAGAGTTAGCCAAAAACAGATCGGCTGGGATGCCGTCAGGGCCAGGTGCCTTGTTTTTCACTGTTTGGTTTAGTGTCCTTTCGACTTCGTCAAGCGTTGGGTGAGCCAACTCTGACGCCCCCAGGTTTAAATTGGAATAGTGCTCACCATTGGCACTGTATCATCAGGAAAAATGTTCTACCCACACATCAGGCATGATTGTAACATCAATACTGCTATTGTGGGAGCTCTGGAAGAAATCCGATTTAACAGTTTTCCAAAAGAGGCTGGGATCTTTTCTTTGACAGGCTACGTGCAGTTGTTCTCAAGCTTCTTTTCTTTTATCCAGTTTGCATCTCCCTAACGCCTGTTTATATATTTTGCAGTTGTTTTATCACCAAGTTCTCCCGGGTTTTTTTTTTCAGTGCCTTAACAAGTTTGCTGTGAGATTGTGAGCAGTCACTATTAAACCACTTACGTTGCTTCCGGGGTCTTAACCCCTTCAGCGCGGCGCGGATGACCGCGCCGTGCTGAAGGTTCGTTGCGCGGGCGGGGCCGTGACGGAGCGGTTCCGTCATGCGCACAGCGCGACCGACGCGCATGACGGAACTGCTCCGTCACATGCATCGAAGGGGTTAAACTGCTATCATCTCGTGGAGCAGCATTGATAGTCCCAGTTATTGCAGCAAAGGCTTTTATCATGGATGGTGGGTTTACACTTTCTTCCAGACATTCTAAGACTTGGCTCATATTGGTGCTCAAACTCCTTTGGAGAACGGAAACTGGATTAACGGTAGACCACTTGCACAATAGTCACTTGTTTTTATTGTAAGTTAAGGGACATAATTTAATAGTCTCAGGGGGGTCGCCAGTTTGAGTCTCTAAATGGATGGACAACCGGTAATGATCACTAAAACAGACATTAAGAATAGAAAAGGCCACAGATTGAGGTTTAAAATATTCAGAAAGGGCAATAAAATCAATTAAAGTGCCATGGACTCTGCCAATAAACAAAACAAGGTCCGTACCTTCTGGTTGAATAAGATCAACTGTAAAAAAAGAGTACATTTTGAAAGCAATTAATTGAAAATATTCCCACATGGATTGTGATAAAAGTGGCAACCGCCGTTCCTGGCCCCATCTAGCAAACAACATGCAGACTGCTTGGATAAGGGCCATAATTTACAATTAAAATCACCCCCCGAGAGCACAATAAAATCTGCATTTATCTCCTGTATGTGACTGCTTAATGAATTATCTAGATCTCCAGCAATGGCGGTGTTATTGGGAACAAAATGATTATGATAAAAATTATCCATGACCAGCGTCACAGTCTGTCTGGAAAGAATGTTAATGAATTGAAAGTGTGGTGAGTGGAGCTGGGTCTTACCTAGTCTGATAGTGTTGTCGCTATCAAAGTTAATAGGCCACCCTTAGAATGGCCACCCAAAGCTACAATGGCTGGGGTGTGTATGGAGGCATAACCATTAATATAAGCTGTCTCTCTCATCCAAGTTTCTTGAAGGCATACAGTACTATAACCTTTTATAAAATCAGGCCATTGCTTGGATGTCAGCTTGTTTGACATGCCAGCAATATTCCAAAAAAGGCTGCCATAGACAGTTGTGCTATTGTGGTTGCGAGGTGCTTCCTCATTGCTTGTATGAGCAGTTTTCTCACAGTCACCCTGGTATTTCATGGCCAGATAAGGAGGCAACAGCAGTTGGACCTGCTCGGCTGGTGGGATGTTTTTAAATTCCATCAATGCTATCCTTGCTGAATCAGGGAGGATAGGGCTACCTACATATGGCAGAACATTCTGGTGCCGATCACGATCCGGCAAAAACCGGGTACGAACCGTCGGACGGAGCATAATCTCCGCCCGACGCGTACCCGGTCGTCAATTTTTACAAACAAGGAATTACGATTCGCACGGGTACACCATTACCGTACGATTCGTAAAAAAGCCCGACCGAACAAAAAACACCTACCAATGCGATCCGGGAAAGCGCCGACCTGACGTCGGGACGCACGCAGCCAGCCATTCACGACCCAGGAATCACGATTCGCACCGACGTCACCCCGCACGGTGAATATTTTGCGGCAGCCAAAAACTGCCGGGAAATCAGGACGACGCGAACAAGGACCACCAGTACGCGACGGACAGACGACGCCGCGAACAAGGAGGACCAGTACGCGACGGACAGACATGGACCCGAACCTACGAGTCATCCCTGCCCTCATAGCAGTACACCTCCTCTACAGGTTACGACGCAGACGCCGCAGAAGGTCAGAATAACTAAGGGAGGGGGGAAAGTGGGGTGGGGTGGGGGTGGCACGACCAGGGCAGGCCACAAAACAACCACATAAGTCACACACCACACATGGCCTGGACATACCTGACTCCCATGCCCTGGTCACCACGAGGGGGTGGGGGCGTGTCCTGATAAGCCAGCGACCGCCACAACGGAAGTCCGTCACCACGCGAACCGGCAACACAACCAGACAGGTACGTCCCGTACCCACGCCTGAAGAGCGTGGGTACGAGTCGGACCACGCCCACACACGTCACCCCAACAATGGCGGGACGAATCGCACCCACGTGGCAAAGGCCTGGGTACGGGCCGCACAAACATCACATAGCGTGGGGACGGATATGTATGGACCCTACCCCCACCCCGTATGCAAGGAGCGTACCCCCCACCCCAACAGTGAAAGTACGACCCGTACCCCCACCCGCGTATGCATGGAGCGTACCCCCACCCCAACAGTGTAAGTTCGACCCGTACCCTCACCCGCGTATGCATGCAGCGTACCCCCCATGCCAACAGTGTAAGTACGACTCGAACCCCCACCCACGAATGCAAGGAGCGTACCCCCCAGCCCAACAGTGTAAGTACGACCCGTACCCCCACCCGCGTATGCAAGGAGCGTACCCCCCATGCCAACAGTGTCAGTACGACCCGTACCCCCACCCGCGGACGTACGGAGCGTACCCCCACCCCAACAGTGTAGGTCCGACCCGTACCCTCACCCGCGTATGCATGGAGCGTACCCCCCATGCCAACAGTGTAAGTACGACTCGAACCCCCACCCACGAATGCAAGGAGCGTACCCCCCACCCCAACAGTGAAAGTACGACCCGTACCCCCACCCGCGTATGCATGGAGCGTACCCCCCACCCCAACAGTGTAAGTTCGACCCGTACCCTCACCCGCGTATGCATGCAGCGTACCCCCCATGCCAACAGTGTAAGTACGACTCGAACCCCCACCCACGAATGCAAGGAGCGTACCCCCCAGCCCAACAGTGTAAGTACGACCCGTACCCCCACCCGCGTATGCAAGGAGCGTACCCCCCATGCCAACAGTGTCAGTACGACCCGTACCCCCACCCGCGGACGTACGGAGCGTACCCCCACCCCAACAGTGTAAGTCCGACCCGTACCCTCACCCGCGTATGCATGGAGCGTAGCCCCCATGCCAACAGTGTAAGTACGACTCGAACCCCCACCCACGAATGCAAGGAGCGTACCCCCCAGCCCAACAGTGTAAGTATGACCCGTACCCCCACCCGCAAATGCAAGGAGCGTACCCCCCAGCCCAACAGTGTAAGTCCGACCCGTACCCCCACCCGCGAATGCAAGGAGCGTACCCCCCAGCCCAACAGTGTAAGTACGACCCGTACCCCCACCCGCAAATGCAAGGAGCGTACCCCCCAGCCCAACAGTGTAAGTACGACCCGTACCCCCACCCGCAAATGCAAGGAGCGTACCCCCCAGCCCAACAGTGTAAGTACGACCCGTACCCCCACCCGCGAATGCAAGGAGCGTACCCCCCAGCCCAACAGTGTAAGTACGACCCGTACCCCCACCCGCGAATGCAAGGAGCGTACCCCCCAGCCCAACAGTGTAAGTACGACCCGTACCCCCACCCGCGAATGCAAGGAGCGTACCCCCCAGCCCAACAGTGCAAGTACGACCCGTACCCCCACCCGCGTATGCAAGGAGCGTACCCCCATGCCAACAGTGTAAGAACGACCCGTACCCCCACCCGCGGACGTACGGAGCGTACCCCCACCCCAACAGTGTAAGTTCGACCCGTACCCTCACCCGCGTATGCATGGAGCGTACCCCCCATGCCAACAGTGTAAGTACGACTCGAACCCCCACCCACGAATGCAAGGAGCGTACCCCCCAGCCCAACAGTGTAAGTACGACCCGTACCCCCACCCGCGAATGCAAGGAGCGTACCCCCCATGCCAACAGTGTAAGTACGACCCGTACCCACACCCGCGGACGTACGGAGCGTACCCCCACCACACCAGTGTCAGTAGACTCGTACCCTCACCTCGAATGCATTGTGCGTACCCCCACCGTGTATGTGCCAAGCGCACATATCCAGAATTCGGAGGTGTGTGTGCAGAGTCCACCCAGCAGTGCCCTGAGACAGGAGTGGTGGGTGTGGAGTCCTCCCAGCAGTGCCCTGAGACAGGAGGGGTGGGTGCAGAGTCCTCCCAGCAGTGCCCTGACACAGGAGGGGTGGGTGCCTATCACTCCCAGCAGTGCCCGGAGACAGGAGGGGTGGGTGTGGAGTCCTCCCAGCAGTGCCCTGACACAGGAGGGGTGGGTGTGGAGTCCTCCCAGCAGTGCCCTGAGACGGGAGGGGTGGGTGCAGAATCCTCCCAGCAGTGCCCTGAGACAGGAGGGGTGGGTGCCTATCACTCCCAGCAGTGCCCTGAGACAGGAGGGGTGGGTGTGGAGTCCTCCCAGCAGTGCCCTGACACAGGAGGGGTGGGTGCAGAGTCCTCCCAGCAGTGCCCTGAGACAGGAGGGGTGGGTGTGGAGTCCTCCCAGCAGTGCCCTGACACAGGAGGGGTGGGTGTGGAGTCCTCCCAGCAGTGCCCTGACACAGGAGGGGTGGGTGCAGAGTCCTCCCAGCAGTGCCCTGAGACAGGAGGGGTGGGTGCCTATCACTCCCAGCAGTGCCCAGAGACAGGAGGGGTGTGTGCAGAGTCCTCCCAGCAGTGCCCTGAGACAGGAGGGGTGGGTGCCCATCACTCCCAGCAGTGCCCTGAGACTGGAGGGGTGTAACACATGTGTGTGAGGCCAGAATTATCCACATGCATACTGGCTACAAGGGAACATGTCCCCATGAACTCATGTCAACAGACTCCACACACAAGTACAGTGATCACCAAGGATGCCACGATTGTCGCAGGTGGAGACACAGCTCATGTAGACACAGCTCTGCGCTAAACATTGGGAACACCCTGCAGGGAAGAAAGCTGGGTACACAGAGGAAGGAATACACCCTGGGACAAGTGCACCATGCAGTAACTGCCTACATGAACAAAGAAAGTTAGCCAACACCTTGTGATGGCACACAGATCACAGGGTCCCACCAATGAGCAGTACACTACTACATATCCCACACACCCAAACCCTTACACACCACCCAAAACCATGTAGCAGCCCCACCAACACCAATACCAGCATAGCAGTAGTGTGATAATGAAAACAAAATTAAGCTTTATTCAGCAGGAGCACAATGTCCGTGGATCGCAGGCAGTTCAATCTTCACAAAGCCCATAGGGCAGTCAATGATTCTCAGCTGGATGGGGGACACAGTGGGATGCGTGTCCCCTACCTTGCCTGCACAGTCAAATGGCATCGTCTTCCACACTGGTGAGGGCATCAGGGGGGGGGGAAGCAACAGGCACCGCAGGGACATCAGGGCAAAGGGGCGGCGTTGTGGGTGCAGGGATGGAGGACTCCACCACAGGGGGTGGGTCAGTGCCAAAGGCGGAGGCCAGGATGGCACTACACACCTTTGCAAGGACCTCCAGGGAGTCCCCTGCACCCGAAGGGACCTCAGGCCCCAAGGAGGGGGGGGGGGGTCAGAGGGATGGGTCGCAGCGCCACCGGGGGAGGGTGGAGACAGGGGGGGAGACTCAACCACCCTGACCGGGGACCTCCTTGACCGCTTGCGTGGTGGTGTAACTGTGGGGCTCAGGGACAGAGCGGCCATGAAGG
The DNA here is from genome assembly GCF_964204655.1 of Triturus cristatus. NCBI lineage: Eukaryota > Metazoa > Chordata > Amphibia > Caudata > Salamandridae > Triturus > Triturus cristatus. The sequence goes on from NC_140591.1 coordinate 70,144,321, forward strand.
AGTCCTTGGGGGAGATGTGGCCAGGAGAGCTGAGGGGAGGGGATTTGGAGGGAGTGGACTGGGTGGAATGCGGACTCCCACTATGGCTGCGTGTCACACGTTTGCCCCCCGACCCAGTGGGTGTGCCTACCTCACCCTGTGTGTGCGTGTCAGGAGGAGTGCGGTGGACCTTCCCTGCTGGTGTGGTGCCCGTGTCCGTTGATGTGGGTGCATGCCGACGTCTGGGTGTACGTGTGACAGGCATGGGAGTGGGAAGTGTGGATGGGGCAGGGGTAGGTGGGGGGAGGTCGCGCTGCAGGAGACCCACTGCTGCAGTCAGTGTGGAGTCGATGGACCTCAGCAAGTTGCGTTGGTCAGCCTGCGATGAATGAATGCCCTCCAAGAAAGCCTCGATGTTGGTGAGGGTTTTGCCGTGGGCATGGAGGACATTAAGGATCGCAGCCTGACCAACCTGCAGTTGCCGCTGGATGTCCACAGACTCTGCATTGGCGGCAGCAGTGGAGACAGGGGCAGGGGGTGCGGTGCCTGGCAGGAAGGAGACATGCTGTGACCGGGCACGCTGGGAAGGGACACGAGCAAGTGGGAGGCGGCTGGTGGAAACTGAGGGGGCGGTGCGAGGTGTTGTTCCGCTGTCAGCTGCTGGTGCAGCCTCCGCCCACTCGGAGACATCGTCCCCGGACCTGTCAGCTTCGTAGTCTGATGTGCCAGTCGACAGGTCCTCGGCCACACTCTCCTCCGCCTCTGTACCACTCGATGTGCCAGACCCGATGTCACGGCTGGCACTGGTGCTCGGTCCCTCCGCCTGGTCTGTGTCCATGTCTCCCTCTGTGTCCCCCGACGATGCTGTGGGCAGGGTGGAGAGACAGAAATTATTCAGACACCTGTACACATCTGTCACATGAGTCCAATCTACATAGGTAACATTGCATGGCCTGAAAAGGAAGATCCCTAACATCTACTGAACAGGGTACCGATGTAGGGCATGAAACACACAGTTGGTTGAGCCACCATGCCACTGAAATACCATGGAGAGCATGAGACAATAGCTAAACACAGGAAAAGGAGTCTGACATAGCACCCAGGCCCTGGGGACAATCCAGCACTGCATCTGCACCACACAGCGTTGGCGAAAATACCGATGACCAGGGACCATATCCATGAACTTGAGACACATGCTGCATAGGTAATGCTGAAAACATGCACAACATGACTCGGTCACTGCACATTGCGTGTGTGTCCAGGCACATCACACACTGCCCAGACCCAGCAAGTGGTAATCAGGATTTAACACATAGGCATTGCCCGCCCCAACAAGACCCTACACGAGGCAAATTGTTGAGACACAGGTGGCACCAACATCTCATAGTCTGGGTGATACACACAGGGGCAGGCAAAAAGCAAGATTGGACGCCAAACAGCCAAGGTGCGCCTGTACAAATAATGAGGTACCAGTGCCCATCCTCAGATGAGTATAACAAGACACACAGGCACTGGCAACTGTGAGTATGAAGAAGGACAATCAGGTCAGGCTGCACAGTGGACACCTGTACAAATTAGCACGTCTATATACATGGTGACAGGGGACAATGGCACAGAGCACAACTTACGCTGTAGACACTGACAGTGGCCACGTTTATGATGACACATACACCACTGAGGAAAAGGTGCCCCAGGGGACAGTAGTGGGCACGCAACTACATGCTACTGAATGGTAATGACTGCAACACACGTCACCATCCCTGCACTATGTGTATCGCACACTCATGCACATCATGTCACAGGCCACTACATAGGACATGCGCGCTGTAAGGCATGACACATGAGAGACCAACTCCCATGTCTGGAGTCAGCATCAGTGCCAACTGACATGGAACCCACATGCAGTGAACTTGACAGTGCACAGGCAAGGTCCCACAACCTGTTACACACCACCCCCACACATGATGCTACAGACATTGTTCCCGTGGACAAAGCGCCAGCCTACATTACCCTGTGAAGGAGTGACTACACACAGACCAGGGAACACATTGCAAGGAGGGGAAGGGTGGCAGGGGCACAGCGCTATACTGGGGCAAACAGGATCTGCACAGCACCTTTAAACCCTGCCAGTGGATTCATGCTACTGTGCCCTTACAAATGCCGGTGACACACAACAAACACACATGTACCTACCCCCTTCCGGCTGCTGCATCGCCTGTAAGCGCCTCTCCAGGTCTGGAAAGACCACCGGCAGCACACGCCTGTGGAGGTGGCTCAGACGGCGGCGGCCGCGGTTCTTGTGGCTCTCAGGTGAGTCCCCCAGCAGGAGCCGTGCAATCCTCCGCGTCCAGCACCGGATATCCTGCCAGCGTTTCCTCACCTGGGGCAGGCTCCGCCTCCGACCATCCACACCCCTCACGGCACTGACGGCGGTCAGCCAGATCTGCTCCTTGGCAGTGGCGCCTACCTGTGAGGAGGAACAAGTGACACCACATCAATACACCAGCCACATGTCACAGAGAGACATATGGGTACAAATTAGCTGGTTACAACAAGGCATGTCATGCAGCCAACGCATTGCACCTTTGTCATAGGGACATCATCCCCTGGTGAGGGAAAAAGCACTACGTGCCACAGTGGGTACACAGGTGGAATGATGGCAATGTCACAATCAATGATCAAGGCTCACACTGTGCATCACACCCACCCCTCCTGGCTCAGGGCACTGCTGGGAGGACTCCACACCCCTCCTGTCTCAGGGCACTGCTGGGAGGACTCTGCACCCACCCCTCCTGTGTCAGGGCACTGCTGGGAGGACTCCACACCCACCCCTCCTGTCTCAGGGCACTGCTGGGAGTGATGGGCACCCACCCCACCTGTCTCAGGGCACTGCTGGGAGGACTCCACACCCACCCCTCCTGTCTCAGGGCAATGCTGGGAGGACTCTGCACACACCCCTCCTGGCTCAGGGCACTGCTGGGAGGACTCCACACCCACCCCTCCTGTGTCAGGGCACTGCTGGGAGGACTCCACACCCACCCCTCCTGTCTCAGGGCACTGCTGGGAGGACTCTGCACCCACCCCTCCTGTCTCAGGGCACTGCTGGGAGGACTCTGCACCCACCCCTCCTTTCTCAGGGCAATGCTGGGAGGACTCTGCACACACCCCTCCTGGCTCAGGGCACTGCTGGGAGGACTCCACACCCACCCCTCCTGTGTCAGGGCACTGCTGGGAGGACTCCACACCCACCCCTCCTGTCTCAGGGCAATGCTGGGAGGACTCTGCACACACCCCTCCTGGCTCAGGGCACTGCTGTGAGTGATAGGCCCCCACCCCTCCTGTCTCAGGGCACTGCTGGGAGACATCAGGCACCCCCCCCTGGGACCCCCCCGACAGTACATGGCATGTGTGTTACACCTGGACGCAATGGCAGAAGTCACAGTCACCACATAGGGACAGTCTGTGGCAGTGGCCTATGCACTCACCTGATAACCTGGTCGCCCATACAGCATGGAGTACTGTGGGAGGATCACATCCAGCAGAGCCATGTTCTCCTCCAGGGTGAATGGCTGTGTCCTCTCCACAGCCCTTGACATGGTTCCAGGGAATCAGTAGCAGCAGCTGGGTCGACGAATGCAAAGATGTGCAGGCAAGTGCTCCCTCATGGGACCTGGCTGCCTCATATGTGCCCTTCTGCCCAGTCTCATGCACAGGAGTACAGAGAGATTGGTCACTCACATTTGCATCCTATGTTTCCACCAATCCCTTCAAACCTAGCAGTCTGTGGGTTCTCTATCGGTTTCATTCTCCTGCATGATGTCAGCCCCACAAACACATTGCAACAAAGTAGACAAATCCCAACTGACTTCTGCTGTGCACCTTCCAGAACAATTTCGAATTTTGAACTTGGTCTCCATGACAACCAGCATGCATGTAGGCCTTAATACTTGTCCCCTATGTAATTTGGAGCATCACACACAGGTACGGTGCGTGTGGGGGCCCTAGGGCACCCCAAATGCATGGCAACGGCCCGTACATGCATGCCTACGCTCTCCATCACTTTTGGTCTGCACGCGTATGCGTACCCGTAGTGGTACGGACCGTACACTCGCATCTACGCTCTCCATCACTATGGGTCTGCACGCGTATGCGTACTCGTAGTGATAGTGAGCGTAGATGTGAGTGTACGGTCCGTACCACTACGGGTACGCATACGCGTGCAGACCCATAGTGATAGGGCCGTACACTCGCATCTACGCTCTCTATCACTATGGGTCTGCACGCGTATGCGTACTCGTAGTGGTACGGACCGTACACTCGCATCTACGCTCGCCATCACGATGGGTACACATACGGCAGCACTCCCACAGTGATTTGGGAACATGCACAGGCCCTCTCAGCAGCAGTACGGCGGATTTTACACATCACTGTGGTGATAGGCGACACACATGTAGGAATAGGGCGGACATACTTGTCCATGGATGGACATACTTGTCCAGGAATGGACATCAAGGCATCGTCTGTGCATTACCACATGTGTGGGGCACAGGTGTCACAGGCTGTGATGTGGAACATGCCTCCTGAGTGGAGAAGGCACCAGATGTATGATGAGATGTGTACATGTGTACTGTGTGAGGGTGCAATGTGTGCCAGGCATGCCCTTGACTCCTTTGACATGTGTGCATGTGGGACTGCGCACTTGGGGTGAGCGTCACTGGCATGGCACGGACACCAACACACGGAAGTGTCCCATGATGCCCGGTACAGGGGTCATGACACATGACTTATCACTACCCACAGTGCACAATGTGACTATGCCATATATGTGTCCGGGATTTACATCAGGTTGATGTTGTAGCACCCTCAAAAGCTGCAGCCGTTGCAGCAACCAACATGTGGCTGTGTGTAGATTGTCATTGCACACTGTTCCCAACACCATGCCACATGTGTTATCGGATGTGAGGTGCACATGTATGCAAGGGACACGGAGTAGCGTGACAAGGCCATGTCAGCAAACTCACAAGGAATGTGTGGGGAGTCATGACATGTGCACCTTCATGGCAAGGTGTGTGGGCTGGACTAGTGTAATGTCATGTGACCTGTGGCTCAAGTGTTCCGCTGCCAGTCTCTGCAATCGGCATCACACTTCTGCTGATGTGTGGGTGTATGTCACTCCTGTCTTGCGTCGGGCAGTGCACTTGCACTGGGACACAGCTATTTCCATGGCGTGGCATGGGGAGGTTCTCAATCACCGTGTGTAGCTGGGTCTTGGAAGGAGTGTCACCTTGCATCCATACGTGTCCTGGGCATGTAGCACATGCCTGACTCCCTATGTGGCATGTGTGTATTGCCAGATTTACATGTGCTCAGTAGACATGAGTTGTTCTCGTAGTGCACTCACTCTTCCTTGTCACTTCCAAATTACTGCAGAGCGCCTCCTGTTGCCCGAAGAATTCCAGACTTGGCCACCATGCAGGAGAATGACAGGATCCGGCTCTACCGCTTCACCCAACCGTTGATTCTGGAGCTGACGGCGAGACTGGCACCACACCTGCAACCGCAGCACAGGTATCCTACGGCACTGACACCCCAGCTGAAGGTAATGGCTGCCCTACATTTCCTTGCCACGGGTACCTTCCAAAATACCATAGCTCATGTTGGTGGCATGTCCCAGAGCATGTTCAGCGGTGTGCTGCATGATTTCTTGGAGGCCATGTTGATTCACCTGGATGACTTCATCAAGTTCCCAACCCCTGAACAGATGACTGAGGTCAAGCGTGGTTTCTATGCCCTGGGAGGGATGCCCCATGTCATTGGGTCCATAGATGGGACACATGTAGGTTTGGTACCACCACACGCACGGGAGGTGGCGTACCGCAATCGGAAGCACTACCACTCCATCAATGCCCTTGTGGTGTGTCTGTCCAACATGGTGATTTCACATGTCTGTGCTCGTTTTCCAGGATCAGCACACGATGCCTACATCATGAGGCGTAGCGGGATGCCTGATATGATGATGCAGCTGCGCAACGAACGGGCATGTGTTGTTGGTGGGTACAGTCTGTCTGTCCTGTATTCTGTTTGGCCGAGCAGCACTACCGCTTCGCCAGTTCTAACGATATCCATGTGCTTTCCATTTAGGGGACGCTGGCTATCCCAACATGCCTTGGCTGCTGACACCTCTCCGCAACCCCATCACGCCGGCCCAGCTCCGCTACAACACCGCCCATGGCCGGACAAGGCGAGTGATAGAGAGGACGTTTGGCATGCTGAAGAGCCGATTCAGGTGCCTCCACAAGACCGGCGGCGCACTCCCATATGCCCCGGCGAAGGTCTGCAAGATCTTCATGGTCTGCTGCATGCTGCACAACATGGCAGTTGAAAGAGCTGTGCCACTCATCCTGAATCAACATGACGAGGACCATCCACCCGTGGAGGACGAAGGGCTTGGCAATGGGGCTAGTGATGTGGAGGATGTGGAGCCGCAAGAGGACATCCGGACTCGGCTCATACGCGACTTCTTTGCTTAGTGGTGAGTACCAGTGTCTGAGTGTGCACGCCTTGGTCCCCGTGTGGCATGTGTTGTGATGCGTGTCTCCACCTGCATGTATGGCACGTGAGTCAGAGGTGTGTGTGGGTGTGTCACTGGAGTGATGGTGGCAGTGATGGTAGTATTTCCCCACTCATAATTGTGACCTAGCATGTTGTCATCCATACATGTGTCGAGTCAATGCACATGCAAGTGGCTGTGCTTTTTGTGGCTGACTTCTTGTGTGTCTCTCTTCCCCAGGTACCTGCGCATGCCGTCTTCTGGTTGCATTGTTGTGGCACTGCTATTCCTCATGGACATGGCATCGTGGGCTGACTCAGCGTTACAGGCACGGACACGTTTGGAAGTCTCCATGGGGTAAGGGATGCATCTGGGGTGTATTGGGTGTGGCAGTTGTTCACAATGTGTGCACATTGCCCCGGTCGGGGTTTGGTTCCTCTGCAGACATGTGGCATCCCCATGGGACACGACATGCAGCTGGGTACACCTGAATAGATGGGCTGCCTGGTTGTCAGTCATCAGTGATGGGATAGTGGATTGTGATGAAGGCATCAATGTGTGTGACACTGCCCTCGGACACATACGGTTAACATTGTCTTGACATGGCGTGGGACTTCCACATCAGCGGATGTATGGTGTATGGCAGTCTCTCCGTGAGCAGCTGTGGGTATTTAGCTGTTAGCCGACACTTGTGTGCCAGTTCCATGGCTATCACGCATTTGTGCTGCAGAAGGGGGGTGCCAGTGTTGGAGCCACATGTTACTCCACATGATGTGTTCATGTGTACTTCAAGTTGCCTCTGCAATCCCAAAAACATGACTATTAAAGGTGTCCCTATGCCTCCAAGGTGCCTCTTCTCAGTCAATGCTGGTGTGTTGGCACGGTGCATCCTGCATGTCTGGCATGGTATTCCCTGATTGTGGCTATGTGTCAATGTGTCGAGTGGCAAGATGCAAGCTGTGTGTGTGTGCTGAGACTGTGTATTGGGCATGATGTCCATGACTGTGTGGGTATTGTGACATGTGCCATCCCCATGCATCCAACGTTGTCCATGACCCCATTCTCTGCATCCACCGAACTCAAGCTTGCAGGACATGGTTCTGCCACCTGTCTACACGTACCTGGGTGCCCCCCAGGACACGGGCCAGGATCCCTGACCTCTGCGCATGACTGTTGCTGTACTCAATGTGTCTGTCAGCACGGTTGTTCGGCCACCCCCTCAGCTGGTTCTGACCATCACGGGTGTGTATGGTGCTCCATGTCTGTCTTGCCTAGAAAACTGTGACCCATGTGTCCTGTGCCAGACTCAGGCCCCAGGGTGTGGATGGTTGAAGTGAACAGATGACTCAGGCATGTTTAGACTGTACAAGACACATGTTAGGTAATAATGCTACCAGCAGGCATCTACTCTTAATAGTGTGATTTATTATTGGGGGGGGGGGGCAAAGTGAGGGGCTTTCCGGGATTAGGGAATCCAAAGTTCAGTAGGGGAGTTGGTGTCCTTGCCATTGGAAATCCTCAGAGTCCATGCCACAGTCTTTGTCAACATTGGTCAGCCAGTGACCAGCAGGGCCATGTGGCAGAGAATGTCTCTTGATGCTGTGATGCTGTTGCTCCAGTGGGCCAGGTGCCAGGCCAGGTGTCCTGGGAGATGGTGATGTAGCAGCCACCCTCACGGTCCTTTCCGTGGACGACCCGGCTTCCTGCGGGGAACCTCAGCAGCAGGCCGTGACGACGTCTGGGATGCTCCGTCGGATGTTTCCTCCTCCTCCTCATGATCCCTCCCTGTGGGTGGTGATGTTCTCCGCCTTCTGGCACAGGGAGGGTCGGCCATGGTGTCGGCCATCCGACGGAGTTCAGCGTGAATCCCCTGGGACGCCGTCACTTGCTCAGCCTGTCTGTCCTCCATCCTCCGTTGGTGTAGCTGTAGACAGGCTATTAGCTCCGCATGTTGCTGGGCCTGCTGGACCTTGATCCCCTCGAGGACGGACACAACCTGGGCCATGCCCGTGGTGTCCTGCCGGTATGAGTCCAGGATGTTACGGACATGGGAAAATACCGGATCCCCAGCCAACTGGTCAGGCTCGCGCCTCCGCCGTCCTCCACTCCCACCACCCCTGCCCACTTGCGTCTGGCCTGCACTTGTGGGCACATCGGGTCTCCGGGACCCCTGAGGGGTGGCATTGGCGTTGTCGCCTGCCTCCTCCTGGGTGCCCGGGACACCGTGTCCCTCCTGGCGAGCCTGGCTGCATTGTGGTGTTGGGGCAGGGATCCTGGGTGTCTCCTGGGATGTGGCAGGAGTGGGGGTGGTGGTTGGCACGGTTGTACCTGACGCAGGTGCTGCAGGTGGTTGGACACCAGAGGGGCCAGGTCGGTCGGGGTCGTCCGCAGAGTGGTGAGAGTGGTCGCTGCCGGTGGGATCGGTCTCCTGCAGATCCGGGTCCTGTGAGTGTTCCCCCCCAGTGTTGGGGGGTGCAGCACGACGTTGACCTGTGTGTGAGAGAGACAATGTTAATTTTGATCCATGCAACATCCATGTTTCATCCGCTACAAAGTTGGCACATTTCCTCTTGGAATTAGGATCTGTCTTGCATTCCACTCACAGTGCACTTGTGCATGTGTGTGTCCCTTGGGCACCAATTTGGCCCCTTTAACTATGTGTGGCACAGTCTTACTTGCTGCGTCAAGTGTGACTGCAGTCAGCAGTGGAGTGTGCATGTGTGCCGAGCTATGCATTTGCGCCTTCCTTGTAGCACTGTACATGTGCACATGGAGTGGATCCACACACTTATATGATGCAGGTGGCTGTCCTTGTGCTCGTGTACAGGTTGTAACATGGCCCTGCGTTTTGCCATGATGAAGAGGGGGGGTTCTGGCACTGGCCACCCTTGTCTACATGCACGCAGTCCACCTGCTGACGAGCAGACATTCCCACACACCAAAGGACTGATTTGCTCTCCCTGTGTCTCCCTCCTTCTCTGTCCCCCTCTCCCTCCCTCTCTGTCCCCCTCTCCCTCCCTCTGTGTGTCAGCCTCCTCCCTGTGTCCATCTTCCTGTGTCTCCCTCCCTCTCTGTCCCCCTCTCCCTCCCTCTCTGTCCCCCTCTCCCTCCCTCTGTGTGTCAGCCTCCTCCCTCTGTCCGTCTCCCTCCCTCTCAGTCCCCCTCTCCCTCCCTCTCTGTCCCCCTCTCCCACCCTCTGTGTCCCCCTCTCCCTCCCTCCGTGTGTCAGCCTCCTCCCTCTGTCCGTCTCCCTCCCTCTCAGTCCCCCTCTCCCTCCCTCTCTGTCCCCCTCTCCCACCCTATGTGTCCCCCTCTCCCTCCCTCCGTGTGTCAGCCTCCTCCCTCTGTCCGTCTCCCTCCCTCTCAGTCCCACTCTCCCTCCCTCTGTGTCCCCCTCTCCCTCCCTCTGTGTGTCAGCCTCCTCCCTCTGTCCGTCTCCCTCCCTCTCAGTCCCCCTCTCCCTCCCTCTCTGTCCCCCTCTCCCACCCTCTGTGTCCCCCTCTCCCTCCCTCCGTGTGTCAGCCTCGTCCCTCTGTCCGTCTCCCTCCCTCTCAGTCCCACTCTCCCTCCCTCTGTGTCCCCCTCTCCCTCCCTCTGTGTGTCAGCCTCCTCCCTCTGTCCGTCTCCCTCCCTCTCAGTCCCCCTCTCCCTCCCTCTCTGTCCCCCTCTCCCTCCCTCCGTGTGTCACCCTCTGTCACCTTGGCCCAGCTTCCTGGGCACACACTGTTAGCAGATCTTTGAGTGGCCCTTGGCCTGTTGATGTGAGTTTGTTTCTGATCTCCAGGCACCCATTTTGTCTGCTGTGTGTCTGTGCGCTGCTGCTGTGGTGGTGTGTGCTGCCACTCTTTCACACTGTTGGCTGTTCATTAGCTGCTGGCATGTGCAAAACAGTGCCTTCACCCCCATGTGTTGATGCAAGGCGTCCGCCATTTGCTGGCAAGTCATTCCTGTGTTGGGACACAGTGTTTGTCTGGCTGTGACCTAGGCCATATGGGCAGAGGGCATTGTTGTCTGCTTTGAAGTCGCACTATGTGATTCTTGGTGCCCAGCCTCCCGCCATCCGGGTTACCGTGTCATGTGTTGTTGTCTTCTGTGGCCTGTGACTTGACATTGTCCAGCTGGGTGCATGGGGCATGGTGGCAGCAGTGGCATGTGCCTGCTCATGGAGTGTGGTTGAGTAATGCGATGGCTTGTGGTGGTTGCGTGCCTGTTATTAATTTTGGTTGTGGTTGCAGTTCCCCCCATGTGAGGTGCGTTGTTTGTGTACTCACCCGGGTCTCGGAGTCCTTCTACTCCTTCAACTGCCTCCACCGGCAGTATGGCCATCACCCTCTCCTCCCAGGGATGGTACTGTACGGCTCTGCGGGAGGGCCCTCCTCCGGTGGCGTTGGCCTGGTCGTGTTCCTCCTGTCTCTTGGCTCTGACCCTCCTCCGCAGATCGTTCCACCTGTTCTGGCAATCCTGCTTGGTCCTCCTGGTGTCCGCAACAGCATTCACAGCATCGACGATGGTCTGCCACATGGCTGTTTTGGCTGCCTGGCTGGTGCTTCTGACCAATGTTCCAAAGATCTGTGGCTCGACTCTGAGGATTTGATCAACAAGGACCTCCAACTCTCGGTGACTGAACTTTGGATTCTTGGTAGTGGGCATGGTGAGGGGTATGGGTGGGGATGGTGTGGGTGTGGGGGGGGTGTGGATGTTGGGGGGGGTGTGGATGGTTGTGTGTGTGTGTGAATGTGATGAGAGGGTGTTTGTGAGGGTGGTCGTGTGAAGGTGTGCAAGTGTAAGATGTGGTGTCGCTTGTAGTCTGGTTCTGTGGTGTCTGGCAGCAGTGGGTCTGTTGCAAAGGCTCATGGTTTGTGTGTGTGGGCCCTTTTCATTGGTCCATGGGTGGGTGTGGCAGTGTTTGAATTTTGGGTGGGTGTGTTATAAGGAGTGGTGGTGTATTGGGCCTCTGTTTGTTTTTGACAGTTGCAGGTCAGTGATTGTGTTATTTTAGTGGTTGTTGGCCATGTTTAGTGGCTGTGTGCCTTTCGAATGGTGTATTGTTGAGTTGTTTTGTTTTGTCCTTGTTGTGTACGTGCGTTTTGAGCATGTGTACGGTGTGTACATGGGCCATTTGGTTGTACGATTTTGTCCTTGTGTGTGGCTTTGTAAGACTCGTACATGCGGTTGTGATGTTGGGGCATGGGGTGCGCTCCGTACTTAGGAGGTTGTGTTGGGGGTGCGCCAGGAACGTACTGGGGTGGGGGTACGACTGGAACGTACTGGGGTGTGGGTAGACGGGGCTATGACACGTCCTGGGGTGGGGGTGTGGCTCGCACGTACTGGGGTGTAGGTACACGGGGGGTACGACACGTACTGGGGTGGGGGGGTGTACATGGACAGTGGTACGACACGTACTGGGGTGGGGGGGTGTACATTGACGGTGGTACGGCACGTACTGGGGTGGGGGGGTGTACATTGACAGTGGTACGACACGTACTGGGGTGGGGGTACGACTGGAACGTACTGGGGTGTGGGTAGACGGGGCTATGACACGTCCTGGGGTGGGGGTGTGGCTCGCACGTACTGGGGTGTAGGTTCACGGTGGTACGACACGTACTGGGGTGGGGGGGTGTACATTGACGGTGGTACGACACGTACTGGGGTGGGGGGGTGTACATTGACGGTGGTACGACACGTACTGGGGTGGGGGTACGACTGGAACGTACTGGGGTGTACATGGACGGTGGTACGACACGTACAGGGGTGGGGGGTGTACATTGACGGTGGTACAACACGTACTGGGGTGGGGGGGTGTACATTGACGGTGGTACGACACGTACTGGGGTGGGGGTACGACTCGAACGTACTGGGGTGTAGGTTCACGGTGGTACGACACGTCCAGGGGTGGGGGTACGACTGGAACGTACTGGGGTGTAGGTACACGGGGGGTACGACACGTACTGGGGTGGGGGGGTGTACATTGACGGTGGTACGACACGTACTGGGGTGGGGGGGTGTACATTGACGGTGGTACGACACGTACTGGGGTGGGGGTACGACTGGAACGTACTGGGGTGTACATGGACGGTGGTACGACATGTACAGGGGTGGGGGGTGTACATTGACGGTGGTACGACATGTACTGGGGTGGGGGGGTGTACATTGACGGTGGTACGACACGTACTGGGGTGGGGGTACGACTCGAACGTACTGGGGTGTAGGTTCACGGTGGTACGACACGTCCAGGGGTGGGGGTACGACTGGAACGTACTGGGGTGTAGGTACACGGGGGGTATGACACGTACTGGGGTGGGGGTGGGGCTCGAACGTACTGGGGTGTAGGTTCACGGTGGTACGACACGTACTGGGGTGGGGGTACGACTGGAACGTACTGGGGTGTACATAGACGGTGGTACGACACGTACAGGGGTGGGGGGGTGTACATTGACGGTGGTACGACACGTACTGGGGTGGGGGTACGACTGGAACGTACTGGGGTGTGGGTAGACGGGGCTATGACACGTACTGGGGTGGGGGTGTGGCTCGAACGTACTGGGGTGTAGGTACACGGGGAGTACGACACGTACTGGGGTGGGGGTACGACTGGAACGTACTGGGGTGTGGGTGGACGGGGCTATGACACGTACTGGGGTGGGGATGTGGCTCGAACGTACTGGGGTGTAGGTACACGGGGGGTACGACACGTACTGGGGTGGGGGTACGACTGGAACGTACTGGGGTGTACATGGACGGTGGTACGACACGTACAGGGGTGGGGGGTGTACATTGACGGTGGTACGACACGTACTGGGGTGGGGGGGTGTACATTGACGGTGGTACGACACGTACTGGGGTGGGGGTACGACTCGAACGTACTGGGGTGTAGGTTCACGGTGGTACGACACGTCCAGGGGTGGGGGTACGACTGGAACGTACTGGGGTGTAGGTACACGGGGGGTATGACACGTACTGGGGTGGGGGTGGGGCTCGAACGTACTGGGGTGTAGGTTCACGGTGGTACTACACGTACTGGGGTGGGGGTACGACTGGAACGTACTGGGGTGTACATAGACGGTGGTACGACACGTACAGGGGTGGGGGGTGTACATTGACGGTGGTACGACACGTACTGGGGTGGGGGTACGACTGGAACGTACTGGGGTGTGGGTAGACGGGGCTATGACACGTACTGGGGTGGGGGTGTGGCTCGAACGTACTGGGGTGTAGGTACACGGGGGGTACGACACGTACTGGGGTGGGGGTACGACTGGAACGTACTGGGGTGTGGGTGGACGGGGCTATGACACGTACTGGGGTGGGGGTGTGGCTCGAACGTACTGGGGTGTAGGTTCACGGTGGTACTACACGTACTGGGGTGGGGGTACGACTGGAACGTACTGGGGTGTACATAGACGGTGGTACGACACGTACAGGGGTGGGGGGGTGTACATTGACGGTGGTACGACACGTACTGGGGTGGGGGTACGACTGGAACGTACTGGGGTGTGGGTAGACGGGGCTATGACACGTACTGGGGTGGGGGTGTGGCTCGAACGTACTGGGGTGTAGGTACACGGGGGGTACGACACGTACTGGGGTGGGGGTACGACTGGAACGTACTGGGGTGTGGGTGGACGGGGCTATGACACGTACTGGGGTGGGGGTGTGGCTCGAACGTACTGGGGTGTAGGTACACGGGGGTACGACACGTACTGGGGTGGGGGTACGACTGGAACGTACTGGGGTGTAGGTAGACGGGGCTATGACACGTACTGGGGTGGGGGTTCGACTGGAACGTACTGGGGTGTACCTAGACGGGTGGGGGTATACATATACGGGGGGTACGTGTCGGACGTACGGGGGCTGGGGGGAGTGTTGGGCGCGTATGCGGGCACATGTCTCCATGGTTGCTGTAGGAGTTCGGTGCGGACAGTGTTTTTTCCATACGGTTGTAACCTCGGACGCACGGGATGGATCGTGATTCCTCGGTCGGACTTGGATTTTCACGTTTGTACGGTAAATCGTCCGAGGACGTGTCGGACACATTTTCCGACCCGAGGACGTGTGGGGAATGATTCCCAGTGCGGTTCGTATGGACTTTTTACCATGCGAATCGTGATTGCCAGTTCGTACGGCACTTGTACGATTCGTACGGTAAAAAGACCCGATACGAGTCGCACGGGGGAATTTTTTACCGGATCGTGATCGGCACCTGTGTTGATTTTTCAGGGCCGCCAGTACTACCCTTGGCAATTCTCTGTTCTAATTCAAGCTTAGTGGACCAAGCAGATCCATGCACCCTATGATGTAGTCAATCCACATGATCAAGAGGGGAAAAACGATTGGAGGTTGAAATAGCAAAATTATGCACAGCATTATCAGTTGTACAAAGTGCCCTATGCACTGCGACTGAATTTGGCTTGTAAAAATATCCCAGGGGTACCGCCTCAATAGGGCCACTGGTGTTGCTGCTCCAAAGGAGTCTATCCATAAGAGAATGAACTAGTAACCTGTTTTTAAAATTTACACCGACACAATCTCCTGACTCCATTTTCTGTTGTGTGCCCACCCACGAGTCTTGTTCAACATTATTTATATGCTGGAATAAGTCTTCGCTTTTCGGCTAGTCTGTGGCTTTCACTAGCCACTGTACAGTCTTGTTCTTTAACTGCAACAAATCTTGCTCCTCATTCGGTGGCACAGATGGCACATTCTTGAGGACTATTACCAACGGAGTAGCTTCAGGTGGAAGATGGAGAGTTCTTTCACGGCTTTTCCTTAACTTAACATGGTGATTGACAGCAGGATTGAGAGCTCCAACATCATTTGTCCCATTTAAGATAGTTCACTGACCTCCAGCTAAAACAGGGGCTATATTTATTTGAGATTGAGAAGGGCGGGCTAAAATATTAGTGTTGGTAGCAGAGCAGCAACCTGAGGGCGGGTCCAAAATCGGGGGGACTAAGCTCTGGGGGGGCAAGGTAGTACGGCGCGAAGACAGAGGGTCAAAGTCTGTTGCGTTATTAGTCCCAGAGGTTAGGCCGGATAGACTTGAACCAATCAAAATTTTCAGGGACATATCAATGGTATTCAAAATGCCTAAAAACGGGTCACGGAGGGATTTCACTACTAGTTCGAGGGAGCTGACAAATTGTGCATGACTCGGTGAGTCTCCATTGTCTCCATTATCTTTGGGACCTACATCAGCTTCGGGGGCCCTTGCGCTCTTTCTCACAGTGGGTGCCGGTGCTTTTCTCCGAGTTGCTGGTGGCGGCACTTCCCTCTTTGATTTGCTGCATGCCTTTGCCTTTTTTGAGGGAGGGGGATGTAAAGTATCATTTGAGCAGCCTGTGAGAAGTTGGCCAGGTATATGCTGTCCACTAGTTAAAGTGGGCTCCTTGCACCAGTCCAAACGACCCTTATTGATGATTAGGTTAAAGACAACCTTTATTGAAAGCTATCCTAGTGGTAGCTATGGAGAGCAGCCTTCAGGCTAAGTCTTGAAGGAATGTAAAGCAGCTTGTTTTACCAGATTATAACCTTCTGAATGACCAAATGAAAGGAGAATCACACAAGGAATATATAAAATATATGTATTTATTACTAAACACTCTCTACTAACCTCTTTATGAGATGAGAGAACAAGGCACACAATATTAAAGCACTAGAACAACAGTAAATAGCACAATACACAGTGGGCTCCAGGGGGAGGCCAAACCATATACCAAGAAAGTGGAATAACAACCACGACTTGACTAGACACGGTGCCTAGAGCATGTAGAATCGCTGAGACCCCAAGCAACCACCCAAAGTAGTGACACAGGGGACCCACGGAGGACGGGTGCAGTGTGAGAACACAGACGCAAGCTCTGTACAACTCTATGGGAAAGTCGCGGTTGGAATTTTAAAGATTAAGGACACTTAGGAAAGGACTCAAGCAAACCCTTTAGAACATAGAAGGTTCTAAGGCCAGCACCCTTGAGAGTACCGAGGTACCCGTGTTACCTATCCCAGGGGAGCCGGGTGCATAGGGGTCAAGTGGTGTCGGAAACGCTTGTTGATTTCAATGGCGTGATGCGAAGAAGTGCTGCTGCCGGGAAGATGAAAAGTGTCCGGTGTGACCCAGGCCTGGTTTGGAGATGAGAAGAACCTGAAAGCAGAGGGGTCAGAGTCTGGGTCACTTCACAGTGACCAGGGGCACGATAGACGAATGCCCACCGATGTCGGGTGGTTCAGGTGAGAAGAGGTGAAGTTGACTCTGCAGCCACGGGGACCAGGAGATGTCGATGACAACCAAAGTCTGGAGGTGAGCTGTCCCACGAAGGATGTCGAGTGCTGGGGGGTCAGTGTCTGGATTGAACACCAACAAGCCTTGGCAACTGCAACCCATGCGGTCAGAGGAAAGATGCTTCGGTGAGGACCAGCAAGGTCCTGGGGACTCTTCAAGCTATGGAGAGTCAGGGCACATCTGGAGCAACCAGGAAAGCCCACGGAAAGTCAAAGTTACCTTCACAGGGACCCACAGGTTGACAGACCAGGGATCGCGAAGGGACCTTGAGCTAAATCACAAAATACCAGCCCACGGAACCCTCGTGGAGTGTAGGCTGGAAATCTTCAGTGGAAATACTGCTTGGGGTTGAAGAACCGGGCTATTTAAGCCTGGCGGCGCAGGGTACGCCGGAAATCTTCTGAGTTCGCCTTCCAAATTACAGAGACACGGAAAACTCTGTCTGGCATAGGAACTTCAATTTATTAGCTGCAGCTAGGTACAGTTGTCCTAGAAGTACATCAGTGGTAGGTTCTCAGGAGACTGCCACTTCAATCCATGGCTCACAGTCTGTTGTAGCGCTTGAATCCCCTAAAGCAACAACCCCCACAATGTGCAGTAAAAATACAAATCATCCACAAGAAAACATTCTTTGTACAAGATACAGGATAATGGGTAATAGAAATTCCTTCCCTAAGGTCGTGTTCTCTACCCGACCCTATAGGTCAGGTGGCATAGCCATTCCTTGGTTAAATTAATTTACGACAGGACGTGTTTGCGTGTTGAAGATCGTGATTCGTAAAACAACTGGAGAGGCCGAGAACGGTCACCAAGGGTCAATAGATGGTTATCTGGGGGATTAGTTGCTTCGAGCCGGGTCTCAGAAAGGACTTAGCTCGGGGAAACAGGAAGGGTCGTGTAATATGTGCAACAGTATAGAACGTGAAAGAAACGCTTCAAAAGGTTGAAGGGGCCTGAGTGAGGGCAACAGCGTAATGGTGTTACAAGCAAAGATGGGCTGTATTTTGAATTTCCTCAGACCCTCCTTTTGCCATTACTCAGGCAAAGAATCCAGAGGCTGGTGTTAATCTTCAATAGCCATGAACTCTACAAGCTGTTGTTGCAGCATTATCTTTGTGTTCGCTGCTTTCTGTGCCACCGGATTTGGAACACACAGGGTGGCGCAGAGCCCGCATATAGCTGGACCACATTGTAGGCAAAGTCAACATGAGAAGAGAATAGCCAAAGCCGCTCCGACAAAGGTAAGAATCTTCCATCCCCATGTAGACAGTAGTCCCCCAAACCATCCCATCAGAGACCAATTCCCTTCATCCTGGTGAACGGACTCAGCGATCTTATGTAGCTTAGAGATGGCTTGGTATACTGTAGGGGCGTTGTCTGGAATAAAAATGCAGCAGCTAGATCCGATCAATCTGCATACGCCCCCACGGTCAGCAAGGATGATATCTAATACCATCCTGTTCTGAAGCGTGACAAGGCGGTCAGCAGCAAGTTCTGCAGTGATGTTACTCAAAGCTCCAGCTGTTTCATTGACAGTGGCTTCTACAACTCGAATTAGTTGTCTTATGTCTCTACTATTGGCTATTGAGCCCCAGAATGGAAGGAGTCCTTTCAAGACATCCCGACTTCTTGTGCTGACGTATCATGGCCAGACGCCACCCCTCTTTTCTGTAAATGATGCTTGGCATCTGCTATATATGTAGGGGGCAACAACCAAGCGATATAACAAGTGCCTCTCCAATTACCAGGTAGAGAAGTGTAAGCCTTATTTCCACTCACGAAGTATGTATTACGTGAGGGAACCATGCGAGGCCAATCTGTCCCATTCAATGTCAAAATATGTTGGCAATTGCTTGTACCTTTATATTCTAACCCTCCTTTCCTAATACAGAATGGTGCTTGTCCAGATACCACTAGAAAAGTTTGTCCTTTTCAAGAGGTTCTGTTAGAGGGCAGAAAATACAAATCCGTAGATTTGGTTTGGCGATCAGCATATCCTGACTTCTCACTATCCGACCCATATATCCTTTTTCTACCTCGCCAACATAAATGGTATAGATGTACTCCCAAGCTCCTTACTTCTCGAGTATCCCCATCTCCAGAAAATACCCAACTGGCGCTCAATTCCCACCATGCACTACAAGAGCCATTAAATGAAAAAGGAAGGGTAATGTATGGCATTCCAGTATTCACCGAACTTGGCAAAAGACCACAAACCCAACAGTTCGTCGCATTAGTGGCCAATTGATGTTGGTGTAGCATGGAAACAAATGTGTTGTTGCGGAATTCACTCCTTCTTGACTCAACATGAGGTGGTAGAGTGCCATGTGTATGCATTTCAACCGTAACTTTGGGAGTAGGTTGTGTAAAAACTATGTGTAGTCCCCATCCTATACAAGACAATATAATACATATCAAAATCAATATTATTAAAACCACTATAAAACGATTATGCAATAATTTACAATGCTTTGTGCTCCTTGTTTGTATTTTGTCCATTCCCTTGTTAACAGTCATTTCCAGCTCTAAATATTGCCCGTGACGGGAGGTTGCTTCACTCAGCTGTGATTGTCTGTAGTTCTTTATACTTTCCTACATGTCCCACAGGCCTAGAGCCAC
This sequence comes from Triturus cristatus, assembly GCF_964204655.1. Classification (NCBI taxonomy): domain Eukaryota; kingdom Metazoa; phylum Chordata; class Amphibia; order Caudata; family Salamandridae; genus Triturus; species Triturus cristatus. The sequence goes on from NC_140591.1 coordinate 70,163,745, forward strand.
ATCTTGGGTCACAATTCTGAGACTTACGATCACGGCCCTGCAATCATGTGGAAATCGGTATAAAAACAAAGTCAATGAAGCACTATTGAGGTATTTTGTTCAGTCTGGGCCTCGAATCGTACCTCCGGGAACCAGGTACAGTTTGCTCTTGAAAAAGGAGATGTGGTTTAGTAGGGTCCAATTTCACTGCCGGTGGTATAGTTGTCTGGAGGACCTCGTCGTCGTCTTGTCCTGTTCCGGCAAAGTCTAGGCGTGCATCGCTGAATAGTCCAAATCTTGGTACTCTTCCGGTTTCAGAGTCACTAATTCGTTTATGAACCCATTGATCATAAGGCAATGGTAGGGGCACTTTCTTGCAATGTACCCCATGTACCCAGTTCTTTTTGCCGACCACCTTTACTGCAGTACGCGTCGTCAGTAGTACCTGACGAGGTTCTCTCCAGCGAGGTTCCAAGTTCTTTGACCTCTGGAAGTTTTTGACACAGACCCAGTCTCCCGGCCGTATGGTGTGACCAGGATCCGTTGAAGCCTGGGGCAAAGTAACTTGTACCTGTTGGTGAAGGACACATAACTTAGTGGTTAGATCATGTAAATAGTCAATCAACAATGGATGCTCTATCTCTGAGTATTTCTTTGGCCTTGGGACTCCCCAAACATTTGCAGGGCGTCCAAAGACAACCTCATAAGGACTAAGTCCCATACGGGAATGGGTGGTTGTTCTGGTGGATAAGAGAGCCAACGGCAAGGCATCAGGCCAGGCAAGACCCGTGCTGGCTTGTATTTTCGCCAGCTTAAGCTTAAGGGTGCCATTATAGCATTCCACCAAACCTGCTGACTGAGGATGGTTTGCTGAGTGGAATTTTTGCTGAATGCCAAGGCCTGTACATACTTTCTGCATGATCTGGCCCACAAACTCACTTCCGTTGTCACTCCAAATAATTCTCGGTAACCCAAATCTTGGCAGGAACTCCTTCAAAAGGACTTTTGCCGTGGATAGAGCAGTATTATCTTTCAGGGGATAGGCCTCTACCCATCGGGAGAAGGCACATACCACAACAAGAACATACTTCAGATTGTTACATCGATCCATGTGGATGTAATCTATTTGTAAAACCTCAAAAGGGTAAGTTGGGGGAGCAAAGTGTCCTGCTGGTGTTGGTGTTCCCTTCCCCGGGTTATGCATTAAGCATACAATACAATGCTTAACCAGATTGTCTGCACATTTAGGGATCCCCACATTCTTCCATACCGGAGCCAGAAGCTTGCATATACCTTTAGCACTAATATGGGCTGGACCATGTGCCATGGTAACTACTGGGAGTACTTAAGCATCTGGTAACAACCAGCGTTGATGTTCTGACAAGTCTGTCCAGCACCCTGTCACATCCAATCTTCCTATACTTTCTTTCCACGTACTCAATTCTTTCTCTGTGGCCTCTGCCCGGATCATTTTCACACTGTCCACAGTATTCTCACACATCCCTCCTTGTGCAACCCATCTAGCAGAGCCCGCAACATACATGCGGCTTGTAGTGTCTCTAGCTGTCTCTTTCGCTATGTGGTCTGAGAAAGCATTTCCTTGACCTACATCATCAGTGATCTTCTTATGTGCACTACACTTCACAATCGCTATCTGAGTGGGCTAGGTGAGTGATTCAAGGAGGTCATTTACCAATTGGCCATGCTGTATCTTAGTGCCATGGGATGTGAGAAACCCTCTTTCCTTCCACAGGCGGCCAAAACTATGGGCCACTCCAAACGCATACTGACTATCAGTATACACATTCACCCTTTTTCCTTCAGCCAACACACAAGCTCTAGTCAGTGCTATCAATTCAGCTGCCTGGGCTGAGTTATGTATAATACGCGCTGTTTCTACAACAGTGTAGAGGGTAGTGACTGCATAGGCTGAGGTCGTTTCACCATTGGGAAGCTTAAAACAAGAACCGTCCACCCATAAGGTCCCATCCGGGTCTGGGAGTGGAGTATCCTTTAAATCAACTCTGCCTTTTGTCTCTTCCTCCGTACGGAGGAAGCAGTCGTGTTGCTCCTGAGTGTCATTTTCTACTGGAATTGGCAGCAATGTTGCCGGGTTCAAGGTATTACATCGTTTAATGTGTATGTGGCTAGCCAAGAGCGTCAATTCGTACCCCGAAAGGCGTGCACTCATGAGGTGTTGGGTCTTTGTTCTATTTAGGAGGGTGTCTACAGCATGCGGTACCATGACCATAAGGGTATTATCTAATACCAATCCAGCAGACTGGCGAATGGAAACTGCCGCTGCTGCTGTAGCCCTCAAACAGCTAGGTAATGCATTGGCCGCTGGATCTAACGTGGCTGAAAAATAGGCACAGGGGCGTTGCTTGTCCCCAAATCGTTGCGTTAAAACTGATAACGCGCAACCTTCTTTCTCATGAACATAGAGTGTGAAAGGCTTACTGTAATCAGGAGTACCTAACACAGGGGCAGAGCACAAGGCAGTGCGTAAATCAGTGAAACTTTTCTAACATTCCGCAGTCCATGGAAGCGGGTGTGGTGTATCTTTAAGAGTGAGTGCCAACAAAGGTTTTGCCAGAAGGGAAAAATTGGGGGTCCATTGTCTACAATAAGAGGTAATACCTAAAAAGGCACTTACCTCTTTTTGCGTACTTGGAATAGGCATTTGGGCAATTGCTTGGATACGTTCTGGGGTCAATCGCCGTCCCTCCTTTGACAAGAGATGACCTAGGTAGGTAACCTCTTGGCAGCAATATTGCAATTTTGATGGTGAAACCTTGTGGTTGTGGTCAGATAAGTGGCGTAGCAGTGAAATGGTAGCCTTTTTACAAGTGTCTTCAGAATCTGCTGCAACCAACAGGTCATCCACATATTGAATGAGAGTGGCCCCTTGTGGTAAACACAAAGTATCGAGCTGTGATTTCAATGCTTGACTATAAATGGAGGGGCTCTCGCAATAGCCTTGAGGAGCTCGCTTGAACCGGAAGCTTCGGCCTGCTAAGGAGAAGCCAAAAATATCCCTACTTTCCTCAGCAATGGGAATGCTGAAGAAAGCATTTTTTAGGTCAATGACGGAAAACCAGGAAGCTGAGGCTGGTATCATTGTCAGCAGGGCATTAATATCCGGGACAACAGGAAATTGAGGTATCACAATCTTGTTGACCTCTCTGAGATCAATCACAAAACGATAGACAGGTGGCTGAGAAGGGTTGGTTCGTTTAAAAACAGGCAGAACAGGGCTATTACATACATTTCCCCTAGTCGCTTCGACCACATCGTTTTGTACCAAATCATGAACTATAGTCAAAAGAGCTTTTTCGCCGTCACTGGAAATTTTATACTGTGGAATGCGAGGAAATTTGGTATTAGGCTTGAGCGTTACAATGTAGGGAGGAATCCGCAGGAGGCCCACATCAATGGGGCCGGTGGCCCAGAGGGTGGCCGGAAGAGATTGTAATTCAGGGGGAAGCTGATCTTTAGACAAGTACATCGGTGAGGTCAATTTCTTACCTAAGGTAAGACATACACCAGAAGGGGAACAGTGTAATGTTGCATACAATCTTTTCAATAAATCCAAGCCCAACAAATTTTCACCACAACCAGTTGTTAAAAGGAGCGGGGCCTCCAATTTGTAAGGACCTATTGAAATGGGCAAAGGGCATGAAACGGAGTTCTGAACTGGGGCGCCAGAAAAACCTACAGAAACATTTGTACAGCCAGACAAAGGTGCCCCAGGGAGTTTAGAGTGAATCATAGAGCTCTTTGTTGCACCAGTGTCTAATAGGAATGGCTCTGTAACACCTAGTGCTTCCAGGTCAACATAAGGCCCACTTTGGTCCACAGGAACGGATACTACTCCCGTACATTGTCCATGGCTGTCCTAGCTAGATTGGGAATTCTGACTCTCATCCTCAGTATAGTAATCACTGTTGTAATAGTTGGTAGACTGAACATTTTGCTGATCAAAATAATTCGTGGAGTTTCCAGGGGGCATGGAACGTTGGTTATTAGGCGGCATACCTCGTCCTCTACCTCTTGGTGCTGACTGATTACCACCCTGGCCTCGTGACGCGAGAATACCGCTGGTGCGCTGTAACAAAACCGGGCAATTATACTTTAAATGGCCTTCTTCTTTACAGTAAGCGCATTGATTTTGGCCCAGTGGGGGCCGGGGAACGAAAGGCCCAGACCTCTGCAACTGTCTCTGGAATTGTGGAGACGGCTGATATTCACGTTGGGCAGGGCGAGAAGGATAAGCTTGTTGCAAAAGAACTTTTGTTTTCAACTCTTTGGTCTTTTTATCAAGTTTCTCTCTTTCCTCTTCATCCCTATTTTCATAATACTGGGCAGTAGCCAATATCTAGGCCGAAGAGGAGACCGCCCACGCGCTTTCGGAATTCTTCAACTTATTAGATATTTCCGGAACCAAATTTGACACAAATTTGTCTACAAACAATCGTTGGCCACCTTACGTGCTCATATCCTGACCACTATGATCGATGAACGTCTCCTCGAAACGAGTGAAGAAATCAGAGACGTTTTCATCCGCTTTCTGCTTACAAGCTGCTAACTTATCCCAATTAACTCGCAGAGGGGGCATCATAGTTTTCAGTAAGGTAATGATCCTAGCTGGGAGTTCTGTAATTAGAGCCTCAGGTTTGGCATCACCCACTTGGAGTCTGTCCGCGGCGAGTATGGCAGCCCAATCACCCCCCAGTTCCCCCACATGGTCCTCCTTCCGAATCCTAGCCCATAACGGTTGTGGGACCACATTACCCATTAGCATGTCTATATCGGCCAAATTCATCATACATGCCTCGACAGTTTGGGACAACTCTTTGTAGTACCCAGCAGGATTTTTACGGGGGTCCGGTAACGACTATTTAATGGCCAATACTTCAGATCATTTCCACGGAACGTGTACCCACACGCGTTAAAAGTGAGCAGGTATAATAGGATTAGCACCCTGAGCTGCAACCTCCTCTCTCCACACTGGGGGAACCTCTCGCATGGGATAGTGTTTTAATTTTCGCCTGACGGAGGAATCGCGTTTTGGCAAGGACCGGCAGGCAAGCATCATTCTAAAAGTGACAAGCGTTCCTACCGCGTCCTCGACCTCTGCGCTCACAATCAGCCCTTTATCAAACTCGGCCTGTACATCGAGCAGGCCCTGAGGGGCTTGTCCCAATCCCATATCCTCCCACTCTTGACTTAAAATGTTACACATAGTATCAAAAACATATCTCTGCGTTGGTGCCTCCCACTGCTGAAAGGTGACCATAATATCTTGCACACTATACTGGGGGCCATTCGTGATCCACCTTCGGGCTTGAAGATCTAGCACTTCCCGTTACTCCGGACCTGGTAGCTGACTACGAGTTTGTCTACGAGGAGGAACAGGGGTCATTTGAAATGTCCCAAAGAGAGGGGACAAAAGGCCAGAAACGGTATCGATCATTCGCCTCCGAGCGGAGGGAGAATTCGTCATTAAGACAGGAGACAGAATATTAGGCGGGGCAGAAGAGGAAGTAACATTTACGGAGGGAGCCGAAGGTAAGGGAGAGCTCGGCAATGCCGGAGAAAGCTGTGGTGGGGGTGCAGGAACCGGTTGGGGAGCGACAGGTGGGACAACAGGCGGAACAGGCGGGGCAGGTGCTAACAATAAAGGTGCATTCGCTCCGGGGACAGGCGGTAATCCAAAAGGTACATTAGCTCCCTGCGCATAGGGCGGGGGTAATCTCAACAGATAGGACATTAAAGGATCCTTCTCAGGGTCCACATTTTTCTCCGCAGGGGAAGTTGGTAACACTGGATAACATTTATCTACCGCCATACGATGTTGCCTATCTGAGACCTCAATCGCATGATCGGTTTCATTATTTTTAAACTGTTGCGCAGCTTGCAAAATAGACATATCCCTCCTATCCCTTTTAGCTTGTTTTATTTCTTTCTGTTTGGCCTCCTTACGCCATAGGCGAAAAGAGTCAAACATAGCCGGCCGGGCTTTTCGTTTAAACAAAGTGTTCTCCAAATTATCTAAAATATTGAGCTCAAAACTGCCGTTCTGTGGCCATCGTAAAACACCATCTTTTCTAGTATAGCGAACCCATGCCTCATTAAAAGCTATGGGGCCAATACCATGTTTAGAATATACTTCATAAGTGGGAGTTCCGGCCGGAGGAATTGGACAAGAGTCCTCCAGTCGTGAAGCCCTATCGCGATTACAACAAAACAATCTTCCAAACTTACTGAAACCAGGCATAGCTACCACAATAGTTTCTTTACAAACTTTAAGGGGTTAATTAGTCACTTTATAGTACAAAAAAAATTGCACTCACCCCTCGGTTTCGGCTTTTGCAAAAGTCGAACAAAGACAAAACAAAGACAAAGGAGTGGCCACTATACTTAACTTAACCAGATGTTTCCGTACGCCAACAGAGGTCTGTCTGATGTCTCGCGATACAAATTACCAAAGGCAGCCAAAGTGTGGCCGCAGTCAGGGCAGGAGGTCTTTGCAGCCGTTGGAAGGGAGAAGCCACACGGTAAAAGCCTTCGGTCCACTTACGACATGCAGGGGTCGATCACGTGGTGCGCGTCCTCCGGAATTTCCTTGCGGGGCTCCTCACGATCCTCTGGCTGGACCCATGACCTCTGAAGCAGCCTCACAGAGGGCACCAAATTGAAGAACCGGGCTATTTAAGCCTGGCGAGCAGGGTACGCCTGAAATCTTCTGAGTTCGCCTTCCAAATTACAGAGACACGGAACACTCTGTCTGGCATAGGAACTTCAATTTATTAGCTGCAGCTAGGTACAGTTGTCCTAGAAGTACATCAGTGGTAGGTTCTCAGGAGACTGCCACTTCAATCCGTGGCTCACAGTCTTTTGTAGCGCTTGAATCCCCTAAAGCAACAACCCCCACAATGTGCAGTAAAAATACAAATCATCCACAGGAAAACATACTTTTGTACAAGATACAGGATAATGGGTAATAGAAATTCCTTCCCTAAGGTCGTGTTCTCTACCCGACCCTATAAGTCAGGTGGCATAGCCATTCCTTGGTTAAATTAATTTACGACAGGACGTGTTTGCGTGTTGAAGATCGTGATTCGTAAAACAACTGGAGAGGCCGAGAACGGTTACCAAGGGTCAATAGATGGTTATCTGGGGGATTAGTTGCTTCGAGCCGGGTCTCAGAATGGACTTAGCTCGGGTAAACAGGAAAGGTCGTGTAATATGTGCAACAGTATAGAACGTGAAAGAAACGCTGTGAAGGTTGAAGGGGCCTGAGTGAGGGCAACAGCGTAATGGTGTTACAAGCAAAGATGGGCCGTATTTTGAATTTCCTCAGGGTCAGGACTGCAAGTAGCCCAAAGCACAGCCTCAGGGGTCACCAAAAAGCATATGCTTCTGCAAATGTACGCGGTGCACAGGGGTTCGGGTTGCATGGTCCCCACGAGGGATACAGGCCTCAGAATTGCTGAGAGCACAGATCAACCTAAGAGACTTTGGGAACCCACCTTCTGTGTTGCAGAAATCTTCGGAGGCCTCAGGAGCTTTGGAGATACAAACCGGTCAGATGCGTTTCAGGTGCCTGCCTTGCAGGGGAGTAACTCCTTTACTCCAAGGGAAATTCTTCAGTCATCCAGCGTCGTGCGGATCGTTGAAGTATTTGGTTTCTGTAGCAGAGTTTAGTCCAGGTAAAATCTAAAGTCCTGTAGTCAGGGGTTCCTACTTTATACCCAAGGAAGGGCTGGGCAAACTCTGGGGACCCACCTATGGGAGGGTCAGGACAGAGGGGTGGCTACACCCATGTCCTTTGTCCAGTTTCACGCCAGAGCAGGAGCAAATGGCTCCTGCAACCGGTTTGAGCTGGACTATGCACAGGGACACCAAATGTGCCCCCAGTGCAGACATCAAAGCACTCTCAGAGTGCACCCACCCAGCCCCAATACACTAAAGCCTGTCTGGGAGGTTGTCACACCTCCCTGTGACAGGAAACCTATTGTCAAGCCTTCCCCTGCCAGAGTTTCGTCCAGCAGCAGGAGGGCAGACTCGTGTCTGTGGCTGGCAGCATCCATTTTGTGATGCCAGTGTCGAGAAAGCTGGTACCGGGTGTACCGGTGTGTCGCATATGTCTCTTTAGGAGGGTGGAATCATACCTCCCACACCAGTTACTGGTGTGGAGGTATGATTCCAAGGTGTTTGACACCAAACACGACATGTTTAAATGCAGCCGTTTTAAAGTTAGCATTTACCGCGAGATTATAATTAAGGCTCCCTGTTTTCCGTTTTTACTGATTTATACACATAAATACAGACAGAAACCATTTATTTTCTTTTCTGTATTTATTTTTAAATGTGGATAAAAATGAAATTGGGTGCTTTTTAAGTGATTCAAATACACTTTGCCAGGACTGCCAGGCCAATAACTGTGTGGATTGATAGGTAAGGGGATTAAAAAAAAGGAATTTTAGTCAAGAAGCTTTAACAGCAGTAGACATGCACAAGGCTGATACTGAAATGTACATATTTTCATATAAGTGCCTTGATTTATTTTCCGCGGGTGATCATATCACTGAAACCTGGCAGGCATTCAAGCATGAGTGCATATTTATTGGTTGAATAAATGTGGAAACATACCAGTTTCAGCTTTACTTTTTCACAAAACCGATAATAAATATGGATAAATACAGCTAAAGATGACAAAAAATATATATGGATTAATACAAATGGAAATGACAAAAAAATAAATACTATAAAACTGGGAGGTCTAATTATAATGCACTTCAGTATATATGGTTGGCTGCATCACAAACAACCCCGGAATATAGGTTCCGAAGGCTGCAGAGGGGCTCTGCTCATGCAGGGGCACGCTCTCACATAAAACCCAACACACTGCCTTCAGTATTGATAAGGCCTGCCATAGGGGTGACTGATAGGTTTACATGTGCAGTGATATGGAGTTGATATAGTGAACCTATATCTAAGTAAGGGGTGCATGCACCACCTTACATAGGCTGCTGTAGCAGACCTGTTTTGTCATTTTGAATGGTCTCCCAGGGGTGGCATAATACATGCTTTAGCCCCTGAGAGGCCCCTGGGGTACCTATGCCATGGGTATATGGTATACCATATACTAGGGACTGATAAGGGTACCCCAGAATCCAATCTGGAGTGTACCTAAAGTACATGCAATCAATTTAGAGGAGAAAGCAGCTAGGCTGGGGTCCTGGATAGCAGGATCCCAGCCAGTCTGTGTCGAAAACAGTGAATCATCAGCCAAAAAGTGGAGGTTACTATAAGAAGCAGATCCTACTCTCCTACACAGCTTTGTTGAGTAGTGTTGGTATTGATATTGGGGCTTCCAAGACATTCTGTGTTATGGCACCCGTGGGTAAGTTAGAGCCCCTCAGTTGTTGACTCTCTGTTGGACTCGCAGGTAACATCAATGAACTGTTGTGTAATGCCGTTTTGTAGTCCCTAATCTGTCCTCCGCACATTCAATCTAACTATTAATAGCCCCCGTGGCAGTAGAAAAGAAACTGGTAATGGTAGAGGTTAGTGGGCGATCCTTAGTGGGGGGCATAGTTAATTTGCGTTTCCCCATCCTCTTACCTGTGGTCTCAAATTATCCACCAGAAGACGAGGCTGTATCAGCAATGTAACAGACAGAGCCCAGCCTCTTCCGGCCGCGCACGGGTGCAGACGGGCCCGTCCTTGGCCCGGGCTTTGCCTGCACACGTCCCGCACTGCGGGAGATCCGCGATGTTTAAATGCACCTCCGGATGCCAAGGAACAGCGATTGTGGTAAATATTTCGTTACCGGTACTATTTTTTATGCGGTAAAATCTATCAAGAATAACTCAGTAAATATAAGAGGCAGAATCCGTGGTATTAGAGGTTTAAAAATGCTTTATTCCTATACAAAGGAAGACAATTCGAATTGTGGGCCTTCTGTTCCATCACCTCGAAAGTTCAGGAAGGAAGGGAGCATATATTATTGACAGATAGGCAGTTTTATAGAAAATACATTACAGTGAAACAGATGCAAGAGGCGTAACAGCTGATAAAAGGTGCATACGTAGCTAATAGAGGGCGTAATTCAAGAAACGTCACTAAACATGATGTCACTAGTGGGTGGATCCATAAAAGAATCCTGCAATGTCAGCAGAAATGTTTGGCAAAGATGCGCACGCAGCCGCATGACGTGTGATTGACGTGCAACTAGAGGGTGAAGGGGACTTGACATTTAGCTCTACATGTGGAGACAGAAGTCTGGGGTTATGTCAACCTAATTCCAAATCATATCTAATATCCTATGTTTAAAGAACTGTGTTATCCAAAAGGAAAGGTCTCTTAGGATAGAATCTTATTCTATACTGACTATACTGACTGTTAGTGCGTGTACAAGCGTCTAAGTGTCTACACTAGATGCGAGGGGGTAGGAATATTCCATGGTAACGGGCTATGAATTACTTGCATGAGGACAGCGAGGCCTGGCCCCTTTGCATGGTAGCTGGAGGAATGTTTACCTAAACTACTAGACAGGAATGCATCGAATGAGGAGCGAAGGAGATAATCTCGAAGGTGAAATACAGTTTTTGGCAAGCGACAGGCTGGATCAGGCACCGTTAGCCGCGCAAGGAGTAAGACAAAGTTCATGGTCACAGATGCAGGCTCAGACTGGAGCTTTCAGAGTCAGAAGGCAGGAAAAGGCTTGATGACAGAATTCGGGCCTACTCGCCTGAATCTGTGAAATGTGGAAAGTGAACCACATAAAGTCGGTGGCCTTTCATACTTAGGAATGGAATATCTGACCCATTCATGGCGGATCTGAAAGAGGACATGTTGACGGTGGACGCACATATATTTGCGTCTTCAGAACTGGAATAGGAGGGAACATACATGTACTTATAGCATGCACATGGAGCCGTTGGGGTCTACGATAGGGGACATACCTGATCACAAAATTCATATTTCCTCATTCCCTCCTTGTCCCCTTCGGACCCTTAGGAGATATCGATCTTCATCAATCCATCGATCTGTTCATATAGCATCATTTGTTCTTCTTTCTTCTTCCGGGATCTCGAACGAAAACTTGGATGTGGGATACACGAGGTGGCACACAGACCACAAATCGCTGGCCCACATTGTAGACATAAGCAGCAACTGAATAGTATGAGAAAGCCAATACCTAGGAAGGATAGGATTCTCCATCCCCAGGCTGACAACACGCCCCAGAACCAACCGGACCAAGTCCAGGTGCCTGGACTCTGGTGTATCTGGCTTATAATCTTATGAAGGCGGGTTATGGCTTTATATACAGACGGTGAATTTTCTGGTATGAAAATGCAGCAACTTGATCCGATGACCCTACAAGCTCCGCCCCTTTCGGCCAGGATGACGTCAAGGACAAGACGATTTTGAAGCACAACAATCCGCATAGCAGACTGCTCTTCTGTTAAATTGCCTAAGGCGGAAATAGTTTCGTTCACTACTGCTTCAAGGGTTCTTGTTAATCTACGTATCAGCTTACTATTAGTGACTGTACCTATATAGGGAAAGAAACCTTTATTAAAATCTGTGTATTTCTCCCATGCTGTTTCAGTGTAATCGACAATTGGGAGATCTCTCTGCCGTCTATTGTGTACTAAATGAGTATTTCTATGATAATCAGGAGGAGCTAGGAAAACAGGTGGCAGAAGGAATGCTATGTAACAGGTACCATCCCAATCTAAAGGTAGACATATATATGCGGTCTGGCCACATATGAAGTAGGAATGATGGGAAGCTCTAAATGTAGACTTGCCTTGATCACTGAATTTTATTACAGTGGTGCATTTACTATGGCCCATGTGTATGGAACCATTCTTTCTGATACATAATTCCCCTTTTACTGGGAATACTGACATGGCGGGCAAGATTGGTGTAGCTTCAGATTCAACGTTCAGGATCATGAGGTTAAGTGTAAAATTACCTAATCCATATACTTCATTTTCTAGATCAGTTCCTGTTCCTTTGGGAAGTCCCTCCTTGTTAGGGTAGCAGACTTTAAGTAAAACTAGGTTCAGGTTTCCCCATACCCAGTTGTCTTGATAAACTGCGGAATTTGAATCTAGGGTATTAATCAAACTGAACCATGCTCCACAGGAGCCATTGTGTGTGAACGGATAGGGAAAGAGGGGCAAAACTCCCTTATAGTTCTGATAGGGAGGGAGTTGGCCACATATCCAACAATTTGTGGCATTGCTGGTTTGATGGGAATGATGTAGCATACTAATGAATGTGTTGTTGCGCAGCGCAAATCTATAGGACAACTCATGCGGAGGAAATTCGCTAAAAGAATGTTCTGCAGTTATATTATAAGCACGTTTAAGAATAGGGTAATACATATGCAATAGTATGCTGAAAATAATGATCAGAAGACTTAGAAAAAACAAAATTAATAACGTTACTGTACAGTGACTGCGAAGTGATTTACAATACGCATGCTTTTTCAGCTGCTTTCGCTGATTTCTTTCTCTATTCCGGTCTAGAGGATACATGTCAGAGACAAATTCAACCGATTCACCTTGGAGAGGACTTAAACAATCAAATTGTCTGACTTATTAGACCTCAATTTTAGTTTATAGATTTCTGAGTTCGATTGCTCAACCAAGGGGAGCTTTGAGTCTGTCTTTGAGGAAATACAGGGTTGTGTATCTACACTGGGTGGTAGTCCATAAGATTTCTTGATATGACTCGAGTGCAACCACCCTTTCCTTCCTTCGATTTTCACGGCTGTCCTTGTGGTGAGTAAAACTAACTTCGGTGACTTCCACCTAGGATCCAGTTGGGTCTTCCGGTCAAAGTTCCTGACCAGCACCAGATCCCCAGGAACCACGTCATGGGGCTTCACCTCAGTATTATCGGGAAAAGCTGCGGATACCTGTGAACGACAAGATTGTAGTGCAGACATCAAGGAAGCCAGGTAATCTGTCAGCATATTACAGTCAACGTCAGTGATTTTACGAGGTATAGGCGTCCCCCACATATTTGGTGGTCTACCGAAGATCACCTCATACGGGGATAGCCCTGTTCGAGAATGTGCTACCATTCTCATGTAAAAGAGCGCAACTGGTAAGGCTACTATCCAATCAACTCCTTTTTCTCTACATATTTTGGACAATCTAATTTTCAAAGTTTGATTATGGCGTTCTACGAGACCTGCTGCCTCGGGATGTCGGACACAGTGAAATTTCCATTGATAGCCTAATAGAAGGGAAACGTGTTTCATTAGTTCGGATGAGAACGGCTGGCCGTTATCTGAGTAGACAACACGTGGTAAACCGTACCGTGGGAAGAATTCTCGAACTAACTGTTTGGCAGTAGTCGGGGCAGTGTAATCTGAAACCGGGTATGCTTCTGTCCAACGGGAAAGAGCACAGACAACTACGAGAACATATTTGAATCCTCGACATCGTTCCATCTGGATATAATCCATCTGGAGGACTTCAAAAGCATGATTAGGAGGTTGAAATCCACCCTGCTCTACGGGGATGCTTTTACCTGGATTAAACTGACAACATATCATACAGGTACGAACTTTTTGTTTAGCTGCGGCTCGCAAGTGTTTGTTGAACCAAATGTGTTGAATGCTGTCTAGCATAGCTTTTTCTCCTAGGTGTGCTGGACTATGTATTGTGTTAATAATAACTTGGACCATAGAGTCGGGAAGAAACCATATAGATTTTTCCTTCGTCATCCATCCTTGATCTGTTTGGATCCCTCCTAATTCAGTCCATTTCTTTATTTCTTCTGGTGTAGCATGTGTCTGAATGTCAATTACATCAAGGGCGGGATCCTTAACTGTCATGCAATGTGTTAGTGTCGGGACTATTGTCTTTGTCGCGTCAATTTTGAGAGTCTGATTCTGAGCAGTCTGTTTAGCTGTTCTGTCAGCTAGGTCATTACCCTGAGAAATGATATCGGTAACTTTTGTATGGGCTTTGCATTTCATAATCGATATTGCAGTAGGTAGATGAATCGCATCTAATAGGGCTTGAATGAGGGGTCCGTGTTGGATGTGGGCACCGTGAGAAGTCAAATAACCTCTCTCTCGCCACAGTACGCCGAAGTCATGGACGACTCCAAATGCATAACGTGAATCTGTGTATATGTTGACTTTTTTATTTTTGGCTTGAATACAGGCTTGTGTCAGAGCGATGAGCTCTGCTGCTTGAGCTGACAAAGTGTTAATACAATTTGTTTCAATGACTTCAGTGTCTGTTGTGACTGCGTAAGCGGCCACTAGCTCTCCTGTACTTGTTCTCATACATGACCCATCTACATACAATGTCAAGTCTGGATCTGACAAAGGGATATCTGTCAAGTCTTGTCTGGGTTTCGTCGTGATAGTGATAACTTCAACACAATCATGTGCCAATGGATCTGTTCCGCTCACTGGTAACAGTGTGGCAGGATTTAACGTATTACAACGTCTGATTTCTATATGTGGCTGAAACAATGTTAATTCGTAACCGGTGAGTCTCGCTATAGTCAAGTGTTGTGTCTGTGTGCGGTTCAAGAGAACCTCTACTGCGTGTGGTACTTGTACTGTCAATTGATGTCCTAACACTATGGCATCGCTTTGTCTGATTGCTAAAGCTGTTGCTGCCACTGATTTCAGGCACGCAGGAAGAGCCTGAGCTACTGGATCTAATGTACTAGAGAAATAAGCACATGGTTTGTGTGATCCTGCTTGTTCCTGAGTGAGTACTGACAAAGCAGTACCTTCGCGTTCTGTAACAAAGAGTGTAAACTGTTTACTGTAACATGGTGTTGCTAGGACAGGTGCTTGGCATAAAGCTTTCTTTAAGCTTTCAAAGGCGTGTGTATGTTCTTGAGTCCAAGGGAGGACAGTCGATGTGGCTGCCTCCTGTGTTGTCAACTGGATGAGTGGTTTTGCTAGAAATGCATATTGAGGGATCCACTGCCTACAGTATGAAGTGAGGCCTATAAAAGCCCGTACCTCCTTTTGTGTCTTGGGTGGTGGCATGTTAGCGATTAACTGGATGCGGTCGGGTGTAAGCTGCCTTCCCTCCTTGGACAGCGAGTGCCCAAGGTAAAAAACTCGCTGGACACAGAATTGCAGCTTAGAAGGGGACACCTTGTGCCCCTTGTCAGCCAGAAATTTTAAAACCGTCAGTGACGCTTTTTCACATTCATGTTCGCTTCGGGCGGTGATCAGCAGATCATCGACATATTGAAGCAAGGCAGTGTTAACTGGCATGTGGATACTGTCAAGTTCTCGTTTCAGTGCTTGGCTATAGATGCTGGGGCTTTCTGTAAATCCTTGAGGTGCGCGTGTGAATTTAAAACTTCGTCCATTTAAACTAAATCCGAATAAATATTGACTTTCCGGATCAATTGGGACACTAAAGAAAGCATTCTTGAGATCAATTACAGTGAAGAACGTTGCTTCTGAGTCAATAGCTGTAAGTAATGAAGAGATATCTGGGACCACGGGGTATTGTGGCACAATACATTTATTTAATTCGCGCAGATCAATAACTAATCGATATACTGGTGGAGCTTTTGGATCCGTTCTTTTAAGAATCGGAATTATCGGAGAATTACATACATTGGAGGCGGTTTCGACGACCACTCCTTGTGTAATGAGCTCGTCAATGATTTGCAGTAAAGCCACAACAGCATCGGGGGGTAACTTGTATTGTCGTATTCGTGGTAGTACTATCCCTGATTTCAATGTAACTCGATATGGTGTAATGTTCATGCAACCAACATCAGTGGGGCCTTGTGCCCATAAATGTGTAGGTAAATTCTGCAGTCGGTGATCCATGTCTCTGGATACGTAGTGACCTTTAAAGTCACGTAGAAATAGTCGTACTCCTTCCGGAGAACAACAGATTATAGCTCCTAGAGCTTTCAATGTTTTTATGCCTAACAAGTTTTCTGGACATGATTTAGTAAGCAATAAATCTGTAGTACGTGTCAATGGACCAATCGTAAGTGGAAGAGGTTGTGTTACATCATTAATTATAGGTTTTCCTGAGAATCCAAGGGAAATATTCTGTGAGCCTGAGAGGGGTGCCCCTGGAACTTCACTACGTCTTATAGTTGTTCTGCTTGCCCCTGTATCAAGTAAAAACTTTCTGTCTTCCCCTAATAGTTCACTATGTACATAAGGTCCCTCTTGGTCTACAGGAACCTCAATAAGGGGTAAGCCAACTTCCCTCTCTAGGCTATCTCATGAGTATCGCTGATAATCGGGATAATCTGTTTGTGCATACTGATACATTTGTTGTGTTGTTGCTTGAGTTGCAGCAGTAGGCTGCGCTTGTGGTGGTGCTACGATCTGTTGTGGAGCTGCCTGTTGCGGAGCTAGCTGTTGCGGAGCTAACTGTTGCGGAGCTAACCTAGGTTGTGCATGCTGAGGTATTTGTTGTTGATTCTGATCCTGTCTAGGTGGACGTGGTCTCTCATGTGTTCTACCTGTAGCAATATTATGTTTCAGGACTGGACAATCGTGTATATAATGACCTGGTTGTTTACAATAGTTGCATGTCCCTTTTGCAGGGCCTGCGGAATCACTCCTTTGATGACTATCGGCTGGAACCGACTGTGCAACAAGCATTTTCATTTTTGTATCTTTCATACGTCTTTGTTCGTGTTCTTGTTCTTCTTTAATTCTATTGTGATGATATTGTAACATCTGTAGCATCTGTGATGGGGTATTACCTTGCCAGGTACTTTCGAATTTCAATACTCTATTCTTAACTTGTATCAGAGAATTTTCAACTAATTTTGTCACAAACAGATGTGGGTATGACTCACTACTGGCTTTTATGCCACTATTTATACCAAAACATTTTTCAAATCGGGAATAGAAATCACTAGTATCTTCGTCTGGCTTTTGTTTACAGGCTGAGATTGCACCCCAGTCTTCCTTTTTCGTAGTTAATAAACGTGGCAGGACCTGTATTAGTAATCCTGCTAGTGCTGTAGTCTTTTCCCCAAGCCCTGCTCCTGCAGCTCGGGCCTTTTCTTCGTTTTCTAATGCTGTCCAATCTATCTTTTGGTCTCCCACCTCCCATTCTTTTTCTTTGAGTTTTTCATAAACACCGGCGGGTAGTAGGACTTTTAATATTTTCATAATGTCGGGGTAAGTATACTCTCCCATGAGTAACATGTCTTTTATCTCACGGTGGAAACCTGCTGGGTCTTTGTCATGGCTGGGTACTACTTTCTTCATTTCTAATAATTCTAGTTTAGTTATAGGTGTGTACACAAATACGCGTGTAAAATTATCACCGGCACCCCTAATTGGGTGCACTTCGCGTAACGGGTTCTGTCTATCTATGTGATACATTTTTCTTCCCATGATGGGAACTGGAACGTGTTCTGGGCATACGAAATTTAAATATTGGTTTCGGGATTCTAGTATTTCTTTAATCAAATCAGTACCTGACCCTTTCCATATGTTCGTGAGTAGTTCTGTCAATATGTCAGGTAAGGGTCCTGGATCGGAGTGTTGGCTTTTATATAATATAAGGAGGTGTTGAATCATGTATATACTAGCTAAACGCTGTTCATATGGATCTAGATTCAGAAACGTGTGTACAAGTACATCGTCATTGTATTCGCTGGGACTGTCAGCCCATTGTACTGCTGACCTGGCTAATTCTTGTTCGTCCAAGGAATCAAGCATATGGTACCCCCTTCGATCTCGGAGTAATTTATCAGTGGCTTGGAATAAGTGTTCGGGGGATTTTGTATTTAGCCTAGGGTTTGGAAAATGTCTATTATATTCTGGACGTATTGGACGTACCGGATCATTAAAACCTCTGGTATTATTATGGGGTCTTCCTCTACCTACATAAGCTATCGTTTCTACTTGCTCTGACTCTTGCTCCTCCTCTTCTCTGTTTAGGTCAGCGGCGTCTACCTCTAATCTTTCTTCGTGTATTCGTTCTACTTCTTTGCGGATCTTTCGGTACATAGCTACTATACATAACTGTTTATCATGTCTCCCTTCTGATATATTTCGACCCCAAGTGACAAGTTTTTGCATTTCTTCCGGATTTACCCCAGGCCGGTCTTGATTTCTGATTACACAGTTTATGAGGAAACGTAACAGTTGTCCCTGTACCTCCGCTTTCTGGTACTCCATGGCTCTGCTAATACTTTCAGGACTTCGCCCTGACTGGACAAAGTGATACATACTTTCTAAATGTGTAGTCATTCCTGGTAGCTTCGTTAAATATATTGCAGCTCGTCGAATACGTAATGATGACAGCAGCATTTCGTCCCGTTTACCGGGCACAGGATCATATCTACAATCTACTAGAAGTTCCTTAAGCATGTCGGGAGTTGCTAGTTTGGGCGTACGTTGGAGGGCTAAATCTCTAAGAGTCTGTTTATTTCGTGGCGGAGTGGCAAGCATGTCTGTCGTACCTCCTGTAGCACCGTCTGAGGTGCTAGGCACGAAAGGATTCGTTGGGTGTAGGATAGAGATTGTAGATGCGGGAAAAACTGTAGAAACGGACGGGTCTGTTGGAACTTGTGTAGGAGTTTGTAGTTGCGGGGGTACAGACGTATGCTCTTGGTGTTGAACACCATCGGCAAGCGATGTGGGTGGTATGGCATTAGCATATTCGGGAGCAGCGTCATCTAAATAGGAGGAAAGAAAAACGTCCTTTGCTGTTTTGGGATGTGATTTGGGATGCGCTTTTATCGGAAACAATGGAGGTGGCAAGTCTTTTGGTATTTCCTGAGTAGCCTTAGGTAACCCTTCGGCCAGAAGTGGATACATACCATTCATAAGGGCGTTTCTTTGTCTATCTACTTGTTCTGAGTTTACTCGAGTACCTTCCTCAAGTAATAGATTTTCTCGAGTTTTATTTGAATTTTCTCTACCTTTCTCTTCCTGTCTGTGTGCTTTTTCTGTACGTCTGTATGATTCTTTACGCCATAATTCAATGGCATCTTTCTGTGACTGTCTGGCTTTCTTTTTCCATAATTCTTCTTCTACTCTCATGATGCAATCTGCATCCCAGGTCCCCGCTGCGGGCCATCTCTGACTCTCTGGTAATTCTTTGGTGTAGTCCACCCATAAATCAAGAAATAATACGGCATCTAGACCATGTTTATGATACATGAAGTATCCTGGAGTGTCCCTAGGTGGAATGGGAACAGCTTCTTCGAGTACTCCTTTTCTAGTTTTGATCTGTCTTAGTTTCGAAAAGAGCGGCATTTTTAGATCTTGTTTCTAGAACACACTTTATACGAGAAAACACAATAATGAACAGTCATTCACACCACAATATATAGAACGTATTTAAAACATTTAACGCTTAACAGTTTTACGAACAATGATAACTAATAGAAAACTAGTTACTGACATTATACTGACACTAGATAATACTTATTTATATGCGAAACATACTATATATACTATATATACTGCTAAACAGTACAGATACACTGCTGAAACAGTGCAGACCGGATTTGTGTACCCAAACCCGTCTTGACCGGCACAGACTATGTGCACGTAAAATGCCTCCCCGATAATGGTACTCACCGGGTAGCTCGGAACGGAAGGCCTCGGAACGGAACTGAAACTGGACCGGACTGGACTCGACTCGACTGGACTCGGAACTTCGGAACCTGGCGGGACTCTGTATACCTCGGATCTTGCTCTCTCAGCTAGGCTCTGGTCGGGATACTTCGCACTTCTCACCGCCTCGTCTGGGTGTTGATCGCAGCCTCAGTCGTCCCCGCTTGGCCGGAGGGAGAGACAGGAAATCCTGCGGGTACGCGTTTTTGTCCGTTCAGCTGTGGCAGGAGACCGGGCCTGCAACGCACCGCCGGCGCGTGAGATGAGAAAGTGTCCCTGTTCGGGCGCCAATTTATGTGGTAAATATTTCGTTACCGGTACTATTTTTTATGCGGTAAAATCTATCAAGAATAACTCAGTAAATATAAGAGGCAGAATCCGTGGTATTAGAGGTTTAAAAATGCTTTATTCCTATACAAAGGAAGACAATTCGAATTGTGGGCCTTCTGTTCCATCACCTCGAAAGTTCAGGAAGGAAGGGAGCATATATTATTGACAGATAGGCAGTTTTATAGAAAATACATTACAGTGAAACAGATGCAAGAGGCGTAACAGCTGATAAAAGGTGCATACGTAGCTAATAGAGGGCGTAATTCAAGAAACGTCACTAAACATGATGTCACTAGTGGGTGGATCCATAAAAGAATCCTGCAATGTCAGCAGAAATGTTTGGCAAAGATGCGCACGCAGCCGCATGACGTGTGATTGACGTGCAACTAGAGGGTGAAGGGGACTTGACATTTAGCTCTACATGTGGAGACAGAAGTCTGGGGTTATGTCAACCTAATTCCAAATCATATCTAATATCCTATGTTTAAAGAACTGTGTTATCCAAAAGGAAAGGTCTCTTAGGATAGAATCTTATTCTATACTGACTATACTGACTGTTAGTGCGTGTACAAGTGTCTAAGTGTCTACACTAGATGCGAGGGGGTAGGAATATTCCATGGTAACGGGCTATGAATTACTTGCATGAGGACAGCGAGGCCTGGCCCCTTTGCATGGTAGCTGGAGGAATGTTTACCTAAACTACTAGACAGGAATGCATCGAATGAGGAGCAAAGGAGATAATCTCGAAGGTGAAATACAGTTTTTGGCAAGCGACAGGCTGGATCAGGCACCGTTAGCCGCGCAAGGAGTAAGACAAAGTTCATGGTCACAGATGCAGGCTCAGACTGGAGCTTTCAGAGTCAGAAGGCAGGAAAAGGCTTGATGACAGAATTCGGGCCTACTCGCCTGAATCTGTGAAATGTGGAAAGTGAACCACATAAAGTCGGTGGCCTTTCATACTTAGGAATGGAATATCTGACCCATTCATGGCGGATCTGAAAGAGGACATGTTGACGGTGGACGCACATATATTTGCGTCTTCAGAACTGGAATAAGAGGGAACATACATGTACTTATAGCATGCACATGGAGCCGTTGGGGTCTACGATAGGGGACATAACTGATCACAAAATTCATATTTCCTCACGATGTTGGTGTCACGCCGGCTCCGTTGCTCTCTGGGGCTTGTAGTCCCCCGAGCTCTCCCCAATACTGGTGCTGGTGCTCAATGCGGGCTCTCACTGCATATGGAGGACACATATTGAAAAGGAAATTACAGACATGGTCTTGAGGGCTCGGAGATTTATGATTTTGGTTTGTGGGACACAGAAGCGAGTTGAGACTAGTTGTTGAAGTTCAAGTAATAGCTGTTCTGATTCACCGTTGTGGTGTAGTTTTAAATGCGATGTGCTGTTTAAGTGGTTCTTGTGAATCATACATATGTCTATGTGATGTCTACTTAGATAAGAGTGGACTAGTCTGGTCTTTCAACAATCATTCAGCCCACGGATATTCCAAGTTAAAAATCTAAAGTCTGTCATGTCCTCTCGATAGCTATACATCCGCCGAATAATCCTCTCTTACAAAGCTGTAATTGCGTGCATGGTATCTCCTGTAGCTCCACCTGTAGCACTGGCCCCCCCGGCAGGTCTCGACGAGGACTGTCTGGTGTGTGGTAGATAACATCATTGTGTCTAGAAGTACATAGTTCTCTCCTGTCTAACTTTCCAACTGTAACATTCCCTCCCCACTCGCGCCCACAGCAACCCCCAATTGGGCTGTGTAATGAATCCCCCCTTACAAAACAGACTCAATAATGTGCCCCAGGTCAGGTCCTGGTAGCAGAACTTGGGATCTATCTCCGCAGGCGTGGGGTCACCGGCACACAGCCCTGCCCAGAGGCCGGGTGGCCGAGAAATATGCAGGGCACCAGCGGCATATGATGAACATCAGAGCTCAGTACCCATGACGTGCATACATTACGTAATTCTAGCATTAGGAGACACATACGTTTGCTGTATCTCTGTGACTATGTGCAATCAAAGTCATGAGGGTAAGAAACAGGGAATGATCACCAACAACAAAAAGTATTCAATCATTATCGCTGAGATTTTTTTCGGGACTCTGGTGACCTTTAGAGCCAGCAGTGCATCTCTCCCCGTCCACCTGCTTAGCAAACTTCATTACTGACTTAGCATCGGTGAAAAAGTGTGCAGTGCCGTCATGTGCAACTTTCAATTTGGCGGGGTATAGTGGAGAGTACGGGATCTTCGCCTGTAGAAGCAGGCGTTTAACTGGCAAGAATTCACGCCGCGCAGCCTGGACCGTGGAAGTAAAGTCTGGAAAGAATGAAACGGTGTTGCCTTTATACTGTATGGACCCACGCTCCCTGGCCAGGCACAGCACAACATCCTGGTCCCGGTAGTTCAGCAGTCGGGCCAGGATTGGTCGAGGAGTGTAGCCCACTGGAGGTCTAGGGCCTAGGGTGCGGTGTGCATGCTCGACAATGAAAACTGATGATAGGTCCGACCCAAACAAGTCGCGCAGTAGCTCTTCCACATATGACTTCATTTTGGAAATGACCGTTGTCTCAAAAATTCCCATTATGCAAACGTTGTTTCGCCTTGACTTGGCTTCTAAGTCATCATTTTTAGCTCTGACTAGGGTCAAGACTTTGTCCAGTTGTAACAGCTGTCCTTTGGCCTCTACCTGGAAATCACGGGCTTCCGAGGGGCGATTTTTGAGCTGGTTCAGCCTTGATTTGTGCATATCGACCCGTTTCCGGACCTGGTCCAGTTGTGAGGTAAGCACATCTAATTTGATGTCGATAGTCTTGAGACTGGACCTCATTTCCAATAAGATTGCGTGAAGGTCCTCGCTACGGTCCTCCGTTGGCACCGTGGGGGTGTTTCTCCTTCCCCCTCAGTTTGCCTTGCGAGTCTTTTATTGTTAAAGGATAACTTTGACTGCTTGGTATAGGTCTTCCCTATCTCTATGGGTGTCTGTAGTCTTGTCACTTAAGGTAAGTAAGAATTCACCTCCCTGGATCTGCACATTGCAAGGTGAAGGGCACGGGCAACCAGCTGACACCTCCCCAAGTAGAATATTGAATGGTATCTACAGTCGCTTACGTGCGTTGTTGTGTCCATCTAAGCTTCGCAGTTTCATCCGTATTTGGATGCAATAGAGGCGATTAATATGCGCGCAGACCAGTATCCTCTATGGGGATGCAATCCCCTAGCAAATGCATAGATGGCCGAACCCCAGCTGGTTAGCACATGTAAATGTAAATGTATGGTTTTTTATATAGCGCCGATCACCACTACGGGTATCTCAGCGCTGTATTCATACCGCTGAAGGAACCCTTCCTGGCTTTCCATGTGGGGTGTCCACTCCTGGGCACCCCCATGGTGAAGGCCAGGCATCCCAGCGCTGTTGGGGCCGTTGTGGAGATTAAGCAAGCTATTGCCCAGAGTTGCAGCGTGGGACCCATGATTAGAATAGGCACTGAGGCGAGAATATCCGGTCCGCGGAATTTATAGCCCGAGACCCTGCCACGGAGGGAATCGAACCCTGGTCCCGGACCAGTGCTCTGCATCGAGATCTGCCGCTCTAACCATTGAGCCACACTTCTCCACATGTGGCAGTTATAGCGGTGTACCCCTGGTCTCATCGCGACTTAATATTCCGCTATTGCTTAAGCGGTGACCACCCGAGTGTTGTCTCCAGCTGTGGCAGTCCCGTTTGCCCCAGGTGGCCTAACGTGCCCATATGTAAATTGTGTATCAGACCAAGCGGGGCCTTTTCACGCACCAACTGCCCAGTCTGATGTATGTCAAGCGAGGCCAGGCGTGCACCTCCAATATTAGGCCGACAGTCCCCATGATGCTCACTGCTGGGGTCAGCCGAGGGGGAAGGCCTGCGCCAGCCCCAGAGAACAGAGCGAGCGAGACCAGATCCCCCCTGGTCCTCCCCTGTTACCTCTTTCTCAGCGCGTGGTTCGTTACACAGTGCATGGCTCGCCAGTCGGATTAGGATGCGCCTGTTCGGCGTCTTCTGCTGTACCATCCCTCACCAGCACGATCACCATTGCGATGTCTGTTGTGTGTCAGCTCCGCGCTCCCACACTGCAAGATGGCGTCTTCTATCCCCGCGGGTGCTGGATCTACAGTGCCACACCCGGACAGCTGACACGGCTCCCGGTGAACACAGCGGAGTCCTGTGCAGGGTCCTGCTCCGCGGACAACCACACTCCTCAGGTCGCCACACCAGGTAACAGCCGCAGCGCGGCCCAATCTAGACACTGTCACAGAACTGCGGTCTGTAGATCTTACCGCCGGGCCTGTCATAGCACTATGTTATTTCAGCATTTAAGTGCCGTTTTCCCTGCAGAATGGTGCGATTATGATCTCTGCCACATCAGGAATATGATTTTTGTCATTGCTGGCACCACTGGTTAAGTTTAAGCATGGATTCTTGTAGAATTATGACTCAGCCGGTAGAGCACACTCAAAGAGCGGCCATCTTGCTGCTCGGCAAGACCACGGGCCCACCACGACATCTCACTTCTCACTACCACCCTGAACTCCATCCAAGAATGGATGACGCTCATCATCTAAAACCGAATGCCTCGAAAACTGAATTCCTACTTATCTCTACCTCAAACTCTCCACCTCCTACTCAATCATGGATGGATAATCGGAACTTTCTTAACAGTAAACCTACCGCCATTGCCAGTGCCAAATCCCTGGGTGTCCTCCTGGACAAAAGACTTAACCTCCAATCCCAAATTAACACCATGGCCATGTAGGCATCCTCCAAATGCTCCTTGTCTGGGGTATCCGACGTTACATTCCTGAACAAGACCTGAAAACTCTTGTCCAATCTTTAGTACTCTCTAGACTCGCGCACTGTAATTCTCTCCTTGCAAGACTCCCCATGACCCACATATCTCCTTTAAATTCCATCCTCCACTCAGCTGCTTATTTCGTCTGCGGGGCCAAAAGAAATGCCCATATCATGCCTACGCTGTTAACTCTTCGCTGGCTTCCTATTGAAGCTAAAACCTTATATAAGACTGTTTGTAGCACCCACAAAGCCATTCACACTTCCACCAATCGCTCCCTAGCAAACTGACTCAAGGTATCAGGTGGCTGTAGACCCGCACGAAATGCTGAGAATCTGCTGCTCGAACCCCCTACTTTCAAAAGAGAAAGACTTATGGCGCAATCGATCTCAGGGAATGCGACTAGAACTTGGTACTCGCTGCCACCAAACCTTCGCACCACCACCTCTTTCTGGATCTTCAAAACAGGCGTCAAAACACCTCTTCCGAAGTCATTTTTCTCAATAACTCTCCTCACTGTGCCCAGGCATACGCCCTCACATTGAATGACATCTCCTCACTGTGCCCAGGCATAGGTCCTCACATTGAATGACAACTCCTCACTGTGCCCAGGCATAGGCCCTCACATTGAATGACAACTCCTCACTGTGCCCAGGCATAGGTCCTCACATTGAATGACATCTCCTCACTGTGCCCAGGCATAGGCCCTCACATTGAATGACAACTCCTCACTGTGCCCAGGCATACACCCTCACATTGAATGACAACTCCTCACTGTGCCCAGGCATAGGCCCTCACATTGAACGACAACTCCTCACTGTGCCCAGGCATACACCCTCACATTGAATGACAACTCCTCACTGTGCCCAGGCATAGGCCCTCACATTGAATGACAACTCCTCACTGTGCCCAGGCATACACCCTCACATTGAATGACATGCCCTTGACTGTTCAATAACACTCTTGAGTGTTGCATCTCCATAACTTAACTTAAGTTAACTTGTATTTTATTTTGTGAATATGCAATATTTATCTATGTAACCTAATGACATTATCTGACTTTTACATAACACTTTCCAGTGTTAAATCTCTGTAACTTAACTTGTTTTTACTTGGTAAATATGTAAGATTTAACCCTGTAACCTGAATTGCTTCAAGGTCTAATATTGTAACCTGTAGTTAATTTGTAACTTGTAAATACGTAACTCTCACCATGAGTAACTGTAATAGCTACACGTGTTGTCTTCTACCACCTTGTCACTATAATTTCTCATGTAGCGTTCTTCGCTCTATTGTAAAGCGCTCTGAAAACCTTTGGGTGATGTTCGCGCTATCGCATAAATAAATACATGAGTACATCTTTTACACAAAGGACTTTCCTCTGGGAATTACAGAGAATACATGAAATTCTGATCCTTTGCTTCAATTCAAGAGAAAAGCACGAGTGTTTTCTTGTCGCATAAACCACATAATTTGGGCCTGCATTGCCACATAATATCCAGGGTCCTTGCTTAGAGCGCTCGGAGGCTTTCGAACTCACTGGAGATGCTTCTGACCCATGCTGCCAGATGCCAGCTCTCAGTTTAGAAGGAATATTTGCCCTGGCTGGTGAGGGCACCTTGGCACGCGGCCTCGTGCACTTCGCCGAGGTGTCGGGCACAATCCCGCCGCATTGAAAGGCACAGTCAGGGCCTGTCCTGCTTCACTGGCCCCACATGACACTGTTTTCCACCAAAGTGGGCCAGCCTGGGCTGCCATCCCCCGCCCCTTCCCATAAGGAGCCTTGATCATTAAAAACTGTTTTAAAACAGACCTTCCTGGCCCCCACCGCCCGCCTGCCACTTTCAAACTAAGCAGCCCCAACACGTAGCTGCCAAAAAATATATTTAAAAAAATCAAGGCACGTCAACATTCCTCAAACAAGGCCAAGCTGTTCCCGCTCCAGCCCTCGGAGGAGCAAGTGAGATTTATGGGTCCTGGCGCGCGGGAGCGCGGGACTTTTATGGAGAAAGTGCTTTTGGAATTGAATCATTTATGGCTCCCACGGCTCTCTTGGCTGTAAGCGCTTCAGCATGCAGAGGCGGCACCGGCCGCCCCCCTCCCCCGGGCCCACCTGTATTAAATATTTAATAAACAGTTATGAGATATTTCTCTCCGATCGCGGGCCCCCAGATGTGCGCCCCGCGCCTGCTGCTCTGGGCTTCTTGGCACATCGAAGTATTCTGACACAGGTTTTTAATTTGTTCTGAAAGGAAGGGAGTGATTTATCCACTGCAGGATATGAGACCAAGACTATTAAAAAACGCAGACCGGCTGCGAGGGAAGAGGGTGTGCGAGAGAAACATATTTCAAACACCCCTTCGGCCTCCCACCCCCTCCTCGTCTGGTTCAAACAAAGAAACCCACGGATGGCGCGGCATTAACTCCAGGAGACAGATTCCACCCAAATGCATATTTCAGATGGAAAGTGTTCTGCAAGATCTCAGGGACGTCCAAGTGTAATTTAACCCCTACGGCTCCTGTTACCCCTGTCTCCCTGCTCCACCCCATCTCCACGATTACTGTAAACTTCAGTTAATTACCAGAAGGAAGAGTTCTTTCAAAAGCACCCCAAATGTTCACTGTTTATATTAAGTGTATATAAGTGTAGCAAAATTCTATTTCTTTTCCTTCTATAAGATCAGTGCCAGGGCTTTATTTGTGCCGGTGCTTGCAGGTGCTGGAGACTGGGGCTCATATTTTTATTATCAGACTTCGACCCAGAGCAAACGGTAGAAAAGGTCAGAAATGGCGGGAAAAAGAGGACGGAAAAGATAAGAAACAATTGGTCTGGTCTACAAGTGTGTGCTGCCTCTCCTGCAGCCCTCAGTCCTTTGATCAGTACTGTTGCCCTTTACGCTCAAGTGAGGGGTTCATGCCCTGGACTGGACTGGATAGAATATAGGCTATAAGCATGGCACACCTGTTGATTGACTGTGGCTTCTCACCCAGGCCCCCATGAAATGGGAACCAACTGGCCCTCCAGAGTAGGATTCTGGTGTCCAACTTGACCATGGAAGGAGCTGTGCCGTACAATCACTGAGGTCTGACAAGGCATAACAGAGTGGGGCCGATTCACAAAAGCATTAATGAGTATGTGAAGTAGTACACAGGAGTACTAGACACCGGGGCAGATTCACAAAAGCATTTATGAGTAAGTGAAGTAGTACTACTGGAGTACGAGACACTGGGGCGGATTCACAAAAGTATTAATAAGTAAGTGAAGTAGTACTACAGGAGTACTAGACACTGGGCAGATTCACAAAAGCATTTATGAGTATGTGAAGTAGTACTCAGGAGTACTAGACACTGGGGCGGATTTTCAAAAGCATTTATGAGTAAGTGAAGTAGTACTACAGGAGTACTAGACACCAGGGCAGATTCACAAAAGCATTTATGAGTGGGGGAAGTAGTACTACAGGAGTACTAGACACTGGGGTGGATTTACAAAAGCATTTATGAGTAAGTGAAGTAGTACTACAGGAGTACTAGACACTGGGGGGGATTCACAAAAGTATTAATGAGTAAGTGAAGTAGTACTAAAAGAGTGCGAGTCATCAGGGCAGATTCTCAAAAGCATTTATGAGTATGAAATGTAGTACTACAGGAGTACAAGGCAACAGAACGATTCACAAAACCATTTATATGCATGGAAAGTAGTACTACAGGAGTACTATACACCAGGGCAGATTCACAAAAGCATTTCTGAGATGGGGAAGTAGTACTACAGGAGTACTAGACACCAGGGCAGATTCACAAAAGCATTCATGAATATGAAAAGTAGTACTACAGGGAGTACTAGACACTGGGGCGGATTTATAAAAGCACTTAGGAGTATGAAAAGTAGAACTACAGGTGTACAAGGCAACAGGAAGATTCACAAAAGCATTTATGGGCATGGAAAGTAGTACTACAGGAGTACTAGACACTGGGGCAGATTCACAAAACCATTTATGGGCATGGAAAGTAGTACTACTGGAGTGCTAGACACCGGGGCAGATTCACAAAATGTAAATGTATGCGTCTTGTAAATGTATGCGTCTTGTAAAGCGCACTGCTGCCCTGAGGCGTCCTGGCGCTGTAGACCGCTGGGGAACCCGTCCTGGCTATCCCTGTGAGATGGTCCCTCCTGGGTATCTCCAAGGTGAAACCAGTCATCCCCAGCGAATGTGGGGGGCCGTTGTGGAGATGAGGCAAGCTAATGCCCAGAGTTGCCGAGTGTGATCCCTGGTTAGAGTAAGCACCGAGGAGAGAATTATCGAGTCCGCTGGCCCTGGTCCACAACCCTGCCGCGTCGGTAATTGAACCCTGGTCCCGGGCCGTCCTCTGCTTCCGGGTCTGCTGCCTCTAACCAGTGAGCCACACCACACCACAAAAGCATTCATGAGATGGGGAAGTAGTACTACAGGAGTACTAGACACCAGGGCAGATTCACAAAATCATTTAGGAGTATGAAAAGTAGTACTACAGGGAGTACTAGACACTGGGGCGGATTTACAAAAGCATTTAGGAGTATTAAAAGTAGAACTACAGGTGTACAAGGCAACGGGACAATTCACAAAAGCATTTATGGGCATGGAAAGTAGTACTACAGGAGTACTAGACACCAGGGCAGATTCACAAAAGCATTTATGAGTAGGGGAAGTAGTACTACAGAGGTACTAGAGCCCAGGGAAGATTTACAAAAGCATTTATGGGCATGGAAAGTAGTACTACAGGAGTACTAGACACCAGGGCAGATTCACAAAAGCATTTATGAGTAAGTGAAGTAGTACTACAGGAGTACTAGACACCAGGGCAGATTCACAAAAGCATTTATGAGTAGGGGAAGTAGTACTACAGAGGTACTAGAGCCCGGGGACGATTCACAAAAGCATTTATGGGCATGGAAAGTAGTACTACAGGAGTACTAGACACCAGGGCAGATTTACAAAAGCATTTATGAGTAGGGGAAGTAGTACTACAGAGGTACTAGAGCCCGGTGAAGATTTACAAAAGCATTTATGGGCATGGAAAGTAGTACTACATGGAGTACTAGTCACCGGGGCAGATTCACAAAAGCATTTATGAGTAAGTGAAGTAGTACTACAGGAGTACTAGACACCAGGGCAGATTCACAAAAGCATTTATGAGTAAGTGAAGTAGTACTACAGGAGTGCTAGACACCGGGCAGATTCACAAAAGCATTTATGAGTAGGGGAAGTAGTACTAACGGAGTACTAGACACCAGGGCATATTCACTAAAGCATTTGTGAGTATGAAAAGTAGTGCAACAGGTGTACAAGGCAACAGTATGATTCACAAAAGCATTTATGGGCATGGAAAGTAGTACCACAGGAGTACTAGACACCGGGCAGATTCACAAAAGCATTTATGAGTATGTGAAGTAGTACACAGGAGTACTAGACACTGGGGCGGATTTTCAAAAGCATTTATGAGTAAGTGAAGTAGTACTACAGGAGTACTAGACACTGGGGTGGATTCACAAAAGTATTAATGAGTAAGTGAAGTAGTACTAAATGAGTGCGAGTCATCAGGGCAGATTCACAAAAGCATTTATGAGTATGAAATGTAGTACTACAGGAGTACAAGGCAACAGAACGATTCACAAAACCATTTATGGGCATGGAAAGTAGTACTACAGGAGTACTATACACCAGGGCATATTCACAAAAGCATTTATGAGATGGGGAAGTAGTACTACAGGAGTACTAGACACCAGGGCAGATTCACAAAAACATTTATGAGTATGAAAAGTAGTACTACAGGGAGTACTAGACACTGGGGCGGATTTACAAAAGCACTTAGGAGTATGAAAAGTAGAACTACAGGTGTACAAGGCAACGGGACGATTCACAAAAGCATTTATGGGCATGGAAAGTAGTACTACAGGAGTACTAGACACTGGGGCAGATTCACAAAACCATTTATGGGCATGGAAAGTAGTACTACAGGAGTGCTAGACACCGGGGCAGATTCACAAAAGCATTTATGAGATGGGGAAGTAGTACTA
This sequence comes from Triturus cristatus, assembly GCF_964204655.1. NCBI lineage: Eukaryota > Metazoa > Chordata > Amphibia > Caudata > Salamandridae > Triturus > Triturus cristatus. The sequence goes on from NC_140591.1 coordinate 70,194,588, forward strand.
CAGGAGTACTAGACACCAGGGCAGATTCACAAAATCATTTATGAGTATGAAAAGTAGTACTACAGGGAGTACTAGACACTGGGGCGGATTTACAAAAGCATTTAGGAGTATGAAAAGTAGAACTACAGGTGTACAAGGCAACGGGACGATTCAGAAAAGCATTTATGGGCATGGAAAGTAGTACTACAGGAGTACTAGACACCAGGGCAGATTCACAAAAGCATTTATGAGTAAGTGAAGTAGTACTACAGGAGTACTAGACACCAGGGCAGATTCACAAAAGCATTTATGAGTAGGGGAAGTAGTACTAACGGAGTACTAGACACCAGGGAATATTCACTAAAGCATTAGTGAGTATGAAAAGTAGTGCAACAGGTGTACAAGGCAACAGTACGATTCACAAAAGCATTTATGGGCATGGAAAGTAGTACCATAGGAGTACTAGACACCGGGCAGATTCACAAAAGCATTTATGAGTATGTGAAGTAGTACACAGGAGTACTAGACACTGGGGTGGATTTTCAAAAGCATTTATGAGTAAGTGAAGTAGTACTACAGGAGTACTAAACACTGGGGTGGATTCACAAAAGTATTAATGAGTAAGTGAAGTAGTACTAAATGAGTGCGAGTCATCAGGGCAGATTCACAAAAGCATTTATGAGTATGAAATGTAGTACTACAGGAGTACAAGGCAACAGAACGATTCACAAAACCATTTATGTGCATGGAAATTAGTACTGCAGGAGTACTAGACACCAGGGCAGATTCACAAAAGCATTTATGAGATGGGGAAGTAGTACTACAGGAGTACTAGACACCAGGGCAGATTCACAAAAGCATTTATGAATATGAAAAGTAGTACTAAAGGGAGTACTAGACACTGGGGCGGATTTACAAAAGCACTTAGGAGTATGAAAAGTAGAACTACAGGTGTACAAGGCAACAGGACGATTCACAAAAGCATTTATGGGCATGGAAAGTAGTACTACAGGAGTACTAGACACTGGGGCAGATTCACAAAACCATTTATGGGCATGGAAAGTAGTACTACAGGAGTGCTAGACACCGGGGCAGATTCACAAAAGCATTTATGAGTATGTGAAGTAGTACTACAGGAGTACTAGACACGGGTGGATTCACAAAAGTATTAATGAGTAAGTGAAGTAGTACTAAATGAGTGCGAGTCATCAGGGCAGATTCACAAAAGCATTTATGAGTATGAAATGTAGTACTACAGGAGTACAAGGCAACAGAACGATTCACAAAACCATTTATGGGCATCAAAAGTAGAACTACAGGAGTACTATACACCAGGGCATATTCACAAAAGCATTTATGAGATGGGGAAGTAGTACTACAGGAGTACTAGACATCAGGGCAGATTCACAAAAACATTTATGAGTATGAAAAGTAGTACTACAGGGAGTACTAGACACTGGGGCGGATTTACAAAAGCACTTAGGAGAATGAAAAGTAGAACTACAGGTGTACAAGGCAACGGGACGATTCACAAAAGCATTTATGGGCATGGAAATTAGTACTACAGGAGTACTAGACACCAGGGCAGATTCACAAAAGCATTTATGAGTAGGGGAAGTAGTACTACAGAGGTACTAGAGCCCAGGGAAGATTTACAAAAGCATTTATGGGCATGGAAAGTAGTACTACATGGAGTACTAGTCACCAGGGCAGATTCACAAAAGCATTTATGATTAAGTGAAGTAGTACTACAGGTGTACTAGACACCAGGGCAGATTCACAAAAGCATTTATGAGTAGGGGAAGTAGTACTACAGAGGTACTAGAGCCCGGGGACGATTCACGAAAGCATTTATGGGCATGGAAAGAAGTACTACAGGAGTACTAGACACCAGGGCAGATTCACAAAAGCATTTATGAGTAGGGGAAGTAGTACTACAGAGGTACTAGAGCCCGGGGAAGATTTACAAAAGCATTTATGGGCATGGAAAGTAGTACTACATGGAGTACTAGTCACCAGGGCAGATTCACAAAAGCATTTATGAGTAAGTGAAGTAGTACTACAGGAGTGCTAGACACCGGGCAGATTCACAAAAGCATTTATGAGTAGGGGAAGTAGTACTAACGGAGTACTAGACACCAGGGCATATTCACTAAAGCATTTGTGAGTATGAAAAGTAGTGCAACAGGTGTACAAGGCAACAGTACGATTCACAAAAGCATTTATGGGCATGGAAAGTAGTACCACAGGAGTACTAGACACCGGGCAGATTCACAAAAGCATTTATGAGTATGTGAAGTAGTACACAGGAGTACTAGACACTGGGGCGGATTTTCAAAAGCATTTATGAGTAAGTGAAGTAGTACTACAGGAGTACTAGACACGGGTGGATTCACAAAAGTATTAATGAGTAAGTGAAGTAGTACTAAATGAGTGCGAGTCATCAGGGCAGATTCACAAAAGCATTTATGAGTATGAAATGTAGTACTACAGGAGTACAAGGCAACAGAACGATTCACAAAACCATTTATGGGCATGAAAAGTAGTACTACAGGAGTACTATACACCAGGGCATATTCACAAAAGCATTTATGAGATGGGGAAGTAGTACTACAGTAGTACTAGACACCAGGGCAGATTCACAAAAACATTTATGAGTATGAAAAGTAGTACTACAGGGAGTACTAGACACTGGGGCGGATTTACAAAAGCACTTAGGAGAATGAAAAGTAGAACTACAGGTGTACAAGGCAACGGGACGATTCACAAAAGCATTTATGGGCATGGAAAGTAGTACTACAGGAGTACTAGACACTGGGGCAGATTCACAAAACCATTTATAGGCATGGAAAGTAGTACTACAGGAGTGCTAGACACCGGGGTAGATTCACAAAAGGATTTATGGGCATGGAAAGTAGTACTACAGGAGTACTAGACACTGGGGCAGATTCACAAAACCATTTATGGGCATGGAAAGTAGTACTACAGGAGTGCTAGACACCAGGGCATATTCACAAAATCATTTATGAGTATGAAAAGTAGTACTACAGGGAGTACTAGACACTGGGGCGGATTTACAAAAGCATTTAGGAGTACGAAAAGTAGAACTACAGGTGTACAAGGCAACGGGACGATTCAGAAAAGCATTTATGGGCATGGAAAGTAGTTCTACAGGAGTATTAGACACCAGGGCAGATTCACAAAAGCATTTATGAGTAGGGGAAGTAGTACTACAGAGGTACTAGAGCCCGGGGAAGATTTACAAAAGCATTTATGGGCATGGAAAGTAGTACTACAGGAGTACTAGACACCAGGGCAGATTCACAAAAGCATTTATGAGTAAGTGAAGTAGTAGCATTTAGGAGAGGTGTGGCTCACTGGTTAGAGGCGGCAGATCCGCAAGCAGAGAATCGGCCAGGGACCAGGGTTCAATTCCCGACGGGGCAGGGTTGTGGACCAGGGTCAAAACGGACTCGATAATTCTCGCCTCGGTACCTACTCTAACCAGGAACACACTCGGCAACTCTGGGCATTAGCTTGCCTCATCTCCACAACGGCCCCCCACATTCGCCGGGGATGCCTGGTTTCACCTTGGAGATACCCAGGAGGGACCATCTCACAGGGATAGCCAGGACGGGTTCCCCAGCGGTCTACAGCGCCACGACGCCTCAGGGCAGCAGTGCGCTTTACAAGACACATACATTTACATTACATTTACTGCAGGAGTACTAGACACCAGGGCAGATTCACAAAAGCATTTATGAGTAGGGGAAGCTGTACTACAGAGGTACTAGAGCCCGGGGACGATTCACAAAAGCATTTATGGGCATGGAAAGTAGTACTACAGGAGTACTAGACACCAGGGCAGATTCACAAAAGCATTTTTGAGTAGGGGAAGTAGTACTACAGAGGTACTAGAGCCTGGGGAAGATTTACAAAAGCATTTATGGGCATGGAAAGTAGTACTACATGGAGTACTAGTCACTGGGGCAGATTCACAAAAGCATTTATGTGTAAGTGAAGTAGTACTACAGGAGTACTAGACACCAGGGCAGATTCACAAAAACATTTATGAGTAAGTGAAGTAGTACTACAGGAGTACTAGACACCAGGGCAGATTCACAAAAGCATTTATGAGTATGAAAAGTAGTACTACAGGGAGTACTAGACACTGGGGCGGATTTACAAAAGCATTTAGTAGTATGAAAAGTAGAACTACAGGCGTACAAGGCAACGGGACGATTCACAAAAGCATTTGTGGGCATGGAAAGTAGTCTTACAGGAGTACTAGACACCAGGGCAGATTCACAAAAGCATTTATGAGTAGGTGAAGTAGTACTACTGAGGTACTAGAGCCCGGGGAAGATTTACAAAAACATTTATGGGCATGGAAAGTAGTACTACATGGAGTACTAGTCACCGGGGCAGATTCACAAAAGCATTTATGAGTAAGTGAAGTAGTACTACAGGAGTACTAGACACCAGGGAAGATTCACAAAAGCATTTATGAGTAGGGGAAGTAGTACTAACGGAGTACTAGACACCAGGGCATATTCACTAAAGCATTAGTGAGTACGAAAAGTAGTGCAACAGGTGTACAAGGCAACAGTACGATTCACAAAAGCATTTATGGGCAAGGAAAGTAGTACCATAGGAGTACTAGACACCGGGCAGATTCACAAAAGCATTTATGAGTATGTGAAGTAGTACACAGGAGTACTAGACACTGGGGTGGATTTTCAAAAGCATTTATGAGTAAGTGAAGTAGTACTACAGGAGTACTAGACACTGGGGTGGATTCACAAAAGTATTAATGAGTAAGTGAAGAAGTACTAAATGAGTGCGAGTCATCAGGGCAGATTCACAAAAGCATTTATGAGTATGAAATGTAGTACTACAGGAGTACAAGGCAACAGAACGATTCACAAAAGCATTTATGAGATGGGGAAGTAGTACTACAGGAGTACTAGACACCAGGGCAGATTCACAAAAGCATTTATGAATATGAAAAGTAGTACTACAGGGAGTACTATACACTGGGGCGGATTTACAAAAGCACTTTGGAGTATGAAAAGTAGAACTACAGGTGTACAAGGCAACAGGACGATTCACAAAAGCATTTATGGGCATGGAAAGTAGTACTACAGGAGTACTAGACACTGGGGCAGATTCACAAAACCATTTATGGGCATGGAAAGTAGTACTACAGGAGTGCTAGACACCGGGGTAGATTCACAAAATGTAAATGTATGCGTCTTGTAAATGTATGCGTCTTGTAAAGCGCACTGCTGCCCTGAGGCGTCCTGGCGCTGCAGACCGCTGGGGAACCCGTCCTGGCTATCCCTGTGAGATGGTCCCTCCTGGGTATCTCCAAGGTGAAACCAGGCATCCCCAGCGAATGTGGGGGGCCGTTGTGGAGATGAGGCAAGCTAATGCCCAGAGTTGCCGAGTGTGATCCCTGGTTAGAGTAAGCACCGAGGCGAGAATTATCGAGTCCGCTGGCCCTGGTCCACGACCCTGCCGCGTCGGTAATTGAACCCTGGTCCGGGGCCGTCCTCTGCTTCCGGGTCTGCTGCCTCTAACCAGTGAGCCACACCACACCACAAAAGCATTTATGAGATGGGGAAGTAGTACTACATGAGTACTAGACACCAGGGCAGATTCACAAAATCATTTAGGAGTATGAAAAGTAGTACTACAGGGAGTACTAGACACTGAGGCGGACTTACAAAAGCATTTAGGAGTATTAAAAGTAGAACTACAGGTGTACAAGGCAACGGGACGATTCAGAAAAGCATTTATGGGCATGGAAAGTAGTACTACAGGAGTACTAGACACCAGGGCAGATTCACAAAAGCATTTATGAGTAAGTGAAGTAGTACTAAAGGAGTACTAGACATCAGGGCAGATTCACAAAAGCATTTATGAGTAGGGGAAGTAGTACTAACGGAGTACTAGACACCAGGGCATATTCACCAAAGCATTAGTGAGTATGAAAAGTAGTGCAACAGGTGTACAAGGCAACAGTACGATTCACAAAAGCATTTATGGGCATGGAAAGTAGTACCATAGGAGTACTAGACACCGGGCAGATTCACAAAAGCATTTATGAGTATGTGAAGTAGTACACAGGAGTACTAGACACTGGGGTGGATTTTCAAAAGCATTTATGAGTAAGTGAAGTAGTACTACAGGAGTACGAGACACTGGGGTGGATTCACAAAAGTATTAATGAGTAAGTGAAGTAGTACTAAATGAGTGCGAGTCATCGGGGCAGATTCACAAAAGCATTTATGAGTATGAAATGTAGTACTACAGGAGTACAAGGCAACAGAACGATTCACAAAACCATTTATGTGCATGGAAAGTAGTACTGCAGGAGTACTAGACACCAGGGCAGATTCACAAAAGCATTTATGAGATGGGGAAGTAGTACTACAGGAGTACTAGACACCAGGGCAGATTCACAAAAGCATTTATGAACATGAAAAGTAGTACTAAAGGGAGTACTAGACACTGGGGCGGATTTACAAAAGCACTTAGGAGTATGAAAAGTAGAACTACAGGTGTACAAGGCAACAGGACGATTCACAAAAGCATTTATGGGCATGGAAAGTAGTACTACAGGAGTACTAGACACTGGGGCAGATTCACAAAACCATTTATGGGCATGGAAAGTAGTACTACAGGAGTGCTAGACACCGGGGCAGATTCACAAAAGCATTTATGAGATGGGGTAGTAGTACTACAGGAGTACTAGACACCAGGGCAGATTCACAAAATCATTTATGAGTATGAAAAGTAGTACTACGGGGAGTACTAGACACTGGGGCGGATTTACAAAAGCATTTAGGAGTATGAAAAGTAGAACTACAGGTGTACAAGGCAACGGGACAATTCACAAAAGCATTTATGGGCATGGAAAGTAGTACTACAGGAGTACTAGACACCAGGGCAGATTCACAAAAGCATTTATGAGTAGGGGAAGTAGTACTACAGAGGTACTAGAGCCCAGGGAAGATTTACAAAATCATTTATGGGCATGGAAAGTAGTACTACAGGAGTACTAGACACCAGGGCAGATTCACAAAAGCATTTATGAGTAAGTGAAGTAGTACTACAGGAGTACTAGACACCAGGGCAGATTCACAAAAGCATTTATGAGTAGAGGAAGTAGTACTACAGAGGTACTAGAGCCCGGGTACGATTCACAAAAGCATTTATGGGCATGGAAAGTAGTACTACAGGAGTACTAGACACCAGGGCAGATTCACAAAAGCATTTATGAGTAGGGGAAGTAGTACTACAGAGGTACTAGAGCCCGGGGAAGATTTACAAAAGCATTTATGGGCATGGAAAGTAGTACTACATGGAGTACTAGTCACCGGGGCAGATTCACAAAAGCATTTATGAGTAAGTGAAGTAGTACTACAGGAGTACTAGACACCAGGGCAGATTCACAAAAGCATTTATGAGTAAGTGAAGTAGTACTACAGGAGTGCTAGACACCGGGCAGATTCACAAAAGCATTTATGAGTAGGGGAAGTAGTACTAACGGAGTACTAAACACCAGGGCATATTCACTAAAGCATTTGTGAGTATGAAAAGTAGTGCAACAGGTCTACAAGGCAACAGTACGATTCACAAAAGCATTTATGGGCATGGAAAGTAGTACCACAGGAGTACTAGACACCGGGCAGATTCACAAAAGCATTTATGGGTATGTGAAGTAGTACACAGGAGTACTAGACACTGGGGCGGATTTTCAAAAGCATTTATGAGTAAGTGAATTAGTACTACAGGAGTACTAGACACTGGGGTGGATTCACAAAAGTATTAATGAGTAAGTGAAGTAGTACTAAATGAGTGTGAGTCATCAGGGCAGATTCACAAAAGCATTTATGAGTATGAAATGTAGTACTACAGGAGTACAAGGCAACAGAACGATTCACAAAACCATTTATGGGCATGGAAAGTAGTACTACAGGAGTACTATACACCAGGGCATATTCACAAAAGCATTTATGAGATGGGGAAGTAGTACTACAGGAGAACTAGACACCAGGGCAGATTCACAAAAACATTTATGAGTATGAAAAGTAGTACTACAGGGAGTACTAGACACTGGGGCGGATTTACAAAAGCACTTAGGAGAATGAAAAGTATAACTACAGGTGTACAAGGCAACGGGACGATTCACAAAAGCCTTTATGGGCGCATGGAAAGTAGTACTACAGGAGTACTAGACACTGGAGCAGATTCACAAAACCATTTATGGGCATGGAAAGTAGTACTACAGGAGTGCTAGACACCGGGGCAGATTCACAAAAGCATTTATGAGATGGGGAAGTAGTACTACAGGAGTACTAGACACCAGGGCAGATTCACAAAATAATTTATGAGTATGAAAAGTAGTACTACAGGGAGTACTAGACACTGGGGCGGATTTACAAAAGCATTTGGGAGTACGAAAAGTAGAACTACAGGTGTACAAGGCAATGGGACGATTCAGAAAAGCGTTTATGGGCATGGAAAGTAGTACTACAGGAGTACTAGACACCAGAGCAGATTCACAAAAGCATTTATGAGTAGGGGAAGTAGTACTACAGAGGTACTAGAGCCCGGGGAAGATTTACAAAAGCATTTATGGGCATGGAAAGTAGTACTACAGGAGTACTAGACACCAGGGCAGATTCACAAAAGCATTTATGAGTAAGTGAAGTAGTACTACAGGAGTACTAGACACCAGGGCAGATTCACAAAATCATTTATGAGTAGGGGAAGCAGTACTACAGATGTACTAGAGCCCGGGGACGATTCACAAAAGCATTTATGGGCATGGAAAGTAGTACTACAGGAGTACTAGACACCAGGGCAGATTCACAAAAGCATTTTTGAGTAGGGGAAGTAGTACTACAGAGGTACTAGAGCCCGGGGAAGATTTACAAAAGCATTTATGGGCATGGAAAGTAGCACTACATGGAGTACTAGTCACTGGGGCAGATTCACAAAAGCATTTATGAGTAAGTGAAGTAGTACTACAGGAGTACTAGACACCAGGGCAGATTCAAAAAAGCATTTATGAGTAAATGAAGTAGTACTACAGGAGTGCTAGACACCTGGGCAGATTCACAAAAGCATTTATGAGTAGGTGAAGTAGTACTAACGGAGTACTAGACACCAGGGCATATTCACTAAAGCATTTATGAGTATGTGAAGTAGTACACAGGAGTACTAGACACTGGAATAGATTGACACAGGCATTTACAAGTACGGGAAGTAGTACAACAGGAGTACCACCCAATGGGGAAGATTGACAAAGGCATTAATGAGTATGAGAATTAGTACTACAGGAGTGCGAGACACAGAGCATGAGTGTGTAAAGTACTACTACAGGAGTACTGGACACCAGCTGCAGTGGTGCTGCCCTGGGGAGGACTGGGAGCTGCCAGGGCCAGAGGCAACAGCAGCGCCCCTTGAGTGCTCCTGTTACTAAATAAGTTCAACGGCGAAGATCCTAAGGGTGCTAAGTCCATTCCACCACCAGTGCTGCCCCAGCAGTCCGCCTGTGGGGATATTGACTTTCAGGCCAGTTGGAGCTCTAACTGGTCTCCTCTGAGCAGTGTGTGATACCCCATCTGTCAACGACCACCAGAATTCCGCTTCCCTTTTCTATGGTTGGTTTGCAGCTGTTTTTGAGAACTTTGGCTATTTCTCACCTGCCCGGGCAGACACTCACTGGGCTGCTCCTTCAGACTCAACTATACCTTTCCCCATACAAACATTGGCCTCTGAGCTGCTCCACAGCTACATTAACATTCTCCCTCAGGGGGCTTTCCACAGCCACCACAGGGCCCCAACACGTGTACCCCAATAAACCTAAGAACAGGGGAGCTCCTCCACTCTGGCGGAGGAGCATCGCCCCACAGGAAAAAGAAAATGATGGTAATGTTATTATCATTCTTTTTTAGGTCTCGCCTGACCCAGCGCATGCGCTGGTCTGGTGAGACTTATTAAGAGGGTTCCAAAAAGTGCTACCAGGCCAGCCTAGAGCTACAGTGCATGGGAGCGGGCGCGCGCCGCGCTTGACCGCGATTACTTTCACTTTCGCGGCCGCATGGCCGCTTTGATGTTTGATCGCGATCGCGATCACTTTTGCGGCCGCATGGCCAATAGGTCTCGCTTTTGGGACCTTATAAGTATTTAGTTATGCAACTGTTGCATGGCTAAAGACTTATAAGGTCCCAAAGGCGAGACCTATTGGCTATGCCAATGCTTGTTCATTATTGCCTCTGCAAAGGTGCGAGTGGGGCTGCGCTTCCCACAGAGCAGGTGGGAGTAGTGGCGCTCTCTGAAGTGCACATGATGGTTTGGCCGGCCCTCGTGGGTGGCTGTGTTGTACAGCCTGGTGGAGAATGTGCACAGCCTCCCAATCCCCGTCTGAGTGCCGAACCACGGCACTCAGACCAATAACAACGCTGTTGTAAGGCAGCATTGTGACTGGTCAGGGGAGTCGGGAGCCTGTGTGCTTCATGTTTCATCGACCGAAGAGGACAAGAATGGAGTAAATGCGGCTGTCGGGAGTGTAAGTGATTTTTTTTCTTTTCTTCTTTTTTTTCACCCCCCTCTCCCTTTCCCTGCCTCACCACTACTGCCCAGTAGCAGCCGCTACTGACTAAGAAATCTGAGGACTACCAGTGTACTCCTGGGAGGAAAAACATGCAACACGTTGGTCCCTGCTCGGTCCATGTACATAGCTCCATTGCATACCATTACTCCTGACTAATATGTGTTCCCTTTGTTTTGAGAAGGAATAAATGCAGCTTGTCAGGCTGCACTTCATGGACATATATGCAAAGTGTATTTGGTTCATGATGCTGTTTCCCTACATGTCATCTAGCGCCAAGTATCGTTAGTAGCTCTCCATCTGCAGAGGCTCTTTCTTCCTTTGTTATTGAGGCTCAGTGAATTCACACACTCCACCCCTGGAGGGGGACCCTGGGCAAAACCCACTGCAGGCACTCTACTTTCTCTAGTCGCATCTCCAAAATGTGCTTAGGATGTTGGCCGCTCGCTCGGCCCTATACTTCCACCGAGGAGGAGGGCAGGGTGGAGGCTCCTGTTTACTCATCACCCAGACAGGCTACTCCATACCTGTTGGAAGAGGTGTGGCGCAGCGGCCAGGGTGCCTGACTCTGGACCACAGGGTTCACGGTTCGATCCCTGGCTCCAGGGGCCAGGGTGCCTGACTCCGACCACAGAGTTCACGGTTTGATCCCTGGCTCTGGCAGCCAGGGTGCCTGACTCCCGACCACAGGGTTCATGGTTCGATCCCCGGCTCCGGCGGCAGGTTAGCCCAGCCCCATGTGAATCTGGGCAATAGCTCGCTTAATCTTCCCGACAGCGCCGGGACACCTCCGTCGGAGGTAGCTGTGCGCTTTACAAATGCTGGCATTTACATTTACATTGTCCTGGTAAAAGTAAATGTGGCTGCCCATTAAGTCTGTTATTGGACAAAGCTGCATGTGAGTTACAGGCAAACTCCCCCTCCAGAGCCACGCTCGCACATTCAAGAGCACAATGGAAACAAGCATTTGCAATGCAATAGGTCTCGCATTTGTGAGAGTTAGAGCTATTGGCATTGTAAATGATAATGTCTTTTACCTATGTGTTTTGGTTTGGAGTGTAGTGAATGTAAGTGGTGTGGAGTGGAATTATGTGAGTTGTATTGGAATTGTTAGTTGTGGTATTATGTGTACATCTGTGGTGTGTATTGGAGGTATGTGGTGTGTATTGGAATTGTGCTGTGTATTTGAAATATGTGGTTTGGTGTGTAGTTATGTGGTGTGTATTGGAAGTGTGTCTATTTGAATTGTATGGTGTGGAACTGTGTGGAATTGAGCGAAAATATGCTTATTGAAATTATGTGTTATGGTGTGGACTGCATTTATGTGGATTGCTTGTATGTGGCATAGAGTGCATTTATGTGGGGTGTATTTATGTTGTATTGAGTAGAGTGTAATTATGTGTAGCGTGAAAATGTGGCGCTGAGTGCTATTATGTGGAGTGTTATGTTGTGTTATGCAGAATTGTGTGGCATTGAATTGTGTAATGTGTGGAATTATGTGGCATGATTTGTAGTGGTATTATGTAGCATGTTGTGAAGATGAATTTTTTTGTGGAGTGTAATTATGTGTTTTGGAATTAAGTGGATGTGTGCAGGGTAAATATATCCGATACGCACTTAAAAAAAGCCCACTGAATCTGCACAAAAGAGCCCTAACCCTACATTTCCTAAGTGAAGGATGCAGTAGTTTCAGGAGCACTAGTTAGCTCCTGCTTTGCTTACGTCCAGCGTCATTTGCAATCTTGCCATATAACAGGTCCAAAAACTGCAGACGGCTCAAAATGCAGCAAGCCGTCGCACTTATCTTTTGGCCAAAAAAAACAAATATGTGACATCCCAACTAAAGAGCATATATTTGGGGGACAAATTGGTGACACAAGGAGGTGAACAGTTTTGGTAAATGTTGTTAAGGTTGTTTGTTGTTTTTGGTGCTTTGTCAGTGTCTGCAGCTAGACAAAATAGATCAGAGAAGGATGTGCTGCTGTAGGGACGAGAAGAAATGGTTTGACCCAGCATCACTCAGACGGATCACCCAGGGAAAGGAGAGGTAGTCAAGGTACATGGGTGTTGTGATTGTGTAGTGTTTCCACTGGCAGCTATAAACAGTGCCCTTTTTTCTATCCATGGCAATCAAAATCTGAAAAGCAGATGTTTGCAGACTTGCTTATTGACCCGCTTCTGCTTCCCAATGATTTTTTTTTAAAAGTCACTCAGGTCTACATGAAGTCTAAGAGAGTGTGGTCTGTAAGGCCAGAGGGTGAGGGTTGGTATGTTTAAACGGAGATAAGGACGGTATAGGAATTAAGGTTTATTATTTTCGTTTTTACACCATGTTTAAATTTGAAAGGTATAAAACAGACGGTGCAGAAAATAGGCTCTTTCTCCATCATTGATTAATGCGACTTTTACAACAACAAAAAAATCGAAACGACTATCGATATTTGTGTGGAGTTCTATTTTCAAGGAGAACAAGGAACTGAAGGTAAAAAACTTTTAGGTACCGTCAGCAATGGGGTTCTAACGACCCTGTTTTGGGTTGTAAAAGCACTGCAGCTGAAATAGAAACAGAATGCTTTTGCCACTTTTTCTGTAATTACCACATAGCGGCAGGAGTAAAGTAAGGACTATGATCGGCTTGGTTGCTTAAAACAAAGTAAACTGGGAGAGAGGGGCTAGAGTAGGGGCGAGGATCGGCTGAAAACACAAGCTAAAAGTGCTTTTGTTTTCAGCCGATCCTTGACCGCTGAAAACACAAGCCCTATTTAAATAAACACACACCTTTTCCCCTGCGAGAGTAAAAGTGGTGAAGGCGGGGCTGGGGCAGTTGCAGGAGCACTGAATGCAACCAGAGGAGACGCAGCATAGTGTGTGCTGCAGAGGCGGGGACGGAGTACGGGAGGGGAGGGCATCGCCACTATGGGAAAATAAAATCAAAGGCAAACACCATGAAGCAGACATGCCGCACACAGCTAAGAAAATGAAGCACGGCAACGGAAACAAGGAGAAGTAGTACCTGCATTAAAGCAACAGAAGCGGATGGCAAGACGAGCAGTGACAGGACAAAAGGAACATTAAATAAGCGATGCCATGGTCGAACATATAGCGCGCGCGGTGCCCTGTATATTAGATTAAGTGGGCACCGTGCTACAACACTAAGTGCAGCTTCCATGCGGCTTAAATTTACACGCACCAGGCACCATGATTATAAAGCAAGAGTGGGGCTCCCAGGCCAAAGTACATCTACCCAGGTGGCTTGTAGGAGGAAAATGTCAGTCTCAGAACCGCTGGCGTATCCTCAGACCAAAGGCGCGAATAGCTGCGTGGCGATTCAGTAGGCTGCGATGCATTCCCTCACTGCATACAACAAGCCCTTGTGACGTAGCTCGTAAGTATCGAGTGCGCCCGGCGTAAGGCGTGCCTTGCTCAGCGTGTGGCGCATGCGTGCTATGGGTGTTTGGGTATGCAGCTGATAGCTGGGGCAGGTTCAGAGACCCGACTATAACGGACCTAACGCTAGGGTGCAGGCCGGAGCAGTGGAGAGGGCTTGGGAGCAGTACCGGGGCACGTCAGATCGCCCTATTGGATCGAAGGAGGTAGCACTTGGGAAGCCTTCACAGCAGCGAGAAAAAGCAGACGCACTACCGCCATGTACGGGCACTTGGGCCCGCAGCGCTCCCTGTCCCGGGATTTTAACAGCATCGTCCAGATCTGCAGCGCAAATGTTCAAAGGATCAGTGGCAACAGTGAGTATGATGGCACAAAGTTGCTGACTTGCCTCGGAAGTGGGACCGGAGATGTGCACGTAGCGTGTCTGTTGTACGTGCATGTTCACGTGCACGTACACAGGCTCAAATCCGCCAAAAGCCTTGCGCGTGCCTATCTCCTGTCCCACTTCCGAAGCAAGTCAGCAACAATAGATTTCGCTGCGGACAGCAGCGCTTCGCGCTGCGTTCGCAGGCGAGACCTAATGACCTGATTAGAAAGCTACAGAACTTCTAGCTAAAGAGAACATTTCTCTACGTGAGGAGGGAGCAGGGCCGGGTCTTTGCAGTGGTTTCTAGCTCGTCTTTCCTGCCACCATGTTGTATCGGCTGCCCGCCCACCGGGTGACCGTGTGAAGGGAGCCGCTATCGTGTGACACACGGAGGCACCATGTGAGTTGGCAGGACCTGAGACCCTCAATAGCAGTAAGCAGTGCGCACCACAGAAACTGCCCAGCACCCCTGACTGCCCCACGGCCAATGAAAAAGGCCTCATACCTGCGATAAAACAACAACGACCCACCTGCCCCAGCAAAAACAACATTCTAAAGACCAACTCTCCGCTCACCCAGGACGTGCTCTCAAACAATGGAGTTTTCGTGCCCCACCCCCTTGCCTGCTTCCCATTGGCTACAGCATTATTCACAACCGCCATCAGTTCCATCTGGTAGATTTAATTGCCTATGCAGTTTATTCTATGTTTGATTTGCTTGTACTGCATGCACTACTAAACATTATTGCTTCTAGACGCTGAGATGGTTTACATTTGGAACAGGGACACCATTCGTCCCCAGACCGTGACGTCACTCACCAAGGTACTTGCTGGTCAGTTTGGTGCCATGCTCAGACCTGTTCCGCTCAGGCTGCTCAGCTGCACACATCAGATTGTAGACATGATAATGCAGGACATGTTAATAATACGCAAGAATTTTCAATCATTCAGTTCTTTGCTATATTTTACACTTTTAGCTGACACGTTTCGCACTTGGCATTTACACAAGGCTAAAAATGTACACATAAAATACATCTTATTCGAAATTGTAATGATGTGACAGTCATTTTATTAAGCAATATATATCTTTTTACTGTCATTTTTAATTAGCACTTGTATAGAGCACAATTCCCCAGTAATGCAGCACTGTAGCATGTTTTGGGAGTCCAGACATTTCCATCGCACACTGGAGTCTAATCCGGCTTTGTGGAGGTGTGTAATCAGTGAGTGATTATATCAGTTTTCCTGAGTTGAGTGAATGAATAAAAGTCTATTTCTACCCATAGTGCATCCTGGCATTGTGAAGTTTGTTCTATGGGTGAGCTAGGAATCGTTTCTGTATTGCCATAGTTGGCCTGGGAGCTCATGGTATATGTGTGGCAGGTTACTTATGGTAGAGAGTGGTGTTGGGTGCCATATGTGTCAGGTAATAATCCAGGCAGCCTTCGTTTGGAGTCTCTTCAAGATTCAACTTTCATATGTGCTGTTTAGGGGTGGGCAGAATTTGCAAAATTCACTTTCGCAAATTATCGCGAAAATGTTAAAAAATCTCCGCAAACAAGCGGAAATATCGCGAAGATGCGGAAGTTTTTTTCCCGCCCGTTCGCGGTATTTTCTGCGTGGTCGCGGCTCGCCAACTTACCCATGCGGTTGCTCACGGGCGCGGCCATCTTGTTTTCACTTGTCTCGCGGTGCATGATCGCGAGAAGAAAGACGTGATCGCGTGACGAATGACGTTACTGTGGGCGCGAACTGTCGCGAGACAGCGCAAATGGCTACCAACAATCCAACATCTCGTGGAGAACGCGACCGGATCGGGAAAACTGGTCGGCGAACGCGGGGATTCAGGTAAGACGATCGCGCGCACGCGAGAATGTATTATTTTACAGCGCGAGCAAGCAAACAATTTCCGGTAAAATGCGGATTGCGGAAATTTTGACATTTTCGCGCTCTCCGCGGAACACGAAAATGTCAAATTATCGCAATTTCCGCGAGCGGAACGGAATTTTAGCCCAGGCCTAGTTGCACATTGGTGTGTGGTATATGTTGGTGACTGCTCGTGTTTATGTTTGCATGTGTATTAAAGTGATAGTTGTGTTTGCAGTGTGTTGCTTGAGGACTATGTTGCCTTGCTAGAGCCTGTAGTGTCTCTTTCCACAATAACTGTAGAGTATTGGATGGGTGTCGGTTCAGAGTATTGTGTTTGTTCTGAATGGCATTTTGTATGTGTAGAGTTTGTTTGTGGAAGCAGGGATGGAGGTATTGTTTACCACTTGGTACTGGGCCAGCCCCAGGAGTTTCTTTCAGGGAAGGTAAGGCTGATGGTCAAGGCAGCATTTCGGCGATGACTGGACTGAAGTTTCACACGTGGGAGGAACACACTAAGCAGCAGCACCCCGACAATGAACTACAATTCCCAGTGGGCCATGAACTCTTACCTAGTCTGGAGGGACTGTGGCCATCTTGGATAGCTAGGTAAAACGTCCCCGGTGGCATCCCGGTACAACCTAGTTAGAAGTTCCTGCCGTCTTTGCTAGGCACTCATGATGCAATGTTGCTGCAGCCTGGACCTTTATAAACAGATCTCGGGCTTACTCTGCTGAGGCCCATTTGTTTTCTCATGGTTTTGTATTGAAGGACATTGGAAATAGACAAAGGTATTTCAGAAAATCGTGTTGTTTGTTGAAACAATTGTTGAACCTTTTTTTTTAATATCCATATGAACTTGTCTATCACATTTACCAAGGGTTATCATATGATGTAAGAGGAAGGAATCTGATCCTGGACTATGGTGCTCATGATGTGTATGAATGTCAAAATATAAGGCATTAGAGTTCTAGTATGTACATACAAATTGCTAAGATTATGGTACAGCAGAATATTCACATTGTTGGTTATTCCGCAATCCTATAAGAGTTAAGTAAAAACTATTACTCATTTTCCAAAGAAAGTGCATAATGATGAAGGTTGAGGTGGATATATTTGAGCTAATCATTGTTTATGTATTTCGCTTTTAGGAATTCCAGATCTAAATACAGAGAGCTGTTACAATGGAATGTACGTTTTTATCCTGCAGTCTTTTTCCCCGCAGGGAATCACAACGAGGTTGTTACAACGACCGCGTTGTGATTCCGAATTCCATTACTCCGCAAGTCGGAACAACAACTTGCGGAGGGGGGCGCTGGATGTTGGAATAGTATAATTTACTATTCCAACTCCAGTCTGTGCGGTCAATAGGGAAGGTGTTGGATTTTAAATCCAACACCTGCCCCCCCCCCCGCAAGTCGTTGTTCCAACTTGCGGAGTAATGGTATGCGTAATCACAACACGGTCGTTGCAACAACCGCGTTGTGATTCCCTGCCACGAAAAAGATTCGTGGTAAACGTTGTTTACCGTTATGATGGGGTATTGCTAAGCTATATCCATTCACTATGACAGTTAAGTACAGAACTTTCTCTGGCAAGTTACTTTAGATATGTCTTTGCCTTTTAGATAGCCACTGCCTCCTGCAGACATCTTAGATTAACAGAAGAGTGCCGCCTCTCTTATTCCATCATCATATCTGTGTTTCTACCACTGGCCCTCGTATCATTGTGTTTGTGGTCACTGGCGGAGGTGGTGAGAAACAGAAGAGCGCATCACTCCCGTCCGCAGGGTTAGCACACCCCGGCTGCTGGAGGCGGATCCCATGGCTGAATAGTGATTGAACCCGCATAGCTGGAACACTGGTGCCCTCATTCCTGCTTTAGGCCGAGGAACTGTGTAATAAAAGTTGTTACATTGCATGTAACTACTGTCAACATTCCCTTACATTCTATTTTTTCCTACACAATAATGTAGTTTTCCTTTCACCAGTATTTTTATTAGAAGCCCCATTGACATTATCTTCTGTGTTTGCTGGAGGGTATGTGTCATTATAGTGGCACCACACGCAAGTGTTCCTAATTAAGTTGTTATTGATAATTACAAAAAGTGCAGATTAGTTAAACTCCAACTCAATAGATGGCGGGCTATGCTACAATGGCACTTGATTGTGTGAGTAGCGTGCTTTATAAACCCCTGATTGATTGATTGATTGATTGATATACAAACTGGGGCACCCATGCAACGTTTCCTTCTTTATTGAGTTACTCAGACTGTGAGGTACATCTGTCTGAGCACACTAATGGATTTTGTGGTGGACCACTCTAGGAGCTTGCACTGAAACCCTCTTAACTTCTTCAGTCACTGGTGACTTTTTTGAACTGGTCATGTATTATCACCTTGGTATCTTTTTTGATTTAATTTGAATACACCTAACCATACTGCATCCGCGATTTGTTGGAAGACTGAACACAAAGCCCCAGGAAGGTGAAAAGCGGCAGCACAAAACACAACAGGAGGTCATCAGGGGAACCCAGCATGTGAGCTTTTTCTGGGAACAGGAAGAGAGTGCCTACCTTCCATGTGGCTGACATTTGAGCTATGATGCACCCATCATTGGGAAGACAGGGAACACACAGAGTTTTCGGATGGTTGAAACTGAGAAACTCCCAAATATAAAGCCATCTCACACCTGAGAACAGAAAGGAAAAATAGGACACACTACAGAAAACAGGATTCAAGATTCTCTTCCTCAAATGCCATTCTTTCTCTATTAGAAAAATTGTGCATTGGACTGAGTCCAACTTGCACCTATTCTCAACAGTCTTCATGACACTACAAATCTGGCTTAATATGCAACACACTAGTATTACTACAACAATACTGTTAGAGGCGGGAGTCTCTGGTTGGCGCAAGGTTGCCCTTGTGTCAAGCAGGAACCCTCTCCTCCACGTCAGGGCGCAGGATAACCCCTCGCGAATGACCCTTGCTCACCCTCTAGGTGCGTGGCGTGAGCAGCCAAGGCGATTCCTCAGGCGTTGTTGGTTAAGCACTTACAATCATACCCACAGTAAATACATCAATCCCCCCAGAAACGGACACCAGACCTGGATATATATAAAAATACGCTTCTTTATGTAAAAATAGGTATATATATCTCAGCAGAATTATCACAAGACCAATAACGTTTTCGCTATGCCACCAGGTTGTAAAGCAGGCAAATGTTCGTTGTTCGTAGCTTCAAATGGATACTTCGTAGTCTCTTGCAAATGTTACTTGTGGTTCCAGTACTCACAGAGATCGGTTCCTGCGAACGGGGAAATAAGGCGTTGCGGGCCCCGAGCCCGATACTGGAACTTCTTTCGTGACGGGGAGAGTCGGCACAGGTCGTTGCGACTCTCAGCTTGGGAAGTGTTCTTGGGTCCTCAATCAGCAGGTGTGGGCACGTAGGCAGGCGCGGCCAGCGACCCTTTAGCACGGCGGTGCAGGAGGGTCTCCACAGCGGGGGCGGCGCGGCCTGAGAAGTCCGGGGATAGCGAAGCGGGGTTGCAGGGCACGGTTAGTGCAACCGGGTGACCCGGCGTAGATCACAGTCGTCGGACGGCTTCCGGCAGGAGGGGTGATAGCGCGTTCAGCGCACTCCAATGGCAGGCGGTGACAGGGATGCAGGCGGCCTGGCCCGGGAACAGAGAGCGGCTCCGGACGGAGCGGGGCTCTCACGGGTTGGAGGCAGGCGAGCTTCTGAGTGTCACGGCCCTAGGAGGGGCGATGAGGGGCGCAGTCTCTTTTCCAGCGGGATGCACACACGGCTCGAATTGGAGGACGAGCAAGAAGCACAGAGAACCCACTGTTCCTGGGGTTCAGTTCAGGGGGCAAGCTCAGATCAAGCCCTTGGAGAATGTTCAAGCACAAAGTAGCAAAGTCTTTTCAGTAAGTCTCTTCCTCTCCTTTCTCAGCAAGGCAGGCAGCCGGCCAGCTCCTCCAGCGTCTCCTTCTCCTTCTAGTCGGGCAGAGGTTCTTTGTGGTAAACAGGATTCTGATTTCTTAGGAGCCAGGCTCCTACTTTTATACCATGATTCTTTTGTTCTTTAGCGCCAGGGGGCCTAGGCCTGGCTCAGTCCAGTTCTGGAGCACTTTGTTATGGTGACTCTGCTCTTTCCTTTCAGCAGCAGGGCAGAGACATCAGCCGCCCCACAGGGGGTGGCGCCGGCTTTGTGGTGGCAGAGCACAGGTCTATTCAAGAGTCAAGGTGTACTCCTCCCACCCATCCAGGTGTAATCTCTCTACCCACCACCTCGCAGCCAACCTGTCTCTGGGGATTCCCCAACCCTGCTCCTTACTGTTGTCAGGCAGAACACATACACACAGCAGAGGCGGACTGAGATGGTCAGGTCAGTAAATACTAACTTTCTAAAAGTAGTATTTACAAACCCAGGATACTAAAATAGACTTGACTACAAGAAGTATTTTATCATCCTGAGTTCAGGCATACTAAACTTGACACTTCTACCATGCTCTCTGAGTCCACTGGGGTCACAGCGTTGGCGTGATCCCAGCAGCCCATCCTGGCCTATGGAGAGCAGGTAGCCTTCAATAGTGAAGAACGGAAAGGGCTGTAATTCACTACTAAGACATGCCACACACATCAGGGCATGTCCTACCTTATGCCTACAATGCACCCTGCCCTTGGGCCTACCAGAGGGGTGGCTAATATGTAGGTAAGGGAAGGTTTAGGGACTGGCAAGTGGGGGCACTTGCGCAGTCAGCGCGACGGTCCCGGACCGCGCACAGGGTCTGCGGTGGCAGACCCTAGACACATTTTACAAGGCCGCTTCCGTGGGTGGCGCAACCAGCGCTGCAAGCCCACCAGCAGCATTGGCATTCACAAGCCCTGGCACCCCTGGTGCACTTTACTGGGGACTGACAGTGAATCCAATAAACCAATCATGAACATCAATTACAGGTACACTTTACCTAGGGAGCACTTGCACTGCGGCACGGATTAGCCGTGGCGCAGTGCCCTGAGCGGACAACACCAGCAAAACAGTCGAGGCACACCATCAAAAAGTGGAAGGGAAACTCACGCCAAGGTGCCAGGTCTAACACGTGTCCCCTCCAGCTGAAATGTGGGGAGAACTACCCTTGCCCAGGGGGTTCCTCGTCACTAAGGCGGAAATACCTGGACAGACCGTCAGCGTTGGCGTGATCTGTACCAGGACGGTGTTCCACCGTAAAGTCCATACCCTGTAGGGAGATGGACCACCTCAACAGCTTCGGGTTTTCACCCCTCATTTGCATCAACCATCTGAGGGGCCTGTGGTCCGTCTGAACCCGGAAGTGAGACCCAAACAAGTAGGGTCTTAGCTTCTTCAGCGCCCAGACCACAGCAAACGCTTCTCGCTCAATTGCACTCCACCTACTTTCCCGTGGAAGTAACCTCCTACTGATGAAGGCTACGGGTTGGTCCCAGCCCTCCTCAGTCATCTGTGAGAGAACAGCCCCCACACCATGCTCTGAAGCATCTGTCTGGACTAGGAATTCCTTGGAGAAGTCAGGGGCCAAGAGCCCGGGCGCCGTGCACATGGCAGTCTTCAGGGTGTCGAAAGCTTTCTGACAGGTGTCAGTCCAAATCACGTTCCTGGGCTGCTTCTTCGAAGTCAGCTCTGTCAAGGGGGCAACGATCGTTCCATAGCCCTTGACAAACCTCCTGTAGTACCCAGTGAGCCCCAGGAAGGCCCTCACTGCGGTCTGCGTCTTGGGGGGTTCCCAAGCCAGGATGGTTTCAATTTTGGGTTGCAAGGGTGCCACCTTGCCGCTCCCCACTTGGTGTCCCAAGTACACCACGGAACCCTGCCCGATCTGGCACTTGCTTGCCTTGATCGTGAGGCCTGCTCGGCGCAACGCCATCAACACTTCCCAGAGGTGGCGCAGGTGTTCAGGCCAGGTGGCACTGAACACTGCGATGTCATCCAGGTAGGCGGCACTGAACGCATCCAGCCCAACCAGTACCTGGTTGACCAACCTCTGAAAGGTGGCAGGGGCATTCTTCATCCCAAATGGCATGACTCGGAACTGGAAGTGCCCATCTGGTGTAGAGAATGCTGACCTCTCTTTGGCCCCATCGGTCAAGGCGATCTGCCAGTACCCAGACGTTAAATCAAACGTACTGAGGAACCGGGCAGCCCCCAGCCGATCAATGAGCTCATCAGCTCTGGGGATGGGGTGCGCGTCAGTCTTCGTGACTGAATTGAGTCCTCTGTAGTCCACACAGAACCGGAGTTCAGGTGTGGCTCCCGGCGCAGCAGCTTTGGGGACCAAGACCACGGGGCTGGACCAAGGACTGCTGGAGGACTCAACCACCCCTAGCGCAAGCATTTTGGAGACCTCCTCCTTAATGCAAGCTCTGACCCTGTCAGTTACCCTGTAAGCCTTGTGCTTCACAGGTAAGCTGTCTCCTGTGTCCACATCATGGACGCACCAATCTGTGACACCAGGAACCAGGGAGAATCGGTCGGAAAATTGTCCCAGCAAGTGGCGGCAGTCTTCCTGTTGTTCGGGCGTCAGGGTGGGTGAGAGGTTAACTCCATCCACTGACCCATCTTTCTCAGAGGCCACTAAGAGGTCAGGAAGAGGCTCGGTCTCCTCTTCCATTCCATCATCAGTGGCCAGCAGCATGCCCACTTCGGTCCTCTCTAAGTGGGGCTTAAGGCGGTTAACATGTAGGACCCTCAAAGGGTTCCTGGGAGTCTGCATGTCCACCAAGTAGGTGATAGGACTTTTGCGCTCCACAACCTCAAATGGACCTGTCCACTTATCCTGAAGTGCACACGGCTCCACTGGGGCCAAGACCCACACCTTTTGTCCAGGTTGAAGCTCTACCAGAGTGGCATTCCGGTCGTACCACCGCTTCATCTCCTCCTGGCTGGCTTCCAGATTTGCCTCAGCAAGTTGCCTGAAACGCCGAGTCTGGTTTCGGAAGGCCAGCATGTAACTATATACACTCTGGGGGGGTTTCCTGGGAGATTGCTCCCAGCCTTCCTTTACCAAACTCAGAGGTCCTCTTACCGGGTGACCATACAGAAGCTCAAAGGGACTGAACCCTAGAGACTTCTGTGGCACCTCTCGGTAAGCGAAGAGCAGGCATGGCAAGAGGACGTCCCACTTACGCCTCATTGGACCGTCCAGGCCCATGATCATGCCTTTGAGGGTTCGGTTGAATCTCTCAACCAACCCATTCCCTTGGGGATGGTAAGGAGTGGTGAACTTGTACGTTACCCCACACTCCTTCCACAGGGATTTCATATATGTGGATATGAAATTGGTCCCCCTGTCGCTCACCACCTCTAGAGGGAATCCCACTCGGGAGAAAATTCCCATCAGTGCCCGTCCCACCACGGGGGCCGTCACTGTCCTCAGAGGGATGGCTTCAGGGTACCGGGTGGCATGGTCCACCAAGACCAGGATGAACCTGTTGCCCAGGGCTGTCTTGGGGTCCAGAGGCCCCACAATGTCAATACCCACTCGTTGGAATGGCGTACCGACCACAGGGAAAGGTTGCAGAGGAGCCTTATGCTTCCCTCCGCTCTTACCACTTGCCTGGCAAGTCTGACAGGTTCTGCAGTAGGAATCTGAATTCTTATGCATTTGGGGCCAGTAAAAGTGGGTGACAAGCCTGTCATAGGTCTTGTCCATCCCCAAATGTCCTGCTAAAGGCACATCATGAGCCAGCCCCAGTAGGAAGGTTCTGAACTTCTGGGGTACCACCAGCACACGGGCTGACCCAGGTTCAGCAGCCTTAGGCTCAGAATACAGGAGGTCACTCTCCCAGTACACGTAGTGTGTTTTGGCCTGAACACCATTGGCCTGGTCTGCAGCCTGCTGCCGCATACCTACGAGAGAAGGGCATTCTTTCTGCTCCCTGCAGAATTCCTCCCTGGAGGGACCTCCTTCTTGCTGCCAATGGGTCAGCTCAGGCAGATCTCCCAGTTCGGCAATCTGTTCCCCGGTAGGCTCCAGAGCATCCCCCTCAGGGTCTACTTCTTCCTGGGCCGTGGGAACTTCGGGGGCCGGTTTCCCGCGCCTCCTGCGCCTTCTCCCTAAGGCCGGTTCCTGGACCTCTCCCTCAGGCTCCAGGACCCTCTCAACACCCCTACTGGCTGCCATGGACCGGGTGGTCACGCACGCCCAGTCGGGTAGACCCACCATCCTCAGATGCGTGGTCTTCTCCACCTTTTCCCAAGGGGAGCTCTCCAGGTCGTTCCCTAGCAGACAGTCTACAGGCATGTCAGTTCTCACAGCGACTTGTAGAGTACCAGAGACCTCCCCCCACTCAAAGGGAACTTGAGCCATTGGACAACGACTCTCTATGTTGTCAGCATTGACAACCCTACAGTAGGCATTGGGTACAATCTGCTCTTGAGACACCAGGTGTTGCCTCACCGAGGTCACGCTGGCTCCTGTATCTCTAAGAGCCTCAACCTTCTTTCCATTGATGGTCACTACTTGCCCATATTTCTTAGTGTTAGAGGGCAGGTAGGTTACAGGGACCATCTCACTGTCTCCTAGCGAGACTAGGGTCATCTGCCCGGGACCCCCACCCTCCTGGACTGCTACCTCCTCCCCAAAGTTAACACTAGCTACTTGCCGGGGTGGAGCACCAGTGGGTGCGGTCTTACCAAACAGGCGACACTTAGGATCAGAGGCAATGTGACCCGGGTCACCACACTTATAACAATTGAAGGGCCCCTTTGGAACAGGTCTACCTGTCGGGGCCCCGTTCTGCTGCGGGGGTGGGGGAGGCTGAGAACCCTTCTGCTGGTTCCCTTGGGAATTACTTTGGGGGCCTTTTTGGAACCCCTTCTGTTTACCCTTGTCCCCCCCACTCTTCTGCTGGGGACCCTGCCCACCTTTGGCGGAGTCTCCCACTTGACCCTTGTGGACCCTGGTGCTGAGCCAGCGGTCCGCCTCCTCAGCAAGCTTCCTCGGGTTGGACAGCTTGCTATCAATCAGGTGCTGGCGTAGCTCAGGAAAACATTGACTGGACAAGTGCTCCCATGCAATTAAATCAAGCAGCCCTTGATAATCATTCACTTTGCTACCCTTCACCCAACCATCCAGCGCTCTGCAGAAAAAGGTCACATATTCCACATACGTACTCTCAGGGATCTTCTTGGTCTCCCTGAACCTCTGTCTATATAGCTCAGGAGTTAACCCATACCTGGTCATTAAAGCTTCCTTCATATGGGGGTATGAGGTTTGGAGATCTAAGGGTAAATCTAACAGTGTGTCACGCCCTTCAGCAAGGAACCTTCCCCACAACCCCGCTCCCCAGTCTTTCTCAGGGACCCGGTGTGAGGACATGGCCACCTCGTAGGCCCTAAACCACTGCCCTATGTCATCCTTTCTGAAATACTCCTTTACTACATCTTTGGGGATGTACACCTTGGACTCTACCTGCGCTGGTGGAGTGCTGCCACCAGAAGGAGTGGTGTCCAAACTTTTCGCCTTCAGCTCCAACTCCTTCAATCTTATATCATGATCCATTTGGCGTTGTTGTGCCTCCAGGGCCAACTTCTGCTTTTCCATTTCCATTTGTCCTGCCAACTTTGCCATCTCCATTGCATGCGCCCTGTCGGCTGCCCTGTCTGCCAGCTCCTCTGGCGACCGGACTCTGCTGGGCTCCTCAAGGTTGTCGGGTGGAACGGTGTCCCCCGCATTCCGTGGGTCTCGTGACTCCTTCCAGGCTCTCAACGCCTTGGTGTACTGGGGCTTCCTCTTGCATCCAGCATGGGGGACTCTGAATTTTACACTGTAGCCTTTCAATTGCTCCATCGTGTAGCCTTCCAGTCTTTCCCAATCCACCTCATCTATTCCAGAAATCACAGAGAGTGCTCTTCCAGCGGAGTGCGAGCCAGGCATGGTTGCAGTAATGGCAGATGTCTCAACAAAGTTCAACAATTACAAACCTGTGGCTGCGTTATTTGGTCTGCTCTCACTATCTGGTGATTAATAATTCACTGTATGCAAATTACAAGTGCAAATCCGAAATCCCAACCGCTGCCACCAATGTTAGAGGCGGGAGTCTCTGGTTGGCGCAAGGTTGCCCTTGTGTCAAGCAGGAACCCTCTCCTCCACGTCAGGGCGCAGGATAACCCCTCGCGAATGACCCTTGCTCACCCTCTAGGTGCGTGGCGTGAGCAGCCAAGGCGATTCCTCAGGCGTTGTTGGTTAAGCACTTACAATCATACCCACAGTAAATACATCAATCCCCCCAGAAACGGACACCAGACCTGGATATATATAAAAATACGCTTCTTTATGTAAAAATAGGTATATATATCTCAGCAGAATTATCACAAGACCAATAACGTTTTCGCTATGCCACCAGGTTGTAAAGCAGGCAAATGTTCGTTGTTCGTAGCTTCAAATGGATACTTCGTAGTCTCTTGCAAATGTTACTTGTGGTTCCAGTACTCACAGAGATCGGTTCCTGCGAACGGGGAAATAAGGCGTTGCGGGCCCCGAGCCCGATACTGGAACTTCTTTCGTGACGGGGAGAGTCGGCACAGGTCGTTGCGACTCTCAGCTTGGGAAGTGTTCTTGGGTCCTCAATCAGCAGGTGTGGGCACGTAGGCAGGCGCGGCCAGCGACCCTTTAGCACGGCGGTGCAGGAGGGTCTCCACAGCGGGGGCGGCGCGGCCTGAGAAGTCCGGGGATAGCGAAGCGGGGTTGCAGGGCACGGTTAGTGCAACCGGGTGACCCGGCGTAGATCACAGTCGTCGGACGGCTTCCGGCAGGAGGGGTGATAGCGCGTTCAGCGCACTCCAATGGCAGGCGGTGACAGGGATGCAGGCGGCCTGGCCCGGGAACAGAGAGCGGCTCCGGACGGAGCGGGGCTCTCACGGGTTGGAGGCAGGCGAGCTTCTGAGTGTCACGGCCCTAGGAGGGGCGATGAGGGGCGCAGTCTCTTTTCCAGCGGGATGCACACACGGCTCGAATTGGAGGACGAGCAAGAAGCACAGAGAACCCACTGTTCCTGGGGTTCAGTTCAGGGGGCAAGCTCAGATCAAGCCCTTGGAGAATGTTCAAGCACAAAGTAGCAAAGTCTTTTCAGTAAGTCTCTTCCTCTCCTTTCTCAGCAAGGCAGGCAGCCGGCCAGCTCCTCCAGCGTCTCCTTCTCCTTCTAGTCGGGCAGAGGTTCTTTGTGGTAAACAGGATTCTGATTTCTTAGGAGCCAGGCTCCTACTTTTATACCATGATTCTTTTGTTCTTTAGCGCCAGGGGGCCTAGGCCTGGCTCAGTCCAGTTCTGGAGCACTTTGTTATGGTGACTCTGCTCTTTCCTTTCAGCAGCAGGGCAGAGACATCAGCCGCCCCACAGGGGGTGGCGCCGGCTTTGTGGTGGCAGAGCACAGGTCTATTCAAGAGTCAAGGTGTACTCCTCCCACCCATCCAGGTGTAATCTCTCTACCCACCACCTCGCAGCCAACCTGTCTCTGGGGATTCCCCAACCCTGCTCCTTACTGTTGTCAGGCAGAACACATACACACAGCAGAGGCGGACTGAGATGGTCAGGTCAGTAAATACTAACTTTCTAAAAGTAGTATTTACAAACCCAGGATACTAAAATAGACTTGACTACAAGAAGTATTTTATCATCCTGAGTTCAGGCATACTAAACTTGACACTTCTACCATGCTCTCTGAGTCCACTGGGGTCACAGCGTTGGCGTGATCCCAGCAGCCCATCCTGGCCTATGGAGAGCAGGTAGCCTTCAATAGTGAAGAACGGAAAGGGCTGTAATTCACTACTAAGACATGCCACACACATCAGGGCATGTCCTACCTTATGCCTACAATGCACCCTGCCCTTGGGCCTACCAGAGGGGTGGCTAATATGTAGGTAAGGGAAGGTTTAGGGACTGGCAAGTGGGGGCACTTGCGCAGTCAGCGCGACGGTCCCGGACCGCGCACAGGGTCTGCGGTGGCAGACCCTAGACACATTTTACAAGGCCGCTTCCGTGGGTGGCGCAACCAGCGCTGCAAGCCCACCAGCAGCATTGGCATTCACAAGCCCTGGCACCCCTGGTGCACTTTACTGGGGACTGACAGTGAATCCAATAAACCAATCATGAACATCAATTACAGGTACACTTTACCTAGGGAGCACTTGCACTGCGGCACGGATTAGCCGTGGCGCAGTGCCCTGAGCGGACAACACCAGCAAAACAGTCGAGGCACACCATCAAAAAGTGGAAGGGAAACTCACGCCAAGGTGCCAGGTCTAACAAATACTGATCTAAAACAACCTCAGACCACAGTGACACAGCCGAGAACTAGTTTTCCACGTTCTGTTTCTGAAACACATCCCACATTTTCCTCCTCTCAACATGACTTGAACCTATTGAAGGACTGCCAACATTAAATCAACCACCACAATGACACCTGCTCCACCACACCCAGAAGACAGAAACCTAAGCTCCCCCTCTCAGAGCAACCCCTGGCAGGGGGAGGGGGGGCTTGCCTGGTACTGGCTGCAACAACAAGGAATGTTCATACCTCCACATACCTAAAAGGAGCAAACCAAGCCAAACCACACCTAACTGCAAACTTTCTCAGGGGATTCATTTAAAGCAACACTCAACAGCCGATGTACGATTTGTGCTTCTACGACACAAGTCATGCGTCAGAACCTGTGCAGCCTAACCTTGGCGCACGCGGATGCTACTGAAGCACTGGCAAACAAACCTGACTTCCTAATGTATTCCTTCCAATAACAACAAACCACAAAATGTGGTTGCAAATGCAGAGCAAATAACCTACAAACCCCTGACCAGCTCTCTCCTCTAAGTTCAGGTCCTAACAGACACACTTACTTAAATAGCAAGCTCACTTTCTAATCTCCCACATCTTATGGTACTTCTAATACCCTTCACAAAATGGATCCCACAAATGAGAACCCAACTCACCTCAGCGTGAGAAGAAAAAAGAAATCCACCATCCATTTAGTATTAACCATTGAGAACCCAAGAAACAACATGATACGACTGCAACTCCAAGACCCGCTTGTCTAAGCAGCCCACAAAACAGAGTACAGAATAACTGCCAGAGTACTGCAACCAAACAAAAGAAAATGCACCCATCATACTAAACTGACCGTCTTAGATAACGAATGCAATGTCCTTTGAAGAAGACATCCTCTTCCTGGTGGAGACACTACTTAGGCATTCAAAATACTGTGGAAGAACAGAAAAAGCAGACCCGGAGGCAGAATGTCCATACATCCACTGCCTTACTATTATACATCTGCACACTCATTCCTTCAAATCCTGAAAATGTAGCAACCAGATCACCCACTCAGAGTTAATAAACACCACACTACTACACAAGTCCCAAGAAATAACAAATCACAAAATCTTCACAGCAAGATAGGCGACACTCCCAACCACTACCTCATTATTCTGAGGCAAATAACAATAAATACAACATCTGCATGTGTACAGAACAAAAAAAAAGCAGCAAATACCCTTAATGGAAAATGTTTGAAATGAAGAACATAAGGTAAAGTCAGCTGAAAAAGAGCTCAGCTACAGGATACTTTCTGCAATAAATCAGCCTCATTCTTTCCTTGTGATGCATGTAAAATACATAATGGTATTGCTGATACCACAGTCCTTGTTCCCAGCTGATATGAACGTCAACATAAAGTTACCGACTGGACATCTTTCACCCCTCTTCTTAAGGAGTCCTTCAATAAATCATTGCATCAACCAAGCCAATCGGTTACCTACTGGTCCAGATGTTATCAAAACTAGCTGAATCAGCAACTATTTCCCTGTTTCAACAACACTACACAGCTTCAGCACTATACACCATCGGCATTCTGGACATTAATCAGCGAATATTCACAAATACCAACACTGACCCTGACTGTAACGAAAATTATTGTCCCATTCCTCACCTACCTTTTTTTGTGAAAATATTTGGAATTCTTTAGCCAAACAGCTAAATCAATACATCCATAAATCAGTATTGGTAAAGCCCACTTTACACCAGTAAGAACCATGCCCAGAGAAGATCTTAGATAGTTCGAACAGACACTCGTCATCTCCAGATTGTAATAGAGAAGTTCCATCGCCGCTAACTTCCTCTTACCAAATAGACAACCCAGAAGAAAGTTGTCCTTCGTGTAGACTCAAGGCTGATTTAGGGCAAAGGAAATTTAACAATATAGTACCAGCATTGATTGGACTCAAATAGTTCCCTCTCCGCACCCGCTGTACCTTCACGTCTATCTGAATTATATTGAAAAAACTCTCAAACTTAACATCCCTCAATAGCGGATGAAAACATTAATACTTGCAGGTAGACAGAGGCCCCTCCACAGCAGCAGTAAACTCTAATTAAAGCAGTTTGTGGTGACAAAGTCTCCACTCTAACGCACTCTTTTCCAGAATTTGAAACAAGGATCTGGAATGACATCCTCACACTTGACCTATCTTTTATAAACCACCTCAGAAAACAGTTACACATGAAACTGCTCGTAATATCCTGGTTGGCTCTTACACACTGTCTTGGTATAAATCACAACTACACTTACTAACTGCATGCTGCTCGTACCTGCTCGGAAACGTATCTATTGTAAAGGTACATGTATGTCTGTACTCACTAATTTGCACATGAAACAACTTTTTTTCCATGTTGTTGAAATGCCACACATATGTCTCTCTTCTTGTCTCTGGACCATTTTTGTTAATTAAATTTACTAATGTTTTACAACCATCAATGTTATGTAGAAGACTCTAAAATCTTCTTGGATTATCACTGTGCTGTAGAAAAATTCAAATAAAAGCATGTTTGCAAAAGCTGCTGGTTGAAATCTACCTCCTCCCAACAACTCTCCTCAGAGTGAACCTCCAGAGACTGGCCAACTCCAAGCAACAATTCCCTTGGCACAAACAGAACAGGGATGAAAGACAGCAACCACCCTTCCTTGCTCCATGCAGCTACTGCCTCTCTTCCTACAGCATGTGTACCAAACAAACACTCACAAACAAGCACTGCACTCCATTCAGTCATGAACTGAGCTGCCTCAGACCACACCATCAAGCCAGTAATTCAAGGAGCAATGAAGATCACAAAAACCTTCAGCCAATCCACAAATTCTTGGGAAACATCAAGAGATGACTTCACTCATCCTAACCCAGCCTCACAGTCTGCACAGACACCATGAGGCCTGCAGATGGCGTTCAAGGGCCCCTTACAGAGACTACCGGAAGTACTGGTATGTCCTTGGACAGTTTAGCTGCCAGGCTGCTGCAACTAGAGAAGGATTTAAAACATCTTTACTTGACTGGCACCTCTTTTGTTCCCCTAAAAAATAAGCTGAGTGAGAAGGTGCGGCTACGAAAGACTCACTTCATAATATTTGAAAGGCTGCTTTAATATGGCACATCTGCACTCGCACACCTGGCATCTCGATTTACGGATAAGCTCATTGCCTCGCTGATACAAAAAACAAACACACTACACGGCCTTAAACTCTCACCCACTTTGGCCTTCCATCCCCCACCCTTTTTTACTCTACTAAAATGGCTGCCCACCTGCACTTCCTTTATCTGCAGTTCACCCCTGTGTACCTATCTGCCTTCTCTTTGCTCGAATTCTCTTATGTCCTTCACTACCTGTTGTCCGGAGAATATAATTTTGGATCACCCGTCAGCGTGGAGCTGGATAATCTATCCAGGAATAAAAAAACAATCCTCTATGTAAATCCGTGATATAACAACAGCTTGGCTCCTAAGAGAAAATTCTCCCAAAGGGTTAAAAAAGAAAAACACAATTGGTGTCTGGGAATCTGACGCACAGACCCTAAGTGTCCAAATATGAACCCAGCAAGAACAAAGAGTAAACCAGTCAAAAACTGCATCGTGTGCTCGAAATGAAGGGAAGCCATCACTTCTTCATTCAGTCGGATCCAGTCCTCAAAATGATAAATCTTCAATTTCAAAACAGGAGAATCACATGTAGGCAACATTACCACTTTGTATTGGACTTTAGTGATGATATACATGTATTTTAGGTCATGAAGACGATACTACTGTTGCCTTTGATGGGCGATTAGCTTGATATTCTAGTGAAAGCCCCGAGGAAGTCTGCTACTATATTTTCAATGCAGACGAAAAACACGTTGGCTATGGATCCCGTGAAAATCCCTTTGATTTCCCTGTTTTGAAATTGAAGGCCGTGGAACCTGTTTGAGGATCCTTTTGGACAACTGTGTCAAGTTTCATGAACATAAACAGTTACTTGATGGAAGATTCACTACAGCATTACATTGTGATTCACTTTTGGAGTGCTTGAAATCCTATCTCTTCTCCCAAGTGGTTTGCTGCCCTGCCCACCATTTAACCAATTCCAACTCAGATCACACCATACCAAGCAAATAACCATCCTCCTAGCAGCATCCATACTCACCTGCACCTAACCCGTAATCCTAGGAAAAGCCTCCAAATACCCTCCATGAACTCCAGTAGGTAACATACATTGCCCCAAAGTGAAAGGTAGACACCATCAGCCATAAATAACACATTTTCTTCATAGTCAATTTCCCTGTTCTCACTTCTCAAAGTCTCATTTAACGCCCAAAATGTTTGCAGTTTCCCATTCACCTTCCTCCTGGTCTTCTCGAGAGGCTTTGGCCTCAAGCTTGGTTATCTGCAGCGCCAGGAGGCTCCAGTCGGAGTGACAGTTGCGCTATATAAACATACCCTTCATTTCACTTCATTTCATTTCAAGCTCATCTCCGAATGCTCCCTGGCACCATTTCCATACAGTTCATAAATGGCCCTAGAAATGCCCCTTAATTTGCCTTAAATTCATTTTCATGGCCCTTAAGCAACTGAACTAGATTCTTTCTTTTAGCTGGACTACTTGAGCATCAGACATCCTTTTCGATTGTATAATGCGGCTAAAGCTGACATTACCTGCCCCATCATAGCTCCACTTCCCCTCACCTGCGACCTCTCAATACTCATTCTAAGATTCATCCTGAAGAGCTGCTTCTCGGTCCCCCTCCCGGCTCATTTCATATATGAATGCTTACTGATACAGATGAGACGTAAGTCTAAGTTCACTACTTTTTGGGTAGTCACAAAGGATATTTACTACGAGTAACTTTACTACCAGTAAACTTACTAGTAGTAAAGTTACAGCTAGTAAAGTTACTGGTAGTAACTTACCTTTGTGAATACCGAAAAGTAGTAAAGTTAGATTTAAGTCTAAGCCTACTCCATAAGTCTAAGTTTACTCCTTTTTTGGTATTCACAAAGGATATATACTACGAGTAACTTTACTACCAGTAAACTTACTAGTAGTAAAGTTACTGCTAGTAAAGTTACTACTAGTAAAGTTACTAGTAGTAACTTACCTTTGTGAATACCGAAAAACAGTAAACTTAGATTTAAGTCTAAGCTTACTACATAAGTCTAAGTGTACTACTTTTCGTTTTGGTATTCACAAAGGTACGTTACTATTAGTAACTTTACTACTACTAAACTTACTACTAGTAAAGTTACTACTCATAACACTGCTGGTAGTAAAGTTACTAGTAGTTAATCACCTTTGTGAATACTAAAAAGTAGTAAACTTAGACTTAAGTCTAAGTTTACCTTTGTGAATCGGGCCTACAGTTTTCATGGTAAAGGTGTGAAAGGATAGATGAGATTGCCCCAAAATACTTTTTAACAGAATGTACCAAGCGTAAAGGACCAATTCCATTCTGTACCCTGCCCATACGCAGCATGCAGAAAAAAGTTGCCCACAGACCTGCTGGCAAGACCAAGCCTAGTGCACTTCACTCGCACTGGAGCAAAACGATACACATAGGCTGACACATCTGTTACTTGGGGCCCACCCACAGCGCCTCTGCCCTGTGATGTAACATCTTTTGACTTCTAAACCATGTGTCAATACCTGGACTCAACAGTCATGCCATCTCTCATCAAGGCTGACAGAAGAAAAGGTGACTCCTTCCTGGAGTCACTGACTTGCTTAACATTTAGGAAAATATTATTACATGGAAGCAACAGGTGTCTCCTTGAAGGATCACTCATTGGAAGAAAAGGCCATGTGTCCAAAAGAAAAACAGGCAGGCAAGGAATTCAAACTAGAGAATTGTTGAGGAAAAGATGGGAGCAGACATGGAGCGGATTCAGCAGGAGCAGGATTCCAGGAGATGGAAAAGGGTTCCAGAAGATGAAGCAAAAGTTCCAGCAGATGAAGCAAGGATTCCAGGAGAAGGAGTAGGATTTCAGGAGATCGAGCAGAGTTCCATAAAATGAAGCAAGGATTCCAGGAGAAGGATTCTGGGAGATGGAGCAGGGTTCCAGAAGATGAAGCAAAGGTCCCAGGAGATGAAGCAAGGATACCAGGAGAAGGAGTAGGATTCCAGGAATTCAAGCAGAGTTCCAGAAGATAAAGCAAGGATTCAAGGAGAGGAGTAGGATTCCATGAGATCGAGCAGGGTTCCAGAAGATGAAGCAAAGATTCCAGGAGAAGGAATAGGATTCCAGGAGATTGAATAGGATTCCAGGAGATTGAGCACGGTTCCAGAAGATGAAGCAAGGATTCCAGGAGAAGGAGCGGGATTCTAGGAGATGGAGCAGGGTTTCAGAAGAGGAAGCAAAGGTTCCAGGAGATGAAGCAAGGATTCAAGGAGAAGGAGTTGGATTACAGGAGTTTGAGCAGAGTTCCAGAAGATGAAGCAAGGATACAAGGAGTAGGTTTCCATGGGATCGAGCAGGGTTCCAGAAGATGAAGCAAAGATTCCAGGAGAAGGAGCAAGATTCTAGGAGATGGAGCAGGGTTCCAGAAGATGAAGCAAAGGTTCCAGGAGATGAAGCAAAGGTTCCAGGAGATGAAGCAAGGATTTTAGGAGAAGGAGCAGGATTCTAGGAGATGGAAAAGCTTTCCCGACGACGAAGCAAAGGTTCATGAAGATCAAACAAGGATTTTGGGAGAAGGAGTAGGATTCCAGGAGAAAGAGCAGGATTCCAGGAGATGACACAGGATTCCAGAAGATGAAGCAAAGGCTATAGGAGATGAAGCAAGGATTCCAGGAGATGGAGTAGGATTCCAGGAGATAAGCCAAGAAAACACAGGAAACTAGGAGCAACTTAACCGGAGTGAAACCCAGTAGCAGCCGGCATGGCTCGTGGGTGGGGGGGGGCACATGGGAGAGGAGGGGGTCATAATTTTTTTAAATTAAAACCTCCCTTTCCGCTGGGTCCAGGACTTTTCTCCTCTTGCTCTCCTGCTCTCCTGCCTCTGACAGGAACAGGCTCCCTCCCCTAAGCCAGTCGCAACGCTGAATGCAGCATTGTGATTGGTTGGGATAGCGCCCAGCTGGGGGGCTAGTAGGATGGGCATGTTCTCTATGCAGTCTGCAATGCAGGCTACATGGAAAAGGGTATAGTACGCATGACGGGTTTGGGCGGCCCGAGAGGGCTGACCAAACAGTCTTTGCACACTCAGGAGTGGGCAAACCACTCCTCCCCTGCTCTACTCGGAGAGCAGAGCTGCCCCGCCCAACCGCAAAGCAAACATAAAATGGTAATAACTTAAAGTTATTACCATTTTATGTTTTGGCTTCTCGCACTGTGAGAAAGCAGTGGGGTGATGCTCCTCCGCCATAGCAGAGGGGCCGCCCCTGGGGAACCCCACCATCACAGTTACTGGTGCATTTGTGACACAATGCACTGAGGGTTCGAGCTCCTTTCATGGAGGAAAATAGGAAGTAGGTGAGTGAGGCAGCAGGAAGTGACATGCAGGATGTAGTGTTGCCATGACTGTTTGGGGTGTGACGACATTATAGACTGCAGAGGTGACCATGAAGGTTTGGAAGGAAACAAATGTGTCACTTTGTGTTTCTTCATGGACGATTTGAATAAGAGCCATCTGGTGAAAGAAATATTTTATAGATATGATCTGAAAAGGAAATTCAGAAAAAGTGTTAGAAACTGAATTAGAGGTGCTACAACTGTAACCTTTATAGATGGAAGAATGTACAGAGAGTGTCAATATTGGCTTCCAGAGCCTGCCTCCTGCACTCTGCAAATGGCAGCGAGACTGCAGCGATCCACAGACCACAGCTGGTGTGACATCCACGTTGACTGCGCGATACAACACCATAACCCTCTGCGGTCACCACCCTCCTAGCATATTCCTGCATGCCCCTTCTCTTGGCCACCTTTCTAGCAACCTTCAGCCACCATCACTCACTGTAACCTCTGAACCCAAAATCATGGACCACAAAATGTGACACCTGCCAACGTACCCACGATCATAACTGGGGGCAAATCCCTGTCAATGAAATCCACTTCCACCCTTCTTCCAACCACCCCACTTCTCTAAAAACCCCACCACCCCCGTCTATGAGCCATCTTGGTGGACTCCACCATCCATACACAAGTACACTGGCTCCCACAGCTCTCAAAGCTCATGTGGTAGCTGAATCCTTTGATCTTGAGCCACCGGTGCCAAACCTCAAAGCCGCTGCGAATGAGACAGAGAATCTTCATTCACACTGGGAGTGTGTCTTACCCTAAAAATGATGCTGAACATTTTTCACCCCAGAACAAACAGCCATAGCAACTGCAACATGCTTTCATTATCATTGCTGCCAATATTGCAATTCAGCTGTAGTTAGACAAAACCTTGTCACACAAAACACCATGACCACAGTCAAAAGGAAGAATTCCAGAAAGACAACACTGCACGTTTCTTGTACCCAGGTTCCCTGCCAATTTTCAGAACACCAACTATCCTGCCAATTGAAACCGCCTGTTCCTGGAGCATTCGAATAGATCTGCATGTGTTTACGGTGCTCATTTAAATGCCTCATGAAGGTTACCCACACTCTCGAACACTCCGCAATCGCTGCTGTCAGTCATATCCGAACCAACACAGCGCCTGACTTGTCAATCCTGAGGCCTCTATCAAATGTCCTTCTTGCTGTAGGAGAAATCTCTGGCTTCAGGTTTCGGTTACATGTACAAATGTATTTATTTTGAAAAAGCTGTGAGTCAGGAAAATTGGCGAAGGAGATCCTCCAGAAAGAGCTCTGGGGTTGAGCTCATGAGTTGAGGCAAAGCACACATTCATACCACAAAATAGAAATTTCTCGAACCGGTAAAGTGTTCCTGGGTTTCAGTGCTCAGTGCGCACGTGCAGGCGAGAGATCAAGAGAAAAAGAGGAGTAAAACTTCAAAAGAATCAGCATGTGAACACACTTTGTATAGAACCAGGATATTGCAAAATCCTCACTTCGTCTGTCAGGGGATGCTTCAGGTTTTGGACAGGGGTGGGCAGAGAACTCTGCTCCGCCAGCAGAGCAGAGTTAGCCAGCCAGCCCCGCTCCTTGGCCCGGTCCCTGCTTCTGAACGCAGCCAGGCTGGGGAGAGCCTTCCTGGGCCCTGATGGACCCCGTCCCCAGCACACGGACCCTCGGCTGGCTTGTAGGACCGGGGGGCTCCCACACCCCGGGGCCTGCCGGACGGAGCTCAAGCCCAGGCCCGGTCCCAGCTTCCGAACCCTAGCCAGGCTGGGGCGAGCTTCCCCAGGCCCCGGTGGACCTCGTCCCCAGCACACGGACCCTCGGCTGGCTTGCAGGACGGGGGCTCCCGCACCCTGGGGCCTGGCGGATGGAGCTCGAGCCCCGGGCTCGGTCCCAGCTTCCGAGTCCTAGCCAGGCTGGGGAGAACCTCCCTGGGCACCGGTGGATCCCTGTCCCCAGCGCCCAGACCGTCGACTGGCCTGCAGGATGGGAGGCTCCCGCACCCCGGGGCCCACCGGACGGAGCTCAAGCCACGGGCCTAGTCCCAGCTCCCGAACCCTAGCCAGGCCGGGGAGAGTCTCCCTGGGCCCCGGTGGACCTCCGTACCCAGCACCCGGACCCTCGGCTGGCTTGCAGGACAGGGCGGCTCCCGCACCCCAGGGCCCGCCGGATGGAGCTCAAGCCCCGGGCCCGGTCCCAGGTTCCGAGCCCTAGCCAGGCCGGGCAGAGCCTCCCTGGGTACCGGTGGACCCCCATTCCCAGCTCCCAGACACTGGGCTGACTTGCAGGATGGGGGGCTCCCGCACCCCAGGGCCCGCCGGATGGAGCTCAAGCCCCGGGCCCGGTCCCAGGTTCCGAGCCCTAGCCAGGCCGGGCAGAGCCTCCCTGGGTACCGGTGGACCCCCATTCCCAGCTCCCAGACACTGGGCTGACTTGCAGGATGGGGGGCTCCCGCACCCCAGGGCCCGCAGGACAGAGCTCAAGCCTCAGTCCCGTTCCCAGGTTCCGAACCCTCGCCAGGCTGGGGTGAGCCTCCCCGGGCCCTGGTGGACCCCCATCCCCAGCACCCGGACCCTTGGCTGGCTTGCAGGACAGGCAGCTCCCACACCCTAAGACCCGTCAGACGGAGCTCAAGCACCGGGCCCGGTGCCAGCTTCCGAGCCCTAGCTAGGCTGGGGAGAGCCTCCCCGGGCCCCGGTGGATACCCGTCCCTAGCACCTAGACCCTCAGCTGGAACCAATGAGGGTTAAGCCCAGGCACGTCCTCTTCCCGCCGGCCTGCCCAGGGAGCCCATTTTTCTCGACTATTAAGCCCCCACATATTGAGGGGTTACAAAACCCTGGGGAAGGACAAAAGTTGGAAATAGCCGGGCCGGCCATCAGATTGGCCATCTGGTCACCCGGCCTGCAGGGCCATCTAGTCGCCAGGCCCGCAGGGCCATCTGGTCGCCCGGCCCACAGGGCTATCTGGTTGTGCAGCCAGGCAACCAGATGGCCGGGATGACCCAGCACCCAGATGCCTGATGCAGCCGGACCCAGTCACCCTTGCCGTCCGATGATGGCGAGGGTGGCCAGGTGCTCTGAGGCCGCTGATTGGGATGCTCCTTCCCCGGGGAGGCTCACCTCCCTGCTTGACTTGTTTTGGAGCAGGGGGAAAGGTGGGCAGCTGGCCCAGGCCATCTGGTCACCCTGCTGACCCGCAAGGGATGGTGGCTCCCCATCCCCGTACCCCCGTGGTGCAGGGACAGGAGGGGGAGGCCCCCGTGCCGGAGGGCATATGGTGGAGGTGGCCTCCCACGAGCCCACGTCCCCCCCTCCGCGACCCTCCCGCCGTCCCGGCAGCAGAGGGACCCACCCCTGGGTGTGGTGGAGGAGGGCATCCGCAGGCGCCCACGCACAGAAAAACAAAAGCTTGGCTCAGAGGATGACTTTCAATAGATCGCAGCGAGGTAGCTGCTCTGCTACTTACGAAACTCTGACCCAGAATCAGGTCGTATACGAATGATTTAGCACCGGGTGCCCCACGAACATGCGGTGTACTAAGGGTGATGGAGGCAGCCCCCTTCCATCCGTGCTCCGGTCCCCAAGTGAGCGGCTCTACGCACCAGCCCCCCGAGGGAGGTCGGCTATCCCAGGCCAACCGAGGCTCCACGGCACTGCAGTATCTTTACAGTTTAGGGGGGATTCTGACTTAGAGGCCTTCATTGCACCACAGGGTTTCGCTCGGCCCTCCGACTCACGCACGTGTTAGACTCCTTGGTCCGTGTTTCAAGATGGCTCAGGTGGGTAATCGACATCGGCGCAGACCCCTGGCGCCCAGCATGGGCCTCCCCACCCAGCGGCACGACGTGATCGGAATCACACTGAGCACAGTCTGCCCCAGTCGACAGTCGCACTGGGAGCAGGGTGTCCCTTCCCTCCTTCCCTGCCCCAGCGCACCCAGAGGGGTAGCCGGCCACCCGAAGCCTTCCCAGCTGACACAGACCCAGTCGCGGCGCACCACCATGGAGGAAATGCGCCCTGCGGGGGCCAGGTAGGGCCAGGGCACCGGTCCCATGGAGGGGATCCGGTACTCCCGGGCCACCAACCTTCCCGCCGTGTTGAATCTTCCGGGTGGACTGCATGGTCCCCTCGTTTACCTCTCGGCGGTTTCACGCCCTCTTGAACTCTCTCTTCAAAGTTCTTTTCACCTTTCCCTTACGGTACTCGTGCCCTTATTTAGCCTTAGATAGAGTTTACCACCCACTTTGG
This sequence comes from Triturus cristatus, assembly GCF_964204655.1. Taxonomy (NCBI): domain Eukaryota; kingdom Metazoa; phylum Chordata; class Amphibia; order Caudata; family Salamandridae; genus Triturus; species Triturus cristatus. The sequence goes on from NC_140591.1 coordinate 70,234,893, forward strand.
GCTGCATTCCCAAGCAACCCGACTCCTAGAAAACCCGATCCCGGCACGCCGGGGGCCACTACCAGCCTAACACCGTCCAAGGGGTGAGCCTCGATCAGAAGGACTTGGGCCCCCTGAGCGATGCCGGAGAGTCAGTCTTCTGTAAGCCACACTTCCCGCACCCGTCGCCGGGCAGGGACTCAGCGCTGGGCTCTTCCCTCTTCATTCGCCATTACTGGGGGAATCCTGGTTAGTTTATTTTCCTCCGCTTAGTAATGTGCTTAAATTCAGCGGGTCACCACGTCTGATCTGAGGTCGTAGTCGGAAAATGCAGGGGGGCTGGCAGCATGCTCTCTTTTCCCCGGATTGGCAGGGCAGGGGTTCTACACTCCCCAGGAAGCTGGCCGTGGAGGTGGGCACCCGAGGCGTGTGCGTACAGGCAGCCAGTGGAACACCACAGACAGCCACGCATGGCACGCATCCAGGCGCCCCAGGACAGGCCTGGGGCAGACCAGGAGGAGAGGCTAGGTGTGCAAGCAGCGTTCCTCCATGACAGGACCAGGTGAGGGACCGTGCCATGGGCGATCGGGGTTCTGACCTTGTGGGGGGATGAAGGGAGGTGGAGCTAATCCTGCGACTGCCCCAGCTGTGTCCCGGGGAAGCCCCGGGGCGTTTGACGATCGAGCGACCCTCAGACAGGCATTGCCCTGGGAGGAACCCAGGGCTGAAAGGTGCATTCGAAGTGTCGATGATCAATGTGTCCTGCAATTCACACTAATTCTGGCAGCTAGCTGCATTCTTCATCAACGCACGAGCCGAGTGATCCACCGCCAAGAGTCACAGGCAACTTTTCGAAAACGTTCACCCACCTGCAGGCGCAGGAGAGGCAGGAGGAAGGCAACGCCGTCCATCCACCGCCATGCTTTCCACTGTCCCTCTGGATTACTAGGGACAGGGTACTCTGGAACCCCTCTCGGCATAGCAGTCCTCAGCCAGCAGCTGGACGGGCCAGGTCACCCCCAGCATGGGGTCCGTCCTCAGGTCTGCCGCATGGCGGGTGCCTGGGATGGGGTCTGGCGGGCTCAGGGAGGCTTCCCATGCGCCTCTGAGGCCGGAATACCCGGCTGGGTCCAGGGGCCCTGCCAGGCCCCGGGTCGGTTGCTCCGGCCCTGGGCCCCATCCCCCAGCCTGCCGCTCTGCCAAAGGCCCGGGCCGGGGTTCCGTCGTGCCTGGGGAACCTCCCCCTGCTTGGCTGGGTTCAGGGGCTCCAAGGGGCCCTGGGGAGGGCGGCCTCCCCACCCTGGGCTCTGTCCTCGGGCCTGCTGCATGGCAGGGTGCCTGTGGCGGTGTCCGGTTGGCCCGGGGAGGCTTCCCCTGCGTTTCTGGTCCCGGGAACCCCGGCTAGGTCCAGGGGCCCTGTCGGGCCCCAGGTCAAGTGCTCTGGCCCTGGGCCCGGTTCCTCGGCCTGCCGCTCTGCCAAAGGCCTGGGACAGGCTTCCATCATGCCCGGGGAGCCTCCCATTGTTTTGCTGGGTTCAGGAGCTCCAGCCGGGGCCCCTGAGGGCCCCAGAGAGGGCAGCCTCCCCACCCTGGGCTCTGTCCTCAGTCCTGCCGTGTGGCAGGGTGCCCGGGACTGGGTCCCACGGGCCCGGGGAGGCTTTCCCTGCGCCTCTTGGCCCGGGAGCCCTGGCTGGGTCCAGGGGCCCCGTCGGGCCCCGGTCAGGTCCTCCAGCCCTGGGCCCCATCCCCTGGCCTGTCGGTCCGCCATGGTCCCGGGACAGGGGTCAGTTGGTCCCGTGCAGGCCTCCCCCACTTCACCTGCTTGTCAAGGTGTCAGCGGGCCCCGGGTCGTGCACATTCGTGCCTTGGGTCCCCTCTGTCACCTTGTGTGCACAGATTATAAGAAAGGGGGGTAATTTTCCTCCGGATTACTAGGGAGAGGATCAGTTGGACCTCCATGAGGTCCGGCGAGTCAAAAACAGGGGAAGGCAGAACCCGGGCCTGTCCGCCGTGGCCCCCAGGGACCCAGGTATGCACCTGCCTCTCAGACCCTTCCCGATGGTCCTTTTTCTCTGAGCCTGCTCAGTCAGACCTCCGTGAGGTCTAGTGATTCGGAGACAGGGGACGGCAGCACCCAGGCACGCCTGCTGGGGACCCCAGGAGCACGGGTCTGCACCTGTCTCTGAGCCCCTTCCTGATGGGCCTTTCCTCTGAGCCTGCTCACCCCGGGAGCAGGAAGGGATGCGAAGCCGGCATCCCCCCACGCAGGGCAGCCTGCCAGGGGATGCCCCGGGCGTACTCTGATCGTTAGGGCACTCTCGGTCCGTTTAGGGATGAACTGCTTGGCCAGCCTGTGCTGTTGTTTCAAGCAAGGAGCTTCCACCCCGCATGGACCCTTTGACTCAAGGTCCTGCTGCTTGGCGGGAGGCCCTTCACCCTACCCAGCAGAGCGAAGGCTGAGCGGCCCCGGCAGGTCGTGCCCCTCAGTGGTCTGACCCGAGTGGAAGGGATCGGGTGGCGCCAGGCCCTCAGATGCTGATGCCTGGCAGATCCGTAGGCCCCATGCCGTCACCTCTCTCCACCCAGCACATTTCCATAGCAGCTCATAACGACCGTTCCAGGGGTGCCACCGCTGCCAGTCTCCAGCACCCCTGCATCTCGCTCAGGCTGCACCTCGGCCTGCTTGGCTTGGCCCGCTGGTGCCTGTGCGACCGCACATCTCCACCCCTCCAGCGAGCCCTCCCGCCCAGGTAGGCGGGCTCCTTCCCCTAGCAGGCTCTCAAGAGGGAGGTGTGTGCGAAGGTTGCTGGTCAGGGAGACGGACACGCAGCTCCCGAACCCACCCCGTCAGCAGGTACGGCTACCTGGTTGATCCTGCCAGTAGCATGTGCTTTTCTCAAAGATTAAGCCATGAGCGTGTAAGAACACAAGGCCGGTACAGTGTAACTGAGAATGGCTCATTAAATTAGTTATGGTTCCTTTGATTGCTCCAACCGTTACTTGGATAACTGTGGTAATTCTAGAGCCAATACATGCAGACGAGCGCTGACCTCCCGGGATGCGTGCATTTATCAGACCAATCCGGGCATTGTGCGCGACCAGATGGCCATGGGTAAAGGTGCGACCAGATGGCCTGGACCGAAGGGCGCCCATCTGCCAGCCCCGAGCCTTCGTGGTAGGGGTCACGCCTGCCCTTGCAGGGCTTGGGGCTTCGCTTCCCGGGGGCCTCGGAGACCCCGGCTGGGCCTCGGGCACGGGAGCCCCGCAGGAGCTGCCCAGGACCGATGGAGCCCATCCTGGGCACTTTGCCACGCCGCGGGCGGGAGCAGGGAGCCCCCCTGGATGGTGGAGAGGTTTTGTCCGGGCTTAGCCCATCTGGTCCCCGGCTGAGAACCGCCATCCCGGGAGGGGTGTTCCGGCATACCCTGACTGTAGTAATCCAGAGGAAAGCTACCCCTCTTTCTGGTAACCCATGCGTACCGCGAGACTGAGGGGACCCTAGGCACGGACGCACCAGTCCTCCTGGAGACCTTGCTAGGATCGGGGAGGCAAATGACCCCTCATCAGGACTTCCAGGCCGGCCCGGCCATCTGGTTGCCCCATTGGAAAGCATTGCGCGCGACCAGATGGCCGAGGGGAAAAGGCGCGATCAGATGGCCGGGACCAAAGGACGCCCATCTGCCCACCCCGAGACTCCGCGGTAGGGCTCCCGCCTGCCCTTGCAGGGCTCGGGGCTCTGCACCAGGGACCCTAATCCCGGGCAGACGGACCCTTGGCAAGTCGCAGGACGGGGGCTCCCACACCCCAGGCCCTGCCCGAAACCAGGCCCTGGGGCCCGGGCTCTGTTTCTCAACCCAGCCAGGCTGGGGAGATCGGAGAGCCTGCCTGGGCACGAAGGACCCCTGTCCCAGGCACACAGACCCTCGGCTGGCCGCAGGACTTTGGCTCCTTTTCCACACATTTTTTCCATAACTCCGCGTAGTGGCACTACGCCAACTCTGCCCACCCCTAGTTCTGATTTACAGGGTTTAACAAGAATCATGGCTATTGTGTGCTACTTTTATCAAATGTTATACAAGGTATTTACCCTGTCTTCATTACATAAATGTTCCAACAGACTTTGTACCACTGATATTTCCATCTTCCTCACCTCCAAACTTCTTCCAGTGGACCGATGAATAATCGTATCTTATTCTGGAGAAGCCTGGCTTCTGTTTTTTTTTGGCTCCGAGTCTACCCCAAAAAAGTGAAGCCACGTACTTGCCCATCCAGCTCTCCTGGTGCCAGTTGAACCCCCAGCTCTGTAGGCTTCGGTTCCTAAAACAACACAGAGCGTATCCCAACAGTCACCAGCCACTCCTTTCCTTCCCACAGCAAGAAAATCATCCAATTACCATCTCTAATTCTGCAGCCCTCCTGGATACTCATTCCAATAAATTACCAGAACGCTGAAACAAGATGAAAGGCATCAACCATCCATAACACCCATTGATCATTCCGCATAAATTGGTGCTTCAAAGGACATCCTGGAGTCAATACAAGGCTAGAGATGAACTGGCAGGAACAGAAAGTTGCCTTGATCTTTCACTTAAGAATACAAACAAGTGATGGATGGAATGCTTGATTTAATCTCAGCCACGAGTAGTTACTCGAACTGCATCCCTTTCCCATCATTATTTTGCATATCATGCCACCTCTGTTTGGATCCAGCCATATGCAAATCAGTCTTGACCTGAATCAATACGAACAGTTCATACAAACTGTCAAGCCAGGTCCTAACCAGAAGTGGGTCCCGTGCACGCTGTGCCACTAGACCCAAGTTGTATCTAGTTGATGAGCCCTTACTAGGGTGAAACTGGTCCTGGGTTGCATGTGTTCCAGTTCAAGGAGGATCTAGACTGACAGTCGGGCTGGACTGTTCCCATTGGAGCAGGGTCATGACTGATTTGCATATGATGAGTGCATACTGAGGTGACAGTGTGCAAAATAGCGAACGACTGGGATGAGGCCCGAGTACTTACCAGTGGCCGAGACTAATTCAAGCATTCCATCCTTCACCTTTTGTATGCTTCAGCTTGATATTGATATCGATGTCCCCTGAGGCTTGAGCCGGGTGGACTAACAAGGAGCTTTCAACGGGGGTATTTTATTAGGAAACCTTTTATTTTTGTAAAGAAACGCTGTAACTGTGTACTGTACTGTTATTGCTTTTGACCTCTGATCGCCGCTTTTATCTGCTATATTTTGCACATCCTTACCCATTGTAGCCTCCCTTCTGGGGTCCGCTTGTTCTAGTGCGAGACCGCCAATTTGAGAGGAGAGGCAGGTTGACGGGCTAGTGGTTGTTACTTCCTGCCTACTTAATTGGATGCCAGTGCGAGCGTGCAGCGAAGGCGCGCCTAAGGCAAGCCCGTCTACGCTCATCCGCGCCCGGCCCGCGCACAGTGCCAGCCCCCCTGCCCTTGTAACTATAAAAGAGTCCAGACGTTGGATTTACCCTAATACCATGTTGCAAAGCCTAAATACTATCAAGCACAATTCTCGGTGTATATGTATTTCACCTGTCAAAAAGCTTGCTAATGATACTATGATCTGTCCCGGCTGTAGGACAAAAATACCGATGCATATCCCACAGCGGTCTAAAACTACACAGATACCTCCCAAAGGTAATAGAGGGTGTGAGGAAAAGAATGATTTTAAATGCCTATTATTGAATGCAAGGTCAATAGTCAAACATAGTATTGAATGTGCATCTCTAATTGAGAATTAAGCGATTAAGATCGCTTTTATTACGGAATCATGGACAGACGAAGCATCCGGTCCAGACTTGGTGAAAGCTACACCTCCGGGTTATCTCTGCTATACGTTAAACAGACAAATTAAGAAAGGAGGTAGATTAGCAATAATGTATCATGATTCTTTAAGCGTGACCTTTAATAGTTCATCTAATCTGGAGTGCGAAGCATTAGACTTTTGTTTTTATCTCTCGCACCCCTATACATTTAAAGGTACGCTTGTGTCCCTCGTCTCCCATTGGCCGCCCCGCTCCCACCTCCCAGCTGCTCCTCCCTCCCTCTGACCCTCATATGGAGGCCGCGCAGCGGCCGCGCTGCTGGCGCGCCAAAGGCAAGCCTGTCTGCGCCCGTCCGCGACTGGACTGCGCCCAACGCCAGAACCCCTGGCCCCAGCCGATGCCAGGGCACCCGACTGAGATACAACACCGCCACCCTCATCGCACTCAACACCGGACGAGCTGCCTCCTGCCACCGAGCCACCCCGAAGCGCACCCACGGACCCTTCACTTGCCAAGCCTGCAAATTCACCTGCCTCCGAACCTGCACCCCGCCCACCGAACACAGCAACAATAACAACAACCACCTCAAGTGCATCCTCCTCAACACCCGCTCCGTCCACAAACAAGCCGTCGAACTCTGGGAACTCCTTGATACGACAGCACCAGACGTCGCCTTTCTCACGGAAACCTGGATGAACACCTCCTCGGCCCCTGACATCGCCATAGCCATTCCGGACTGCTACAGAATCACCCGGAAAGACCTCATCAACAAAACTGGAGGAGGAATCGCCATCATCTACACCATCAGCGTCACTACCAACACCGAAGACACTCTCACCGCCGCCGAACACCTACACTTCCAGATCCACACCGACCCCCAGACCACCCTTAGAGGAACGCTCATCTACAGACCTCCGGGCCCGCGCACACAATTCAGCGAAACCATCGCCGACTTAATCAGCCCGCACGCCCTAGCCTCACCAGAGTACATCCTCCTTGGGGACCTGAACTTCCACCTGGAGAAAAACAACGACAACAACACCACCACCCTGGTTGACAACCTCGCCAACCTCGAACTCAAGCAATTGGTGGACACGCCCACCCACCTCGCTGGCCACACGCTCGACCCCATCTTCTCCGCCAGCAACCACGTCTCCTTCAGCCACTCCACCGGACTACACTGGACTGACCACATCTGCATCCACTTCACCTTCAAGAAGACTACATCCCACCACCACACGCCACAGATCCCCCGCAGATGCTGGAGCAAAGTCACCACAGACCAGCTGACCACTTCGCTGAGCCAGAACCCACCTGTCAACACCCCGGACACCAACGACGCAGCACACAATCTCGCACAGTGGATCACCAACTGCGCCGACGACCTCGCCCCACTAAGGAAACCCCCAGGCAACACTGGCAACAGAAAAACCTCATGGTTCACAGACGCCCTCAAAGTCGCAAAGAAATCTTGCCGAACTCTCGAAAAAGCCTGGCGCCACAAATGGACATCAGAAAACATGACAGCCCTCAAGAGCGCCACCCGCGAATACCACCAGATGATCCGCACCACCAAAAGGACATCGTTCAAAGAGCGGCTGGACAACAACACCCACAACAGCAAGGAACTCTTCAGCATCGTCAAAGAGCTCTCCAATCCCAGAGCCAGCAACAACGACGTCACACCGTCGCAAAACCTCTGCAACTCCCTCACCACATTCTTCCACCGCAAGATCGCAGATATACACGACAGCTTCGGACCTCAAACTCCGCCTCCAGCAACCAAACCAACGACCCCCACCACCACCCTCAGCGCATGGACCCCCATCAGCACTGAAGACACCTCTCACGTCATGAACACCATCCACTCTGGCTCCCCTTCCGACCCATGCCCTCATCATATCTTCAACAAAGCCGACACCATCATCGCACCCCACCTCCGGAACGTCATAAACAGCTCCTTCACGTCAGCCATCTTCCCTGAAAGCTGGAAACACGCAGAAATCAAAGCCCTTCTGAAGAAACCCACGGCGGACCCCAAAGACCTTAAGAACTTACGCCCCATCTCTCTTCTCCCCTTCCCGTCTAAAGTCATCGAGAAGACCGACAATAAACAGCTGACTGCATTCCTCGAAGCAAACAACTCGCTCGACCCATCCCAGTCCGGATTTCGAGCCAACCACAGCACCGAGACCGCCCTCATCGCAGCCACCGATGACATCAGAACCCTGATGGACAACGGAGAGACAGCCGCCCTCATCCTCCTAGACCTCTCGGCAGCCTTTGATACTATCTGCCACCGCACCCTAATAACCCGCCTCTACAACACTGGAATCTGAGGAAAGGCCCTGGATTGGATCACATCGTTCCTCTCCGACAGAACCCAGAGAGTCCGCCTCCCTCCCTTCCGCTCAGAGGCCACCAAGATCATCTGCGGCGTATCCCAAGGCTCATCACTCAGCCCAACCCTCTTCAATATCTACATGAGCCCCCTCGCCACCATCGTACGCAAACACAACATCAACATCATCTCCTACGCCAACGACACCCAACTGATACTCTCCCTCACCAAAGACCCATCCACCGCCAAAACCAACCTCCAGGACGGAATGAAAGATGTCGCAGAATGGATGAAGCACAGCCGTCTGAAACTCAACTCGGACAAGACGGAGGTCCTCATCCTCGGCCAATCCCCATCCGCCTGGGACCGCTGGGCACCGCACCGACACCCACGGACCACGCGCGCAACCTGGAATTCATCCTGGACTCCTCCCTCACGATGACCAAGCAAGTCAACGCAGTCTCGTCCTCATGTTTCAACACCCTGCGCATGCTCCGAAAGATTTTCTGGTGGATCCCCACCGAAACCAGAAAGACGGTCACCCAGGCCCTCGTCACCAGCTGACTGGACTATGGGAACGCCCTATACACAGGAACCACAGCCAAACTTCAGAAACGTCTTCAGCGCATACAGAACGTTTCCGCACGACTCATCTTCGACATCCCTCGCCACAGCCACATATCCGCCCACCTGAGAAACCTGCACTGGCTCCCCGTCAACAAGAGGATCACGTTCAGGCTGCTCACCCACGCACACGAAGCGATCCACAACATGGGCCCCGAATACCCCAACAAACGCCTCTCGCTCTACACACCCACCCACCAGCTCCGCTCCACCAGCCTCGCCCTCGCCACCGTCCCACAGATTCGCAGAACCACCACCGGAGGAAGATCGTTCTCCTACCTGGCAGCCAAGACATGGAACTCCCTCTCCGCACACCTACGACTGACACAGGACCATCTCACCTTCAGGAAACACCTCAAGATCTGGCTATTCGAGCATTAGCAGCAACCCCCGCCCCAGCGCCTTGAGACCTTCGCGGGTGAGTAGCGCGCTCTACAAATGTACTGATTGATTGATTGATTGATTGATTGTATAGGCCTCTTGGTCCAAAAAACTGGTTTATAACACAAGCCGGCAGCTGGGTGGAAAATGAGTTAAGTGCAAGTTCCTACACGATACTAGGGGATTTCAACTTCCACCTAGAAGCTGAAAAGGATCCAGATACCCGAAAGCTATTAGACCTAATGAACACCATTGATATAAAGCAACTGGTCATCGGTGCCACACATAAGGCAGGCCACACACTTGATGAAATATTCTCAAATAATGAGCAGCTCTCTTTTATTGACACTCTCCCGGTGGTCTGGTCGGATCACAAGGCAGTGATATTCATGGTGACACCTCCCGTTCAGGGTACCAAAAAAAGCCGGGAAGAAGCAGATGGTTAGTCAACCATGGAAAAAGATGAAGGCTGACGAATTACACAACTTCTTAATGTCCACTTCCCCAATTCTTCTACTCGATTTAGATGAAGCCACTCTGAACTATTCTAATTGGTTAGAAGCGGCAAGCAACAAGTTGGCTCCAAAAAACATCCTCCGCCATACTAGAGATCGACCGACCTCAACCTGGTACTCTCAAGAGAGAAAAAAACGTTTCTGTAAACGTCTTGAAAGAACCTGGCGAAGGAAATATGATGAAACTGATAAAAAACAATATAAATACAGCCTGACTCAATATAAACAACTACTCCATAAAACAAAACCAGAGTTTTTTGCAATTAAAATTTACTCTGCAAAAAACTCCACCAAAGAACTGTTTAAAACGGTTACAGCTTTAGCTCACCCAGCCCTCTCCCCATAAAAGCGTGTCAAGAACTCTGTAACAAGATAGCTAAATCCCTCTTTAATAAGGTTGAAGCTATCTTTTCCACATTCTCAAACATTGCAAACCTAACATCCTCAGCAGAGATGGCAGACCGGAAAAGTGTAAATAGCACAGTGGTTCAGTTTCACAATTTTACACCAGTCGCAGTTTCTGAGGTTGAGAAACTTTTGGAGAAAGCCAGATCAGGTTCACCACTGGATCCATCCCCTCCATCAGTATTGAAACTAGCCCCTGAACCAGTCTCAGCGATTCTAACAACTATTATAAATACCATGTGGAGAAGTGTGGCTCAATGATTAGTGCGGCAGACCCTGATGCAGAGGTCTAGCCCGGGACCAGGGTTCAATTCATCGCCTCGGCGGGTCTTGGGCTCAAAACTCCACGGACCTGATAATTCTCGCCTCGGTGCCATTCCAATCATGGAGTCCCACTCTGCAACTCTGGGCAATAGCTTGCTTAATCTCCACAACGGCCCCCACAACGCTAAGGATGCCTGGCCTCCACCTTGGGGGTGCCCAGGAGTGGACGCCTCACAGGGAAAGCCAGGATGGGTTCCACAGTGGTATTCGTACAAGCGCCTTGAGACCCTTGCGGGTGAGTAGTGCGCTATACAAGTATCAATTTACATTTACATGTTCAGAAAAGGCTATTTTCCCAAAGCATGGAAATCAGCATCAGTCCTTCCCCTTTTGAAAAAAACCAAACCTGGATCCCAACGACTCAAATAATTTTAGACCCATATCTAGGCTTCCCCTCCCTGCTAAAACTGCTGAAAAAATAATGAACACCCAACTTAGTCGATTTCTGGAAGAAGGTCAGGTGCTGGACCCTACCCAGTATGGCTTCCGGGGGAGACATAGTATCGAGTCTGCGCTCCTCAAGTCTACCGAAGAAATTAGGTCTTTTTAATGTGTATGTGAAACAAATGGCCCCCCTGGTTGAATCCTTTGGGCTCTACCTCACTTCATATGCTGATGCTACCCAGATTGTGGTGTCCCTACTCCCAGGGGGACTTCAGAATACAGTGTCTGGGTTCAAGGACTGTATGACTGTGGTGGGCAGTTGGATGGCCCAAAACTGCCTCAAATTAAATTCCAGCAAAACGGAGGTGGTCCTCTTTGGAAATGATTCAAACTTCTGGGCCCCAGCATGATGGCCAGACTCACTTGGACCCCTCCCAACTCCTAGTGGGAAGGTAAAAAATGTAGGCATTATCATTGACAACAAGCTTTCCTTTAAAGATCAAGTTCATGCCGTAGTCTCTGCTACATCGTATACACTGAGGTCATGTAAAAAGATTCTGCCTCTATTACCTAAAGAAAGCCAAAAAATAGTCGTTACAGCCCTGGCCATGTCGAGATTGGACTATTGTAATAGCCTATACCTAAACATCCAGGACGGGCTATTGAAAAAACTCCAATTACTGCAGAATGCAGCTGCCAGACTGATCTCTGGCATTCCAAAATACGACGCAATCTCGGCTGAGATTAAAAGGCTACATTGGTTACCCGTAAAACAACGAATTCTGTTTAAGGCCATGTGCATGGTTCATAAGTCCCTTCACGGAATTGGACCCTCTCCTTTGATAAAGCGCATTCGCTGGTATATACCCAGAAGAACGCAGCGGACATCAGAGGCAAAACTAGTCTCAGTTCCCATTGCACAAAAAATAAACTGAGGGGGGGGGGCGAAGTTTTTTAGTAGGAGCAGCCAAAGCTTGGAACACTCTCCCAGTACACCTTAGAAGCAGAACTAAACACTTGGATTTTAGGAAGGCCCTGAAAACATGGCTATTCACACTTTAAAGACCAGTTGCACCTACCCAACTCAGACCAATGGTGGACATCACACAATAGCGCCAGGACACCCTCGGGTACCGGTCGTGCTCTACAAATGCTAATAACATTAACATTAACAGCTGCACGCTGTCACACTGACACATAATTAAATCATTTAACTGTTTACTTTCTGATCCCTACAGTGGCATTAAGAGATTGTACACAGACCATCAGCCAGCCCTATGACCCTGCATTCCTCCAAGTCAGTCCAAAACCTCGTGCCCACTGTCCTGCATGGTCCGTGCACAATGCAGATGTTTGACACCTCCGAATCCCACTTTCCTTTAACTCCGCCAATAACCAAGAAGCCATCCTTCAAACATCAGCCCTGATAATTCCCCAGTCAATGTGTAAAAGTCTCACACAAGCTGTAATAGGAACTTTTCGCATCGACCCTTCCTTGACCCCGTTCTTGTTACCTTTCAACTCTCCCTCTGTGCTGCCCAAACACTTCATAACCAGTTGGGGTGCTTTTCAAAACACCCTAGATCAGCGCCCCTTGATGTTAGCGCCTTCCACTATAGTGATAAGTTAATAGAAAGCTCACCCTCAGACCATCTCCTGGTCCCCACCCATCCTTGCCTTAAACTGTTCCCGCTTGACCTAGGTCGATCTCCCAGAATATACCTAAGCATTCTGACTGGCATCAGTTTGGATAAAAATGTTAACACAGCCCTCTGGCAACATTCACAGTATACTCTTACATAAATGACAGATGCTAACACCTAGTTCTCAACTGCCCCCTAAAGACCTGCATACCCCACCTGCATGGCTACATCTCAGTCCTCCTCTGAAGACCCTGCCTCCCTGTGGAATAGTTTGAATGCAGCCACAAAACCTTCCTTCCAATTTTCTTCATTGCCATTATTAAATAGGGATCACGTTTTTTTGTAATCCCCATATAAGGCACTTTATTTACTTTTCTCCCTTGCCCCCCCTTTTCTTGCTCCTATCCCACCTTTTACATTTTCAGCTCCCTTCCAACAGCCATGTCCCCTGCGCTCTCAGCCCACTTTCACTTTGCCATTCACATTATCACCTTCTTTCAAATTTCCCTCCTCTGATCCCTTAAACCTTCCGCTCGGTCCCTAACCCCTTTCTTAGCAGTACATGTTCTCAATCGCACAACAACTGCATCCTTTCCACGTGTCCTGAACCCCTGAACCCCTCCTATAAACCCCACTGTTTCTTCTTACTTACTATGGCGCAAGCATGCCTTGCGATATTGAGCTCTGCCCACTGCCCACTGCACTCTGATGCCACAGAAGTTCAGTGCTCCCTTCTGCACCCACAGGGAATTCTACCCCCGCCCCCCCCTCCCCCCCCCCCCCAGTCTGTGGCAGGCAGCAGATTACAGCATTAGGTTACATGTGCACCCCAAGACTGACACCTTCCCTGTAATATTCCAGCAGGGCCACTTTTCATCCACCTGTCCTGCTGCATTATGGGGACAGGTTAGGGGGGTGCCCTCCCCAGAAACCCATCTGAAAAGGGAAACTGCTCTATCTTGGAAGGCTGAATTGTGAGCTTTTCTGGAACACACGGACTCTGATTGACATAGGGGTGCTGTCTCTCTGCCTGGACTGATTGACATAGGGGCGCTGCCTCTCTGCCTGGACTGATTGACAGGTGGCTGCTGCCTCTCTGCCAGGACTTGGAAATAAAAGCTGCAGTTTACCTCCAGCTTACCTGACACCGCCTTGTGTGGATTCTTCTCTTGTGTGTGGTTGCAGAGGCTGGAACTGAGTGCTTTCTGGCTAGGAGTCAGGATGAAGGCCCTGCTGAAGCACTGCTAGCCTGTCCATCCGCAAACCGTGCCGACACGTAAACCCACAACCAGCCACGTAGTCCACAGATGTGGACAAATCACAAAGAAGCTTAGGCTGCCCGTCACTCACAAGAAAGGCGGCGGCTCAAGAGACCATCCCTAAAAGTGCTGGTCAGCTGGGCGCTCACTCGGCCTGGGGGGAACATTCCCTCACTGCATCTACTGTTCGTAATTTTGTTACCCACTGACGGTGCTGGCATCCATACAGCTGGTGTGATAACTGCATTGAGAAGGACTTTGGTGGTCTGTGGTCCTCTGTCCCTGTTGGCCTGCATTGCATCGCTGTGGGCCGGGCTCTGGTCTGCCCCCGTTGCCACGGAGGATGGCGCTGGTCAGTGGGGAGCCACTGACCCGGAGCATCTCTGGCCCCCAGGCCGTGGGAGATCCGCATTTTAAGGGGCCACCATCACCAGCCACAGTAAGGCTTCCTGCTTTGTTGACACGTTGCTGCCAGCCTGTATGTCCAGTTGCCTCCGCGTTTCTTTGTTTCAGTTTGTTTCCAGTGTTCGGAATCGGCAGGACGCCATTGGTACAGGTCGGAGCATCCGTTACAACGGAACTCACTTTCCATCGAACACGGCCATGATCGTGATTAGCAACATTGTTGAAACAATCCTTTGTTCTACAAATGTCACTGCTCTTCAGGACCGTTCTGGGGGTTGTGATCGGTAACTGTGTATCTGTAACACTCTTTTTACCGGGGGCCCGGTTTTTATCGCCGTGTTGTGCTGCTTTACCCAGTTATTGTGTTATGTTTTTCTGCAGCTGGCAGTCAAGTGTTGGGTATTCATAACATGTTACAAACCTCTAGCTATGACAAGGGTGCACAGCGCCCTGACTCAGCCCGACACCTCCTCCGTTGACTAGTCCTTGACTGGTCATCCACGCCTGGTGAGAGTCAAGGATAAGGCACCCGGCTCCTCGTCGGGCGGAAACACCAGCATTCGGGCCCTTGATAGGGTTTCGTACATCTCCGACACTGAAATGTCATTGTGTTGGAGACATTGAGGAGACTGGGTTGATGGGCATGAGGGTGGGGGGGGGGCAGTGAAAGAGAAGTGCATGTTGAGACAATTGAAACACAGGAAACAAGCTTGCACGACATGAATCCCTTCAAGTTAACAGGCCAGGGACAATAATCACAAATCCAGGCAGATCTCTGCTACTTCTAAGACCCCCCCAACCCACAAGTCGTCCTTCAAACTCGCTGCATCAAGAGATGCTGGCCTGGCCCGCTGTGGTCCAGTCCAGTGACGTCCCTGTCCCAGTCGCCATCGCCCTCTGAATAAGGTGAGGGGAGTTGAGGGGGAGACAGCTAGGATAGCAGAGAGAGGGACACAGAGAGAGAGAGAGAGAGAGAGAGAGAGAGAGAGAGAGAGAGAGAGAGAGAGAGAGGAGACAGAGAGAGAGAGAGAGAGAAAGAAAGATAAAGAGACACAGACACAGAGAGAGAGCCAGAGAGAGAGAGACAGAGAGAGAGAGAGAGAGGGAGAGGGAGAGAGGGAGAGGGAGAGAGAGAGCGAAAGAGAGAGGGAGAGGGAATGAAAGAGAGAGAGAGGGACAGAGAGAGAGAGGGACAGAGAGAGACGCAGAGAGAGACACAGAGAGAGAGAGGGACACAGAGAGAGAGAGAGAGAGAGAGAGAGAGAGAGAGAGAGAGAGAGAAAGGGAGAGGTAGAGGGAGAGGGAGAGAGAGAGAGAGACAGAGAGAGGGAGTGAAGGAGAGAGAGAGAGAGAGCGACAGAGAGAGAGAGAGAGAGAGAGAAAGAGAAAGAGAGAAAGAGGGTGAGGGACAGAGACAGAGAGAGAGGGAAGAAAGAACGTATTCACAACAGGTAGAATTATTTGCAGATTGAGGCTTTAAAGCTCTCTGCTGCTCCACCCGCTCCTGTGACTGCACGCTCCTATGTGAAGCCTGCCCCTCGTTAGTGCCACCCTTGCAAGGATGTGGGTGGGTTCTACTCTGTGGGTAGGGACGTGTGAGCATGGCTGTCATTGCATAAGCCTGCAGATGAAGCTCGCCAGCTTAGCCTGGCGCAGTGGTGGCCCATCAGTGTGGGCGTCGGGCCTCTATCCCCTTTTTCCAGTGTATAATGGGTGTCTGTCAGGCTGATCAAAGGTTAGCCTGACGGAAACTCATCATGCCATAGTCAAGCAGCCAAGTGCTTTACATGGGCAGGCGCCTGGCAGCCTGAGCCTACGGTTCGCCAGGCTCAAGATCTCACGGCCCTGACAGCAGCCCTGACAGTAGTGTCATCATCAGCCCAGCAAAGCCCTGTGAGGGTCCTCCCCCCGATAAAGAGGGGGGGCGTCACTGATAGATCAGCTCTGGGCGCTTTAGGTTTCAGACCTGAAGTGCCCAGGGCTGACTGTCCAGTAGCCAAGCCTCACACCACCCTTTCTCAACTTGTCAGAGAGAGAGAGATGGGATCAGCAGGTCTCGCGTGTCCCACCGCTCCCTTTCACGAGTTAGGCTGACGAGTTAGGCTGACATGTAACAAGGGTGCCTAATGAAAGGAGCAGGCCGATTCGTCCTCTTCCTGCTGCCCACCCAAAGCCTCCAGTTCTGTCCCTGGCTACACCGGGCTCCATCCCGCAGCACTCTGATATCCAAGTAAGTACTCAATTTAATGTTAGGTGCGTGTGTGTGTGTATGAATGAAGGCATCTTTGTATCTGTGTACAGGGCCGGACTGGGACCCAGAATAATACCCAGGTCCCACTCACAACATATGTTGGCTTGTCGCTCAAGGCACCCTATGTGAATTAGCAAAAATAAATAAAATATACATGAGAGTGGGGGGGCGTGGCTTGCCACGATCAAAAATGGCCACAAGCTAGAAGAGATCCACCGAGCTGACCACACCAACCCCCGTCTATCCTGTATAAATCCAGACCATCCAGCCTGCAAAGCTTGAGAAACTGGCCGAGAGGCCGTCCGCACTGAAACTGGGGGAAAAAATAGGTAAACAATGACGAAGTAACTACATACTTCTGTCGCCGGTGCGGACCTCGCTGGGTTTGGCCACGGAGGGGGGCTCCAGGGGGTCAGCTGTATCGCTACCGGAGTGGTGCCTTCGATATCCGAGTAGACTGGAGATCCACTAGCGACTGCGGATGCTGAGAGATGCGGTCGGCGGAGGACATGATTGGGGCCCAGCCGAAATTGAGGATCGCTATCAGCGGAGGCGGGGAACGGTCTATAGAAGTAACAGAGGAGCCGCCGTTCCAAAGCTTGCCCTACCAGGTATGCTGGGCAGGCCCACACACACCTAGGGGTGCAGGAAGGGGAAAGAAAATGGATCCTCCAAAAACCAGAGTGGACTAAGAGAAGATGCCCTGGCCTATGAACATCCCGCCGTTAGGCCCTGAAGCAGGGTGCTAAATTTTGAGATTGGCCTGACTGGCTGCAGGTGCGGGCTGGAGCGGCTTCATCCCGCATAAAAGTCATGGCCATTGAGACCACGGCCCGAAGCAGCGGGTCGAAAGAGGAGGCACATCTAGGAGATGGTGAGGGGGTGACGCCCTGTGGTGCCGAGCCAACGGTGAGCCCGCGTAGCGTGGAGGGGCCCGCAGTGAGAATCTCAGAGACTGGGAAAGTGGCTAAGAGACAGCCGGTACCGGCCTATGAGAACAGCTGGTGGCTGTGCACACCTGACAACAGTGGCTGGGGCCTGGACAGCCAAGAGACCTACCAAACAGTGGGGTATAGATTAAAACATCGATAAGCACTCCTGGATGTAACTGATGCTGGAATTCACTAATTGGGAACGGATAAGACCAGTCCAGAATACCCTCTATAAACGGTGCAACAGGAACACAGGGGGGATGTGAGAGGGACAGACACAAACTTGAAACCAGTGTTGGGTACTCAGTTGGGAAGGCCGACAAGCCGACCAGAACCGGAGGAACCCTGGTGAAGGCATCGGTGAGTACTGCTGTGGACCCCCGCGCAAACTTAAGCCTAGTACCCCCTGTCCCCTCCACATTCCCCCCACTTCTTCCCCCCCTCTTCTTACAATTAAGCAAAGGTGCCGCCTACTCTGATAGCGGACAGCAGAATTCTAGAACTATGTCTGGTGGACGGGGCCACGTTCAACACAGCAAACTAAGCTGGATAAATATGCCCTACCTAAGGACTACACAAATGCTGCGCAGGCTGCACCAAGCAACATGGACGACGCCAATGCAGACGCAGCGGAGCTTACCCTGCAGGATATCATGAAAGCAATTCTTGGAGTGAAGTCTGACCTAGCTGTCACTCATAAGGGCAGACCTACGAAACATGGGCTCAAGGGTCAAAGAAATTGAAAATGTGACGAGTACAATCACGACCAACACAAAAGCGCTGTAAAAGCGAGTGAAGGAACTCACTGAGGCGACCAAAATCATTGAGGCAAAGTTGGAAGACCAGGAATGTCGTTCTCGTCACAATAAACTCCGCATTATAGGGGTACCAGAAAGGACGGAGGGCCCCGCGGTTGAGCTCTATGTAGAGGACTTAATACTGAAATCGCTCCAGCCCTGAAAGCTGCCCAGATACTTTTCAGTGGAAAGGGCGCACAGAATCCCAGGCACACGACCAAAGCCAGGAGCACCACCACACCCAATCATTGCCCGTATTTTAAACTATCGGGACCGGGATGTAATTCTTCAGGCTGCCCGAAAGTCATCACCCATTAAGATAGACAATGCCACTATTTCATTCTATCCGGATTACACCGCGAAAGTGCAGCAGGTGAGGAGAACATTTACGGAAATCAAGCACTTAGAGCTAAGGATATCGCATACTCTATGCTATTCCCGTCCACCCTCAGAGCAGTGGCAGAAGGTAAAGTCTTGAGATTTGCCACACGTGGGAGAAGCGTGGGAGTGGTTGGACGGATGGCGAGTAGCAGGCGGACTGCGACGCAAGAAAGGTATGGCAGATATGGCAATAGAGGGCGCGAATGTTTCAGAAGAAGAATTCAGGGGGTTCAACCCAGCAGACAGAGATGCAAGACCCATTTAACAATTGAGACAATTCCATGGGTTATGCTAAGTGAGACTGCATGAGCAGGGCTCAGTAATGGCACAAGTTTGGCGTTGGTGCCCCATGGATGCACAGGGAAAATTGGACAAAAGTGCGGAAGTATCAAAATAACACTCAGCACTGAGTTATATTGCACCGCTCCTTGTGCAGAAGGCACGAACTGGATATGTGCATCAAACATCCCAGGATCAGATGTAAAGCAGCTTGAATGTGGGGGAGGTGGGTCGGCTACGGTGGACTAGCGTAGGCCAGCTCCCAACCAAGGTTCAACAGTTCAGTTATGGGGTGACAGGCTCTCTGCAAATTGGGGGGTAGTTCATAGCCCACAGTGCAGGGTAGCAGGGTGGGGGGAGTTTTTCTGGTTGGGGTTTTTACATTTTATGTTGATCTTCCTGTACTCAAAGCATATTCGCAATATGCAACGGGGGAGGGGGGAGAAAACAGCAGAATTACACAGAACATGTCCACTCCCATCGAAGAGGCCTGGTTCCACGCCGGGCAGGAAACTGGAAAATGACAGAGACGATGGTGACCCCACTTAACAGGCAGCGCCAGGCGCAGATGATGACACACAAACCACTCAGACTGAAGCTTTCGATCATGCCCTGCAACGTCAACGGCCTAGGCAACAAAATTAAGCATACCATGGTGCTGCAGTATAATCGCAGGAATGCACCGGAAATAGTCATGTTGCAAGAGACACGCTTAATGGGCAACACGTGCAAAGCAACGGATAGATTTGGCTACAAGCTTCAGGCCCACGCTGGATTTACTTCAAGATCTAGGGGCGTGGGGTTACTGATCCGAAAGAACCTGCCATTAGTGGTTTCGCCAACATGGCAGGATAAACTGGGTAGATATGCAGCACTCTCCGGAGTATGGGAGGGCCGGGTCATTCACTTCTGCTCAGTATATATACCACCAAAAATGCACTCGACCCCACTGCCTGAGCTGAGCTCACTATTACTGCCACTGTCAGATGGGGTGTTAGTGCTGGGCGGTGACTTAAACGCTGTAATGGACCCCAAACTGGATAAAATATCACACATGAAGGGGGTAGTAGGGGCTGATGCCCTAAAGTCATTTGTGGAGGCAATGGGTCTGACAGATATCTGGTGTGAGCACAATCCACACACCAGGCAACACGCGTTTCATTCAGCTTTGCACTGGGGAATCTCGCAATTGAATTATTTCCTGACACAATCAGTAATGTTGGGGTGCTTTCTGGGAGTTCAGCATAAGGCATGGGGGCCATCCGATCACTCACCAGTAGAAGTGAAATGAATGGTCCCTAGTAAAACAGGCGTCCTGCCGCCCCACATCGACCCCAAGCTATTTAAAAACAAGCAGATAAAAGAAAAGGTACGAGAACATGCAGTCCACTACTTTCAAGACAACCTGGGCTCAGTAGACTCAAAAGTAGTGCTCTGGGAGGCCTATAATTCAGTGATACGGGGACAAGTGCAGGCATTGGCAGGAGGAGAATGTAAAGAAAAGAAACTGCAGTATGAAGCCCTTGAGGTGGAACTAACGCAGTTAGAGAAGACATTAGCAATTCGGACAGAACCAGACTCACGACTGACTCACACACTGCAGTTAAAGCACCAAGAACTATGCGATATTGCGGAAGGGAAGGCCAGGGACGATGCAAAGGCTACCCAGCAGAGAATATACGAAGTAGGGGATAAGGCTACCAAAATACTATCATGGCTCGAAAAGAGGGATAGAGAGAGGAACTGGGTTTTGGGGTTAACAATACAAGTGGGGACAGCTGTACCACTGGAGAGACCATAGCAGAAGCCTTTGCAGCCCACTACAAGCAACTGTATAAGCCCTCGATGAATCGCACTAAGGCGGATTGTGTGGAGCTTTTAGCAGACATGCCCCTCCCTGCTCTCGCGCAAGGGGACCGGGAGGACCTGGAAATGGACATATCGGAGGAGGAGTTCTGTGGGGCCATAGGTGCGTTGCAATCAGGCAAGGCTGCAGGACCGAATGGTATGCTGAAAGAGCTATACAAGGGGGTGTCAAGTCTAGTGGCGCCGCATATGCTACATATGTTCGAGCAGTCGTTAGAAATAGGTAGTCTGCCAGAAGACCAGAGGATGGCTACGATAGTGGTTATACACAAACAAGGCAAGCCTCTGGAGGACTGTGCCTCTTACAGACCAATCTCCCTACTCAGGTGCCGATTCGGATCCTGGAAAAAATTTCCCCATACGAATCGTATCCGGGATTTTTACCGTACGAATCGTACAAGTAGCGTACAAACTGCCAAGTACGATTCGTATGTGAAAAAGTCAATATGAATCGCATTGGGAAAATATCCCCACACGTCCTCGGGTCGGAAAATGTGTCCGACACATCCTCGGACGATTTACCCTACGAATCCGAAAAATGAAGTCCGACCGCGCAAGTACGATCCGTCCCGTCCTTCCAATTTTACAACCGTATGGAAAATACACCGTACGGACTGAACTGCAATAGCAACTATGGAGACATGTGCCCGCAAACGTGCCGAACCCCCCCCAGACCCCGCGGATGTACGTGCCGTACCCCCACCCGTGTATGTACGAGTCGAACCCCCACCCGTATGTACACCCATGTATGTACGAGTCGAACCCCCACCCGTGTATGTACACCCGTGTATGTACGAGTCGAACCCCCACCCGTGTATGTACACATACGTGTATGTACGAGTCAAACCCCCACCCGTGTATGTACACCCGTGTATGTACCAGTCGAACCCCCACCCGTGTATGTACGAGTCGAACCACCACCCGTGTATGTACACCCGTGTATGTACGAGTCGAACCCCCACCCGTGTATGTACACCCGTGTATGTACGAGTCGAACCCCCACCCGTGTATGTACACCCGTGTATGTACGAGTCGAACCCCCACCCGTGTATGTACGAGCCGAACCCCCACCCATGTATGTACGAGTCGAACCCCCACCCGTGTATGTACACCCGTGTATGTACGAGTCGTACCCCCACCCGTGTATGTACACCCGTGTATGTACGAGTCGAACCCCCACCCGTGTATGTACACCCGTGTATGTACACCCGTGTATGTACGAGTCGAACCCCCACCCGTGTATGTACGAGTCGAACCCCCACCCGTGTATGTACACCCGTGTATGTACGAGTCGAACCCCCACCTGTGTATGTACACCCGTGTATGTACGAGTCGTACCCCCACCCGTGTATGTACACCCGTGTATGTACGAGTCGAACCCCCACCTGTGTATGTACACCCGTGTATGTACGAGTCGTACCCTCACCCGTGTATGTATGTGCTGGGGGTACGCACCGTACATACACGGGTAGGGGTACGACTCGTACATACACGGGTGTACATACACGGGTGGGGGTACGACTCGTACATACACGGGTGTACATACACGGGTGGGGGTACGGCACGTACATCCGCGGGGTCTGGGGGGGGTTCGGCGCGTTCCGGGCCTCCAATTCCGCTCGCATCGTGCCGTACTTCGCTTTTCCGGCACTTTTTGGGTGCCGTAAAAATATTGCCGTCCGGACTGGTGTTGGTACGATTCGTACTTCCTGGTTCGTGAAATGCAGCCTGCATGCGTCCCGACGTCACGTTGGCGCTGTCCCGGATCACATTGGTATGTGTTTTTACAGTCGGTCGGTGTTTTTTCCGACTCGTACGGAAATGGTGTTTCCGTACGAATCGTACTTGCAAGTTTGTAGGGTTATTTTACCGGGTACGAGTCGGACGGAGAAAACCCTCCGACCGACGGTTCGTACCCGGTTTTTCCAGGATCGGAATCAGCACCTTAATGTAGAAGTGAAGGTCCTGGCCAAGATTATTGCAACTAGGCTCACCAAAGTGATATCTGGATTGGTGCACTCAGACCAATCGGGCTATATGCCTAAGAGGAGCACCAGATTAAACCTTAGGCGCCTACATGGCGTACAACAAGCGGTCAAGGACCAGAGAATGGAAGATGCCGTATTGTTGTCACTAGACACCTGCATGACATTTGACACCATAAAATGGCAATACCTATTTGCTTTGCTAGAGCGACTGGGGTTCAGCCCTAAGTTCCATGCATGGATAAAACTACTATACACAGATCCCCTAGCTAAAGTACGGGTTAACGGTGCCGTGTCGAGTCGAGTAGGGTAGGACTCTACAAGGGCACGAGACAGGGGTGCCCGCTCTCACTCATGTTGTTTGCACTTGCAATGGAACCCTCGGCAGCATGGGTTAGGGCTGACCCATTGATAAAAGGTATCCCGATAGGGGGAGAATGGGCGGAGCGGATCTCGCTTTATGCGGACGATGTCCTCCTATATGCTACCAGGCCTCGCTCCACTATACATCGAGCACTCCACATATTTCAGTTATTTGGCAGCTACTCAGGATGTCAAATAAATTGGGGCAAGTCGCTCATCTTTGTATTGACTGGCAAAGTGCCTGTGTTGACAAACGTAGCAAAAGAATTATTAATTAAACCTAAGTTTAAATATCTAGGAATAATGGTTACATGAACCGAGCAGGAGTTCAGGGATCTGAATCTAACCCCCCCAACTGGACCGACTTCGGAATGATGTGTCACACTGTGCAAATTGCCACTTTCACTGGTGGGAAGGGCAGCGATTTTTAAAATGATGGCGCTGCCTCGCCTACTGTATATCCTACAGAACACCCCTTACACTGTGTCAACTGACTATTTTTGCAAAATTGACTCAGAGATACGGCTATTACTATAGGGTGGTGGTAATCCCTGGATAGCACTAAACAAGTTACAGAGAGGGCCATACGATGGTGGCGGTCTCGGACATCCGCAAATATTACTGGGTGGCACAGTTGGTGACGGTTAATGACTGGGTATTTGCAGGGAGAGATGAACCGGCATGCCGGGTAGATCACTGGGCGATGGCAAGAGGTGAATACCTGAGAGCCTTATACACCAAAAAAGCGATCCACAAGCTCCCGATCGACACACAGACAACAGTAAGGCTATGGAGGGAAGCAAGTAAATTTCTGGGCTGGGAGGGAAAACTGACAGAACAGACTCCACTTTGGGAGAGTGACCTTTTGTCAGGGGTGAGGGGTCTACAAGGGTTTCACGCCTGGGCCCTACTGGACATAGACTACCTGGGTGAAATCTGGAAAAGAGGAAAAATAATTGAATTTGAGAAATCGCAAGCAGAGTATCAGATGTCGAACTCGGAAAAATGTAAATACATACAACTGGTAAACGTCGTAAGATCACACGTACACAGAGGAGACCAAATACCAGAGCTAGCCCCACTAGAAAACAGAATATTAGCCGATCCAATACTAGATAAGGCAACATCACTCATTTATAAATAACAATATATAAATAATGCCCTGGATCCATTACTGACCATTAGAGAGTAGTGGGAGTCGGACGTGGAGATGTTGGAAGAAGATGACTGGCTGGAAGTCACACAAAGTCCCAGAGAAGTAGCTATAAGGGCACGCTTCAGATTGGTTCCACACAGGATCGTGCACAGATCCTACACAACAAGATCCAGGCGCTACGCTATGGGCAAGTGCGATTCAAACATATGTGCGAGAGGCTCTGGGGAGGCAGGCACCTTCTTTCACACAATATGGAGCTGCCCTGAGGTACATCGATACGGGGCCACAATTCTAGCAATAATTTCCAAGGTCATGGGACAAGATGTCCCAATGGAAGCCCGTTGGCACATACTATGCGTCCCAGGGGAAGACTAATGGCCCAAGTATGTTACAATATGGTTAATGGTGGCCGATATGGTCGCAAAACGAAATATAGCCAGAGCGTGGGGGAAGCCGTAGCCACCAACAGTGAGAGAGTGGGAGCAAGTCCTTGATTGGAGCTGTCTGGCAGAGAAGGTAATTTACCAAGGCCGGAGTTGGCCCCGAAAATGGGATAAAGTGTGGGGAGCATGGATTAAATATAGAGGATTGTAGTAGCTGAGCCTATGTTTAACTACAAATTTAGTGGGGTTGTGATCATCTTGGCGAGTAACTGCGGGACAAATTGTTAGTAGAGTTAGAATCGCAACAAGTGGGAATAACTGCCAGGGATACCTCTGAGTACTGATGCTAATTTGTGGGGGGAACATTTGTTATTTGGTTGTATTGTGTACTATGCATAAGTGTGCTGAAAAGATAAATGACAATAAAAAGAATTGTTAAAAATATATATATATATATATATATATACATGAGAGTAAGCAACGTTTGTGGCAGGAATGTTACTCAGATCCTCCTGAACTTCTGAAGATCTGCCACAACGCGTATGGTTTGTTTATCTGCTTTTGCTGAGGCACAAAAGTTTGTTTCGGGACACCAGAAGTCTGTACTGACGGTATACTGGAAAAATGGAATACACACCTTCCTAGCTCTGTGTCATAAATCGCCACTTCTGGCCATTGGCCAAGACACTTGAGAGTCATCTTAAACAATTTTGGTTAGCTCGTTTCCTCGGGGGGGCTCTGCGGCGGCGTTATTAAGGAGCAGGAGGGAGCTGCTAATGATGGTGCGGTTAATGGAAGCAGGCGCTGTCACCACTAACTGCCTGTGGGAGGGTGGCAGGACCAGGCCATAGAAACCCAGTGAACAGGAGTTTTTTTTAATGTGTTCTCAGACCTGTGGTTTGCAGCTAGACAGATACAAGGGAAGAGGTGTTCAACGTCTGTAACTTTAATGATGGCCTGCGAAGGGGCTGAAACACTGAGGCAGCTCACCAGGAGCACAAGGCCCCAGAATATGGTCCAGCACAAACACCAACTTGAGATCTGAACCCCATCTCAAGTGCTCCAATACACTTCTGAAAGCTGAGCTTCCAGGCTTGCTTTCAGCTGAAGTTTGTACAGAACAAAAGTGTAGGAAAGTAGGATCTGCTTTTATGGTTACCCCCTCTTTTTGCCTGAATGGGATCCTGCTAACCAGGACCCCAGTCTCTGTTCTTTCTCCCCTAAATTGGTTATGGTGAGTACTTAGGTACATCCCAGATAGGATACTGGATTACCCTCATAAGGCCCTAGTATATGGTACTGAGGTACCCAGGGCATAGGTACACCAGGGGTCCCCCATGGGCTGAAGCATGTATTATGCCACCCATGGGAGAGCACTCAAACTGTGACTACAGGCCTGCCATTGCAGCCAGTGTAAGCTGGCGCTAGCACCACTTACAAAAGATGTAGGTGTTCCTATATCTGCGGCCACTGCACTTCAAACCTATAAGTCACCCCTAAGGCAGGACTTTCAACCCTGAAGGCATGGTGCACGGTTCTAAGTGTAAGGGTGCCCCTGCATGAGCAGGACACCCCTACAACCTTCGGGAGACCATTCTCCCGGGTTGTAGGTGCATCAGCCATTATGATACATAGAGTGGCCATGTGTCATTATGCGATGACCATCTCTAAACTGGCTGTAATGAGCCCTGTCATGTTTGGTATCAAACTTGTTGGAATCATACCACCCCCCCCTAAACGTTGTGGGATGTATGATTCCAAGCACTGTAAAGTTCCTTCAGGCGGCCCTCAGTGCTCCCGGTACCAGTCTTCTAAACCCGGACAGCACAACATGGCTTCTGCCGACCAGAGACACAATTTTGCCCTCCTGCTGCTGAGCCAAGCTCGAGAAAGGGAAGGCAGAAAAATAGTATCTAGTCACAGGTAGGTTTGACTACCTCCGAGACAGGGTTTAATGTATCGGGTCCCAGTGGAAGTGCTTGCCAGCTCCACATAGTCTGCGTGCAAGGCACATTTGGTCTCCCTGTGCATAGTCCAGTTCAACCAGCTCAGGAAGCCATTGGCTCCCGCTCTGGCGCAAAACTGGACAAAGTATATGGGAGTATCCCCTCCACTGTCCCACCCCTCCCTTGGGAGAGTACCCTAAATCGTCCCAACCCTTTCCTACGGGGTACTTAAGAGCTTACCTGAGGATGGGTCTCTAGACTCATTGTGGGTCACTGGGCACTCTGGACTTCGTTGGACTTCTCTCTGGGCATGAAGGCTTAAACTTGGGAGACTCCTACTGCTCTTGGTCTCGTCGCCATGCTCGTCTGCTGCAACATCCATGCCTGTGCTCCATACAGGTACCTTCCAAGGCCTGTGGACATCCAAGACACCCGAAGGAATCTCCATTGAAGTGAAGGAGCCACTTCCCTGCGCCTGCAGGGATCGCAACTAAGCTGACTGGTCTGCTGACCCTGGGCTCCCACAGACTCCCAAAGGCTCAGCAACACAGGTGGTGGTTCTTCACATCTCTCGAGGCCTGCCCTGTCCTCTCACTAAGTTTGTGGCCAGTATCCCTCGCAGGAACCGAACCTCTGTGCACTGTGTCAACTTGCCATTGCAAAGGCTTGTTGGCTTCCTTTCTCCAAGATCTTCAGGCTCCAAGCAGCCCCAATCTCAAGCATCTCCTGTGACCAAGATCTTTGTCCTCACCACATCACTTGCACCGTGGGCCTGTATCTTTGGTGAGCTGCTCGAGGTCCTCTTGCGACTCCAGTGCCTCCAGCCTGTGGGTCCTTGTGAGGGTCTTCTTTGACTCCAGTGAGCTCCCCAGATTGCTTGGGACCCGCTCTGACTCTCCTGCTTGTGGTGAGACACCCGGACCATGCTGGTCCCGACATCGCACCTTCTTCGCTTGCCACATTGGTTGCAGTTGGCAAGGCTTGTTGGAGCTCCCGACAGATAGCAGCCCCTCAACCCTCGGCATCCAACGTGGGACAGCCCATGAATGACTCCTGGTCTTCCTCAGCATCACCCGGTCCGCACAGCTGCAGCTCCAAGGTCACCATCAGCTCTCCTGCAACACCTGACATCGGTGGGCATTCGTCTTCCGTGCCTCCTGGTCACTCGTAAGTGGCATAGACTCTATACCCCCTGCTTCCAGGTACTTCTCATCTTGAATCCACTTTGGGTTCAACCGGACACTTTCACCTTATCCAGCAGCGGCATCTTACTGAAGTCCTCCGTTTAGTTTGATGGCGGTTTCCGAAGCTAATACACACATATGCACCTGGCTTCCCAGGTGTAGGTATCCTGGTTCCTAGGGTAGCCACGAGTGGGGTGGCTCTCCAACCTTCTGTCTTCTACGGGGTTTCTTCATGGTCTAGCGGAAAGGGTCCTCTTTAAAATTGCAATCGCGTCTTACCTGTTGACTTGTATTGAGAACGTGGTCGTGTCCCCACTGCACACGACCTCCGTGGGGTTCCTAGATACTCACCATGGGTAGATCCTTGGATCCCCAGCACTTCGAAGTCTTCTGGGTATAGTCTTGACATGAGTCGTGATTCGCATATCACTATTTCAGTATATAGTTTGGTCTCCTCTGGCGACCACTGTGTGTTTGTGCTACTTAACTGTTTTATTTGCAAAGTATTGGGTGCATTGTGTATATCTCCGGTCAGGAGATATTTGTATGTGTTAGTGAGTGTCTTATAATAAATACATATTTTTATAAATACACTGTGTTCCTTTTTCACTTAATCTATACCAATAAGATTCTGCTCTGGTAAAACAAGCTTCTTGTTCCCACTCTACTCTCTATGTATTTGTGCTACTTATCTGTTCTATTGTTGAAGTATTGTGTGTATTTTGATTATATCTCCGGGCAGGAGATATCTCAAGGTGTTAGTAAGTGTTTATAATAAATACATGTTTTTATAACTACACTGTGTGGTTCTTTTTCACTCAATCTATATGATTAGTTCTGGCAAAACAAGCTGCTTTACACTCCTTCTGGACTAAGCCTTAAGGCTGCTCTCCACAGCTACCACTTAGAGAGCTTTCTATGGTTGTCTAAGACCACTAAAATCACCATAAGGGTTGTCTGGATTAGTGCAGGGTGCCCACGTACATAAGTGGGCTCCATATACTAACCCAGCTTCTCAAAAGGAGTCGCAACCAGCTGCTTTTTTCGTGTCACTGTGATTGTGTCACTACCATTGTTTAGCTGCGCCTGGCTCTGGAGTGAGGCTGGAGATAGTTTCCATGTGATTGTGCAAACCCTCTTTGTGGGACAGTAGGTTCTGGTTCTTCCGTGAGTCTGGCCCGCAGTCATCTGATGTCCAATCCTTCCCTGTGTGGGAGGCTGGGGCAGCTAATGTGTCACTGTGATCCTGCAACATTTGATGCAATACTTCAATGAAGCATGGGTCTGGCAGTGGGTGGCCCTGTGGACAATGTAGAGAGCCGTGAAGACAGAGCATCTAGCCGCTGGCAACCAGCAAGGCACCGGGAGCCCTGGTGTGATGCATCCCAATGGGCGCAGATAGAATTGGTTTCGCAGCCAGTGTTTGGATCCTTTGAAGTTTTTGGAGCAGAAAGAGCAGGGCCCAAGCTGTGACCATTTGTGAAGTGAACACATAAACGACAAGGGCAATAGCGGCCTTTGGCGTCTGAAGGAAAATTACATGAGAAGAGTTGCGTTGAGGAGTTTGGATGCTGTTGAAAGTGCTTCTTGTGACTCGTGTCACTCGGAGGACCAGAGAGAGATGGTGGCCATCAAGACTCCCAGATTTCTTACTTTATTACACGTCTTTGGAAGAGATTTGGGTTACTAGAGGCAGACGTCGAATGGTCGTTCTTCTAGTCTGCAGGATATCCGTTTTGGAAGAGTTGAGTTTAAAGTGGTTACTCAGCTCAGTGCAGCAGTCGAGTCCTGAAGCATCCAGACCCTTTGGGTTTTACCGCTGTCAGGATGACCCACGCGCCACCAGCATAGATGCAGCAAGTGCAGATGAAGGACTTGATGAGTTCCAGCAGCTGGGTGAGGTAGAGGTTGGAGAAGAGGTGTCAGGTGATAATGCATGAGGTACACAAAGTTTGTGCTGAGAGGAGTTGGCATGATCCGGAACAGCAGAATTGTACTAGACCTGTCACAGAGGTTGAAGAAGGACTGTTAGGATATGTCTTTCAGCTCACTTGAATAGTGTGCTGGTGGACTGTGCCAAAGGTGGTGTACAGACCCGGCATGAACAGGGCAGCAATGCCACTCTGTCCGCTGTCGTTGTCAGGTTATCCCAGATGGACACATGGGGCCCAAGCCGCACCTATGTCTGGGTGGAAGCCCGTTTGAGGACAAGAGAGTAGGTCATTTCCATCTATGAAGTGAGAGATCTGAGTAAAGGCAACGCTTGTACTCAGTTTTCCTAAGAACGGGACAGCCGAGATCTGTCTGTAGCTGGAGGGATCTGTGGTGTTGGGGGTTCTTTTTTATTATTGCTCTGATTTAAGAGGGTTTGAGAGAGAGGGGAAGGGGCTAACGTTAGTGAGTTGTTGAGAACGGTTCTTGCTGGCGTGGAAGTCCTTGAACAGATTTGAATATCCTCGATGGTTTTTGCCCCCAATGTCTGACTGACAGCCAGCTCATTGGGTTTCCTGGACCAGTTCTTTGAACTGAAACTCATTCAGGTGTCTGAATTTGCACAGATATTGTGTCTTGTTGTGCCACTGCTTGTTAATTCTGGTGACATAGACTGTAGGCAGGGCCCTGGAGTTATGCAGCAGGAGAGGGCCAAATTATGCCACAGGTTGGAGTAAATTATGTGGGAAGAAAAGGCAAATCATGCTGAATAATGCGGCACATTTTGTATTAGTATTACTTCAATGTTTAGTCATTTTTAAACTTGGTAACACTGTCTGGGCAATGGTTGCAACTCAGTAGTACCAGTTTAATACCCAAATATAGCAATAAGCAACAGAAAGGTGACAAGTCCAGTTATTCAACGGGTCTTGCAACACACTGCAACACTTGGTGCTGCATTTTTTGTACCTTTTGAACGGTTTTAGCCAGAAACACACAAAAAAATGTTAAAATATGCAGATTATGCAGCAGATGATAGATTATGTGTCAAAAGCGGCAAATCCATATTTATGCGAAAATCGCTGCGGCCGCACAATCACATAATTCCATGATCGGCCCTGACTATAGGACATCTTGCTCATGCTGGGTACAGTTCCAGGGGGCATATTTACAAGCAGGCGATAAAAAATTATCGCCGCTTTTGCGGCCGTTTTCGGCCGAAAAGCAGCGATAATTTTATCGCCTAATTAGCAAGGCCACGCTAACGCGTGAAACCTTGCTTTAGCGTCGGGATTCCTAACGCCCAGCTTTGCATCTCTAATGAGATGCAAAGTGGGCGTTCCTGACCTAACATGACAGGAGAAATGTCTCTAAGCGACATTTCTCCTATCATCAAGCCCCACGCTATGAAGCATAGCGGCAAGAAAAGTAGCTTTCCTTACGCCTGCTTCAGGACTGACTTAGCCATGATATCCTATGGAAGGAGGATATCATGGCTAAATTTGTGAGTCCCTATCAGCAAGCTAATGCCACACTGCGTGAGATTATCGCTGGGTTTCCAGCGATAATCTCACGTTAGGCAGTTAGCGCTAGGATTTTTATTGCTGAGGAGATAAGCGTTGCTAATAGCACTATCTCAGTGATAAAAATCCACGTTACCCGGCGGTAATTATCCTCACGCTAAGAGTGCTGAGCAATAATTATCGCCGGTTGTTGCTGATATGCCCCCAGGTTCTGTATTTTTTAGATAAGTTTGCCAAGTGTATATGTTTTAGTTTGTAATGACGCTGTAGAGGGCAAGGGCGTTTGCAGGCATTTTACTCCAGGTATGCATATGTAAGGGGATCTCCTCCGGTGTAGCTCCTTGAAAGGCCTTCCAAGGCTTCTGTGAGCCGCTGCAAACACTGGAGTCTTTTGCTGGCGTCGGAGGCGTGTTTCGTCACTCGGTGTTTTTCCACTGGCTCTGTACAGCATCCCTCCATCCTCCGCGCTGCCCGGCAGGTGCAGACCTGCGCTGCCTCCCGCCGCTGCCAAAGTGCCCCGTGTTATGTCTCGCTTCTCCAGGCATGAACAGCTTTTAGCCACGATTTTCCAGCCAGAGGCGTGTAATTTTGTTTTCCAGGTTGTAGGTATGTGTCCTCCTCAGACATCACAGCCTGCAAGAGTCTTGGACCCGCTGGGAGGGGGGTCACACGGAACATGAGCACAAGTCGGTATAAGGTGTGAAAGGGGGGCCGGCCAGGTAGGGCCGCTGTCCTAGCAGCCAGACGACCCCCGGTTTGCGTTGACTTCAGCAACGGCCCCCCTCAATTGTCAAATTTGTATTTCGGGCGTCGGTATGTGAGGCGTTTGGACGAGGAAAGCGGTGACCCGAGGTGCTGGATACATGCTTATGGGCCTATCCAGGACCCTATAAAGGGCGCCCCCATCACATGTGCATTTTTATGTCTGTCACATAATTCACCCCGATATCTCCCATTTCGTGTTGCTGCCGTCCTCTGCTACACGCCGCGAGGCAACATACACGAGCTGGAAAGTTCGGCCAACGACACAAACAAATGTTGTAAACATATGCAAAAAGATGAAACTGCCATGGAGTGGTCGTCAATGAAGAACTGAACCGAAGGGCCACTCGGTCTGGGGACCGGAAGCCAGGCTCTGCGGTAGGTTTCTGTGTTCAGAATGGTAAAGGGGGCTGCAGGGCAGAGAGAGAAAGTTCCGCTGAAACAGAAGGAATCGCCCCCTTGCCGCCGCCAGCTCGTTAAGCGCGGCTCTGATTATCTCAATTAAATTCACTGGCATCCGCCCCCGTGCCCCCCGTTTCCACAATCATTTAATCCACCTTTTTATTTTTACAATCTGTGCCGAGCAGTGGTGGGGAGTGGCGGTGGCGGCTGGCAGCTGCGGGGCTGTTTTTTTTGTTGTTTTGGGCTCTACTGGGGAGTAAACTCGGTTACATCAGAGAGAGGCATTTTCCCATCAATTAGTCGGGCTCCACCAGCCCTCGCCCTCCACCCCCAACAAACATAATAAGGGGAGGAATGAAAGGGGTTTTCTTCCTTCTGCTTTGCGCGAGTCCTTCTTGAATGCAGAGTTTTCTTAGTTAATTGGGGGTGAGGTATTTACACCGACCTCTGGTCACTCAGACGCGATGCTGAAGTTGCCCCGGGCGTAATGTCCCGAAGTGCAGAAGGTTTTTCATGCTTAGATGGAGATGAGCCTCTCCCCACAGGCAGGGGTGCTTCGAGAATGTTCTGGGCGGTCAGCCCCGGTGCGCGTGCACCTGTTTGAGGCCTCCACTGACTTCCGTGCCCTGCAGCCCTTGTGGCCTCCACCTTTTTATTGGGTCTAGCCTGACTGCTCAGCTGTCCGCATGAACTAGTGTTACCAATTATACACCAGTGGGCTTTGACTCCACCCAAAAGAGCGTCGTTCTCGCACCTGATGGCATTGGTTATTTAGTGTATCCCTCCACCTTCCAGGAAGAGCTTCCATTGGAATGTATGCTGGACTATTTACATCTCAAAAGTACACTGAATCATCACGCAGTTTGTTACATTCAATCCATTGTCTTCTGTACGCATTCTATACAGGTAGCAATGCTTATTGGATATTTTCCTAGCACAGGTGCCATGAATAGGGCGGGCTTTAATGTGATAAACAGCATTTAGCAAATCTTCACATGATCTCTCATAATGGCAGTCAAGTAAACGGGACAGTAACACGGTCTTTCCGGGCAGATCTCCGATGCCCGTCACTTTTAATCTAAACCTGTGCCTCTCCCGCTTCCATACGATCCCAGAGTGGAACCCTTCGATCCCAGAGTGGGACCCTTGGATCCCAGAGTGGGACCCTTCGATCCCAGAGTGGAACCCTTCGATCCCAGAATGGAACCCTTCCGCCACAACCAGTCCAAGGCATAGTATCGAGTGCATAAGAAATACACGAACAGCACATTGAAGAGATCTGCAGAGATAATCCGAGTTAGCAGCGTAACACAAATTATAAAAAATGCACATATATCTCTCGCACTTCCTCATCCAACTCACCGCTAATTCCTGCGTCCCATAACAAGAAAACCGCACCTCAGTGGCCATCATACACGTAATGGAAGTACTTCCCACGGAGGCTCAAAACAAAGACCGCACTTTTCCACCCACGCTCCCACGCAGTGTACCATGCTACCCAAGTGGATAAACACTTCAGGGTCCCTGATTCCCGTTTGTGTTCCAAACACCGTTTCTGAAGACCAGTGTTTGCATGTGTTGGCACATTAAAGCCAGGCCTACTGGCTTTGACAACACTTGTTTCAGTGGTTGCTGTAGTAGGGCTTCCAACAAGCACAGAGAAGAAGGGCTCCCATGTCATGAAGTCAACTTCAGCCAGCCATTGGTGTTTAGTCAATAACTCTCCACTATAGTGCCTTGACACCCTTGGGCTAAATTCGCGCTTGGGCTAAGTTCGCGCTTTTACAGGTCTAAATTAATTCATTCATTTATTCACTATAAAATCCATGGTAATAGTGGGTTAAAAGTGCAGCTACAAGTCCCAGTAGGCAAAGTGCTGTTGGCAAACTAACTGGTGCTGACTACCAGTGGCTCTTTTCTAATAAGGTCACCTGACAGCAGGTATGCGTAAAATTAACTATTCCACAGCAGGATTAAAGCGTGTGCTCTGTCGAGCACCTCACACCCTCCTGAGCTATTCCGGCGGGATGCAAGGGAGGACCCATCCCCGATGCAAAATCCACCTGACCGGCTGCACACGGCGTCTGCAGGACCCAGTTGCAGCGCATGGGCTTTCCGACACGGTACAGCATGTGTTCAAAAGAAAAGAAAAGAGGAAATAAAGAAATGTAAAGGACAATAAAGGATCCCTGTACGCGATGGTAACCGGTTACAAGATGCAACAGAAGCAAATTGGAAGTTTCTTCACCAAACTCCATCATATATCAAGAACCGCTATGATCCCAAAATGTATCAAATAAAAGCCTGTTGTAACTGGTCAACTGGATGTTACACCAGGACAGGTAAAACCGAATGACCATCACAAGCCTTAGCCACATCCTTCGAATGATGTTTCTTCAGTGATGTCCAGTCTCAGCGATTAAGCTGCTCTAAGGGGCTCAGCATTTTGTTGCAAACAACAGAACTAAAGTATATAGACACATAGTTATTGTCCCAGGATCACACAATGCGTAGTTTCCTCAAGTGAGAAAGACTAAGTTTGTAACTCATATATCTGGGTTCCACAGTCATCAGATTTAGCTACACCACGCCTGACTAGTGGGGCACAAAGGGGTGGGATTCTGGAAGGAAGTGAATATCTGTTCTTGTAGGCAGAGGGAATACTGTGGCAACAGGGTCATGAGAAAGCAGACAAACATGGCCTACACCTGTGGAAATCTTGGAATTTGATTATCTGTGCTGCAGGGGGCATGATGCTGCACCCTTCTCCAAGTGGCTGCTTGTAACACAGATATTAACATCAAGTTTAACCTCTTCAGAAACTTTCTGAAAATATTACAGAGGCTAAAGATTGCTACAAGGATGCTCAACTAAAAACTTCAATTTCTTGAATTCTGCTTGCAGAATTTGTGATTTACATTTCACCACAGTTGAAGAAGAGTTGAACGTTTGTGGCCGAACTCTGTATGTGTTTGTAGGGTAGATCACAAAATTGAACAAATTTGGCAAACTGTGGGCCGTTTGCCGAGATGCCCAACTGCACTTGCTGGAAACATTTCTCTCCGAAAAAAAGCTGTTTGCAAGAGTATTTCTACCAAAAACTGCTTTGAAAGAAAAATCTTGCACTGAAAGATTTTTATGTTCTTGCGTTCCTGCTGCCCTACTTTTAGGAATTATTTTCTTCTTCTTTTCTTTCTTTATTATCTTTATTCGCATATGCATTATCCATAAAAGTACAAACATTAATCATAATCACATACATAGTCCTAAAAACTCATCATTAAAACGAATCAGTTAAAATATTACTAAATTATCCATAACTTGATATCATCGGCGATGTTAAAGTGACAGTGTGCAAAGTGCAAATATTTCACGAAAGAGCAGCTAGAGGCGGGCAGATCCTTAAATCTCAAAAAGGTTACAGTTAGCAGCATTAAGTGAAAGTGCAGATGTGCATAGTACAAAATGTAAATACAAGTAATATAAAATCCAAAAATACATATAGTACAGCCAAATCCAGCAATCATCAATTCATAGAAAGACGTGAGCGGATGGCCATTTTCAGAAAAGTGCACACTCGATATGTTATATCATCGTCTTTAAGCTGGAGAATAATTTTATGTGCAACCTTAAAATCCGTTGTGCCCTTTGCCCTGAAAAACGTTATCAATAACTGCATGCTATATTATTTTCTTCAGACTTCTTTTTCAGAAACAATTTGCAAACTTTATGAAAACTGTAAACCAGTGAGAAAGGTTCAGGAGGTGAGGAGTAAACAACTGTTCAACTTCTCGCAACGCAAGCTTTCACGCTTTCAAATCTCGGGGACATTGACGTAGTGATGCCTGGGCAGAATTTAGATTACGCCGGAGTTATTGGCCTAATTTCAGTAATTCTGCATTACTCATTGATGCACATTCACCGCAAATATTGTGATTACACTGTCAACATTCCCACCAGGCACCCAAGCATTCCAATCCTCTCCATCACACCAACACACCACACAGAACACTCACACTGGCTGAGCAGCTAGGAACCAGGTAACACAGGGGTCATTACGATGTCCACCCACCATCGTTGTGGTGCCTGGGACCGCCCGCCTGTATGGCGGTGGTCCCGCACGTAGAATTACGATGCATCACCCGCCGCAATTTTTACATTTATTGTAGTGCCTTTCCCTGTACCTTTCCCTGTACTATGTGGCAGACATCACGTGGTGCCTGCCACTTAGTGCAGGGAAATGAAGGGGGGTAGCCCCCTAATGCACCACCACCTCCCCCCAAAAGAAGGGGGGCCCACAACGTGCCCCCAAATCCAATCCCCGCCAGCCTTTCTATGGCGTGTTCACAAAGCATTGTAATTTGGCAGACGGTGCCTGCTAGGCACCGCCACCATTAATTACACAGATGCTGACCGCTCCACCAGGCAATCAGTACAGTTGCCTGTGGCGGAAGCGTGGCGGGCAGTCTTTATGACCGCCGCGGACCTGAAGCGATTGCCCCGCCATCGTAATTTGGCAGGGGGAAAATTGCTGTCCGATGGCAGAGAGTCCGCCACCGCATGGCTGGCGGTGGCGGACCCTCCGCCATCGTAGTCACCCCCATAGGAACAGTATTGACACAACAGCAGGATGCCACATATCTTCTATCTTTAAAATAAAAATTAAATAAACTATACCAAAAGGAAACAACTATGCACAACAATGTACAGTCTAGAACCCAGGGATGCAAGGTAAAAACACCACAACTCAAGAGGGAATGAAGACTAATTAAAGGAGGAAGGAAGAATAAATAAATACACATGAAATATCACCCATCCTCCCCCTTTAACATTAAAAACAAATATAAAGTGAAACAAGAATGTTAAGCTCACAAATACCAAGTGAGATACCCACACATGAAAAGACACGTGAAACTTAAACTCAGGAAAGATGCAAAAGAATCATCCAAGCATGCACCGCAAAGCAGGGCAAAGCACTGTGTAGAGAAACCACAGGAGTCACGCACCCCCAGAACTCTATCACTTTGGGAGAACTGAACCCCATGTGTAGACTCCTCATGTAAGGAATAACATCTAAAACTGTGAAGGGACAAAATATGTAAAAATGGGACTGTGACCCATAATGCAAACTGTGTAGAGTGTGCAAAACTGTGAAGAAGGGACTGAAACTCAACTTGCCACCTCTCATGTAAGGGACAAAACATGCAAAAATGGGACTGTGACCCATAATGCAAACTGTGTAGATGGGACGAACACCCAGTACTTGTGTAAAAGGGAGTGACACCCCTTAAGCCACCCCTCCTGTAAGGGTATTGTGACTATCTGCGTGGAAATGGGACTAAAACCCATTCCCATCCCTAAAGAAAGATTTACAGACATACAAAAACAGGCCAAAACCACCTAAAACGATGCCTGCAAAGAGTGTGGTACTACAAACCATGGGAATGAGTGACAGCCACCCATAGAAACAATATTACACCCTCCTGTAAGGGTTAGTACGCATACACAACTTGAAAGAAATGGGCTGACAACACCCAACAACACATGCCAAAGGGCAGCATATAGCCAGAACTGTTAACACAACGTCAAGACAGACATTGAAAATAAAACAATGCAAAGATGCACTGTGGAAAATGGCCAGAGGAAAAACACCATGACCATGGACAAAACAAAACTGGCACCGGTGAGCGACCTCTCACCCGAGAAATACTGATCTGGCTACACACTGGTCACACATACACCAGATAAAAAGACACTTGAAGAAGTTGTGACTGGAAATTACTATATCCTAAATGCTTCCAAAACGAATGTTTCCAAGAGAGGCAGAAAGGTCAAGCAGAAGTAGCTGCCAACACCATTTAAAGACCCTGAGTACCTTCTTGAGCAGCTAAGTAGCAGGAAGCAGTGCTGTGCACCCAACCGTCAAAGAGATCATGCCACATCAGAGTCTTCCTGTCAGAAAAGAAAACAGTGACCACTAGGCTGCAGCTGCTGGATAATGCGTCTAAATGCAAAAGATGAACAGCAATGTAACATGTCAAAGAAAAATGGTGGCACACATGAGTGCAAGATGCCGGATGGCTCAGGGTACTGCCAAGCAAGTGGAGTGCTGCCGCCAAACCAAGATGGCGGCATGCACCGGCGACGCTCGCAGGGAGGCTCATGGCACGTCGTAGGAGGTAAGCATCAAACATCACCAATGAGCTGCCAGTCATCACCGAGGATCCCCAAGCTGCTCACTGCGATTTCAGAACAAAGGTAAGATGTGTGCGCATGAACCGGCTTGTGCCACCATTTGAAAGTGCACAGAGACGGTTTAACTGCTCAGTATCCAGTGAAGGACATGCAAGTGGAAAAAAAAAAATATCTCTCCACAAAGTTTATCCAACGGCAGATGGGCAACTCCAAATGCCGGCACCAAAACAACTTAGTGTACTTTGTTGTGTGTGCTAGGAGCTTCCACGCTTGAAAAGTAAAGTCCCAACCTCGTCGCCAAAATGTAGTACTGGCTTACCATGAGTATAGATGAAGTACAAGACGTAGTCGAGTAGTAACCTAGATTATTTATTAAGTCCATGTGACATGCATCAGCAGCCATAGTTACGTGTACATCAGTAGTAGCAGCCCTCACCAGGAGCAGACTCCCTGCTGCTCAGCCCATCTTCAACTGTCGCTATACAATAATGGGGTAAACCCAGAACATCACTGGGACCTGGGTGAAATGCTGTACAAAAAAGGCTTCAGTTGATCTGCCAGCAGACGGAAGAAAATAAAGTCATTTGACCAGACGGATGGAACTTTTGATTTACTCACACCGTCTTTAACACTTTGGAATAAGCCGATTCATATCCACATTTTATCATCAAGAACCCGTCCCTCTCTGAGCCTGGAGCCTCCGGGCCTGTCCTCTCCACCGCATTTCTAGGTGGATTAAGGGTGCCCCCTTGGTCCCGAAGAAGATCCGTTTGTAAGGAGCTGAATTACCTACGTTTACCTTGGGTCGGAACTTCTACAACCTTATGTTTTTTGTACTAAATGTGGACAACAGTGATAGATTCGCCGTGTCCCCCCGTGTTTGACATTCTGTCATTGCCTTGTGTAAGGCTGGATAGGCCTTTTTATGTTGGATGTACGCACTGTTCCCTCACCTTCACGTCTGCACTTTGATGCACTAAATCCTTTCTCTTTTCCCCCCCCTTGGGGCGCCTATCATACTATTGTTTTGAGTATTGAACATGATGCATTATGTGTTCAACATGATTAAATATTCTAAATATGCATAAAGCAGTGTCTGCAATTAATCTATTAGGTGACGTTGATATTTATGTCATTGTTGTGTCTCCACTGCATCTTCAGCTGTCAACGCTCACACCTGGCACCCAAGCGTCATTTCATCTCCATCACACCAGCATTGCACGCAGAACACTCACACTGGCGGAGCAGCCAGGAACCAGGTAACATAGGAACAGTATTAACACAACAGCAAAATACCACCCCACATATCTATGAAAATATAATTTTAAAAACGTGCACCGACAGGAAATCAATAAATAGTGAAACAACGACAATGACTGTTGTTGCTGCCCGACACCATTATAGAGGAACAAGAATAGGACCGCGTTTAAATTATTCTAGCATGTAATACCGGCACAAAGTCTGGGCCATAAAGGTAGTAAGTGCACGGATTGTACTCGGAGGAAAAGGAACAGGGCGTTGCTACATATCAATGAAAATACAATTTAAAAACACATGTCCAATGGCAGAAAATGCAGGAGAAGTGGCATAATTACAATGGTTGTTATTACGCCCCGACACAATTATAATTGAACCAAATGGGACTGCGTCTAAATCGGTGCTCCCGCCCAGTCATAGGTTGTTCGGCAGCACCTGTAGAGGGAGAAAATGCATAAAAAAGGAGCTTTGCGGACAACCTTAAGAGGAGGACCAATGCTCGCCGGTCAGAAGTAGTTTTTCAGGTATAGCTGCACCGAGGCGCATCATAATGTCAATGATAAGAGAGGGCATGGTCAGTTTAGTTGTTAAGTTCCGTCATGTGGGTGCACCATTCCTCAGCAGTGTTAAGTCCTTGGTTTATCGAATTACATTGTTCAATACATTTACATTCCATTTTCTGGAGAATTTGCTTGAGGTCACAGCCTCTTTCTGTGATGCAGGGAGGGCTGGACTGACCGTAGCAGGCACCGGGCATTTCCCTGGTGGGCTGCTAGGGTGGGGGCCGGTTTGGCACCCAGGGGGCCGTTTTTGTTAGCAGGGGCCGGAAATATCGCCCCCCTGTAACAAAATCATCCGAAACCGGCCGTAGCAAACTGCTCGGCCGCACCCCCCCTCCTGGGGGCAGGCCAAGCAGTTTGCCAGGGCCAGTTTCGGTTCCCAGTCCGGCCCTGGATGCAGGCTGTGCCGATGACCTGCCACACGAAATCATCTGCTATGTGGTGCTTTTCTACAAAATGGGCCACCATCGGAGCATTCGCCACCACACATCTGATTCTGCTTCGGTGTTGACATATCAGCACTTTTATTGGCTGGGAAGTCTGCGCTATGTATAGCAATTTACACCGACACAATCTACAGAAGACAACATTTCTGGAATTGCAGTTAGAGAATGGTTTAAGTTCTACTTTAATAGATCTGCGTTCAAACATTTTGATGTCAGATGTGTCTGTACAGGCTACGCAATCACCGCAGCGGTAATGCCCTATCAATGGGGGGGTGGAGGGGGCGGGGGGTGAGGCCCAGGCAGCCTCTAAGGTTCTGTTAGGATTGGGAGTTACTCATTTGGTTGTAGAGTGAACCGAGTGGTTCTTGTTGTTTTTGCCCCTTTTGAAAGCAAACATGGGTAACTGCAAAGAGGGTCTATGCTCTCTATGATGTGCCAGTTTTTGGTGACTAGGTTACAAACTTTGCGAGTATGGGTTGCATTTCCAATAAGAACAGTTTTTTTTTAAAATATTGTTTACGTGCCCTGGTTCTTATTGAGTAGTGCTGCCTTTGGTTTTTGTTAGAATGTGGATTTGTAGAGCACACTTTCACCCTGAAGGGTATTCTGGTTTTGAGCAGGTGTGAGTCTAGCCGCACGTAGGGCTAGTTGTACTACTCAAAAAGCCAGGTCTTCAGCTTTTTGTGGAACTCAAGAAGCGAGGAGACTCTAATATTTAGCAGCAGGGCGTTCCATGCTCTAGGAGAGATGTAGGAGACGGCCTGACCGCCGGATCGGGTTTCCCATATGCATGGGATTTGTGTAAAGTAGGGGTCCGTACGACCGGAGGTGTCAGAAAAGGTTTTTAAAAAGAGATGCCATTGTTGAGGTATGCCGGTCCAGCGTTGTGTAGTGCCTTGGAAGTGTGGGTGAGGAGTTTAAATTGTGCTCATTGGTGAATGTGGAGCCAATTCAGGTGTGGCAATTGTGATTGTATTTATATAGCGCTAATTACCCTTGACGAGGCGTTGAAGCGCTTTTTGGTGAATAGCACACTACTCTGGAACCCAAAAGGATAAGTGGTGGATTAGAACAGAGAAATATGAGCTAATTTGAGCCGTGGACATGGGAGTCTGTTAGTTGGATTGAATAGATGGAGGGATGAAAGAGGGAAGAGGCTAGCGAGGGTTATTTGGAAGACCATAGCAGTGAGATGAGGTTTGGGATGAGTAAAAAGGAGAGATAAATGCGGGAAGAATTTAGAAAGGGTTGCTTGGGAGAAGATAGCAGTAAAATGAGGTTTGGGGTGGGCCAAGGAGGGGTAGAGGAGGGAAGAGTCTAGAAAGGGTTATTCGGGCGATCCTAGTAGCACAATGAGGTTTGCGATGAGTCAGAGAGTAGGGGTAGAGGATACATTGAGACAGAGCCGTGCCTTGGAGAGAGTGAAAGGTGTGTTGTTTGTAACGAGCCTAAGCCACTCGGGAGGCAGGAGATGAGTCTTCAACCCGCACCTGACCTGCAGTTCTATTTTTGAACCAAAAACCTTATCACTGGTGGTAGAAATACTCCCAATGCCCCCCCCCCCCCCTCCTTTCATGAAACAATGATTAACAGACGCCTTTCTCCAGCTAATTTTTAAAATGTAAACATACCAGAGCTGACCGCTGAGGAACACTTGCTAACTTTGGAAACTGTGCGCAGTAACACAGAGTAATTTATCGGCCCTCGAGTTCAGCTTGGGGGTTTGAGAGGGATTCTGGTCACATTTTGCACCACTTTGCTCCCACAATCATAATGATTAAATATGAAGCCCGGTGTCACAGACTTCCCTGGCACATTCTTTGTTAAAAAGTCAAGACCTCCTTGAAGGGGTCACAAAACCTGTGGAGCATCTCGGCAGCTATGCGGGGACTGACTCCGCCTTTCATCTTCCTGAAGTCATAATGAGTATCCTTGAGTTTAGCAATTATCTCCTCTTCTTTAAGAACCGAGACCGGTTCAGGTGGTGCCGCCTGCCACATTCCCGACTGTCTTCAGCGCGCAGTCTCAGCGCGGCCCCCACTCTCTCGTGTGACGGTCCATTTATCGCGGACCTAAAAAGCAAACTTTGAGCCGTCCGAGTCACACCCCCGCCGGCCCCCCCATGGCTCTGTGTCCGGAGAGGACACACACCGTCCGTGTCCCCCTCGCAGCCGCTCGCAGGGCCCTCCTCTCCGGCCGGCGGGCCTTTGATGGTAATTGGCTCCGAGGCCCGGGGGCTTCTAGGCTGATTAACTTGGAGGGTCTTCCCCGCCGGTGCCAGCCATGAAAGGGGCCTCTTCAATGCTCACTCGAGTGAGTGCAAGTTCATGGGGTCTCGCCCGGCCCTGCCTGGGTCTGACGGATTAATCCCGCTGTGAGGCGCCGGGAGGGGGCTGAGGCTGCCAGGGAGGACCCGGGGACGCTCCGCTGGGCCGGGGGCCCGAGGGCGGCCTCTCCTCGGGCAGGTCAG
Source organism: Triturus cristatus (assembly GCF_964204655.1). Lineage (NCBI taxonomy): Eukaryota > Metazoa > Chordata > Amphibia > Caudata > Salamandridae > Triturus > Triturus cristatus. The sequence continues at coordinate 70,278,017 of NC_140591.1, forward strand.
ACGCACAATGGCGCCGGCGAGGCCTGCGCTTGGATCACGGTGGGCTGCGGAGCCGTGTGCCTCGTGCATGGTGGGCTGCCCCGCTCACCCCGGGGGTGGATGCCTGCCGCGGAAGGAACCCAAACTCCCTCTAGATGGAGGCTGCCTACCTTCAGGTAGTGGTGGGGGCAGGGGGCGTTGCCTACCACCTTCTAAGGACTACCAACTTCCCTCAGGATGGAGTCTGCCTATCTCGAGGTAGTCGTGGGGGGCAGGCGTGGGTGCCTATCTCCAGGTATTAGTGGGGCAGGGTTGGCCGTCTACCTTCGGGTAGTGGTGGAGGCAGGGGTGGCTCCCTCCGTCTGAAGGGGACTCATCCAGCCTGAAGGGTACCACCCACCTTCAGGATGGAGGCAGCCTACCCCCAGGTCAAGGTTGGCTGTCTGCCTCTGAGAATGGTCCAACCACCCTCCGGAGGAAGGCTGCCTGCCTGCAGCTACTGATGCAGGACAGGGGTGGCTGCCAGCCTCTGGGGATGGACCAGCCGTCCTCAGGATGGTCGCTTTAACGCCCCTCGAACATGGAGGATCCTATATCTAGGTGGTGGTGTGGGGCAGGTGCCAGCCTCCGAGGAGGGCCCAACCGGCCTCAGGAGGGAGGGCTGGCCACCTTTACTTAAAAAAAGTACTGTTGCTATTCTGGCCCTGCCAAGCGGGGCGCTGAAACAGAATTCGTATAAAATTGGCAAGAATCTTTTGTAAAACAGTGATAATCCTTCTGTTTTCTCTAATAATCCCTCTAAAACGATTTAGGCAGCTCACAAATACTTGTTAACAGATTTATTTATGTGCTCTCCGTAGCACATATATAATGTGCATTTGTAAAGCGCACGTTCACCCAGAGGGGTATCTTGGCGCTGAATAACAGATGCTTATTGTTACCCAACTCAGTGGTACTCGTTTTATCGGACTCAGAAGGATGAAAGTTTGAGTGACCCACCAGGATGTGGACCGGTGACCATGAGGTCAAACACAGGCCCCTACATGGATGCATTAGTCCACTTATCCGTCAGACCCGGCATGCTAGCTATTCATAGATAATGTTTTCTTGAAATGTTCAAATTTGATTTTGTATATATTTATATCTAATGCATATATATATATATTAATTACCCAGTGGTGGTTGCCATTGGGCAGTTATAGTTAGGTCAGCGCTTCCATAAGGAGAGCATGTTTTGGTTTGTTAACTTTTTTGTAGTTTGACAAATTTTGATGAAACTTTCCCACAAAAATGTTCATCCACCTCAGGTCCTTCCTAAAAAGGTTTGGGGTGGTCTGTCAAGTGAGGGATGCTGAAAAAAGGGAGTCCCAAAATCAAATTCCCCCATGCATTGCCCATAGACTTTTTCGAAAAGGGCTTCGGCCAAAACTGCTGAATGGTTTTACACCAATTTGTCAGGAAGCTAGATCTGGGTCCAGAAAGCGTTCTTTTTTGTGATAGTTCAGTAGTTTTTAGGAAATGAAGGTTAACAAATATTTGTATATCTGGACAGTGGAGTTCACAGGACTCTTGTGAGAGTTTAATGCTCTCAACTTAAAAAAAATAAAGTATTCTGATTGGCCCAGAGGGTTATTTTCCCTCTTGGGCCTCTTCGCTCCCATGAGAGTGAGTGCTCTAATTGCTTGCAGCAACATGAAAGAAAATGTTTCTGTGGCCATATCAGGACTCCAGCGAATTAGGGGCGTTGCCGCGATCTGGCTGTTCCTGCGATACTCCAGCGCAGTATCACACCCATAAAAAAAACCATGTCAGCTGCCATTTTTAAAATAAAGTAAAAAGATGGGGGTGGCAGAGCCTGGGGGCAGAGTTGTGCATGGAGCTCTCTCCCCAAGCCCATTATGGCCCAAGGGACCCCATTTCCTGTGGCCCGACATCTTTATGAAAGGGGAAGGGGGAAGCGTTGCCATCCTTCCCAAGCAGATCACGGCCATGGGCAACCAATCTCCCAGCCCCAGCATAATATTCAAGAGGGAAGTGGTACACAGCCCCCTGCACCGAGTCGATCACAGGCTTGAGGACCCAATACCCCGGAGCCAGGCTTAATATTCAAAGAGAAGGGTGGGGGCACACGTCCCCCGTCCCCAATCTTCTTAAGGCAACAGGGACCCCAACTTCCGGGGCCGGCTCCACAGTGGTGTCCATGAGAGCACACCCCTGGAACACAGTTTCCCTGTCCGCATGGGGGCTGGCAGGAAGACTTGTTGGCTCTCATCCGGAGGGATCTGCAAAAATGCTCCTGCCAGGTGGGAGTAGACATTTGTTTCCCTGTCAGCGCTCTTGCAGGCAGGGAAACTCAGATTGCTCCTCTCGGCGGGAGCATGGCAAAAACACCTGCTCCCTCCGGGTGAGAGCAATAGCAGCTTCCACTGCACCCAGGTGGGGCTGTGGGGTGCCCTGGTGCTCCCCATGTGCCCCAACAGTGTGTGCTGTGGGTGGGAAGCAGGGTACCCACATTAGCCCCTGGGGTTGGGCTCCCTGGGACCTTAAATGGTCGGGAGTAGGGGCCATGCACCCACCGTAGAAAAAGTCCCTAAGGGCTGGTTTAACAGGGCCCAAAGAGGATAGGGGAGGGATACCACGCACCCCCTTCCCCATAAAAAAAAACTGGCCCAGTGGATGAGGTCCCCAGTTCTTGAGGGTTGCAGGGAAGGGGGCAGTGCACCCCCCCTTGAAATAGAAAACAGCCCTGGGGGCATCGGGGAGGCATGCGTCCTCCCCGATAGGTATAACAGAAGGGTGGCCGGGGTGGGCACCGGGACATCCCCCCCAAAAAATGAATAATAAATGAGTGTCAAAATGCCCTGCAAGGGCTCACTTTTTGTTTTTACCTTGGTGATGTACCTACATGGGACATGGACACTACCCAAAAAAAAAATTATGTTGAGAAGGGCTGCAGGGAGTGCAGCAGCCCCCAAGCAACATTATAGAGAAAAATAACAGTAAGTCACCTTGGTCATTTAATCCATGACCTCAGGAGATCTTGCTATCCTTTTCAAAAGCACTCCTAGCTGGAGTTCTATGCTTTTCAGCTACAGTGCAAGGCCCTCTTGTGGTTATTTTTAAGATTGATTTTTTTGTGGGCTGAAAACTGTTAAAAGAAAGTCTCAAAGACTGTCGGGCTCCGTGTAGTGGAGGCGGCGCTTGAGGGGTATTTAAGGACGGGATCTGCGCTGGTAACGTGCTTCGTGTTCCAGTACGGATCCCGCCAGGCCTCCCACCACACTCTGATTACCGGCTTACCCGACTTCTGGCTTGACCTTTTGATTCCTCTTCGGTCTCTCGTGCGTGTTGTTTGGTTCCTGATTTGCTCTTCTGCTTCCTGGGTCCTCGGGGGTTCTTCCAGGGCTGGTTAATTTGCTGCTCCTTCCCCGCGGGCAACATTGTTGCAAGGAAGCCTCTGTTTGGATTAACCTTTTTGCATCCTGGTTCTGAAAATACAAGAATTAGGCAAAGGGTTTTAAAGGATCGTATTATCTTTGTTTTAGATGAATTCCTGAACTATGTTTCAAAGAGTAACAGTACTCATCTGATGGTCCCGCATTCTTGTTGCTTATTTCTGGAGGTTCTTTTAATTCTCTGGTTGCTGTAAAGAAAGAAAGTATAATCAATATTGCAAAATAGTCCAGATCTTCGCTATTGCAATTTACATAGTTTTTGACCCTTGCTTCTTTTGCCTTTTTTTGTCCCGTGCTGCCTCCTGCTTAGGGAAATTAGTTTTTGTTTTTTTCCTACTTACAGGAGTAACGGGTACATTCTTTTTATTGATTAAGGGTCCTTAACCTAGGTTTGTATCTCATCGTCCTTTTCTTGTTTCAAATGCTAACTTCTGCAGTCCTATTACCTATTGACCCTTGTCCGTCCTCCTAGACAGTAGGAGTGTTCCATCAACCCTGGGAGTTGTTTCCTCGCACGTACTTGACATCTTCCATTCAAGGTATCTCTTAGAGACAGGGGAGGGGTAATCATATTCAGCTACCCTTACCCATGTAGAGTACTCACCTTTTTATTTTTCCTTTAGGGTTCTAGAAGACTCTCTCAGAAGATCCAGCTGACGTCTACCCCTTCTTCCTTTCCTTGTTTTGTTTCCCTCCTTCCCTCTTTGGCTTTGACTTAGTTGGGCGAAGGAGGTGGGTGAGGGAAGTTGGATTTTATCCTCGTGTTCATCCACGTCGCCCCTGCTGTAAACCCAGGTGAGCCATTACAGAACATGAAGCCCATGTTTTACTTTGCTGCCCGGGCGCCATGGAGGAACATTCGATAACATTAGCAGCTGTGGGGAGTATGAAAGGGAACTTACAAAAAGAAACCCAGGCCTTGTCTCTTAAGAGTCGATTCACTACAGCAACCCTCTCGGACTGTGCACCCTTCTGACCTGCCTACAGGCTCTTATGCTACCACATTTGCCACATCTCCTCCCCCTTCGAGCACTAACCCTCTAGTGTATCATATCACAACACCTTCTTCTATCCCTTTAGCCCCACCAGAAAGATCCATGGGTGACCCAGCCAAGTTTGCCACTTTTATCAATCAGTGGCAATTGCACTTTATGTGCAAAGCTTCCTGCTTCCCCACCTAACAATCTAAGGTGGCTTCTGTTTTATCGTACTTGGGTGGTACAGCCGCCACTTGGTCAATTCCCTTAGTGGATAGAAATTATCCTCTGTTATACGATTACAGAGCCTTTAAGGAGGAGTTAAGGTGTTTATTCAAAAGACATTCATTCATACAGTCTGTGGATATCGAGTTGTTAAACCTCAAACAAGGATCTAAGGATCTTATGTCTTACATTTCCTGTTTTAACATATTGGTGGCCGAAGCTGGTTGGCCGGAAGACAAACGTGGTGCTCTCTTTTACAAAGGCTTAAGACACGAACTAAAAGATATCACTCACTGACTGACAGACTCTCACTGACAGACTCTCCCATTCTCTCTCATTGACTGACTGACTCACTCTCACTGACTGACATACTCACTCTCACTGACTGACAGACTCACTCTCACTGACTGACAGACTCACTCTCACTGACTGACTCTCACTCTCACTCACTGACTGTCTCACTCTCACTCACTGACTGTCTCACTCACTCTCTCTCACTGACTGACTCACTCTCACTGACTGACTCACTATCACTGACTGACTCACTCTCACTGACAGACTCTCACTGACTCTCTCACTCTGTCTCACTGACTGACTGACTCTCACTGACTGACTGACTCACTCTCCCTAACAGACTCTCTCTTACTAAGAGACTCTCACTGACTGACTGACTCTCACTGACAGATTCTCTCACTGACTGACTCTCCCGCTCTCTCACTGACTGACTGACTCTCTCTCACTGACAGATTCTCACTGACTGACTCACTCTCCCTGACTGACAGACTCTCTCTCACTGATTGACAGAATCTCTCTCACTCACTGACTGACTCACTCTCACTGACAGACTATCACTGACAGACTCTCCCACTCTCTCTCACTGACTGACTCTCCCACTCTCTCTCACTGACTGACTGACTCACTCCCTCTCCCTGACAGACTCTTACTGACTGACTCTCACTGACTCACTCTGTCTGACTCACTCTCTCTGACTGACTCTCACTGACAGACTCTCACTGACTGACTCTCACTGACTGACTCTTCCGCTCTCTCTCACTGACTGACTCTCACTGACTGACTCACTCTGACTGACTCACTCTCACTGACAGAATCTCACTGACAGAATCTCTCTGACTCACTCTCACTGACCGACTCTCACTGACAGACTCTCACTGACTGACTCTCCCACTGTCTCTCACTGACTGACTCTCCCACTCTCTCTCACTGACTGACTCACTCTCAATGACAGACTCACTAACTCACTCTCACTGACTCACTCTCACTGACTCACTCTCACTGACAGATTCTCACTGACAGACTCTCACTCTCACTGACTGACTCACTCTCTCTCACTGACTGACTGACTCTTCCACTCTCTCTCACCGACTGACTCTCTCTCACTGACTGACTGACTCACTCTCAGTGACTAACTGACTCACTCTCTTTCACTGACTGACTGACTCACTCTCACTGACTGACTCACTCTCACTGACTCTCACTGACAGACTCACCCACTCTCTCTCACTGACTGACTGACTGACTGACTCTCAATGACTGACTGACTTACTCACTCACTCTCACTGACAGACTCTCACTGACTGACTCTTCCGCTCTCTCTCACTGACTGACTCTCACTGACTGACTCACTCTGACTGACTCACTCTCGCTGACAGAATCTCACTGACAGAATCTCTCTGACTCACTCTCACTGACCGACTCTCACTGACAGACTCTCACTGACTGACTCTCCCACTGTCTCTCACTGACTGACTCTCCCACTCTCTCTCACTGACTGACTCACTCTCAATGACAGACTCACTAACTCACTCTCACTGACTCACTCTCACTGACTCACTCTCACTGACAGATTCTCACTGACAGACTCTCACTCTCACTGACTGACTGACTGACTCTCTCTCACTGACTGACTGACTCTTCCACTCTCTCTCACTGACTGACTCTCTCTCACTGACTGACTCACTCACTCTCAGTGACTAACTGACTCACTCTCTTTCACTGACTGACTGACTCACTCTCACTGACTCTCACTGACAGACTCTCACTGACTGACTCTCCCACTGTCTCTCACTGACTGACTCTCACTCTCACTCACTGACTGTCTCACTCTCACTCTCACTCACTGACTGTCTCACTCACTCTCTCTCACTGACTGACTCACTCTCACTGACTGACTCACTATCACTGACTGACTCACTCTCACTGACAGACTCTCACTGACTCTCTCACTCTGTCTCACTGACTGACTGACTCTCACTGACTGACTGACTCACTCTCCCTAACAGACTCTCTCTTACTAAGAGACTCTCACTGACTGACTGACTCTCACTGACAGATTCTCTCACTGACTGACTCTCCCGCTCTCTCACTGACTGACTGACTCTCTCTCACTGACAGATTCTCACTGACTGACTCACTCTGACTGACTCACTCTCGCTGACAGAATCTCACTGACAGAATCTCACTGACTCACTCTCACTGACAGATTCTCACTGACAGACTCTCACTCTCACTGACTGACTGACTGACTCTCTCTCACTGACTGACTGACTCTTCCACTCTCTCTCACTGACTGACTCTCTCTCACTGACTGACTCACTCACTCTCAGTGACTAACTGACTCACTCTCTTTCACTGACTGACTCACTCTCACTGACTCTCACTGACAGACTCTCACTGACTGACTCTCCCACTGTCTCTCACTGACTGAATCTCACTCTCACTCACTGACTGTCTCACTCTCACTCACTGACTGTCTCACTCACTCTCTCTCACTGACTGACTCACTCTCACTGACTGACTCACTATCACTGACTGACTCACTCTCACTGACAGACTCTCACTGACTCTCTCACTCTGTCTCACTGACTGACTGACTCTCACTGACTGACTGACTCACTCTCCCTAACAGACTCTCTCTTACTAAGAGACTCTCACTGACTGACTCTCACTGACAGATTCTCTCACTGACTGACTCTCCCGCTCTCTCACTGACTGACTGACTCTCTCTCACTGACAGATTCTCACTGACTGACTCACTCTCCCTGACTGACAGACTCTCTCTCACTGACTGACAGAATCTCTCTCACTCACTGACTGACTCACTCTCACTGACAGACTATCACTGACAGACTCTCCCACTCTCTCTCACTGACGGACTCTCCCACTCTCTCTCACTGACTGACTGACTCACTCCCTCTCCCTGACAGACTCTTACTGACTGACTCTCACTGACTCACTCTGTCTGACTCACTCTCTCTGACTGACTCTCACTGACAGACTCTCACTGACAGACTCTCACTGACTGACTCTCCCTGACAGACTCTCACTGACTGACTCTCACTGACTCACTCTGTCTGACTCACTCTCTCTGACTGACTCTCACTGACAGACTCTCACTGACAGACTCTCACTGACAGACTCTCACTGACAGACTCTCACTGACAGACTCTCACTGACTGACTCTCACTGACTGACTCTTCCGCTCTCTCTCACTGACTGACTCTCACTGACTGACTCACTCTGACTGACTCACTCTCACTGACAGAATCTCACTGACAGAATCTCTCTGACTCACTCTCACTGACCGACTCTCACTGACAGACTCTCACTGACTGACTCTCCCACTGTCTCTCACTGACTGACTCTCCCACTCTCTCTCACTGACTGACTCACTCTCAATGACAGACTCACTAACTCACTCTCACTGACTCACTCTCACTGACTCACTCTCACTGACAGATTCTCACTGACAGACTCTCACTCTCACTGACTGACTCACTCTCTCTCACTGACTGACTGACTCTTCCACTCTCTCTCACCGACTGACTCTCTCTCACTGACTGACTGACTCACTCTCAGTGACTAACTGACTCACTCTCTTTCACTGACTGACTGACTCACTCTCACTGACTGACTCACTCTCGCTGACTCTCACTGACAGACTCACCCACTCTCTCTCACTGACTGACTGACTGACTGACTCTCAATGACTGACTGACTTACTCACTCACTCTCACTGACAGACTCTCACTGACTGACTCTTCCGCTCTCTCTCACTGACTGACTCTCACTGACAGAATCTCACTGACAGAATCTCTCTGACTCACTCTCACTGACCGACTCTCACTGACAGACTCTCACTGACTGACTCTCCCACTCTCTCTCTCACAGACTGACTCACTCTCAATGACAGACTCACTAACTCACTCTCACTGACTCACTCTCACTGACTCACTCTCACTGACAGATTCTCACTGACAGACTCTCACTCTCACTGACTGACTGACTGACTCTCTCTCACTGACTGACTGACTCTTCCACTCTCTCTCACTGACTGACTCTCTCTCACTGACTGACTCACTCACTCTCAGTGACTAACTGACTCACTCTCTTTCACTGACTGACTGACTCACTCTCACTGACTCTCACTGACAGACTCACCCACTCTCTCTCACGGACTGACTCTCCCACTCTCTCTTACTGACTGACTGACTCACTCTCACTGACTGATTGACTCTCTCTCACTGATTAACTCTCTCTCACTGACTGACTCTCTTTAACTGACTCTCTCTCACTGACTCTCTCTCACTGACTGACTCTCACTCACTGACTGACTGACTCTCGCTAAGAGACTGACTGACTCTCGCTAAAAGACTGACTGACTCTCGCTTAAAGACTGACTCACTCTCACTGACTGACTATCCCACTGACTCACTCTCTTTCACTCACTGACTAACTGACTCACTCTCATTCACTCTCACTGACTGACTCTCACTCTCACTGACTGACCGACTCTCTCACTCTCACTGACTGGCTGACTCTCACTCTCACTGACTGACTCTCTCACTCTCACTGACTGACTCTCTCACTCTCACTCTCACTCTCACTGACTCTCACTCTCTCTCTGACTCTCACTCTCTAACTGACTGACTGACTCTCTCACTCTCACTAACTGACTAACTGACTCTCACTCTCTCACTGAATGCCTGCCTCTCACTGACTGTCTCTCTCACTCACTCTCACTAACTGACTGACTGACTGACTGACTGACCTTCACCCTCCTGTTAATTATGCCCCCCCAAAACAAAACAAGCATTGGCATAGCCAATAGCTCTCGCCTTTGGGACCTTATAAGTGTTTAGCCATGCAACAGTTGATGCTGTTGTACCAATGATATTGTGCTGCATAACTAAATACTTATAAGGTCCCAAAGGCGAGACCTATTGGCTATGCCAATGCTTGTTATATTCAGGTGTTGTCACTCTTGGACAAAGTCAGTAAGTCTGCCTGAGTGAGGCCAGGACCTACAAGACCAACTGCACTCCATGCAAGCCAGAAGGCCAAGCCCGGCGTGGGGTTGCTCGCCTGCAATGAGTTTGCTGCCTAAGAGGGATGAAAGGCCGAGCCGCAGGCCAGTCCATGTGGCTAACCCTTTGCTGCGCATGGCCAACGGCCGTGCTTGGCATGGGGCTGCTTGCCTGCAAGGGGTGGGAGGCAGGGCCTGGCTGCAGGCCATGCCCTACTGCCAACCCCACTCCAGCCATGCATGGCATGGTGTTGGCTTTATGTAGGGTAATAAAATATTGAAAACCCCTAGAAATACGCTGAAAAAACACAAAGGTTAGAGGGATGTTATAATTAGGTGACAATTCTAGTGACGATGTTACCTTTCAAAGTAACTATAACTCACTTCCTCGTCACGCGCTGCTAATTACCACATATATTGCATCACTCATAGCATCATTGATAATATGACTGCAACTTCTGAAATGACATAATTGATAGAAAGACTGTGCTCGGCGGGGGCACGAGTTATAGTTACTTTAGGGAACAACTTACAGTTACTTGTGATAACGATAAGTAGCGAATTTCACTATTTGTTTTGGTTTAAAACATTAAGTTCTTGTGAAATTTTCACTTAACTATAACATTACTTTAACCTTTGTTTTTTTGAGTGAATAAGTATATATGGATACATATGTAACACACATACAGCATTTTAAGCAAATGAACCCTGTGACATATGAATGTGTCTGGCAAGGTGCAGTTCTGTGTCTCCTTCTCGTACATCCAGTCGCTGTGTTGATGGATCCAGGACAAATAGAGCTGGGCCCGCCTGGGGTTGTTTTTTGCTGGCCCTGCCTGCATTTTTAAGTCCAGACCGGTAAAAACTCTAAGAGAAACAATGAAATCCGAAATTATTTTCCATTCCGCGACATAAATCTAAAATAGCAGGAACATAAAGAAATCTATTAAGGAGTATGTGCGGGCTGTCTAAATCATTTCAGAATGATTATTAGAGCCAACAGAGCACTAATTGCTGCCTTATGAAATAATCCTGACATTTTTGTAGAATTATTTTTCTCCTACCAAATCTTGGCTGGTCCAGAATAGCAAAACGTGAACAAACGTCCTGGATTTTTTTCTAAAAAGTTAGCAAACCTGGTGCGACCTGTCCCACTCTAGAGAAGCCAGTGACTGACTGCCTCTGGTTGAGCTCAGAACCCGTCGTGGGACAGGACTGCCTGGGCATGGGTCTGGTGCGGATGGGGGCAGGACGGTGCTTAACTCCTCTTGGGTTGGGGCCGCCTGGCTTTGGGAGGTGCGACACTGATACTTCTCAGGGGTGGAGGCTGTCTGGCTCCACTGGGTGTGGGGGGGTTCAGATTGACCAAGACTTGCAGCACTGAGATTCTACTTTATTTCCCAAACACAGGTACACACATTAAACATTTAAGGTTTAGTCTTTCTTCTGTCTTTGATTTATTGTTATGCCCTATTAGGGTACTGGTAATTACCTTAATAGCGCGTATCTCTTAATGGAACGTGGACCTGAGGAGAGGTGGGTTGCCCTATAAAATGGAATATCACCATGAAATGGGTCCCTCTATCTTCAGTTAGCCCTGGAGTCATGATAGAGGTTGCTTGGCCTTTGAGGCCGAGATGCCCAAACCCTGTTGGATGGAGGCCGCCATGCCTTTGGGACTGAGACACCCCACCAACTCTCTTCTTTTGCACCCCAAAGGAATTAATCCCAAAACTGGGGGAAGCCCAAAGCCAAGGACGCATCATGTCTTGGTCACGACAAGCAGTCCATCCCAGCAGTAGCTCAACCAAGCAGGGCACGATCAAAGGCGCAGCGTACATCAAGTAAAGGTAAATCATACTTCCGGGCCACGAATAACAAACCGTAATATCCCAGGACACACGTTATGTTGCATGCACAATTAACAAATAGCACAATGCAAACAAGCACTGGTAAAGCAACTATGCCTTGCAAACCTGGAATTTTTTTGTTTTGTTATAAACGTATGCAATAGAAATTAAAAGTGTAAAAGGAATACAAACTAAAAAAGCTGTCATTTCATAATAGCATGCATATGTTTGCAAGCAAAAGTTAAAAAATGGCATAGTACTAAATGAATTGAAAGCAGAGATTGGCCTACCGCCCCTGGCACTGACGTAGACGTCTTTCTTGGCAGGGGTGCACATGTGCAAGAGCAAAATGCAGCTACTCCCCTTAGGAGAGCTAGGAGCTGACGTGGGCGGACCCATTGCCCATACTGGTGGGAGAAAGCAAAATGTAAATGACACTTGAACAGACCAGTGGCTGAAGAGAGCTGCCCTGAAGCCCCTCTGCGTGTATGTCTATGTATGTATTTTCAGTAGGAGTTTATAAATCAAACTGGAGGCTGACGAGACAACTTAAACTTTCCTCAAGTCAGATGTAAAAAGTTCATATATTTCTCCTAACAGTTACTCAACCACAATGGTCTCAACCTTCTCTTTCCACAGTATGTCACCCAATACAGGTTTTTGCTGCTGATTGTATATTGGGATACACACACTACAAATCCAAGAATAAAAAAATTAAAAAACCTGTAGTGTAAGAGCCTCAATGCATGGGAAGCGGGAGCAATCTATCACTGCCAGAAATGAAGCTCACCCAACTCACTCCAAGGACAGACCCACCACTACTCTCCCAGTTTATGTGTGTACTAAACTCCAGTTTTGACAAAACAATGACAAACTGGTATACGTCCAAAGAATTGTTTCTAGCCGTCCATTACACATTCACCCGGGGTGCCTGCATGTTTACAATGAATCCAGTCACGTGGTGCACAATGACATCTCTGAAAATCATAATTTGAAGGGGGTGGGGCACCCAAGGGGTGTGTAAACACACATAGATAAATTGACTATACAATAGCTTTTTATCTATAATATACAGGAAGAACGTATATATGTGTCATATTTACACCCAACTTCCCCCATTAAATGGTCAATTTGCTACTCGCAGACTCTGCTGGCTGAACACAAGGTACACACAAGTAATCTGAACTGTGAAAATAAAGAACATATAAGCAAGGATTTGTTGCAAACGCACACTCAAGGTATTCCTCCCCCCTGTTTTGACCACCTGCAGTGCAATTAATAAAAATATACCATAAACAGCTAATGAATGTATATATTCAGGATAACAAATTTACACGGGTCTTAAAATCTTTCCCATTGTTGTTTAAGTGGCAGCTCAGTGTTCTGCTTTCCACAGTGTGTGTCTACTCTTACAGCGGGCATTGTGATGCCACTGCTGTAAACAACTATTAGTGCCATTTTCCTTCTACAGGTAAGTTACGGTGTCACAACTAAACTGTAATAAAACAAGCAGAGTTTCCACAGCAAGTTGGGTAGATAAACCATATTTCATTAAAGACAGAGAGACTAACATTATGCAGCACCTCCTTCATTGCACACTCACAGCTGTAATACAATAAAAGAAGAATAACAGAACAGCAACTCTCTAATAACAGAAATAAAATCCCAGACTCTGCAGTAATGTTCCATCTTTAAAAACACGCCAAGCAGCAAAGATTCCAAATTCTTATGAAAAAAATCTAACTTTGTCCCCAAATGTTTCTCAACAACCTTTTCAGAACTCTTCTCCCACACACAACCTTTGTTAACCACTAAGGCCTCCAAACTTCACATTCTTGAAATTGCACCACAACAACAGAACCACATTTCAGGGCAGTGAACTAATTGGGTGGAGTATTATTATCCCGAGTGGTTTTAATAAAATATGGTATTTCTACCAATCATGCTGTGGAATATTTGCATTTTGTGGCAAGGTACAGGGGAGCGCACAGTACTCTCCTGTGCCTCACTGGTCATATATGTTTTAATTGAATAATGAGTCCAATTAGCAGACACAAAAATGTCAGTATGGGCTTTTGAAGCCATATCACCCCTACTAGCGTGTTCCCCCAAACAACAATTACACAATTCGACCGTCCCCACCCCATCACTTCTTCTGGCCAGCAATGAAGTTGGGCTATGACACAGAGTTATGTGTCTTTAATGGGATATTAAGGTGTGGCTCACTGGTTAGAGGCGGCAGACCCGTAAGCAGAGAATTGGCCAGGGACCAGGGTTCAATTCCCGACGCGGCAGGGTTGTGGACCAGGGTCAAAACGGACTCAATAATTCTCGCCTCGGTACCTACTCTAACCAGGAACACACTCGGCAACTCTGGGCATTAAGCTTGCCTCATCTCTACAACGGCCCCCCACAGATGCCGGGGATGCCTGGTTTCACCTTGGAGATACCCAGAAAGGGACCATCTCACAGGGATAGCCAGGACAGGTTCCCCAGCGGTCTACAGCGCCGGGACGCCCCGTTGCTGGGGCAGCTGTGCGCTTTACAAGTCTACAACATTTACATTTACATTTATTTAACAGCTGTCTTACAAATCCAGATGTCCCACACTCATATGCTCTCATGCATCTTGCCACACAAAATTGTCACATCCTGGTGAAAAATGATAAAACAAACCAAATGAACAAATAGTTGTCAGTGGTGAAAAGAAGCAGAGCTGGGTGAAACACTCTACTGGTTACATTCTGTGTATTCATGCACAATGTCTCTCTGCAGGGCACAAAACACAACAACACTGTCAATTTTGTGGGCAAAGGCTTCAAAAAGAGCCCTTCACTCATGTACCACTTTTCAAACAAATGCTACATTCCACAAGGAACTCTACGTCACTATCGGAGATTTAGCCAACTACACACTTTCAACCAGTCTCCCGGAAACACATTCTCGCCAACTGGAAACGCATATACTGCGTTTCGCTTGCAGCACCGTAGAACTGTAAAGATTTCCCGGTCTATATTATGGTCAATCCTTGTCAAATAGCCCAATCAAAAAGAAAACATGCATACTCCCTGCGTGAAACATGATCAAAACACCTACCATACACCAAGAAACCCATCATTCCAAGCTATATTGTACGCCTCTGATGTTCCTAGTGCCCAAGACCATTTGGTGAGACCTGCAGCTGCAGAAGCATGTCCCAATACTGACCAGACTCACATGAAAGCATCCAAGCAGTAGCGGCTTGTTTCCCGGCAGAGTGGCGGGGAGGGGGAGACAGACGGCATAGACAGGAGACCCAAAAAAACATAAATAAACAACTTATCTGCTGCATCGCTGCATCTCCGCTCTTCTGCTCCGAACTCACCAGCATTGGCTCCCAGAATCCCCTGTGGCTAATCCTGATGCTGCTTTCATGCTGCTGAAAGCAGCATCAGGATTGGCTTCAGCGCCGAGGATTTGTGCCCCCAGCGAGACGTGGAGCCTGTGGTTGCTCTCGGCAATGCCGCTGGGGTTGGAGAGAGCTTCAGTGCGTTTGACGGTGGGGCCGGCATAAGACGGCCGGCCAAACTGTCATGCGCACTGACAACAATGCCCTGCCCACCGCTCTCCCTCCATGACGTCCCTGCCCCCAATCCTCGGCTATTGTAAGAAAAATAAAATGATAAAAAAACACTTCTATTATCATTTTGTTTTTAAAGTTTTGAGACTGAAGGGGGGTAACGCTCCTCCACTTTAGTGGAGGAGCCACCGCTACATCAAAGCCACCACCTCTAGATGCCACCACAACACCATCCAATGAAACCCACCTCATGGACAGAAACAACTCTGGAGACTGCAATGATAACATCAATCTATTGGCTTTTTTATTAACGTCGGATACTAAGATTGTGACATCAGTGGAGATACCACCACCAAAATGGCTCTGTTCTACTTCATCTACAATCAATAAGGCATGTGACATCATTGCCAAAGGGGGAAAGACATGCCAGCTCAGTTTAAAGCACCTCTGTTTTCTCATGATTCAGCTGAGAACTAAAAATGTGGAAGAAGTGAGATCTACTATGAACAATCCCCACACCCTCCGGATCACTAGAACTGTAAAACGTCAGCAAATTTAAATCAATCATTTTGATCCTCAACCCCAGGAGATCTGATTAAGATACTTCTGCCTAGACCAAAGTACCAAACCGCCTCGACAATTCTGCTAGATCTTCTGCCGTGGACTGCCCAATTTGTTGGCCTTACATCCATCATATTTTCCATCTTTAACAAAACGCAACCTCTGAGTCAGTCCTTTGCCAGAGTCTTCAATGCAAAGTAACAAGACAACAACTCCAGACAATTGATGTGTAAACCTCTCGCTGTCTCCAAACACATTCCACATGGGCCACTTCTAAACATCTAGATCCCCTTCCTTAACAGACTGCAGGGTGCTCAATCACCAGTTCTGGCAGGTCCCCAAATGTGCCACAAACATTTGATGGCAATACGTTCTCCAACCACCCAAGTAACTTCTAGTAATCTAATGAATGTCTGGGAAATACCTCAATCTCACAGTCAATACCTACAAACCCCCATTATGCAAGGGGGATGGATGAACTGCATCAATTGATGAAGGAAGGAGCCTTATCAAAGACATATTCCTTGAGTCCAACACTCCTCCCATCTCTCTGCAATCGATGTTCAGCTTGTCACATGGCAATCTTGTAACACGTTCACTTGTCTGGATTTGTATTGACACCAGCCTGAACTTTGTTCTGCTCACCAACCGCTGGCTCTCCGAAAGCCACCCTGACATCCCAGTCTGCTGTACTAGGCAGACCTTCTTCTGGGCCAAATACATATTTAGCCTGACACCTATGGTTCTCAATCAAGGTACCACTGGAGACTAAGGGCCCGATTCACAGAACTAACTTAAGACAAAATCCTAAACTTACTACCATTTTCGTATTCACAGAAGGCACTTACTCATTTTGGTATTCATAGAAGACATTTACTCACTTCGGTATTCACAGAAGTTAGGAGTCCTAACTTTAGGACTCCTAAATACCTTCTGTGAATACCGAAAGTCTTAAAATTAGGATTTTTCTCAGTTTAGGACTAGAGTCCTAAAGTTAGGACTCCTTATTTTTACTACTACTAAACTGAGAAAAATCCTAATTTTAAGGCTTTCGGTATTCACAAAGGCATTTAGGAGTCCTAAAGTTAGGAGTCCTAAGTTTACTACTCCTAAATTGAGAAAAATCCTAATTTTAAGACTTTCGGTATTCACAGAAGGCATTTAGGAGTCCTAAAGTTAGGAGTCCTAACTATACTACTACTAAACTGCGAAAAATCCTAATTTTAAGACTTTCGGTATTCACAGAAGGCATTTAGGAGTCCTAAAGTTAGGACTCCTAACTTCTTTGAATACCGAAATGAGTAAGTGCCTTCTGTGAATACCAAAATGAGTAAGTGCCTTCTGTGAATACCAAAATGGTAGTAAGTTTAGGATTTTGTCTTAAGTTAGTTCTGTGAATCGGGTCCTAAGCCTTTAAGAACCACCATAGAAATAGTTACACCCAGAAAGATAGTTGTCCTTCAGATGACGGGATGTGGGGGAGGAGAAGCTGTCACTCGGGCCAAGGAGAGGGGATGATCAACTGGATCGGTAAATCCGATTGGTCAAAAGCAACAGCCCTCAAACACCCAGATGGGTGTCATGCTCCATCATTGGGCAGCTCCTCTTTATGCCGGCGCTGCAATGGCAAACAGGATCCTCAGGGGGAGGGGGGAATTTTGTCAGAGATCTTTAAAATTGGTTGCCTTAATGATGAGTGCAAGTGAGTATATCGTGAGTGTGGGGTGGTGTAGTGAGTGGTTACATGTGTCTAAGGGGTACCAAAGACGGTTTAGTAAGGTAGTCCCCTTGACAAAGAGTAAAAACAAATGATTGCTGTCCTGGGAACCAATGAAACTTGACAGTTCAAAATATGTGAATTAGGGTGAACATGTTTCATGCCTCGTGTGGTCCAACTGGATCTTAGTTAATTCGATAGGACTAGAGAAATGACGCCTAACCTACACCTGGTTGGGAATAAACATGTGTTTTATGTAAATGTGCTCAATCAATATAGCATGTCAACTATACCTGCTATAGTACAGGATATCAGAAGTGCGACCCTGTTAAAGTAGTGTTTGTGCCCCTTAGGATTGGTCAGAGAACTGGGCTTAGCTGCAGGAGCAATGCGGTCCAACACAGTAATTCACTCATGACCTGCACTCCTCTGACGTTGCTCCTGATCAATCGGATCCCCGACCCATTTGATCAGTCCCTATCCCTGTCTTGACTGACAACTTCTCCTTCCTCGCCTCATTTCATCTGGAGGAACATGTCAGGTGGCGAGAACCGGTAGTACACCGCTCGCATCACCGCCACGCGGGGGAACTACGTTTCCCAGGACGCCCGGCAGAACACGCCCCACGTGTCCTGCGCCGAGCGCGACAGCGGTTAAAACCGCCAACAAACACCAAGCGGTGCCGATGATTCCTGCCAGTCCAGTTTGCACTCTTGTTCCGGAATCAACGTTCCAGCCCTGCGTCCTCGGCCTCACCCTCGTCCTTGTATCCAGACTCTCCGTCTCCAGCGGTGTTACCTCGCCGCCTTCTCTGACGCGAGGAAGACCGCGGGGAGCTCCCAAGCCTCAACGTTCCAGACTCCCGGGAAACTCCATCGGCACTCCTCTGCCCAAGGATTACCGGGTCCAGAGTGGTAGCGCGAAGGTGAAAACCTCGCCGGTGAGCCCCGACGCTGGTACGCGTCTGAAAAACCTTCCACGTTCCTGTTTTCTTCCCTCATCCATTCCACGCGCTCCTCTGCCCACGGAGTTCCGGGTACAGAGTAGTAGCGCGGACTGGTGCGCTCCTCTGCCCCCGGAGAACCGGGTCCAGAGTGGAAGCGCGAACTGGGGCGCTCCTCAGCCCATGGAGTTCCGGATTTAGAGTAGCAGCGCCCGCTCCTTTTATCAGCACTGCACAACTGTGAGTACTGTTCTTTCCTTTAGCCTTCAGGGAGGCGATTTCTTCGTTCTTTTGGGAGTGACCCTGATCCAGGACGCGCTCTGGGGGGCATCAAGCACTGCCGTTCAAGTGCTGGTTTTTGCTCCCAGTAGGCAGCGTCCCTCTGCCCTTCCGGTCCGATCCCAAGGGTCCGCCCTGGCTCTGCGGTTGTACGTCAGTGCTAACCTCAACTGAGCGTCACGCAGGCCAGGCCAGAGAACCCTCAGTACCACGGGTTGGAAGGTAACAGGTGAGAAATCACTACGAAGTGGGGGGGAGGCAACAAGTGGGTCACTACTGACGGGTGTCTGACGGTGTGCTTGTTTCGTTTCAGGTCCCTCTCCCAGCTGCTCCTTCCCTTCCTTCCCTCGCCCACCTGTCTCCATAGTCCGTGTGTGTTACACGTTCTCCGGACTGGGGACGGATGGGAGGTGGACCCCATTAGCATCAGCGTCATCCTGAGGAGAGAATTCCCCGGCCATCGTGACAGAATCATCGGCCCACGAATTACCGCTCCTCCCGATCACGCTGTCATAGGGGATGACCACCTTAGAGGACGTGGTGGCGGCCCTGGCTCTTGTCCAGGGTGAACTAGCCGCCTCACGTCAAGAAACTGCTGCCCTACACTCCCGGATGGACCGTATCCAACGGAATCCCTTTGATGCCGGGATTGTAGGCCCAGCCTCCACGCCCCAGGTAGTGGTAGAGATGCCCGCGCATGTTCCCCTGGCCCCTCCTGAACGATTCCATGGGGATATGCAGAAAGTACAGGTCTTCATGACTCAGGTCCTCCTAAACTTCCACTGTAAGCCCAAGCTGTTCGTTACTAACCAGGCTAGGTTAGCGTTCCTCATCTCGTACCTGTCAGGAGAAGCGGCCCAATGGGCGGTTCCTATCGTCAGGAGGGACGACGCCCTGCTCTATGATTGGGATGCGTTCCGCGAAGAGTTCTAGAAAACCTTCGACCGACGAGCCGAAACCTTCTCCGCGGACCGCGATCTTCTCGACCTCAAACAGAGCAGTTCCGATTTTCTCGGATACCTCAACAGTTTCAGGAGACTGGTAGCGGAAACAGACTGGCCTGAAGCAAAACAGTCAGCCATCTTTTACCGGGGGTTGACGGAAGAATTGAAGGACGTCATTGCACAAATAGATCCCCAACCACGCTCCTGTGCCGCGATGATGGAACTTGCCTCGCGGTTGGAATACCGCCTCCGAGAAAGGAAAGGAGACCATAGGAGAAAGGAAAGGCCCCCTCCGTCCTCGGACCTGGCGCGAGCACCGGATCACGGGCCGGCCCGGCCCGAACCCATGGAGATAGGGGCAGTGAGAGCGTCCCTATCCTCGAGTGAGAGAGATTACCGCCGGAAGCAGGGCCTCTGTCTGTACTGTGGCAAGAAAGGCCATTACCTCAGAGAATGTCCCGTTCGACCTAAGGTCGGGAGGCATCGCGCAGGCCAAGCCGCGGCAGTGACGGGAGATGGGGAGGCGGGAAATGCCCGGGCTTGAAGGACCTCGAAGGGAAGCCTTCAAGCTACCACTCCATCCCTTCGGTGGAAGCAGATGCTGAGGCAGAGCCGGATCACTTCTTCCTCACGCTTCAGGTCGTGATAGACGATACCACTCGGACCATTCGGGCCATGATCGATTCTGGTGCCACAGGCTGCTTTTTGGACGAGACCGAAGCCCAGGAGTTGGGGGTCACTCTTCTCCCCAAGCACACGCCTGAACTCGTCTATGCAGTAGACGGGAAAGAGTTGGACTCGGGGCCCATCCGTTATGTCACCCCAGCCCTCTGGATGACCATCGGGAAGACCCACGGCGAATGGTTGGCCTTGAACATCATCAAAGCTCCCCGGTGCAAGCTCATTCTGGGGCTACCCTGGTTAAGAAAACACGAGCCTACCATAGAGTGGTCCGCGAACACCCTTTCCTTTTGCTCCACCTTTTGCCGTCAACACTGTGCGGTGCCTGAATCGCCTCCACCCCCTCTGTTGGTCTCTCAGCAACATATCGCCACGGCAGCAGAGAAAGACGTGGTGCTCCCGGCATGGTATAGCGCCTATTCGGACGTCTTCGACAAACGGAAGGCCGAAGAGCTGCCACCCCATCGGGCATATGACTGCCGCATCGACCTGGAACCTGGAGCTGTCATCCCCTGTTGCCGTGTCTATGCTCTCACAGGACCCGAAACGAGCCACCTCCGAGAGTATCTGGACACATACCTCGCGTTGGGTTTCATTCGCCCCTCTCGATCGCCCGCAGCCTCTCCGCTCTTCTTCATCCCAAAGGCCAACGGTGAGTTGCGCTGCTGCATTGACTATCGCGCACTCAACGCAGTGACAATAAAGAATCAATACCCCTTGCCGTTGATCCCGGTGCTGCTCGAGCAGGTCAGGGAGGCAGCCCTGTACACCAAGCTGGACCTCCGTGGGGCGTACCACCTGGTTCGAATGAGAGAAGGGGACGAATGGAAGACGGCCTTCAAGACGCGGTATGGGTTATTCGAGTACCTCGTGATGCCCTTCGGGCTCTGCAACGCCCCTGCCGCCTTCCAGTTCTTCCTCAACGAGGCCTTAAGAGACTACCTGGATAAATCCGTCATTGTATACATCGACGACATCCTTATCTATTCGGCCAACTCGAAGGAACACGTCGTCCACGTGAGACAGGTCTTGCAAGCCCTCCGCGCGCACCGTTTATACTGCAAACTCACGACGTGTGAATTCCACGTGACAACAGTGGAATTCCTGGGCGTTCTCCTGACTCCCGCCGGACAAGTCATGTCGGATCGGAAAGTGCAAGCCGTGGTGAAGTGGCCGCCACCTACAACTGTCAAGGAAGTACAAAGCTTCCTCGGCTTCTCCAACTTCTACCGGCGCTTCATCCACCATTTCTCCCAACTGGTGGCACCTCTTACGAGACTGACTCGCAAAGGCGTTCCGTTTTCCTGGCAACCCGAGACACAGAGAGCGTTCGAGCAGCTCAAGACCGCATTCACCACCGCTCCGGTCCTACGCCACGCCAAACCTGAACTCCCGTTCATAGTGGAGGCGGACGCTTCTGACATCGCAGTCGGGGCGGTTCTGTCACAGCGGCATCCAGACACCGGCCACCTCCATCCAGTGGCCTACTTGTCCAGAAAACTCAACCCCGCCGAAAAGAACTACACGATCGCCGAAAAGGAACTGCTAGCCATTCGGGAAGCCTTCCTGGAATGGAGACACTGGCTGAAGGGGGCGCAACACCAGGTCACAGTCTATACCGACCATCGCAACCTCCAGTTTTTGCGGTCTGCTAGGCATCTCACCCCCAGACAACAACGGTGGATGCTCTTCTTCGCGGAGTACCACTTCCCCGTCACGTTCCGACCGGGAACCCAGAACCAAAAGGCGGATACCTTGTCCCGCCAAGGTATGACCTGTCTCCCCTTGGCAGACGCCGAACGAGCCATCATTACCCCCGACAACGTGGTGGGGAGAGTGGAAACCGGATCGTTCCTCGACGGAGTGAAACGGGGTAACAAATCGTTCGCCTGGTCGTCCTGGTTGCGCAGCCACAGGGAGTGGCGTTTGTCGCAAGGCATCCCCCTGTGTGGCTCCCGAGTTCTAGTCCCTACACTCCGCCTCCGAAAACTCGTGTTCGGCTGGTGTCACGACGCCCCCAGCGCCGGTCACATGGGTGGCTCCAAGACCCTGGAAAAGGTACTGCGACAGTTCTGGTGGCCGTCGGTTCGACCGGATGTCCTGCGATGGGTCAAGAACTGCACCGTCTGCGCTCAGATGAAAACCGACCACTGCAAGCAACAAGGCCTCCTGCGTCCACTACCGACCCCTATGACTCCGTGGGAAAAGATCTCCGTCGATTTCAAAGTGGGACTACCGAAAGATCAGAACTGCACGGCTATTGTGGTCGTCATCGATTACCTCACCAAAATGGGACATTTCATCCCGTGCAAGCAGATACCCACAGCAGGTGCCTTGGCAAAACTCATGTTGAAGGACATCGTGAGGCTCCACGGCCTTCCCTTGGAGATCGTGTCGGACAGGGGGTCCCAATTCACCGCCCGCTTTTGGAAGGTCTGGTGCACCGAGCTGGGGATTCAATCGTCCCTGTCCACCAGCTTTCATCCCCAATCCGATGGTCAAACCGAGCGCCTCAACCAAACCCTGAAGCAGTACCTCCGTTGCTATGTGAACAAAGCCTCGGAAGCCTGGGTGGAGTGGTTATGGGTGGCTGAGATAGCTTACAACAGCACCGTTCATGCATCCACAAAACACACTCCCTTCTACCTCTCCTCTGGGTTTCACCCTCGTTTCACCCCTTTTTTGCTCCCTCGCTCTGGCGTCACTCAGCCCGATCTCCAACACCGACTCGCGCAGATACGCTCGACCCTCACAACGGCCCGCGAAAACCTCCGCATAGCAAAGGACAGGTACAAGGCGCAGGCTGACAAACACCGTAGGCCCAATCCCGTGTACCGTAAGGGGGATAAAGTATGGTTGTCCACAAAACACATCACCTTCAAGAAACCCAGTGTGTTCAATCCCAAGTTTATAGGCCCCTATGCGGTGGTTCGCCACGTCAACCCCGTGGCTGTACAGCTCCGTCTCCCACCACACATGCACATACATCCCGTGTTCCACGTCTCGTTGCTCAAACCCTCATTTTGTCCTGTGAAACGAGTCCCTCCTCCGGTTTGGGTGCAGCATGAGCGGGAGTACGTGGTGGAGAAGGTGCTGGACTCCAAGCTGGTGCGGGGCAGGGTGTGGTCCCTCCTGGCGTGGAAGGGGTATGGGCCGGAAGAGCGTTCCTGGGAGCCGGCGTCGGCGATCCACGCCCCCCACCTGGTGGCTGCCTTCCACCGCCGCTGCCCCGGGAAGCCCGGTGCTCCTCGCGGCGCTTGACTCGGTGGGGAGGGGGGTGTACTGTCAGGTGGCGAGAACCGGTAGTACACCGCTCGCATCACCGCCACGCGGGGGACTACGTTTCCCAGGACGCCCGGCAGAACACGCCCCACGTGTCCTGCGCCGAGCGCGACAGCGGTTAAAACCGCCAACAAACACCAAGCGGTGCCGATGATTCCTGCCAGTCCAGTTCGCACTCTTGTTCCGGAAGCAACGTTCCAGCCCTGCGTCCTCGGCCTCACCTTCGTCCTTGTATCCAGACTCTCCGTCTCCAGCGGTGTTACCTCGCCGCCTTCTCTGACGCGAGGAAGACCGCGGGGAGCTCCCAAGCCTCAACGTTCCAGACTCCCGGGAAACTCCATCGGCGCTCCTCTGCCCAAGGATTACCAGGTCCAGAGTGGTAGCGCGAAGGTGAAAACCTCGCCGGTGAGCCCCGACGCTGGTACGCGTCTGAAAAACCTTCCACATTCCTGTTTTCTTCCCTCATCCATTCCACGCGCTCCTCTGCCCACGGAGTTCCGGGTACAGAGTAGTAGCGCGGACTGGTGCGCTCCTCTGCCCCCCGAGAACCGGGTCCAGAGTGGAAGCGCGAACTGGGGCGCTCCTCAGCCCATGGAGTTCCGGGTTTAGAGTAGCAGCGCCCGCTCCTTTTATCAGCACTGCACAACTGTGAGTACTGTTCTTTCCTTTAGCCTTCAGGGAGGCGATTTCTTCGTTCTTTTGGGAGTGACCCTGATCCAGGACGCGCTCTGGGGGGCATCAAGCACTGCCGTTCAAGTGCTGGTTTTTGCTCCCAGTAGGCAGCGTCCCTCTGCCCTTCCGGTCCGATCCCAAGGGTCCGCCCTGGCTCTGCGGTTGTACGTCAGTGCTAACCTCAACTGAGCGTCACGCAGGCCAGGCCAGAGAACCCTCAGTACCACTGGTTGGAAGGTAACAGGTGAGAAATCACTACGAAGTGGGGGGGAGGCAACAAGTGGGTCACTACTGACGGGTGTCTGACGGTGTGCTTGTTTCGTTTCAGGTCCCTCTCCCAGCTGCTCCTTCCCTTCCTTCCCTCGCCCACCTGTCTCCATAGTCCGTGTGTGTTACACGTTCTCCGGACTGGGGACGGATGGGAGGTGGACCCCATTAGCATCAGCGTCATCCTGAGGAGAGAATTCCCCGGCCATCGTGACAGAACAGCATCCTTCTATGTTTAACCGTTACATTTAAGAAACATGGCTGCTGGACCTATTAATTAGCTCCTTGCCCCTCCCTTTGTTTATGGCACCAGTGAAATTGTCATCCTTCAGATATAGATAGGTTACCAAATCTCCTGTCGCTAACTAATACCTGAGGAGGTGATTCCCACCTAGTTTGAAATGGCAATAAACCACCACCATTCATTCAACTCACTCAAGTTGATTACAGGAAGAACTGGTTTGTCTTTTTTTTCATCAAGAAATATGTAGATCACAAACCGTGGAAAATCTCTTTGTACCAGAGCTATGGCCCCTTTCTCTGTCGACTTGCTTACTTCACACCCAAACTGATAGTCATGCAGGATATGATGTTGATGTGATATGCTTTTTTGACGATCTTGCCAATGAAGGGTATATGAGTAATGGACTTGTAGTTGGCGAGAGCATCGGGGTCTAGTGCGAGTTTCTTCAGGAGTAAGAGGCTCCAGTCTGTCTTGGGTGCTTCAGGGTAGCAGTGAGGAAAATCTGCATATTTTGCTTTTGCCTAATTACTCAAAACAACGTAAGATTATAATTACACTAAATGCAAACTGGTCATTTAACATTATATATTAACGCAAAATGCATCCTCGCTTTTTTTTTGCATTTCGTACTAAAAAAGTGAAAATGTGGGATAATCATGGTCTAAAAGTTAAATTTTACCAATCTACAAGTACGGAGCTGTATATATACGAACTGTACACCAATCAGTTTGCTTAGTTTTTTAATCTAGGGGGGCGTGGCTTGACGCCCGCGGAGTATGGCGGCGTCCGAGTGAGGCTCCCGGGCTCACCTCGGCGAAACCGCGCTTTCCGCCGTCCATCTCAGAGTTTTTAAGAATATGGACACCTAAAGGTATGCTGTTAGCGGCGCGCGTACTGCCATCTCCGTGCACACGCTGAAGAGCAACATTTTATCGCCTCGCATGTCTCTCGGAGAGTAACGCTCCGTAGCGGCCGCCATTTTATCTCTTTGCCGCGTACGGAGCTCCCAGGGAATGCAGCCTGTTTTTGAATGCCTATCGCTTCAACTTGTTACAGGATAGTGATTTGGGCTATTTTTAGGTATCTTTTTTACATGTATTTCCTCTTCCTCACCTGCGTGTATTACCATTTACATAAACCCCTTCAAGTTGTGGTAAGACACTACTGGCAGCCATTTTATGATGTCTACTTACGAGGAGAACTGTACACAAACTTGTTGTCCTGCAACTTGGTTCTAATAGGTGAAATACCTCATTTTACCATCACTTCTCATCTTCAGCATCACTAACTTTTGGATACCATTGTCTTCTGCACAAACTGTTCACAGGAAGATACAGGCGTGTTGGTAATTTTTGCTCTCTTTATTTTTTCTGGTCACATTCCAAATGGGGCTTCTCTGGTCTTCTTTCCCATGTTTTTCAACCACATAGTCCCCTTTGTGAAAAGAAGCTACGAGCAGCCTTTTTGTGGTACATATTTTCTGAGGAGTATTACAATCAACAGTGTGCTTTTCGCTGCCATGTCTTTGGATTCATTTATCCTGTTAACCCAATTAATTATTTCTCTCCTCATGGTTTTTACGTACCACTAACTTTCAAATACCATTAATTTGCATATACCGTTTACAGGAAGACCTAGTCGTACTGGTCATTTTTTGAACATTTTATTCTCATAGTTACACCTTAACCATTGTCTCCCTGGCCTTTTCCCTCGTGTTTTTTTTTCAATAATCTCAATATTTGATGGGCAGGACCAAGAATTCCTCTAAAGTGAAGCAATATTTTGTTAAAAACTCAAGAATTTTCACAGAATTTTCTAAATTGGAGGATTCACTGTTGTCTATGCCGCAATCTCTTGAGCCTAAAATGGATCCTCCCTCAGCAGTATCAGGGACATCTATCACAAAATGATTGAAAAAGGATCCCCCTTCTCCGCCCAAATCTGCCTCACCAGTCTCCATGGAGCTCCTGTTAGAGGAAATCAGAGCTCTTCGTCCCTTTATGGAGGAGACTAATGTTAAACTGCAAGTCCTCACGGATAATTGGTCCCAGTTGGATACTAGAGTCTCGGCAGACGAGCAAAGTGTTTCCTCACTCAAGGTTTCGTGCGCAAGTGTTTCTCAACTCCACTCCCAAGTTTCTGAGCTCCAGCGCCAAGTCGAGGACCTTGAAAACCGGAATCAACGAAACAACCTCCGGATTTATGGCTTGGTTGAAGGACTTGAAGGGTCAGACGCTGTCTCCTTTTTCAGATCTTTTCTTCCTCAGTTGCTTCACCTACCAGAGAGTACCGTACTTAATGTCCAACGTGCACACAGATTGGGCCGAGTTGCTTCTAACACCTCGCAATCCCAGCAGCCAAGAGGTGTAATCTTGTACTTCTTGGAATATACGGACTTGATCAAAGTATTATCAGCGGCTAAAGCCATCCCGAAAATCACATGGTCTGGTTCTACTTTATTTTTTGCTCAGGATTATATAAAAGCTACCGCCAACAGATGCAAAGCATTCCTTAATATGAGATCCGATCTTCGCTCTTTGGGGGCTCGTTATGGACTTTTTCATCCTTGCCTCTTCAAGGTCACCTACAACAACAAAACTACTACTTATGAAGATCCGATGAGATTACAGAGCTTCATTAACTCTTGTAGACCAGTTAGCATGGATTCCTCCACTTCTTTTTTTTTTTTTTTTTGAAAAACCTTTATTAGCATTTCAACCAATAACAAGTATGGGCCTACAACCCCCCGGGGCCGGCCGCTAAGCAGTCAAAGCAACAGAGATCCAATGTTGACACAGGCAGAACCTCAGGGAGCCGAATCTCCATGCGAATATATTCTCGGCCAGTGAATGGCGCAAGTAGGACACCAGGATTAAGAAGGCTTTAATTTTATAATAGGGAAAGACGAAAGGATCAGGTGCCAAACAATTTCCCAGCAGCGATAAATGGCAGGCAGAATAACAAACGTAAACATTCAACGGCAATCTATCGAGTCAATGGCGCTAAAACAGGAAGTGCAGGATGTAGAGAAGTATCATGACCAGTTGCGCCTGCAGTCCCATGCCCTAAAGCCCAGAAAACACCCCGGAAATTGTGGCACACATGAAAAAGCAGTGATTCACAACAAAGGAGTTGTACCACGCTGATCCCAGAAAAGAAAAACAAAGAAGAATCAGAGAAGAAAAAGGAGGCCATGGAAAAAAAAGGGTAAAGACTAAAGAATCCCCTTCCCCAACCCCCCACCCTGCACCTCTGCAGATGAGTACGGCCCCCCCCCCCAGCAGTGTGCCTGTCGCCCTGGAACCAGACCCGAAATATAGAAGAACAGAGAAAAGGGAGTAAGAAAAGAACCCCACCAGACGGGGGGGTAGAGAGAGTATTAATAAACTGGAGGAGGGCCTTCAAAACATACCCCCGGCTTCTCCCTCCCGCACGGTAAGTTTTCCCCAAGGCAAACAGTAAGCAGCACAAAATCGACCATGTCAAAGAAAGATGGGGAGCATTATGCACCAATTATACTAATAGCTATGCCATGAGAGCGCGCAACCCCTGAGCCCGCCCGTCTACTAGATGACCACCCCTGAAGGATCAGCCTTATCCTTGACCACTCTTTGCAAATCTGCCCACGCATACCCCTCGACCCAGCGCCATGTCCAATGTTACAAGGTAAAGGAGTGTCCAAAAACGACCGGGAAGCGACGCACACAGGTGGGGTGGAAGTCTCTGAGTACCAACACAGTCCGCATCATGGAGGGACGTCTTTCCCAGTGTTGCCCCAGGATCTGCACTGCACACAAGGTCCAGGAAGTCAGAATCAGCCAAAGTAGACAACTGTTGCTTGAATTTTCCCTGGGTCGCCGGAGGCCGTGCACGGGACGAGGCCACCACCTCCCACTCAGGTCCAATACCTCCGGAACAGATCAGACCCACAGCCAGCCGATCACACGGAAGCATACTGTCCGGAGTTTCCAGCTGTTCACTAATCTCAGGGGTGGCCGCGGCATTGTCCTCCTGTGTGCAGTGTGGGAAGTCCCTGTGTACCTGAGGACAGGCCGGCCGCAACTGTCCCGACGCTGATGCCACACCATCGAGCTTACTCCCCAAGACCCCGATGCCATGAACCAAGGTGGAATGAAGGGCACCGAGAGCCTCGAGGAGGTCGCCGTACCCCAGCACAGCTCTCTGCGATCTCTCCGCCACACTCCCAAAAGTCACACACTCCCAATCCTGCTGTGACCCGGTGGACAGGATGGTAGGCTTCATCATAACAAGATGGCCGCCGGGTAGGCCCGACCCGTATTGGGACCGGGACCCAGGGACAAGCGCCTCAAGGTCCACGTCACTGGAAACAGGGTTCCGGGGGCAGGCAAAAATTATCCGTTGTGTGGTCACGGGCAACAGTCGTCCCCACCACGGACCAGCGCCCGCGAAAATCCGGGAGCAGCCCGCAGGAATCAGGGCGAGTTACGGGCGGCGTCCGGGCAGCTCACCGTCAAAGGCAGGGGCAATCACCGGAGAATCTCAGAATTGCCACCCCGGGCATGCACTCGGTCCGCTACGCTTAGCGGTAGGAACGACCACGGCGAAATGTAGGCTGAGGTGTGCACCGCTCCGGTGGTCCGACTCCACCCAGTCACCACAGGCCGCTGTTGTTGAACTGCCACCCGGCCAAGGCGTCCACTCGAGGTCCAGGCTCCAGGGCTGCACGGGCCGCAAATTTCAAAGGCACATTTCTCCGGCGGTACAGCCGCCAGAAACTTCGGAGTCACACGGTCGGTTGCCACTCTCCTTCACAAATACGAGCGCGTAGCGCAGGCTGAGGATCTCAGGCAGGATATCCGTGCGGGATGCGGAGGTTCACGGAGCCGGGAGTCTACGCTGCCGTCCCGGTCGCCATCTTGGCTCCTCCCCAACGATTCCTCCACTTCTTCATCGTCCTTTAATACTTAATGTTTTGTTATTATTGATTGTCTTGCAATTATTTCCAAGGTTCTGCATAAGTCCTATATTCTATTGCTATGGTTTACTTCCCTTAAAATGGTTGTTTGTAGGTTATGGTCAGTTATGGTTTTGACTCAGTTCAAGACGCGTGTTTTGTCTTGCTATTCATTTGTTTAACTGATTGTTCTTTACTCCCACAGATCCCCTCTTCTCACGGCGTGGTTTCTCCCTGGTTTCCTGTGTGTCCATGCTCGGATGTTCCGTATGTCCTTGTGGTCTCACCTCCCCCTCCTTCACATCCTCCCTTCTTAGGTATGTTCTTTGTTTTGTTTTCTGTTGTTTTTTGTGTCACACTCATCGTATTTGCTCAATTTATTCCACAATTTATATGCGTTTGCTTTTTTGATGTCCTTAATACTTTCTCTGGCTATTCCTTGCTTTATTTCTTCTCTGAATTCATCCTTACCTGTCTGCTTTGCATCATTCTGCTATATTCTTTTTCTTTTTCAGCTGCAATATTTACCTTTTCTGGTGTCAATATATTATACTCATTTCTTAATCTTCTACTTTTTCCTTGGCTCTTACTATGTAGCTTTCATCCCCTTTTCTTTTTTTAAAATGGATTAATTGTCGCTTTCTTCTTTTCTCATACTTTACATTTTTCTTTGCCTGAATTGGGTTCTTATCTTACATTATTAGATTACTATGCCTCTATTAAACTATGTCTTTAAATTTGATAACTTGGAACGTACGGGGTTTGAATTCTTCCATTAAAAGACAACGGGTTTTGACTCACTTAGCCAAATTGAATGCTGACATTGTCTTTCTACAAGAAACTCATCTTTCGGATGTCGAATCCTTAAGGTTAAAGAAAGGTTGGGTTGGAGAGGTTTTCTTTTCCCCAGGTGATGGCAAACGTAATGGAGTAATGATACTTTGTCGCAAATCACTCTCGTTCTCACTCTTATCTCAGGAGTCGGACACTTATGGTAGATGGTTGAATGTTAGATTCTCTTTAAAGGGTGTTCCAGTCTCTCTTCTAAATGTCTATGCCCCTACTTGTGGAGAACCTTCTTTCTGGCCCACAATTGCCATACAAATTTCTCACTGCATCAGTGATAACTTTATTTTGGCTGGGGATTGCAATCAGGTTTTTGACCCATTCATTGATAGGAATTCAAAGATTCCCTTTGTACCCAATAAACCTCACAAATCCTTTGTTCATGCCATAACTCAAAATAAACTCCTTGATGCGTGGCGACTGTGTAATCCGACCGTCAAGGAATTCACTTTCTATTCCCTATCTCATCACTCCCAATCAAGAAGCGATTATATTTTTGTTTCCCATAACATCTCGCAAACTCTCACTCATGCAGAAATTGGCCCTATTTTGTTATCAGATCATGCTCCGGTTTCAATTGGCATTGACATTGTACCTAAATTCACAGGCCCAAGGAGGTGGCGCTTTAACAACTCCCTTCTCTTAGACCCAAAATGTACTGCCTCCTTCACCACTTTCTTTCAGGAATTTTACACGATAAATCAAACCGATTCCATGCCCTTATCTACTCTGTGGGATGCCTTTAAAGCTTCAGCTAGAGATTTTATACTAACC
This sequence comes from Triturus cristatus, assembly GCF_964204655.1. Taxonomy (NCBI): domain Eukaryota; kingdom Metazoa; phylum Chordata; class Amphibia; order Caudata; family Salamandridae; genus Triturus; species Triturus cristatus. The sequence goes on from NC_140591.1 coordinate 70,309,531, forward strand.
TTTGTTGCAAGGAAGCGTAAGGTTGCGCGCCTACAGATAACAGCCCTTCTTCAGGACATTAAGAGACTGGAGCACTCTTATTATACTTCACACTCAAAAGACTGTTTAACTGCTCTTATCAAAGCCAAAATGCAATTTAATAAGAGGTCCACGGAGGACGCCGCTCTTTATTTGTTAAAATCCAGCGTTAAATTTTATGGGCGTAAAAATAAGGCTGGGAAAATTCTGGCTAATTGCTTGAAAGTTAAGCATAATAAACTGAATATTGAATCTATCTATGATGCAAATCTAGATCTAAAGTTTAAAGATGGTGATATCTTACACAAACTTTCTCTTTTTTATAAAACACTATATGCTTCTGAAACGCAGCCCACCAGCCACGCTCTTTCACATTTTTTCTCTACCATTCCCAAACCCCAAGACACTTTACCAGATTTATCTTCATTAGAATTAGGCTTAACGCAGCAAGAGTTGACGACTGCCCTTCAGTCTCTCAAACATGACAAAGCACCTGGCCCTGATGGTTTTACTGTTGAATTTGATTCTCACTTCTCTAAACTCTTAATACCTAAATTATACTCACTAATACATTTTTTCAGCACGTCAGGACACTCATCTGGCTCCTTTTCAGATGCTCATACCTGCTTAATTCCCAAAGAGGGTAAAGACCCTAAACATTGTAAGAATTATAGGCCTATATCTTTGGTAAACATTGATTATAAGATCTCTTCTAAGGCATTAGTCTTGCGATTGGATTCATATTTACCGGATCTGCTAGGGACAGAACAATCTGGATTTGTCAAAAGCCGCTACATAACTGATAATACACGCCTTTTGTTTAACGTATTGTCGAAATCTCCGCGTGTCAAAGACTCCCTAGCTGCAATATCGTTAGATGCTGAAAAGGCGTTTGACAGAGTCGAATGGAGATACCTGTTTTACACTCTTAAATGGTTTGGCTTTGGTTCCAATTTTATTTCCTTGATTTCTCTTCTTTACTCCAATCCCAGAGCGGCTGTCTGTGCTAATGGATTAGTATCCCCGTTTTTCGATCTAGGGAGGGGGGTGCGCCAAGGTTGTCCCCTTTCACCCTTCCTTTTTAACTTGGCTTTGGAACCATTCCTTTCAAAATTACGTCAGAATACAAGCTTGCATGGTTTTCAAACACTCCACTCTCATATTAAACTAGCAGCTTATGCAGATGATATTCTGCTCTTCATATCTCAACCAACTGACTCAATTCCTGCTTTCTTAGCGAAAGTACAAGCTTATTCCAGCATTTCGGGTTACAAGTTAAATAACGATAAGTGTGAGATTTTGCCGTTAACAAAATATACCTTTAAACCCGAATTTACGGCTTCTCATTTTACTTGGTGTCCTAATCACATTAAATATTTAGGTTTACATATCACATCTTCACTTTCATATACAGTATCACTGTGCATGAATAAATGCATACAAAAGATCTCAGACCTCACTGCTAAATGGCACCCCCTCTATCTATCATGGTGGGGTCGACTCGACACTATTAAAATGATGTTATCGCCCATAATTATATACACCATTTCCAATATTCCAATTCTTATCCCAGTAAAATTCTTCCGGAAGATTAACTCCATTCTTTCTTGTTTTCTTTGGAATAAGAAGAAACCTCGAATGTCTATACTTAGGGTAACTCGCCCCAAAACTGAGGGCGGAGTCAACTTTTCCGATTTCCCGACATACCAAAAGGCGTTCCATCTACGTCAAGCTTCTTTATGGTTGCGTGATCCTAAGGAGAATTGCCCCCTATGGACTACAATCGAGCGTCTTTTTCTATCCCCCTTCTCCTTTAATGAATACCTTTCCTTCTCGCGCAAACCTCAAGCCCTATCTACTCCCATTATTAAAATGACCTCCAAGCTTTTATTGCCTTTATTCCCTTTTCCCCACAATACCATTGATTCCTTTCTCGGTTCTACAATATGGCATAATAAAAGTTTGCTTATTCAGGATAAACCATTCTACTGGAAGTCCTGGCATCGAAGAGGTCTCACTCGGATTTCTCAACTTTTTTCAAACTCAGACTTTTTATCCTTTCCCTCGCTTCATCACTCATTTAACTTACCTGCCTCATTCGTGCATAAGTACCTCATTCTCAAGAAAGCTGTGTTGGACGTATTTACCCATTTGATAGCGACACCCAGTACTCCAATTATCCGGGACTCCTCTTCACAATTGCGAAACTTGCTAATCGCAACACCCAAGGCCTCCACATTGTATAACTTTCTGCATGGTACTGGCAAAGCTCAACAGAAATCTAAAATTGAAGAGGCTAGGGAACAAGACTTTACGGTCTCTTGGTCAGTGTCTTTATGGGATAAATTATGGACCAAGCTCCGTAAATCTTCCAGAGCCGCAAACACGTCGCAAACATTGTTTTTTGTCTATAATAGACTCTTGTTGTCACCTAATGCTTTGAGCAAGAATTATACCACAGTTCCTGATATTTGTTGGACCTGTTCTTCTGCAAAAGCTGATTTATTTCATATGTTATTTTCTTGTTCTATTGTACTTAATTTTTTAAAACAAATTTGGTCTCAAATCAATTTGATTTTTGGCACTGCATTTCCTTTTTCCTATACTCATGTTTTTCTAGGGAGTTTGTCATCTTGCTGGGAGAACAATCTGTCTAATGTTAAAATTGTTGATTTATTGCTAGCAATTGCATTTCAGCAAATCACAGCAAACTGGAAACACTTTTCTAAGATTTCTTACAGGGCATGGTGGTATGCTGTTTGACATAATCACAGGTTGGATACTTCTTTTGTATGCCCTATACACTTGGCGTCGAAAAGGTTGAATTTATGGTCACCTATTACAATATATTTAGATGCTAGTGTTACCCCTTCTTTTCAACTTCGTTCAGCCCAACAAGAAGTTTCAAAACCCCCTTAAATACCCCTACTTGTTCCTACATTATTTGATACTTAAGCATTTGTATCATTGTTTTTGTTATTATTTTTTTTATTTTTTATTTTCAACCCAATTCATTCATTGTACTGTAACTTTTCTTTGGTTCGACATGTATTTAACTTGATGTACTATGGTGTGATGCCTTCTATCCCTTATTAATCAAATCTTTTTTTAACTGAAAAAAAAAAAGTGTTTTAATCTTATGTATTAAATCGGGGGCTTATGGAACCACTGTAAACTTTCTACAATAAGCTAGATTTCTTCTTGGGTGATACAATGTACGACAAGTGATGGCAGCATTAGAACTGACTCCTTCTATAATAATGTACAAATAATGTCAAAAGACACAACTTATGAGGACTCATAGGGAAGTGTTTGTTATATGTCAGAATATTGAGGTCAAAATTATTCAATCAATCAATCAGCATTTGTAAAGGTCAATACTCTCACCCCTAGAGGCATCTGGGCGCTGTGTCTCTGTCGAAGAGCCACATGTTGAGTGTCTTTCTGAAGTCTGCCATCGAGGGGGCTGTACAAAGCTGGAGGGGAAGGTCGTTCCAGGCCTTGGCAGCAGTGTAGGGGACAGAGCAGCCACCACCCCTCCTCTTCACTCGCCCTCATACACACACCCCTGCATCCACTGCGACGGATGCAGTGGAGTGTGTGCGAGGGTGAGTGAAGAGGAGAGGGTTGGTGGAAGTTCAATCGACGGTTGATGTACGCTGGTCCTAGGTCATAGAGGGCTTTGTAGGCTTTAGTGAGGATCTAGAACTGGCATTTTTTCTGGATGGGGACCCCGTGGAGGTTTCTCCGGTGGGGGGCGATGTGGGATCGTTTGGGGAGGTCCAGGAGGAGTCTAGCTGCAGCATTCTGTATGGTCTGGAGTCCGCTGAGGAGCTGGGTGGAGATGCCGGCGTAGAAGGCATTGCCATAGTCGAGGCGGCGGATGACGAGGGCCTGAGTGACGGTCTTTCTGGTGTTGATTGGGATCCATCTGAAGATTCTGCGGCACCATATGGGTGTTCATTTAAAAAAAAATATATATATTTTGCATATTTATATAGCGCGAACTCGACCTAAAGGTATTGGAGCGCTTTACACGAGCACCGAATTTACATTATACATTCAGGCACGGGGAGATTAAGTGATTTGCCCAGAATCACAGGATGTGGACGCGACCCCGAGGCTCGAACCCTGGTTTCCACCACCAAAGTCGGCGGTCTAGCCGACAGACAACATCCCCTCCCCTTAATCAACTATCATCATGCAGAATTCAACTTTCGTACTTTAGAGTAACCTTTATGTCTGCCCTTTTTTGGATGCCATACCTGCAACCCTGAAAATAAGTAAGCAGTGCTGTTCTTAGGATAAAATCAACACAATGAGAGAGAAAGTGTAATAATGGCAAACTCTATATCTCTCCGAGGTCTGGGAACAATGTTTTGGGTTTCATAGGCAACCTCAAACCAAAAAATAAAGTCTTGTAGAGTCGCTTAAGGGAATGACGCAGAAGCCTGGATAAAGGCGCAGCTAACACATTACGAGGCAAGGGCTGGGTTTGGAATCTGTAGCTGGGCTGCACTAGGCTGTTTTAGGAAGGATATTTCCTTCCAGCCCTCCCTTAAAAGACTGGCTGAGCCCAAATCTCATAACTAAATCCACTTACCTGAATGGAATTCAACCTGATCCAGAAGAAATGTAACGGTTACTGATGCGGAGCGATCAAACAGCTTAAAGCTGCAGCCGGACCATCCACCAAAGCATCACATCATTAAAGAAGACACACATAGGTGCATATTTACAATGAAGTGACGCAGCGCGCCATAGCCTCATTGGCTTAACTCCGCCACTTCAGAAACTAAGGGCTGCACCTTATTTACAACAATATGGTGCGGCCCTGCGTTTCCCCCTCTGCTGACACTAAACTTAGCAGCCTAGCACCAACGCAGGCACCCTTGCACCGTAGGGCAATGGTGTCTGCGTTGAGGGGGGGGGATTGTTTATGTGCAGCACACATAGAAGTTGCAAAACTTAATTTTTGGGGGATTGTTTATGTGCAGGAAGGTTTACCTTCCTGCACATAAACAATCAATGGCAATTTACTGTTTCTATATCTGCTGCACAACGCAAAACAGATGGAAACAGCAGAAAAAAGGAGAAATAAAGCATTTGTCCTTGTTTCGCCTGTTCAAGACCAGGTTTTCCCTGGTCTTATTTTGGGCGCTGCCTCCTCTGTACGCAACCCTTGTAAATAGGCGATAGAATCAAAATCAATGGGTGTTGCGGTGGAACGCCCACCGTAACACCCGTTGCCCTCCCCTTTCATGCTAAGTACAGCATGAAAGGGGGCCTTATTCACAAGGCGGCGTTAAGTGGCTTAACGCCGCCTTGTGAATAAGGCAAAGACCCTATCGCCACCACAACGTCACCAAAAGTGACATTGCGGTGGTGATAAGGGCTTCTATGCCCCGTAATGAGACAGTGAGCAAATGTTGTGTAAAAATAATAGAAGTGGTTTTGGTGACTAGACATATCTCGGCACTTTTATAGGTGCAGATGCTCCCCACATCCAAGGTATGTGCAGGTGTTGTTACTTTTCTTAAATTTGCTCTCCGGCGTCATCAACTATCACTGTTTAGGTTTGAAAATCACCTATTTTTTAATACATTTTATTTTTATTAACTTTATCTAGACTGCTATTCATTATTTTTGTATGGGTGATGCTGTGTTTTGAGATCATTTCATTGGTGGCCCCGCCCACTCCTGGCAGCTCAGTGGACCGATGCCGGAGGTATTTTTTGGCAGGCACCGGTTGAGCGCGCCCCTTGACTGCATATTGTTATCAATATTTTGCACATGGTATTGTACTGTACAATAACTGGTTGGTATGCAATGCCTCTTATGTTGTTTATGTTTTATATTGATGTTTTTAATGTACTTTTATGTAAGTAGATGATGAGGAAGAGGAGAAGCTCGATCGGACAGAGAATTGGCTTCTGGTTTGTGAAGACATTTGTTGGCAACTGAGCTGCGTCACCAAACCCTCAAAGCAGGGGTTCTTGTCCTTATTTAGAACGAGGGAGAGACCCCAACACATTCCACCAATCAGTGGCTCTGGTACACTGACATCTGACGAGGGGGAAGATTGTGTGGTCTCTAGGAGACGGAGTCGTGATGTCCAAGTTTCTTTTTATGCTACCCCTGAGGTCAGCAATGACAAAATGTGTCTCAAAAAGTGCCACAAGAAAAAGTAAGTTTATAAATTGTAGGAAAAAATAGTCCATAACTGAAAAAAAACCATTAATGAAATCTTGAAATATTAAGAAAATGGCGTGAGCGATAATATGCACTTAAACGAAAGAAAAGTATTTCGAAATGGCGCTCACAAAATGAAGAGTCCACTTTTCAGTGCAATGCCTGCAAGAAATTAGTGCCGAATGGGCCAGGCAATGGGAAATAAATTGGAAACAAGTGCAAAAGAACAGTAAAAGAGAAAGGGGCGACGGGGAAGAAGGGAAGGCCGGGCGGTTTTAATAAAGGCAAAAACAGGAATCAAGGAATGGCTGTCAAAACGACGACTTTTACCTATTATACTCGAATCTCATGAAAAGTGTGATATTTCTACCACGAATGTTTCAAGCCTACATTTTAGGTCTCTAACTTTCTACATGTGGTTTTATTTCTATATACATTTACAACCGACAGATGGCAATAAACCCCAAAGGGCCTCATTTAAACCCTGGTAGCAGCTCTACATGTTTTTTTTGTTTTTTTTTGCAGTTTCATATAGCGCGAACTCGACCCGAAGGTATTGGAGCGTTTCACATGGCCACCAGTTACATTACACAAGGGCACGTTTTTTTTTTCACGGCACGTGAAGATTAACTGATTTGACTAGAATAACAGAGTCCTGAGACGATGCCGAGACTCCAACCCGATTCCCCCGTTCCAAAGAGAGCAGCTCTCTCCGGTTGTTACGCCACACCCTCTCCCAATCCAATGCACCCACATAGCTTTTGCACCCGTTTTAGCACTAACGCTAATTCACACCTGTGGCCAAATAACGCGGCATTTTGTGGTCAACTCCTACCGCCAGACGTTTAGCATGCGCTATCAGGTTTTTGCACACTATAACCCGCTATTTTTCCCAGTCGGAAGGCTGAACGCTAAAATAACCCTATGTCCGCCTGTAAATGAGGCCCTTGGCGGGAAGGGTTGGCGCGCACCGGGTTTAAGGCGCTGAAGCGAGGCACCGGGCTACTACACACCGCGGGCCGAGAACATCTGTGCCGGGCTATGTGAAGGCCATTGTGACATCAGCCTGCGCCCGTGTTATTAGATTATAGAGCCTCGCGCGTCCAGATGTGCGCCTCTGCGCGGCAGCTGCAGGTTTATGGCCGATGAAGTCATTCAGAGGGGAGCGCGTGAGCCCAGGCCGTGGAGCCGCTGGGAGCACGCGCCAGGAAATGACATGGTGGCTGCTCCCCGACGTCTGGCTTTACAGCGCTGCTTCCCTTGGCACAGGGGGCTGTTGTGCTTTTTAATTCACACCTCGGCCTGTCACGATGGACGTGACCGTTGCAACACTCAATAAACATTATGATGGTGAGTACGGATGGCAGAGGGAAAAAACAGAATCTCCCTCAAAAGATCGCAGTTGGAGATGAAAGACATTTAATAATAAAAGTACAACACGGAGCACTGTTGCGGCATTGAAGGTTCAAAGTGAAAAATGGACAACATGTGCGACGGGCCGGAGTTAACCAATGAAAAGTACAAGACATGAACCACCTCTAATCCAGCCTGCCAATGCCAGGCCCTTCCCCACTACCCTATTTACGGAACCTCACAGGGGCCATGTACCCCTGGCGCTGTTGGGGTAACCTGGTTTCAACATGCACTCCAGTACTGCGGTACAACGTAGGGAGCAGTGGCGCAATGAAACTTGAGGGGGGCCCCTCTGCTAAGTACATGGAGGGGACCCCCAACTCCCCAGACCCATTCAGGAGCTGTCAGACCTGGGGCCCGTCACCTGTGCACAGTGCTGGAGGGGTCCCCATGGAGGGAGAGGAGACATCACAATATTGTGGCAATACGGAAACCCAAACCCAAAATGGACCAGTTCAACAACTGCGCAATGCTACATGCCTTCGACATTTTTCCTGAAGAAGCACCCCAGACTATGGGAGATGTGAGGTATGGTACCGAAACATCGAGTTTTGAATATCGTGCTAGAAGGGCAATGTAGCAAAAATATCAACAAAGTATTGATAAAGGTAAGTATACATGGGTAAGTATTATTTTGCTATACCAAACTCCATAAACACATACTTTAATGCAGGGCACAAGTCCTAAAAAAAGAAGTAGGGGGACGCTGTCACCGGAAGTGACGAGAAGTGGGGGGACGCTGTCACCGGAAGTGACGTCACAACAGGAATCTCATGGGTATTCATATGCCTTTAGATGAAAGGTGGTCTGCACCCTACCTCGCGGAGGCTGCGTTTAATCCCCCCGCAGTGAATGCAGGTAGACAGACGTTCTGAATAAGCTCTGATCTCGCTCCAGAGAGGCCAAAGAGTGAAGTCCAGCTTTTGGGCAGGGGGGACGGCATCCACCCGTTAAAAACCTGGTAAAATAAGTGGGGGGACGCCGTCCACCCGCGTGGTACCCCGACTCGAGCCCTGCTTTAATGGTATATGAAGGTGTGTACATACATATTGAACATATATGAAGTTAGATATAGTAAATGTATATTTAACCACACATACTTAGCTCCATGATAGTTTGGTTATCAACATTTTTGCTACGGCGATCTTTTAGCGCGATATTTCTGTAGTAGATATTCTGACATACAAAGGATCGCCACTAACTGCAATGGTTGACAAGTTCCACGCCAGACTAAGCAAGTTCTACTCATGCATGCGACCACCCTTGGCATCGAAGCAGAAGTCTGCTGCCAAACTGTATAAGTCTGCAAACATCTGAGGACTCTTCTGAAAAGAAGCACACAAGTGAGAGAAACAAGAGAAACACACAAGTGGAAGAAACAAGAGAAACAAACAAGTGAGAGAAACAATAGAAACAAACAAGTGAAAGAAACAAGAGAAACAAACAAGTGAAACAAATAAGAGAAACAAACAAGTGAAAGAAACAAAAGAAACAAGCTAGTGAAACAAATAAGAGAAACAAACAAGTGATGGAAACAAGAGAAACAAACAAGTGAAACAAATAAGAGAAATAAACAAGTGAAAGAAACAAGAGAAACAAGAGAAACAAACTAGTGAAACAAATAAGAGAAACAAACAAGTGAAAGAAACAAGAGAAACAAACAAGTGAAACAAACAAGCCCTCACAAAGATATGCAGGGTCAGACCCAGCGACCCAACAAGGATACTGGGAGAACCTCCTTGTAAATGGACATTAAGTAATGGAAAGTGGATGCCAATAAGGTATACGTCAATGGTCACGCGCCGCTGACACTGGCGTGCACGACGCCTCCATGGAGTAAAACCATATACTGGTAAGGACTCAGGGAGGCTGTATTCCAAGCTCCCATGCATTCTGCACTTGTTCCTTCTGTACACGCTATGGAAGCTCAAACATTCCTATATTGTAGCCCATACCTCAAACATAGATGTGCCACTATTCTTCAGTCTGTGCCTTAGGAGCAGGTGTGGTCTTGTTTCTTGGCTGCCTTTGTTCTCTCTTTGTGTACCTGTCAAAAGCCATCTTTTAAAAAAAATATGTTTTATTGCATTTCATCTTTAGATAAACATCAAAACGTGCATTAAACACAATTCATCTAGTTGTATCAGTCCAGCTTGGAACAGTTTGCGGGATCCGCCGTGGGCGGCTGTGTTCGAAGGTGGTTCTCCCTCTGGTAAGAAGGATGGTGCATACCAGGTGGCATGGATGGAGTTCCAGAGTAGCGTGCTACTCGCCAACAAAGTGTTTCAACACCCCATCAGTGTTACAAGCGCTATATAAATGCAAACGTTTTTTTCCCTTTTTTACCCCTCCTCAACCCTTCTCAATCCAAATAACTGACTAACATATCCACCACTCAAATTACTTCATATTTCACTATACTAATTTTCAACACTAATCCTTTATGTGTTCCGGAGTAGCCTGCTACTCGCCAGAAAAGTGCTTCAACACCTCATCAGGGGTAACAGGCACTACATGAATGCAAACCTTTCTTTCCCTTCTATCCCTCTGCTATCCTTCTCACTCCAAATAACCGACTAATATCCACCACTCAAATTCATTTCATATTTCACCATACGAATTCAACACTAATCCTTTATGGGAAAAAAAGCGCTTCCACACCCCATCAGGGGTAAGAAGCGCTATATAAATACAAACCTTTTTTCCTCTTCTATCCTTTTACTATCCTTCCGAATCCAAATAACTGACTAACATATTCACCACTTAAAATTTACTTGCATGTTTCACTATCCTATTTCAACACTGATACTCTGTGGGTCCCGGAGTAGGGTGCTACTTGCCGAAAAAGTGCTTCAACGCCTCGTCAGGGGTAGTAAGCGCTATACAAATGCAATTACAATACAATACAATACAATGAAGGGGGAAAAAGAAGGAGAATAGAGAGATATGAGAGAGTGAGAGAAAGGTGAGGGTCCGAAAAAGAGGTAGCTAGAAAGGTACACAGTGATAAGGTAGAGAAACGTAAAGAAAAAAAGAGGTAGATGGGGGCGCAGATAGAGAAGCGAGGTTGAAACAGAGAAAGAGACAGAGGAGAGAGAGTGAGAGGGAGATCGGGAAAGAGAGAGCGATAGGGAGAGAGAGAGTGAGATAGGGAGAGACAGAGAGAGAGAGGGACAGAGAGAGAGCGAGAGATAGAGATAGAGAGAAAGAGAGAGAGAGGTGGTGAGAGAGAGAGAGAGAGAGAGAGAGAGAGAGAGAGAGGGAGAGGTCTTCTGTCATTCCCAATTCCTATCCCAGGGGGCCCCTAGGAAGATGGGGGCCCTGGCAATGGCCCGCTTTGCCTATGCTTTGCATGGCTGTGAATCTGTCCTTGTTCTCGTGAGGCCCTGTGTTAACTTTACCTTGATTTAAGAGTAGTTTGTGCACCTGCACTGCTGTGCTATAGGATGTTACTTTCTCAACCCCTGTACTGTGTTTGTGCACCTGTGTCGCTATCCCTGCAGGTCTCGTGTTACTTTCTCAGCCTCTGTCCTGAATTAGTCTCTCAATACCTTTAACAGAGTTTCAAGATCCACGCAGACGTGTGAAGAGGGCAGAGAGACACTTTACTGCGAGTGTTGTAAAGTGAATTCATGTTAGTATCCCGCGGCTCGCTGCCTCCCTAACTAGAATTCACTTTACAACAAGGCACCCTACCACCCTGCCTTTAGTGCTTTAATATAGCTTTACCTTCCTGCTTCCGAGAGAACTTTAAATATTTGTATTGTGGACCCTCACACACCCTACTGGTGTCATGCTTCATCATCGGGCCGCACCCCGGTGCCTAAAAACCAGGGTGGGCTCAACTCAAGCCCAGGGAGCACTTCAGATATTGTTCTAGAACTGACAGGGACTTCAGGTATTAAAAATACCTAGGATACACCCCGGTTTCCCTTTATTTTGGGTTCCACTGGTATGGATAAAGCTATTAGTTGGGTGTATTTCAGGGGAGAGTTACTACCCCAATACCCTAATACTGTGTCAACATGTTTCAGCCCTTATTCGCAGCCACAGCAGAGTCCTGGGCTTTCATCAGGACTATACTTTTTTTAAACCCTGCGAGTTTGAAGCGGAAAGGCTGCTATCTATTCTGTGGTGTCAGGTCTGTCACCCGTCTGTCGTCACATGACCACACATAAAACAAACACAGCGATGTCAACTCGTTAGCTACACTACATTAACTATAACTTGTTCCTCCAGGATGCACTGCTTATACACTTTCAAACAAAATCAATTATACCAAGTGAAATCATAGCACTTATAACAACACCTGTGACATTTCAAATAGCATTGTTTGTGGGAACACTGTGCATAGTAGAGTGCCGAGTTATACTTAATGTAGTGAGGCTACCAAGTTGACAACACTGTGTATGGAGGTGTGTGAGTTACACATTTGAGGTGTGTAAATTGAAAATGTAAGTTATACCTTAAATTTTAAAATTTCTAATGGAAATAATTGTGGTTTTATAAATATAACTAACTTTCAACCTTTGTGTTTTTTTCAATTAATGTGTGAAGTAGAGTGGCGTACAGTGGGGTGGAGAAGAGTGGCGTGGAGTGGCGTTCAGTAGAGTGGCGTAGAATAGCATAGAGTGCAGTGGCATAGAATAGAGTGGTGCAGGGTAGGGCAGAGTGGCATATAGTGCACTGGGATAAAGTGTAGTGGAGTAGAGTGGTGCATAGTAGAGTAGAGTGCCTTAGCGTGCAGTGACAGAGTACAGCAGTGTACAGTGCAATGGCATAGAGTACAGTAGCATACAGTGTAGTGGCCTAGAGTAGAGTGGCGCAAAGTAGAGTGGTGTAAAGTGCAGTGCCATAAAGTAGAGGGGTATGGCATAGAGTGAAGTGGCGTAGAGTGTAGTGGCATAGAGTAGAGTGGTGCAGAGTAGAGTGGTGAAGAGTAGAGTGGTGCAGAGTGCAGTAGCGTAGAGTGCAGTGGTGTAGAATGTAGTGGTGTACAGTAGAGTGGTGTAGAGTAGAGTGGTGTACAGTGCAGTAGTGTAGAGTAGAATGGTGCAGACTAGAGTAGAGTGGCGGTCAGTGTAGTGGCATAAGGTGCAGTAGCATAGAGTAGAGTGGAGTAGAGTGGCATAGACTGGAGTAGAATGGCTTGGAGTGGTGCAGAGTAGAGTGACATACACTAGAATGGCATAGAGTAGAATGGTGTAAAGTAGAGTGGCTTAGAGTAGAGTGGCATAGACTGATGTGGGCTAGACGTTAGTGGGGAGGAGTGAAGTGGGATAGAGTAGAGTGGCTTGGAGTAGAGTTGCATAGAGTAGAATGGCGAAGAGTGAAGTGGGGTGGAGTGAAGCAAGGAGAGGGAAGTAGGGGAGAGTGGAGTACAGTAGAGTACAGTGGCGTAGGGTCAAGTGGGATAGAGTGAACTGAGGTAGCGTAGAGGGGAATAGAGGACAGTGGTGCAAAGTAGAGTGCAGTGTCATATAGTGCAGTGGTGTAGAGTAGAGTGGAGTGGAGCAGAGTGGTGTAGAGTAGAGAGGAGTACAGTGGCTTGCAGTGGTGAAGAGTAGAGTGTCATAGAGTAGAGTGGTATAGACTAGAGTGGCATAGAGTAGAGTGGCATTGAGAAGGGTGGAGTACAGTGGAGTAGAGTGAAGTGGGGTCAAGTGAAGTGGGGTAGCGGAGAGTGGTGTAGAGTAGAGTGTTATTGAGTAGAGGATCATAGAGTGAAGTGAGGTAGAGTGAAGTGGGGTAGAGTACAGTGGAACAGAGTAGACTGGCTTACAGTAGCATGGCATAGTGTGAAGTGGTGTACAGTGAAGCTATGTAGAATAGAGTGGCAGTAGAGTAGAATGGTGTAGACTAGAGTAGTATAGAGTAAAGTGGGATTGAGTAGAGTGGCATAGAGTGGTGTAGAGTAAAGTAGGGTCAAGTGATGTGAGGTACACTACAGGGGTTCAGAGTGCAGTGGCATACAGTGCAGTAGAGTAGAGTGCAGTGGTGCGGAGTTGAGTATAGTGGGGTAGAGTGTAGTGAGGTGCAGTGGATTGGTGTAGAAAAGGGTGGTGTACAGTAAATTGGTGTAGAGTACAGTAGAATGGCATACAATGGAGTATCATAGAGTGAGGTGGTGTGTCATGGAGTAGAGTCAAGTGGTGTAGAGTGCAGTGGCATGCCACAGAGTAGAGTGGAGTGGCTTGTCATAGAATGGCAAGTCGTAGAGTGTCTTAGAGTTGAGTGTTATAAAGTGGAGTGGTGCAGAGTGGAGCAGCATGATGTAGCGTGCAGTGGCATGTTTTAGAATGAAGTAGAGTAGAGTGTTGTAGAGTGTCATTTGGTATATTTAATTATTTTTTTTATTTCCATTGGCACAGCGGCACAACACAGATAGTTTAGAAGTAGTTGTGCGGTACTCCATAAACCTTTTTTTTAAGACATATTAAACACTGAAAACACTTTTCCCTAACTCTACTGCCTCTTGTAAAGTGCCTAATGTGTTTCTATACATTGTAAAACCAATACTAACCTAGATGTCCCCTTGAACCCCAGAACAAAAACTAAGGGCCAGATTTATCAAGGCTTCACACAACACAATGCAGCAAGACAACTTGCTGCACTGTGTGAAATCGAGAGGGCAGGAATGAGCCATATTTACCAAAATATGGCACATTCCTCCTCTCTGCCTGAGCTGGAGCTATTCTGCTGCCTAGTGCCCACACAGACACCGTTGAGCCGTGATACAAGGGTGCGTGCCTTAAAGGCCAGAACGTTTTTGTGCAGGAAGGAACACCTTCCTGCTCAAAAACAATCCTTTGAGGCTTTCTCCTCTTTCTAAGTGTGCTGCATAATCCAGCACACTTAGAGGAGAAGGAAACAACGAGGAGAAATAAAGATATTTCTCCTTGTTGCACCCTCCCCCCCAGGAAGGCATAGCATCTTGACGAATTTGCAGGTTTGCCAGTGTTGGTAAATCTGGGAATGCACTAAATGCCATGGGTGGATGCATGGGAACACCCACGCAACACCCATGAAACTCCTTCCCAGGACAGAATAATGCATGGCAGCAACTTGCACTGCCTTACGTTACACCAGATTTACCAAACAACGTAGGGCCATGCAAGGTAGCCTTGTGTTGCTCGGTAAATCTGACTTTAGTATTGCATTGCCTTTGCGACACCATGCGTGATTCAAGGGCAACACAATATTATAATAAATCTGGCCCTAAGTGTGGTCAAAACAATATGGCTGCATCTTGATTAAGTAAGGGCTGTCTTCCGCCAATAATATTGTGTTTTGTCATCACCATGTACTGCGGTACACCGTAAAATTTCCACAGTATACAGTGGCCCAATATAATACAAAGTTTTGATCCCTTATAAATGTAAACAATTGACTCAAATACCAAGAATGACGATTTCCACACCATAATCTACATTCCATATCCCTGCTAAATTACATACATTGGCATGATGATTAGTTAAAGGGGTTCAAACCAAAAAGGGGGGTTCCAAAACACGTTTTTCCAGCAATGCATTTTCCGCTTCACTGCGGGCAGGGAAACAGATGCAAAGTCTGCTCCCAGCCGGTGGGAGCGTATTATTCATGCTCCCGCTCACAGGGAGCGGACTTGGTGTTTGCTCCCGCTTGGCAGGAGATTTGAAATTGCTTCTGCCAAGCAAGAGCGAACACAGGTTCCCCTACCCACACCAGTGCGGGCAGGGAAACCGCTATGTCCCAGGGGGAGGGCTTCCCGGAACATAGCATGAGCCAACCCAGGGGATGGGATTCCCAAGGCCATTAGTGGACATGGGAGGTAGCCATTAGCCGATTATATACTGCTTGGTCATCGACAAGGAGCACAAAATTACTTTGGGCTCTAACAGCTCTAAGTTTTAGTTCCCTATAAATCCAAAACTACTGAACAGATTTTCATGAAATAGCAAAAAGGATCCTTTCCAGACCATAATCTATATTCCTGTCGAATTTCACAAAAATCCATTCAGCCGTCTTGGACGTACAACGTCTGTCTAAAAAATCAGTGGAAAATGTATTGGTTCAAAATCCCGCTTGACATATCATAGCAGAACTTTGCATCATCTGCCAGTATTGAAAAAGCAATATTTCTGCTGTAGTGAGGACTCCCTTAATACGTACATACATTGTTAAGTTAGCATAACCACGTTAGATGTTAGAAAGCCATCTTGCTGCTTTTGCGCACGACACTGCGTTTACATGTTATTCTTTAAAACAAGCTGCTGACTCGAGCCTTGCCTCACACGGGAGCAATCTGTTGTTACCATCCCGGGCTCTGCGCAGCGACCTTGGTCTGTACAGGGTGTGACAAACAGTCTGGGTTATTACACAATGCATGTTTTCCACTCTAGGTTGTTCGACCCACTATTTAGCCATAACACACGAGCAGCTGCAAATACCTGAAAGTTGGTGCTTTTAATATTGCAGACATCATAATTAATATTCAGACCGAAGACGAGCCTTCCTGCGAGAAGACTCCTGATGCTCCTGTGATGTGATTTCACTAAGCTGATCTTTGAGGTATGGGGTCCCCTATTCAAGCCTAAGAGACCTTCTATTAGCATAATAATAATATTAGCTTCTTAGTAAAGGGAAGGTGGTAGTATCCACTGTCATTATAACATGATCACCCCTTTTATATTCTATGGTATTGTAACGATGCTGATGGTTTTGATTTTAATCATTTGTCTGCTTGTATTAGCCAAAGTACTGCATCTTAGGACACGTGGTCTATAAAAATAAACTCTTTTTATTTACACCGTGTCTCCGTTGATTCTTGTTGTGGACTGATGTGAGAATAATATACGAACAGGTATTTCCGATTCCCACCATTCCTGAGTATGTACTGAGTCGCTTGTTCTGGGTTGTCTTTTCATTGGGATCTCTGAGCCAAATCTCGGATAACGAATGGGACACTTATGCTAGCCGGATACTGGGTTCTGGGTTCTGAGGTGAGTTTCTGGTACACCACAATTCACTGAGGTCCTGGGGTTCTTCGCATAGTTCTGTGTATAAGCAGAATCCCTGCAACATGGCGCACCTAACGTTTGGTCTATGAGTTGAAACGCCTTAGTAGTGCTTACGTTCGTCCACAACACCCTCATTCTTGTTTCCGGATAACGAGTCTGACGGATTTAAACCTACCTAGTTCTTTTGATATAGGTTCCTTCAAGCTTGATCATTAAAAAGGTTATTGAACCCTTGTGCTACTGAATACTTCGAGTGTAGCTTGTCCTAATGTCGGTAGATATAGCGGCGCATAGCCGTGCAGCTCTGAAACGAGTGAGGATGATAATACCTTTCATTCGTACACTGCCACTGCCCCGCCAGCGAGCTATGTACCGTATAGGACACAAGAAATACCAATATCTGCTTGGCAGCATCTTATTTGGTTTAATGGCGCCCTTCCCCATGTGGTTATACCGCCGAGAATGGGCCCTTTATCAATTGCAGGGGCCACTTGGCCGGTACTAGCCGGATTTACGCCTCATCCCCGTTACCTCACGGTGACGGTGGCTGAGTTGCGTGTACTGCACACTGCCCTTATTACGGTATATAGGGCGTTGGTGCAGTACGTGTCACGCAATATGCAGGCGGGAGCACCTGCTGTTGCGGGACAGTCTACTGACCACCACGCGGTAGTCATTAGTCCTGTTATGGTTAATTCTGTTATGGGCAAGCGTCCCCAACTAGGGATGATTTCCCCTTTTGGCTTGCTGAAAAATTTGACCAAATAGAAGCGGTATATCCGAATACATCTCCTGTGGAGAAACACAGGATCCTTACCATTAGTTTGCCTAAAGACTTGGTCCCCGATGTGGATGATTGTGTAAACTGGGGCAAGGTCTTTGTAGCGACGTACGCGCAGTGCTTTGGCACTCCGTCTATGATGATGCTGCCCTCCGTTATTAAACGTGTTCAAGAGAACCACGGTGCGGAGTCTGCGATAGAATTAGGAATGCGGCTCCTCGGACAGTTTGACCTGGTGGCTACCATGATTATGGGTAACCTTAAAGGTGATGCGTTGCAGTTCCAAGTTCGTAATGAACTGAAGAAAGTTGCAGAAGAGGATAAGCCGCGGGAATTTGCGAAAATAATCTCGTGTGCATACAGAGATTTGGGTCGTAGCTCTTTAGGAGTTAAGCCTGTGGTCAAAGTTCCCGATATTAAGCAGCTGGGTAAGGCGGAAACCTCTGGTAAGGATGACCGTCCAATCTTTCAGAAACAGAATTGGCGGTCGAAACAACAGGGAAAGCAGCAGCAGAAACAGGGCTCTCGGCCTGCCTCTCCCGTTCAGTCAGGTAGTGAACGCACTTATGATCTACGTGATCGTGCTACTATTAAGTCTCCTGATAGATTTCAGGTTTCTGAACAACGTTCTCCTCGTTCTTCACAGGACACATCGGCTTCACAATCCGGTGGCGGAGGCGGTGGCAAAGGTCGGGGTGCTCCACAAGCACGTGAACAGCCCCGACAGACTGAGGGTAAAGGCAAGCAGGACGAATTTGCACGACAAAGACCCCCGTTTCAGAAGAAGAAAGTAGCTGCTCTGACGGCGAGGTATGCCTCAGATAGTGCGGACACAGCTTCGGAACCGGACATGGGCGCTGAATACTGGACAGCGCGGCGGAAATTACCATAGTCCGTCAAGCTCTGCGTCCATTTCTGGCGGCGACAGCAACTGATGTAATGGTTACTGTTGAAACAGCTGACACCAGAGTGGCTCCCCCTGACAGACTTTATGAAATAGTCTTACTAATTGAGGGTGACATACAACGTACAATTAAGGGGATTTTTTGGGATAATCTGACTACCACCTATGATATCCTCCTAGCGGAGGCAGATTGGTCCCCAGCTTTCATTTTAGAAGCTCCTAGAGGGGAGGAGGTAATCCTCCCGTCCTTTGCGCACACAGTGCCTAAGGACCGGGCTGAAGTGTTCGCTGAGGAGTGGGCGCTGGCGCTTGCGCCAGCGGTGTATCGTACTCAGGTGGGATGGGACCGGTTGTCCCCCTGCCATGAGATTCCATTGCGGTCTATGCCCCAGCCTCAACCCCAATATCCCATGCGTCGTGAAGCTAGACCCCACGTCGCGGCAATCCTTGAACAATTGGAATATCAGGGTGTTATTGAAACTTGTGTGTCCCCTATGAATAACCCTTTATTCACTGTGACGAAGCCTGACGGCTCGTACCGTTTAGTTTTGGATTACCGGCACCTAAACTCCCATTGCCGGACCTGCGCGGTACAAAATACACACAGCTCGGCTCTTGTCGACAGTCTCGTGCGTAAAAGATTTAAAACGACACTTGACATTTCCAATGGCTTTTTTAGCCACAACCTGTCCACACTGAGTAGCCAGTGGACGGCGTTTACTTCGGGCGGCAAACAAAAACAGTTTACGAGATTGGCCATGGGCTACAAAAATAGCCCTGGCGTCTTCTCCGCTCGCGTGGTCTCGCTCTTAGAAAGAATAGACCCCGACGCATACTCCTATGTTGACGATATCTACCTCACGGATGATGAGCTGATGCCACATCTGTCTCGAGTCGACAATATTATAGTGAGTTTTGCTGACTGTGGCTACAAATTCAATTTTGCGAAGTCTCACATCGCGGAATATACGGTGTTGTTTTTGGGCTACGAGCTCAACAATGAAGGTAAGGGACTGGCTCCCAACTTTCTGGAGAAGTGCGCATGCTTGCGTGCTCCTACAACGCTGAAGAAATTACAATCCCTGCTGGGCTTTCTGAATTTCGGCCGTACGTACAATCCTGATTATGCCCAGCGTATCAAGCCGTTATACGCCTTGGTACAACCTTCTTTTTCGAAGTCTAGCTGGCAGCTAGAACACTCTGCTATTTTACAGTCTTTACAGGCTGATCTTCTTGCTTCACAGTACTTGCTGACGCGTGATAACCGCACTAACCTGGTAATAAGAATAGTACCAGGCGCCGTGGGTTTCACGTATTTGACGTTTAATGAGGGCGATACAGTCCCCATTGCGTACAAATCCCACTTGTACACCTCTGCTGAATTACGTTTTTCCACAGTCGAGAAAGTTCTGACTGCAGTACAGTTGGCGATCCTTAAGGAACGCGCACTGTCGCATGGGAAACAGATTCTGGTTGTAACACAGTATCCTGCCCTGGAGGCAGTGACTAAAGCCAGTGTACCTAATTTTAAAGCTTTGCATCCACGGTGGATACAATGGGCCACAACTCTGACGTCGCCAGATGTCACTTATATCTTTGATGCCTCATTACAGACTCAAGAGTACTTGCAGTATGAATTCGTTCATCCGGCTCCTCTGTCTTTGCGCTCGCTCGAAGAATACCATTGTGTCATATACACTGACGGCTCGGCGCAGCCCGCGATTGGATCAAAGCACGCTTATTCTGCGGCTTGCGCAATTATCGTAGGTACATTCGTAAATGGTGAATTCCAATCTGATGCAGTGCATACGCAGTCATTGGGTGATTGTACCGCGCAATTGGCGGAGCTCCGGGCTCTAGTGCTTGCGCTGGAGTTTGCTGATCCCCGAGTCACGACTCTTATAGTAAGTGACTCCTTTTATTGTGTCCAGTCCTACAATGACAACTTACACTTCTGGTCTCAAAACGATTACCGAGATACCAAAGGTAGCACAATTAAGCATAAATTGCTTTGGGTTCGAGTGGCAGACTTTAAAGAACGTCTCCCTCTTGTGAATGTTGTTCACACTCTTGGTCACCAACGACTTGGTGTCCATGCTGTCGGTAACAGCTTGGCTGACGAGGCAGCAAAAACCACAGTGGCTACATACTTAGTGGCAGCAGTTACAAGATCCAAAAGTAAGATTGATGATGACATCTTGGCAGCTATTGCTGCTACAAAGAAGGGAAGTGATTACCCGAAGGGTTTTCCTTCTCGTTATTTTTATCATTTAAGTCCTGATAACGTCCCATTAGTAAGGATTAACGACGTTGGTGACAGAATTATTCCCAACGCGGACTGCAGACCATCTCTGATTTTGGCAGCGCACGAGGGGTTGGCGTCAGCCCACGCCGGTGTGTCCGCTACGATATCTCTGTTACAACAACGTTACTGGTGGTTTGGTTTATATAAACAGGCGCGTGCTTATGTACTTGATTGTGACATTTGCCAGCAGATTAAACCTTCCTCTGTTGCGCGCCCACCACAGACACAGTTGTACATATCTAATAAACCATTTGGTTGTGTTTATTTAGATCACTGCGGTCCTTTTTCTTCTGATACTGCGTACAAGTATATCTTGGTTGCAGTGGATTCGTGCACACGTTTTCTCTGGGTATGGCCACAAAGGAGTGCTGACTCGCGAACTGTCATCAGGGATTTGCGTGTCTTTGTGGGAACTTTTGCGTGTGGTACCTTCCATTCTGATCAGGGCCCTGCGTTCGCCTCTAAGGCTTACAAGGAGGCTATGAGAAATTTGGGGGTCCTAGTCAAATTTTCGTCCCCCTACCGACCTGAGGGTAATAGTGTGGTGGAGCGAATGAACCGTGACTTAAAGCAATCATTGACAGCACGTGTTTTAGGCACAGGCCGGAACTGGCTAGCCCATTTGTATAACGTCCAACGTGCACTTAATAATCTCCCTAGAAGGTCTCTGGGTGGGCGGACCCCATACATGATGCTCTTCGGAATCAGAATGTTTGTTCCAGACCTTGATGGTCTAGACATGGCGGCGTCGACCGCACCCTTTGACGTAGATGATCACTGTGCTGTTTTGCAGACTCTACAAGACGCCAGAGACACTCTTTCGAAGGAACACTTGCCCTCCACATCTGAAGCTGAGGTTCAGATTCCGGTAGTCGGCTGGCTACCCCGAGTTGGAGACCTGGTCCGTGAGAAGGTGGAGAACAAGAAGGAGTTCGGCCCCTCTTATCGTGCACCAGTTCCAGTGCTTGGAGTGCAGGGTACAAGAACAGTCATTTTACCTCCACTTCCTGGTCGAAAAGAAAACAGGTACATCTCTATTGACAATGTCAAACTTCAGCGAGTGGCCGATACTTCTTAGTCTGACTCCTGCAGTTTCATGCCAGACGATGCAAAGAAATTCAATGTTGGTTCCTGCTTCTAACACCTTGTCTGATGTTGCCATCGAGATGCAGTCAGTTACTGATCCCCTGTTAACACCACCGGTTGTTGGTCTGCCAGACGAGACTGAGTATGCTTATCCTACAAATGGTCACTCACCCGTTTTACAATCTACATTGCTTGACCGGTCCAGTTTCTCCTTTGACAATAACTCATTGCCCGCCAGTCCCCCCTCGAACATTGCTGTTTTTGCTAGTTGGTTTAAAAGACATTTTTTGATTGCCCCTTGGACATACATCTGGCTGTTGCTTTTCAGTATTTTTTTGTTTATGTCCATTGGATTCGTAGTGGTTTTTTTCCGTCTTGTGGATGGCCACTATCTCAAAGAGAGATCAACCATTAGACTTATCAATGGAACTTTGGCCCCCCACTCCTCGTCCCACGTCATGAAGAGGGACCAGACTTTTGTGAATATTACTGCCTGGCCCGTCTTGGATGGAATCGCGTGGGATGCTGTTAAATTTCAAATCCATGGGCCTACAGAGGTCATTAATGTGCCTAATGTATTTCGTGTTTCTATGGGTGATGTGGTTAAGCAGAACATACGTTCTGATGATTGGGGTGTTCACGCCATTGAAGCACTGTTTTCAGATTTGAAATATTATGCCGCATTTGATGCTGAAGATTTATATGAAAATGCGGCTAACTATGCGGAACAGTATTGTTTTCAGCATTATGGAAATCACTTCCTGCATAAAGCGAATACATTTAGGAATTTTGTAAATTTTACCCAATGGGAACACTGTCCCACCCCCTCTTTTAGTAGTTCACCTACATTAGTTGAAAAGTATACTTATTTTACTGATTTCAGTGTTTCCAACCCGTTATCCTTTTATTTTAAAGTTAAGCCTGAGTCTGCCTCGAAGGTTAGACTGACTCACACCAAATTACTTTATTCTAAATCCTTTCTGGATGAGTTGTCAATCAAGGGTTATGATCTATGGAAGGCTACTATTGATCTTAAGTCGGTTTGGGGTTCCAAACCGTGGCAGGTTCAGGGAACTGAAGCTTTACACCGTGCCTGTCTCGTACCAAATCACATGTTGTTTTTGAATTCAACCATCTTCCAAACCACCTGTTTCGGATTGGCTACTACTAAAAAACTAAATTCACCTTCTGTGCCGGATCTGGGCGCTTACCCCAATTGGGATAACCACACAGATCTGTCCCTTCCTGTTTTACAGTCATTACTTGCTAATACATCTTTCAACATTTCGAAGTTTAGTAGTGGGGGGTGGTTAATTTGGAAAAGCAGTTCAGATACCTGTTAACGTCGTTTCCTGGGACTGGAACCAGGGTATACTCAAGAACGCGTAGACCCTAGGTTTGAGTCGTCACATACAGTAACTACATACTCTGTGGGGAAACTATGTCAGTCCTGGCTGCGACATTCCACCGTGGCATCTGTCAAACTTCACTTATCAAAATTACATGACAAAATAGATTTGAATGATTTTGTTAAGGGTCCTGTGGGTGGCAGAACCAAAAGGTGGGCGTATGCTATTTACAACGAAGTATGGAAATTGTCGCAAATTGAGGCAGCTTCCAGATTGAGAGCTATTGACCAAGCGAATATAGAAAAAGTCTTGGCCGTTATAGATAACAGCATTAACACTCTCTCTTCACGAATTTATACGTTAGATAATATTGTTTCTTCAGTTGTTGATATTGTGCATGATGATATGTCTGCATTGTATCATGGTCAAAACCAGTTGCGTTCTGTTATGCAGTTTGCATGGACATTGCAAACGTTAAAGGCAGGGAGGGTCCCTTGGGACTATTTGAATACAACATCTTTATTCCTTCCCTTTAACCTTACTGAGAAGCAGCGGTTCATGTCCATGAAAGATGCTACGTATTCCTTGTTACATATTGAAAAATTGGAGCCGTTACCTTTCTCTGTGGCGGAACTCAATTCAGCCACGTGGTTAATCCACGGGTTGATCACTCTCCCGTTAGCGCTTTTTAAGTTTACGTCCTGTATGAAACACTATGCTCTGGGAATATATGAACAACTGGGTGCCGCTTTCATACATGAGGTTTGCTCCCTCCCTTTTATGTATCGATGTACAAGAGACGGTACTGAGGTTTATCTGAAAGGTGAGGAATGTACAACGACACCTGATCATTCTGTCGTGTGTTGGCACATTCAGTTACACGGTGCATGCAATGTACAAGCCCCGAATTTGGCCTGTGTCCTAAAAGGTGTCCCAGTGCCTGTGATTACGCCTTCTTTCACGCTGCTTGCAAACGGTAGTTATTTAATTTTGAATAATGAAGCTTGCTGCGGGATGTTAGTGGGAATCCCATATATAGTAACTGTATCGCAGAGGGTTGTCTGCTGCAATAATGTTCTCTTTCCACCCCTGCATGGGCGGCTGGATGTTTCCATCTGGCCTTCGATTCCGACCTTGAAAGCAGAGTTCAACAAGATGAGCAGAATAAGAGCTCTATTGTCCCAAAAAGAGGTGCCATTGACTTCCTCCCGTGAAACATTTGTCCTTCACGTTGCAAATACGCGCACTGAGGTACAGGCGCTTTTGAATACTGACCTCCCCCTACATTTTGGAGCTTTGATCCAAACAATTTTCAATGCCTCGTCTACAACCGGCCTGGCTCATTTTTTTAAACTCGTGGGCTCAGGCCTCGTGACCTCTTTCCAAACTATTTTTGGTGTAATACCGGCATTTTTCCATTCTATTTTCTCAAGCGTCTTTGGAGGTGTTCCGCTGATTCTGGCGCTGGTGGCAGGTGTGCTGCTTTTACTTTTCATACTAAGGAATGGCTGCTCTTTCTGTGCCACACGACCGCCTGTCCCGTCTGCATCTTCTTCGTGACAGGATGCTTGACTTTTATGGTACTCTGCCATTGGCGACTTTGAGCCTGGCATATGGATTATGCTTCAGGTATTCCTACTTCACCTGTGTGCAACCTGTCTTTCACTGCCTGGATTGTCCCTTTGAATGGCCTATGGATTTGTGCTTAACCAACACGGTGTCTCCGGTGCCGGATTTCGATCGACTGATGAGGCCCTTAGTGTCTCACGAGTTTGCCTGTTCTGGTGTTCGGATTATGGCCTGTGGTGCGGCACATGGTATCCTGGGTAATTGGGACATCGCAAGGGCTGCCTGCGACTTCTTGGATATGAGCTATCTGGAGGAACAGTTCGGTTGCCCTCTGATTGTGCTAGAGGCTCCGCTTATTGATGAACATGTATGTTCCTTTTCTTTACTTAATTGGATGGCTGAGACTTTTAGTGGCTCTGCAAACGATTTCTTGTTGGAAGCAGTTGCCACGTATGCTGCATATACGTTCATGGATTGAGTGTACTGTCGTCCACTTTACCTGTGCTGTTGGACGGCTACCCAGGGCAGCGAGTCTTTTTCTTTTTTCTCTTCCCGTTTTTCGTTTGAGGTTTTTTTTTGATTTTTTTTCTCTCCCCTTTTAATTTTTCATTTTTTCAGACATTGCCCGATCTGAAAGTTTTAATTGGATACGCCTTGTTCTGCTCTGTCGCAACTGAACTCTGCGTTCTTTATTTTTCTTGCCTACTAAATAGTGCTTCGATCAAGGGGGCATGTAGTGAGGACTCCCTTAATACGTACATACATTGTTAAGTTAGCATAACCACGTTAGATGTTAGAAAGCCATCTTGCTGCTTTTGCGCACGACACTGCGTTTACATGTTATTCTTTAAAACAAGCTGCTGACTCGAGCCTTGCCTCACACGGGAGCAATCTGTTGTTACCATCCCGGGCTCTGCGCAGCGACCTTGGTCTGTACAGGGTGTGACAAACAGTCTGGCTATTACACAATGCATGTTTTCCACTCTAGGTTGATCGACCCACTATTTAGCCATAACACACGAGCAGCTGCAAATACCTGAAAGTTGGTGCTTTTAATATTGCAGACATCATAATTAATATTCCGACCGAAGATGAGCCTTCCTGCGAGAAGACTCCTGATGCTCCTGTGATGTGATTTCACTAAGCTGATCTTTGAGGTATGGGGTCCCCTATTCAAGCCTAAGAGACCTTCTATTAGCATAATAATAATATTAGCTTCTTAGTAAAGGGAAGGTGGTAGTATCCACTGTCATTATAACATGATCACCCCTTTTATATTCTATGGTATTGTAACGATGCTGATGGTTTTGATTTTAATCATTTGTCTGCTTGTATTAGCCAAAGTACTGCATCTTAGGACACGTGGTCTATAAAAATAAACTCTTTTTATTTACACCATGTCTCCGTTGTTATTTACACCATGTCTCCGTTGATTCTTGTTGTGGACTGATGTGAGAATAATATACGAACAGGTATTTCCGATTCCCACCATTCCTGAGTATGTACTGAGTCGCTTGTTCTGGGTTGTCTTTTCATTGGGATCTCTGAGCCAAATCTCGGATAACGAATAGGACACTTATGCTAGCCGGATACTGGGTTCTGGGTTCTGAGGTGAGTTTCTGGTACACCACAATTCACTGAGGTCCTGGGGTTCTTCGCATAGTTCTGTGTATAAGCAGAATCCCTGCAACACTGCAAGTTTTGGGGAGATTCTTCACACGGTGGCAAAGTTATATATATAAATGCATTAAAGCTGCGGCTGATGATGCCGTACCACAATACTGCTACCAGGGGCCAGAGGAGGTATAACAGGCCACACATCCAGAATCAATGCACCATTAAGAGAGTCAATGGGTCACTTACTGCTTCGTGTATAAGTTTCATGGGGTATACAGGAGCCGTGTGCAGTCAGTGACAGTAGGCAACTCTAGAAATCCTGGGTTACCATGGACACCCTCTTACCCTCTGTCAGAGCCACTCCACGGTACAGGGTTAAAGGGCGGTCACACAGCCACTGTAGCAACACCATCCTGAAAATTGTGACTCCAGGAGGGGGAGACAAGAAGTCTGTGCCCAGTCTCTGCATGGATTCTTCATGCAGCTACAACTAATAAAAGATGCAAGGACACGAATATACTGGATAATCCTCAAAGGAATCATAGGTACAAACCCGAGAAGGAGCAGCGACTAGTGCCTGTATAAGCTATGGTAGAGTGATAGATGTACTGGTGCTCACAGACGGCGAATGGCGATATGCTGATATATAGCTCGCCCCCCTTTCACCCACTGTCAAAAGTAAATGGCTTTTCCTTGGCAGATGCCAACATCTACAGGTACAATCTTATTAAACAGTGTCCTTTAAGTAGGCATCGGCCCTGGTCCTGCAGTCGGCTCTCTTCTTGTTGACATATAGTGAGTCTGCACCCCAGTTTCTACGTCTGGTCGAGACTCCCCTTTCCCAGTTTAAGATTCATATTATGACTTTTGTGGTGCATGTCTGTATAGTTTTGGTTTTGCATCAGCCTAATGTGGCTGGTGCACTTGGTGACTGTTCTGAGGCCTTGGCTGTTGGGAGTTTCAGTGGGATGTATATGGTGTGGCTCAGTGATGACAGCAAGTTACAGTCACTAGCATGTGCTCATGCCCATTGAGCAGGTGTCCTGGTGGTGCTACTTTTGTCAGATATATTTAAATCGAAATTGCTGGCCCTTCTTTAAATCATACCATTATCAGTAGGGCTTTGTATGGACATTGTGTGATTTCGTTTAGTTGTCGTTGGTACGTTTTTCAATTTTTGTCAGTTTTCATTATTTTAAATTTTTATTGATTTTGAACTGCATCTCACATTCAGTAGCAGGATACATTTTGCATTATTAATGGATTCGATAGCAGCACAATTAAGAAAGCAGGGCCACGCTTCACTGATGGTGTTTAACATGTTCAATCAATTAATCAATCAGGATTTGTAAAGCCTGGCTAATCACCCGATAGGATATCCAGGTGCTTGTTGAATTGCAGAACTACAGAAGGCATTGCCTTCTAAGGCTTTGTCTGTAGTTAGTAACTCACTGATGTTTATACAGCCTTATATACATAAATCTAGAACAAGGGTGAGTCAGAGGACTCAATGTAAGATATCAAGTCCAGGATCCAGCCCTTAAGTCCATAGGAGCTGGGCCATAAGCGTTATTGGCCCCCCTGTAGAAATGTAAAAAGTCCAAGCAAGGGGTGCCACCCTTTACGGAGCTGAATTATGGGGTCACTGCCAGACTAAATCCCTGGCACTGACCGAAAATAATTTTTTAAGGCAACTTTTGGGTCTCCCTCAAAGTACTCCTTTAGTCCCTGTAAGGATGGATCTGGGTATTCTCCCTATCACTGAAGTGATAGCCTCTCGCCCATTATTGTATTGGCGAAGGCTATGGAGTACCCCTGAGCTGGTTATATACAGAGAGGAACTAGAATCAGTTATGCACATCCAAGGGGCGGAAAAAATCCCTTGGCTGTCCTATATTCGGGATACCTTTCGTCAAATTGGGAGGAGTGATTTGTGGTCTTCTCCTGAGGAATCTTGTCTTGACACTTCTAAACAGTCACTAACCTCTGCTTTAAAAGAATACCGACTGATGTGTACCAGTAGGGTGATAGAGACATCTAGTCTAACCTCTAGGTTTTTAGATGTTAAAATAGACTACAAATTGGAGCCAGCTCTTGATCTCATTCAACCCTTTTTAGCCAAGAAACTCTTTCTTCAATTCTGACACAGGACGCTCCCTCTCTATGCGTTTACTAACAACTGGGCAGGGCCAGCAAACTATTATGTCCCGGGTGTAACGAGACAGATGGGACTGAGACCCATGTGATCTTTTTTTGGCCCGCATATAAGGCCGCTAGATCTAAATGGGTCTTTCAGCTCTGTCGGAATTTGGGAATTAGAAATTTTAGAGAGGTGTTTAGGCTACTGAAATATGATACACATCCGGTCCTTGTTGCTGCTATATCCAAATTTCTTTTTGCTGTGTTGTGTAAACACAGATGCCTAGTGAAAAGCTAGGGCTGAGATTTGGGTGGTGATATTTAAATCGATTTTGTTAGCGTGATTTTAAAATGTTATTACTGATGTTCAAATTTCAAATCATGTCTACCAGCTTATTTATATTGTTTTTTAAAAGGTATGGTGCAAGAGGATGATACTTTTCCTTATATGGTCAAAAACTGCTCCATCTAATATACCGCTCCTAGTCTAAAGACTTTAATGATCTAATATCTCTGTGGGAGTGAGAATTGTTTTTATTGTTATCTTCCTGTTAACAGAGTTTTAAATCTAAACAGCACCTTTACCTGTTATTTGTTTCTATCTTTTATTGTCTTCTTTTTAATCTTTAATATTCAAATTCTATTACGATGCTGTATTTTTAATCCTATCTTATTGTGCTTTTATGGCAGTAATTGCCGAAATAACGCTTTTGACTGACTGACGATTTTAAATTTTTATTGATTTTGAACTCCATCTCACATTCAGTAGCAGGATACATTTTGCATTATTCATGGATTCGATAGCAGCACAATTAAGAAAGCAGGGCCACGCTTCACTGATGGTGTTTAACATGTTCAATCAATTAATCAATCAGGATTTGTAAAGCCTGGCTAATCACCCGATAGGATATCCAGGTGCTTGTTGAATTGCAGAACTACAGAAGGCATTGCCTTCTAAGGCTTTGTCTGTAGTTAGTGACTCACTGATGTTTATACAGCCTTATATACATAAATCTAGAACAAGGGTGAGTCAGAGGACTCAATGTACGATATCAAGTCCAGGATCCAGCCCTTAATTCTGGAAAGCGGCTCTTCCTCTATCTCAATGCAACCCTCCTCTTCAACGCTAAATAATCTTTTGCAGCATATCTTCTAACTGGTGCCGGGATCTCTTTCACATGGCCTGAGAGCGTCATATAAGATGCGGGGTCGATTCTATGGTGGATCCTTTTCCCAATGTCCACAAATATTTTCCCTCAGTAGGAATGTATGTCCAGGCACGTATATCCAGGCACAACCACCCTACATGCCTTATAGCTTGCTGATGGCTAATACAGCATGGCCTGTGCTGCATTAGCCATCAGCAAGCAGCTATAAGAGTGGGATCTGGCCGGGGTGTAGTTGAATCTACGTATAGACTTGAATTGTAGTAGTCTGTACCTGCTACTTAATGAAACTTTATCAATTTGCATGCAACGCAATTTTCCATGATCCTTTGTTACCCCAGGTCCTATGCCTGCATTCCATTTCATATAATATTTGTGTTCCTCTCATTGGTTAGAAATATTGTTTCTTTGTTTAGGCACATGGTAATGTGCTGTGGGTTAGAATGGCCTTGTTCTCCAGAATGTGCTATGAAGTCTGTGATATTGAAATATCCCCTGGGGTGGAAGTGTTCTGTTACTGTCTCTGATCCCTAGCGTTGTAAACATTCCCTCAACAGATCCCACATTTGATCAATCTTCAGATTAGGCCGTTTATCTATTATCGCTTCCAATAGGATCCGAAACCATGTGTATACTTGGACCAGCAATACCAGCAATACCACAAAATCCTCCTCGTTTCGTCAACCAGCGACTGGCAAATCTCATACTCATGGCTGGGTCCAAGGATGTACTTGGTCTCACAGCCAGAACTGCACTGTTTTCTGTTGAGAGGGCAGTGCAAGCGCCTCAACCTAGGTTAGATCTCTAGGACCAGGTACCCAATAATTCGCAAACTCTGCTTGTTCTTTGTGGAAATAAAGTTCCAAGCCTAGGGCAGACAGGCCACCCTGGTCGTACGAAGGAGTAAGAGTATTCCAGTTCAGCCTTGGCTGCTCTCCGGTCTTGGCAAGTCTGATTACTAGGCTTTGTAACATATGAAAAGCATGTTCTTGATGGAGTAATTGGAATAGCATTTTCTGTACAGCGATTGTACCTGCCAGGGAGAGTGAGAGCTTTATTGAGCTTTCTACTTTACTTTAAAGTTTTGTTATCAGTACCCAATAGTTGTCTCACATGATTATCACCTTGTCATGCGGTACTTTAATTCCAAAATATCTTACCTGCTTCTCCGTTCATTGCAGAAGAAATTCAAGAAAGCAACAAATCATACTGTCCGTCACCTGGAATACAAAGGACTTGCTCTAATTAATCTTTAGTCCTGAAACGCCACAGAATCTCAGAAATTCCCGTATCATTGGGGGAAGATTAATTTTGGGATCCAAGATATATCCCAAAATATCATCCACATAAGCAGATATTATTTGCTCTTTTCTTAAAATCTCAGCCTTTGATATGAATGCTGCTCACAAAGAGTGAGGGCCTTTGGCAGCGACACAAGTGCATATAAAAGGGGCATCCCTGCTTAGTACTATGGTAACCTAGCACGAAACATGTCCATTGACCTTGATTCTGGATAATCGTGTGGTGAAGAGCAAATTTATCCATCGCATGAATAATTCACCTAGGCTGAGGCTCCTTTTTACAAACTTCATGCATATCGGGTGTACTGAGTCAAAAGTTTTTAGTGTCTAAAAAGAGTGCCACGGTTTTGGTTCTGGATTGAGCTGTGCCACAAATGCAAAGAAGGTGGGTAAGTTGTATGCAGTGGATCTGCCCAGAATAAACCCACACTATATCATGCTGGATCTGTAGGGAAGGAATATACTCACTATGACTTTGGCAAGAATCATCATATCCTTAGTCAATAAGGACATTGAACTTTATGATGTTGGTAGCTTGTCGGGTTTTAGTATCGTCACTA
This sequence comes from Triturus cristatus, assembly GCF_964204655.1. NCBI lineage: Eukaryota > Metazoa > Chordata > Amphibia > Caudata > Salamandridae > Triturus > Triturus cristatus. Next base: position 70,340,930 of record NC_140591.1, read on the forward strand.
CAATTGCCTCCCACAGAGTGGGTGGGAGCTGATCTAGGTTGAAATATTCCTAAAACATTTCAAATATATGTGATGCTAGTAGTTTTTTGCACTTCTTATAAAAGCTGACCATTAAACTATTCATGTCTGGGGCATGTCCGTCCATTGGGCATGCTATAAATTGCCACCTTAATTTCTTCCTTTGCGATGGACACCCTATCCTTATTCTCCAGCCACACTACAGCAAATCAGTTTAGTTAATTCTTCAATTCATCTACTTCATCAGACTTATCTTGTCCAGTCATTGCTCGTCCCACCTCCAATCTAGTAATTAACTAATTTCCATTTTCAGCCTATCTAAACTTTTCTAGATGGATATTAGAATACTAGTTTGGTTGGCAATGAAAATACCCCACATTTATACTTTAAATGCATCCCATAATGGAACCTGGGAGTGTACTAAGCCAGTGTTAATACAGAAAAGTTTGCAGTGGCATCTCTAATATCAGATTTAAAGGCTGCATCCAGTAGTCTCTTGTGGGGGGGTCTCAAACTTTTTGCTGCTGTCATTTTGCCTGGTATTTTTCTATGCAAAAAAAACTGGAGTATGGTCGGCGTATGTGCATTATATAGTCAATGTGACGCTTCTCTAGAAAGGAAAAAAAAACTCTGCAGCATGTAACATATACAATTGTGTAGTAGGTGAACTCTGAGGTGTTTGGATTTCTAAATCTCCATATTTGTCAAACGTTCCTGGAACATAATACAATGCACCCCTTTTGCTGTAGCTGACAGTTCGCTATGTGCTTCCCGGGTTCTATCCAATTTTGTATTCAAAACACGCATGATGTCGCCCCCCATATTGGCATGTCAGCGTCTGTCATTCTATATTATTTCCTAAACTCTTTGTATATGCCCAATGATACTAGCAAGGCAACAAGCCACAATAAAGGATATTAAAGTGGTTCTAGTCACTATTGCAAATAGTGCTCTCTGCATTCTCACTAGTTTTTCCTCTCATGACCAGAACAGAACAGTTCAGCAAAGAAGAGGCAATTTGGACGACCGTCTGGTGGGCAAATAACGTTGATATCCACAAAAAGTGCTAGGAAGGTAGTCCCCCTGGAAGTAAAATGTAATTGGGTGAAAGCCTGTAGAGTGCTCGCGTGTGACTCTGACCCACAATATGATGGTATTGTCATTGTAAACGTCTATATACTGAAGGGCAAAGAGGAGGAGTATAAGCCAGAACTGGAAATGTTCAAAGAAGACATAAAGGCCTTTACCGATCTCTTTCAGAGAGACACACTCATTGTGTTGGGCGACTTTAATCAAAAACTAGACCCCTGTAGGATTGACCCATGGTGTAAGGAGTCACTGTTGTTGTATAAGATAAATGATGCCATCTTCACTAAGGTTGATTTGGCAGCGCAAGATGTGGCTCTAGGAAAACTTTTGGGTTCAATGGGCTTAGTTTCCACAAATGGAAGAACGAAGACAGATCGACCAGCGAACCGCACATTTAAGATAGGTCACCAATTATGCCCTATAGATTATATGTTTCTGCATGCCTAGAACTTTGACTTAGTCAGGGGTTTTGAGGTGGTAAGGGTGGAGGGAAGTGACCACTACCCATTAAAGATGTAAAGGCATGCGTTGTAAATGTTTGCGTTGTAACGTCATACAATCAATTACATTATCAATTTCTTGTAAAGGAATTGAACTATTAATTGAGTTAATTTCTTGCTCCTTGATGGTATTAAGTGATATTTCCTCTAGATTCTTTTGGTATTCATCTGATGTATATTGGGATTAGGTTCGTAATTTTTTTATAGAAATCTTTGAAAGTGTCTGCAATCTTGTGTGGGTTGGTTTGTATGTTACCGCTGTCGTCCTTCATGGCAAATTTTTGTAATTTGAAGTATGAGGCTAGTGATTTCCCTACTTTATTGGATTCGCATAATCGTAGGCTTTTCTGTTTATTTATCCATACTCCTGCTTTAGTACTGATAACTTTGTTGTATTCATATTTCTTGTTAAGCATTTTATTTAGAGTCAGAGGGTCATTATTTAGTATATGTAGTTTTTCCGGATTAGTTATATCCCTCTCTAAATTAATTAGCTTAGCATTAGCTTATTTATTCATATTTGATTTGATTTTAATTGCCACCCCTCTGATGGTGGATTTCGGTGCTTCCCATCCGGTTAGGTGCGAGGTATCATTTTCTTTGTTTTCTATTAGGAAATTTTGTAATCGCCTCCTCAATTATTGCTTTAGTTTGCGTCAAGTTGAGGACGTCATTGTGAAATCTCCAGAAGGGTTGCTTGATAATAGTCAGAGTGATACAGGAGTGGTCAGATATAACCCTAGGTTCTATAGTAGTTTGATCTATTCTACTGGTAGCGTTGCCTGTAATCAGAAAGTAATCAATACGTGAATAGGAACTGTGCGGAAAGGAGTAGTGTTGTCTCTCTGTTGGGTTTTGTAGTCTCCATGCGTCAACCATGTTGTGTTTACTGCTTAGCATTTTTAAGGCCTTATGGGCTATGTTTGGTCTGAATTGGAATCTGGATTTTCTATCAGGGGTGGGGTCAAAGGGTAGATTGAAATCTCCTGCAATAATTAGTGTTTCGGAGTCTGGGATAGATTTGATTTGTTTTGCTAGGTCTTCCCAAAAATCTGGGTCGTCACTCGTGCGAGCGTATATGTTTGCTATATATACTGTAGAACTTTGTCTTTTCATTTTTGTTATCACCCATCTACCTTGTGTGTCGACAGAGGATGAGCCTTCCTTGTCACCGGCGTTATTACCCCGTTTTTTACCTACTCCTGGCGAGTAAGCTATGTCTGTGTATTGATTTTTATGAAGTGATTCCGCTTGGTTAGCATCTAGATTAGTTTCCTGCAGGAGAATAATATCAGCCTTCTGTTTATGGATGTAGTACAAGCTTTTTTTCCATTTAAGTGGATGGTTCAGGCCCTTAACGTTAAGTAACATTATTTTAATATTTTCTTGAGTCTGATGCATCATTTTTGTTGTCTACAAAAGAACGTAAATTTCATAATCATCGACTCTTTCTAATACTTTTGTATCTAGAGCCTGATGTAGTCTGTCGCGATCTGTTGATAGATTCGGTGTGATAGATAATGGGCAGTATTCTCCTGAGACTTGTGTCAGAGATAGTTTGCAAAGGGGGACCCCCATTTTGCGGTACGTGCAAATCTGGTTTTGGCATGTGTGTGATCCAATGGCAAAGAACAAAATATACTGAGGTAAAAAGCTAAAAAACCAGGGGTAGCAAAGAAAGTGACATGAAAAGTTACACAAGAACAAAATCCTTTTTCTCCCTCCCCACAACCCTGTACCACCCTCCTTGCCCCCTTTGAGAGCAATTGGCATGGGGAAAGCGTTCCTTCTAGGGACTCCTGTTGAGTTGACATTATTACAGTGTACTCGTGTGAAGCATTTGAAACATTAGAAAATAACAGTACGAAGAAACTGTAAGAAAACATTATGACTGTCTAGAGGACCTTATGAATGTTTGAATAATCTTCCTAACACAGGAAAAGAGTGCCGGTCATTCTACCTTAGATCATCTTAAAGTGTAAATATCTTCAAGGCCTAATGTCTAAGCCAATAGTGTGTTGAAGTGCAAGATAGTAAGCCTTCCAGTTATTATCTCTCTAAAACAGTCATTAATCACATCTGGTTAGAGTCGCACTTATCTTGGTATTGGAAATCTACTTCTTCTACAATCACATTATCTTACTTCTTATAAAACCATGAACTTCATAAAAGTATATAGCTATAACATGTATATACCGCCTTAATCGTATATTGCTTCTTTTCTAACCATGAAGCGTGAACTATTAAGCATATTCTTCGGATATTATCTTCATCTGAATTGAGAAGTTCTGCGTCTAGGGAGCATTGTATCAGACTAGCTAAACTTTTTGGGCTGAAACAAATGTTTCTGTTCATAATTCCTAGTCTCTACGAAGTATTATCAAGACTAGATGCCCTTCTGACCTAATAAGAAGGTTTGTGTTAATCGTACCTAGAGTCTTCTTATAGCTCAAGTATTTTTAAATTCTTGTAACAACGTCATTAATGTATTGAGACCTTACATCTTTTAGCGCTGGGTATGGGTATGAAAGCAATAATGGATCCTGGAAAGCTATACATTTTAGAAATGTAAAAAAATTCTAAATTCAGCAAGGAGTCATTTGTGTAGATCCTTCAAGGTTTCTTCATAGAAACTAACCGTTGAATATAGGAAAAATTCAAAATTAGGCAAAAAAAACAGCCATCTGTGTCAACGTTTTTACCTGTAACTTCTAATTATGACAGCTGTTTGAAAGCAATATACAGTTACATCTGCTAGACATTTCTGGTTGTGGGGATATATAGGACTTGTAGGTTCACCAAGAACTCGACGAACCCAGAGCCAATAACTGAGCAGCGACTTGCAATGTTTTTTTATTATGCACCGGTTATATAGCATTTATTCTGGGAAAATGTATACATGGAAAAATCGGTATGAACCACATTTTCCACATATTTTTGTGTGGAATCACCCTGGCGGCGCAAATGTCCTACCCCACAGCATTCTCCTTAGTGTCCCGAGTAAAATGATACCTCGCTTGTGTGGGTGTCAAATGCAGAATTGGCTAAAAACTTATTTTAAAAAAAATGTAGCACTTTGAATTCTCGGTGCTATACCCTTATTCCCTATGTTTTGGCCTCTTCCCAGTCACAGGCCCTTGCCCCACCCACACAAGTGAGGTATCATTTTACTCGGGAGACTGGGGGGAACGCTGTGGGGTAGGACATTTGTGCCGGTATGGTGATTCCACCCAAAAATATGTGGAAAATGTGTTTCAGCTAAATTTTAGGTTTGCAGGGCACTCTGGGTAGGAAAACGTTGGGGGATCCATGCAAGCCATACCTCGCTGGATTCCCCCGGGTGTCTAGTTTTCAGAATTGTGTGGGTTTGGTAGTTTTCCTAGATGGCCACCGAGCCTGGGGCCAAAAACCTAGGGGACCTCTCTTGTAAAACCAGGTTGTTTTGTGATAGGTCATTTTGATGTCTCCTCAATACGTTTTGGGCCCTTGCCTGTCGCGGGTACTTGACCCATCCACACAAGTGAGGTACCATTTTTCTCTGAAGAATTTGGGGAATGCTGGCTTGTTGGAATTTTGTGGATCCACGTAGATTCCAGAACTTTCCACCACAGAAATGTGAGGAAAAAGTGGTGTTTTTTGACAGATTTTGAGGTTTGCAAGTGATTCTGGGTAACAGAACCTGGAGAGAGCCAGACAAGTCACCCCATTGCTAGGTTTCCCTAGGTGCCGGCAGAGCTAGGGTTCAAAGTCTACAGCTAGGCACTTTGCAAAAAGAGGGTCCGTTTTCACTGTGAAAATGTGTTGTGTCGATGTTGCATTTTGGGCCGTTTCCTGTCGCGGGCACTAGGCCTATCCACACAAGTGAGGTACAATTTTTCTCAGGAGACTTTGTGGAATGCGGGGTGGGTGGAATTTTGTGGATCCATGCAGATTCCAGAACTTTCCACCACAGAAATATGAGGAAAATGTGGGTTTTTGACAAATTTTGAGGTTTGCAAGGGATTCTGGGTAACAGAGCCTGGTGAGAGCCAGACAAATAACCCCATCCTGGATTCCCCTGGGTGTCTAGTTTTAAAAAATGTATAGGTTTGCTAGGTTTCCCTAGGTGCCAGCAGAGCTAGGGTTCAAAAGCTACAGCTAGGCACTTTGCAAAGTAGTTTCAGTTTTCACTGTAAAATGTGGTGTGTCCACGTTGCGTTTTAGGCCGTTTTCTGTCGTGGGCACTAGGCCTACCCACACAAATGAGACACAATTTTTCTCGGAAGACTTCTGGGAATGCGGGTTGTGTGGAATTATGGGGATCCACGCAGATTACAGAACTTTCCATCACAGAATTGTGAGGAAAAAGTGTTTTTTTAACTAAGTTTGAGGTTTGCAAGGGATTCTGGAGAACAGAACCTGGTGAGAGGCACACAAGTCACCCCATCCTGGATTCCACTTGGTGTCTAGTTTTCAAAAATGTACAGGTTTGCTAGGTTTCCCTATGTGCTGGCTGAGCTAGAGCCCAAAATCCACAGGTAGGCACATTGCTAAAAAAAAGTCTGTGCCTAGTGGGCTTTCTGCCGCCCTGGGGGGAAATTGGGCGGTGGGGGAGGGTTGCCCCGATATGCCCCAATAAATAAATCCTGAGGCCTAGTGGGCTTTCTGCCATCCTATTGCCCCAATATGCCTCCGGATAGGGGCAGAAAAACTGTGGTAATTGTTTTTGCGGTGGGCCATTATCATGCCCATTCTGGGCAGCCCCCACCCCTACATTATTAAAAAAAAAATCCTTGGTTTCTTGTGGGCTTTCTGCCCCCCGGGGGGCAGATTGGGGCTTACTGCCCCTGTAGACCGGCATTTCTCTGGAGGGGTGTGGGGGCATTGTCATGCCCTTTTTGGGCAGCCCCTCCCCCAACAGCATTACAAAAAAATCCCTGGTTTCTATTGGGTTGCAGATTGGGGGCTACTGCCCCTGTCTGCCCCCTGGGGGGCAGAAAGACTGACATTTCTCTGGAGGGGTGGGGGCATTGTCAAGCCCTTTTTGGGCAGCCCCCACCCCCAACATCATTACAAAAAAATCCCTGGTGTCTAGTGGGCTTTCTGCCCCCCGGGGTGCAGATTGGGGGCTACTGCCCCCATCTGCCCCCCAGGAGGGCAGAAAGACTGACATTTCTGTGGGGGGTGGGGGCATCGCCATGCCCTTTTTGAGCAGCCCCCACCCCAATGATAATAAACAAAAAAATCCCTGGTGTCTAGTGGGCTTTCTGCCCCCACCGGGGGGGGGGGCATATTGGGGGCTACTGCCCCGTATGACCTCTGGGGTGGCAAAAAGACTGACATTTCTCTAGGGGGGCATTGGCATGCCCTTTTTGGGAAGCCACCACCCCAACATCAATAATAAAAAAATCCCTGGTTTCTAGTGGGCTTTTGGGGGCTGCTGCCCCCATCGGCCCTCCAGGGGGGCAGAAAGACTGTTGTGCCCAAAAGAAAATGGGGGAGCAAAGGCCCATGCCCAAGCGGCCGCTCCCCCCTCCCTGGGGCTAGTGGGTGGATCCCTGCTTAGGGATCACCCTCCTGGGGTGATCCCCAAGCAGGGATCCACTAGGGAAGGGTACCATTGGAAAGGGGAGATTCTCCCCTTTCCAACGATATCCCTCCCATCTTTTTCAGTGCTCGGGGGGCTGAGATAGCCCCACAAGCACCAAAACTGAGAAACCGAAACTAAGTTTCAGTTTCGATTTCATTGTAATGACGATAGTGCGCCATGCGTGCCATCGTCATTTCAATGAAATACAAAAATCGGCCTGGGGAGGTTGGGGAAGCTCTTCCCCACCTCCCCAGGCAACAAAAAAAAAAAGGAAATCCCGCTGCTGTCTGCAGCAGAGGGATATCCCGAGCATATGCTCATGACAGAATGGTTCTGTCATGCGCACGCTAGAACTTGTGCTCATGACGGAACCATTCCGTCATGAGCAGTGAAAGGGTTAAGAGTGTTAGATTGTTAAATTACAATTGTGTGGTTATATAGCTCCGTTAATCACTTCATACACTCCTGTAGATACCGGCATCTCGCAATGGGGAGGTTACAATTTTGTTCCGCTTTATTCAGCACCTCAAACACTCCATTCAGTTATTGCTCGTTCACTCACCTGATAATTTATGATTTTTAATCATTTCTAACCTTCGCGTAGCTTTCTGTCATCTCACTTCTGATTCCTGACATTCAAGCTGTTGACTCTATTACTCTACTGGTTGAGTGTTAAGGTTAAGGTCAGGCAGACCGGCAATAGGGGCTGAAATATGGGTGCATTTGGGTGCCATCTTAACACAAAGCAGGCCACGTGTATGCCTCAGTTAATGACATAGTAAGAAAATAGTCCCCTTACTTTCTTTCCTTTCTCTTCTCTTTTTATTTTCTCCCATTGTGGTGCTGCTGTTGAGTCGTCTTGGAGGTCCGCGCTGGACTGAAGTGCGGCTGACTCATGCGGTTATACCTCTCAGTGTTCCGTCTCCTATTCTTCTATTCTGCTTCGGTGGAGACCTCAACGAGACGATTGGCGATACGGTGGGTGTTTTTATTTATTCAGTGTCATGGATGAGGTGTTATGCCGATGTACACACCTTTATTGGGGTATCCTTGGTATCTTCGTTAACCTCAAGGTCTCTGTTTTAAATTCCCTCATTGTTGGTGGGCTCTGATTCGACAATGGTGGCGTGTCTCACTGTCTACGTGTCGGAATGGGATTCCGTACTTAAATCCAAATCGTGCTTCTGATATTAGCTGGTTGCTCTTTTGGTCGGGTTTGCCGTTCTGGAGGATATATGTTATCCGAACGGAGATCTGGGCACCGCTGCTGTTGTCTCCAGGTCGGCTTCCAATTTAAGCCAAAGGCAACCAAATTCAGGCTCAAGTTGGTGGGATGTCTTCTATCACCTACACAGCTTCCCACATTACTTTAGTCATTTTTTCAGTGGATCGATACGGCGTTCCTTTGAGGCAGAGCTGCTCACTCACATCGCCATCTTCCTTGAGCTCCAAGCCACACCCAGAATTGTTATATTTAAGTGGTAAAAATAGGTGACACGCTGAAGAAGAGAAATGCTTGAAAAACTTATTTTCATTTCCCAGGTCATCAATGACACAGGCAGTAAGATTGGAGACCGGAATGGTATCATGGGATATAATGGCACATATTGGGTTATTAAGATTCTGGCAGCACCCGGGCTGTGGGGGAGAGTAAAAAATATCACAGTGGTGCAGAACTGAGATATTGCAAAGTGAACTGAAGTCGGCAAAGGGGACGAGGAAAACCATAACTAAGCAGTTGCGGCTGGCATGACTCGTGGGTGGGTGTTCGCGCGGGGAGGGGGGTGTTTAATTTAATTTTACATATATATAATTAAACGTATCTGTCCGACGGCTGGGTCCCGCATTTTCTCTGCTCTCCAGGAACATGAAGCAGAAGCAGGCAGCCAGGCTCGCTCCCCTCCCTCCCTCCCCTAAGCAAATCACAATGCTGCTCAAGCAGCTTTGTGATTGTGTGGGCCGTTACCCAGCCAGTGGCTTATGGGGAGGCCATTTTCTCCATGTAGGCTACATTGCAGCCTACGTGGAGAAAAGACAGAGTGCGCCTGACTGGTTTGGGCGGCACCAGGGGGCCGAGAAAACAGTCTTTGTGTACTCAGGAGTTGGCAGGCACACCACTCCTTCCCTGCCTTGTCTCAGAGCTGAAACCTGCAACCAAACATAAAATGGTAATAACAGTAAGTTATTACTATTTTATGTTTCTGCTTCTCGCACTGCGAGAAGCAGTGGGGCAACACTCCTCCGCCCTAGTGGAGTGGCCGTCCCTGTAACTAGGTCCGGTAGAGAAATGAGGGTCAAGGTGTGCCCACAGAATTTACAAATCAAGGTAGATAGGAGGGAACTTAGGGCGCTAGGGAGAGACATTTTTAAACTTCACGATCAACAATATCGTATGAGGAACAAATCTGTATGCTTAATGGCTAACTCATGGCAAAGTGAACACAGTTCTAATATATAGATGTACTCCCCAGTCGTTGGAGTAGAAAGGAATTACTGAGGTTAAGGATTGGTATTAACCAATGTTATGTTAATTATGGGGCAAAAAGAGCTATGATTGATTTCAAAGAGAAGTGTACCTGTAATCAGGGCACTACATGTGACATTTTGCACATTTTATTGGACTGCCGGATGGTCCTGGATGTAAGGAAAATGTTTTTACGCCCAATTTTTGTAAAGTATGATATTCAAAATTGTTCACAAGCAGTAGATATTTTAATTGAAATGCAAAATTTTGATATAGCATGTGCTATTGAGAAGTTTATGCTAAAAAATGTTTTAAAGTTCTCAAAAGTGTATAGAATAAAAGTCTTTCTTTTAGATATTTATATGGATAAATGGTCTTTTGTACATCATAAAGATGAACCAATTACTAAACTCTGTGTGTCTGAATTTTATGTTAGATTTTATCAGATATGTTTTATATGGGATTGTATTTTTTGAGGTTTTATGTGTTTAAGGACTAATTGGTCCCAATAATCTTTTGTTTGAACTGAACTGTACTCTCATGCTCAAGTGTTTCTCGTCTGAATGTTTCATGCGGACCTTTGGTGTGCTTCGGGGTCTGTGAAGGGTGGCGGTTATACCTTTAATACAAATCTCAGGCTATGATATTCATGCTGTGTTACTGTTTCTTGACTACAGCAATGTTTCTGCATCCTTCCTGAACTATGAGTAAATAAAGACCCTGAATAGGGACACAGTAAACTCACTCTATATGAGTTTACTCTTCTTACTCTGTGGCCAGTCTGTGCATCATGATCCCAGTGACTAGGAAGGCAGGCTATAATTAACCTAGATGGCACCCAGAACTGACCTCTGGGCAAGGGCGTCCTAGGTGCCTGCTCAAAAATGAACATTGCTGTGATGGTATCTTGGCCAAACAGACTGATGAGCAACTCTTTCACAAATGTTTCCATTTTTCTAGCCGGTGTGGTTTCTGCTATTCCAACAATCCTTAGAATATTTCATCAAGACAACAATTCAAGGTCTTCATTGTTCATGATTATCACTTCAAACTTCTTTGCCAATCTTAAAACTTTCAACTTTTTGTGAAGCATGCATCCTATACATCTGAAATGCTTCTCCCAGTTAGGTCCAACCTCTGAGCAAGCTTGCAAATACTCTCAGACATGCAACCTAGCCGCGGGTTCAGACAGCACATTCTGTCAACTTTGATTCAGAGACTATGGGCCTGATTTAGATCTTGGTAGATTTGGTTCCACCATCACTTTATAAATAATTGACCCACCCTGCCTCCTTTGCAGTCCACCCGCTCTATTTAGATGTTGGCGGGTCTATGGACTAAAGACTGTCCGAGTGCCGCCGACTCCACCGGAAATAATCACCCGCGTCGACGGCATTATAGGCAGAAGCGACTGTCGGCGTGAGGCCAGCCAAGAATGCCACTGGGCCAATCACAGTGGGCCCGATTCACAGAACTAACTTAAGACAAAATCCTAAACTTACTCCCATTTTGGTATTCACAGAAGTCACTTACTCATTTTGGTATTCACAGAAGGCACTTACTCATTTTGGTATTCACAGAAGGCACTTACTCATTTCAGTATTCACAGAAGTTAGGAGTCCTAACTTTAGGACTCCTAAACTGAGAAAAATCCTAACTTTAAGACTTTCGGTATTCACAGTAGGCATTTAGGAGTCCTAAAGTTAGTAGTCCTAACTTTATTACTACTAAACTGGGAAAAATCCTAATTTTAAGAGTTTCGGTATTCACGGTAGGCATTTAGGAGTCCTAAAGTTAGGAGTCCTAACTTTACTACTCCTAAACTGAGAAAAATCCTAACTTTAAGACTTTCGGTATTCACAGAAGGCATTTAGGAGTCCTAAAGTTAGGACTCCTAACTTCTGTGAATACCAAAATGAGTAAGTGTCTTCTGTGAATACCAAAATGGTAGTAAGTTTAGGATTTTGTCTTAAGTTAGTTCTGTGAATGGGGCCCAATGTGCCTTTCTGCAAAGGAAACTGTGGAGGGGATACTTCCAACTCTGAGTTTAAGGAATTGAAGGTAACGAGGTAGAAACTTACCTTTCTTTATGTTTCCCACTTCCGTTTCCATCTTGAACCTCATTGTCCAGGGCTTTCCTCTGCTGAGTCTACATGACTACAATCATAAACAACTCCATTATTGCCCGAATCAAAGGTAAGCTTCTTTTACACTTGTCTTACTATGAATCTTGTGTTGACAATTGCATTAGCCTCGTGTATTTTGACATTACTCTTACATGCAATTTTTTAAAATGTATATTGCATTGTTGTTCATTTTACAACTTATCAACGTAAAATGAACACCTGTATTGACACTTAAAAAAATACATATGTTGTTGTGGTGGTTGTGGGTGTTGTGCTTGTGGTGCCAGTGGGTGTGCATTCAATTCAATAGAGGGTTTGTGTTGTTTGTGTGCAATGCCATGTGTAACAAATGGCATAACACATTACCTACATATATTTTGGAAGCAAACACAACACATACGTGTATTGACACATTAATAAGTAGTACTTGCCCGTCTACACTCCACCAGGAACTGACTCCATCAGGAATCCGCCGCTAGGACAACGGCAGCACAACGGGAACATTTAAATATGCTAGGCGGAGGGAGGAGCCTAGCGCGCAACCAAGATGGCCGCGTAGGTGCGAGGCTCCCGAGGACCTCCGCGACCTCCTGCATAAATCCTGACCATATCCTGTCCTAGATGAGGGGACTGTGTTTGTGAGCCCGAGCTGAGGTGACACCCGTTTTCCGTTTCCAAATTGGATCTCGGACACCGGCGGGAGCACCGATTGAGGTTTGCGGCCTTCTCCACGCCGGCCCCCCGGATTGGAGTTGTGGGGCGATCCGGAGACAAAGTGAACAACAGCGGCGGGCAAGGCTGGGCGGCCCGCATGCCCCGCACTTTCACTTTCGCTTTTGCGCCCTCCTTGCTGTCTAGGCGAGGTTGGGTTGCGGGGCGGTGTGCGGTGGTGTGGTCTCGTTGGGGTGCCCTGCCGGCCCGCCGGCTGTAATCCGTCCTGCGGAACTGTGGTCGCCCCCCCCGGAGCCCGTGAACTGGCTTGTCGGCCCTTTTTGAGGCGATTGGCACGATTTGGGGACTGCCACCATGTCCACAAAGCAAGATGGCGACCGGGCAAAGGTGAAATCGACCCGCCGTGTCGCAGCCCATCAGTCCAACAACATGGACCGCTACACCCTCCAGAAGGGATCTCCAGAGGCGCCGCGTAGGTCCCCTGCGGGCCTGACTGATGCTCCTGCCCTGCCCGCGGATCTGACCCTCCGAGACGTCATGGGCGCCATCGCCGAGATGAAGGCCTCGGTGGACCAGCGCTTTGACACACTGGCGCAGAAGATTGACTCGGTCCTCGTGGATGTGGGCCTGGTGAGGGCCGATCTGTCCAAGACGAATGACCGGGTCGATTCTTTGGCCCACACTACCACGGGCCTCACAACGGACGTGGCGGCCCTCCAAAAGGAGGTGCGCCGGCTTGGCCAGGCGAGCGCCCTGATGGATCGTCGACTGGAGGATTCCGAGGGTCGGACCCGGAGGAACAATGTCCGCATTATCGGGGTGCCGGAGGGACGTGAGGAGGAGGCGGCGGATCTGTTTGTGGAGGACTTGATTCTCACCCATCTCCAGCCCCGGGGGCTGAGTAAACTCTTTGCGGTGGAACGTGCCCACAGGGTCCCCGGAGGAAGACCTAAGGCCGGAGCCCCTCCGAGGCCTCTCATTGCCCGGATTTTCAACTTTCGGGACAGAGACGCTATCCTGCAGACCTCTAGGCTACAAGGACCGGTCAGACTCGACAATATGGACGTAAACTTCTATCCTGATTTTACTCCGGCGGTCCAAAAGCAGAGACTGAGTTTTCTCGGAGTCAAGCGTCGCCTACGGGACATGAACCTCAAATATGCGATGCTTTTTCCAGCTAAGTTGAGGGTAGAGGTGGATGGCCGCACGCACTTTTTTGATCGTCCCGAGGCGGCCGGGGACTGGTTGGACACTTTGCCCGGGGATCGGGACCGGGGGGCGGGGGGGGGCGCGGTTGGCGGGGAGGGCTCGCCGGATCAGGACTGAGGGACTACTAGTAGACCTCGCTCTGGACAACATTATTGTCACCATTGATTGCTCGCGTAAGTTCCCCTCCTGTGGGGGTCGTACGGGGTCTCTTGGGGGCTTTCCGTCCTCCTCTGGGGGACTAGTTAGTTTTATCATCTATGGGGCGACAGGCACACTGCACTTTGGGGGGGCTATCTGGGCTCATGCAGGGGTGCAGGGAGGGGGGAGTTCTGTTGGGACGGGTGGGTTGGGGTGGGGTGTTGTTTGTTTTTACCGCAAGGCAAACCCTTTACTGTATTGGTGTTTTTGAGGTGCTCTCGGGGGGACGACTGATGGCTTCTGTATGGGATGGGGGGTAGGGACCTGACTTTGTTGTCTTGGAACGTTAATGGACTGGGGGATAGGATTAAGCGAGGTGTGGTCCTGCAGTATCTGAAACGAATTTCGCCAGATGTGGTCTTTCTGCAGGAGACACACCTTATTGGTAATTCTTTTTGTGCCATGAATCGGCGTGGCTATCGTTTGGTGGCCCACTCGGGCTTCACGTCGGGCTCGCGGGGGGTGGGCATCATGGTTAAGAACTCGCTCCCGCTGGAAATAGATGAGGTGCGCCATGATGAGAGGGGACGCTACACTGTCTTGGTGGGGAGAATGGAGGGTAAAGTTGTTGTCTTTGTATCAGTGTACGTCCCACCGGGGCTACAGTCTACCACTTTTGCGGACCTGGGGCGCCTCCTCCTTGACCTTCCGGGGGGGCTTCTGGTGGTTGGGGGGGACTTCAATGCGGTGGCTTCTGGGACCATGGATCGTTACCCCCCTAGGGACCTCCCCCGGGCACAGGCGTGGCTGTCCGGCCTCCTAGATACACTGGGATTGGTGGACTGCTGGCGTTTAAAACATCCCACGCAGCTGCAGTACACCTTCCATTCGGGTGCCCATGGTAGCCTCTCGCGGCTTGATCATGTCCTTGTCCCTGCGGCCTATGCTGGGAGAGTAGGAGAGGTGCGCCATCTGGCGCGGGGTATATCAGATCACTCCCCGCTCCTGTTGCACTTTGATGTCTTCCCGAGGGGGGAGGGCAGGGTAGCTCCAATCAATGCCTGGTACCTGCGCGATCCCACTATTCGTGCTGACTTGATTAAATCCTTGCAGCGGTATTTTGAGGAGAATGTGGGGTCTGTCCCTTCGGCTATCTCCCTGTGGGAGGCCTTCAAGACAGTTCTTAGACGGGAGGCCCTCTCCTTTATCTCCCATGCCCGGAGGCGCGAGCAGGAGGAGGTGACCCGGGTGGAGGCCGAAATCACTGAATTAGAGGGTGATCTGGGGAGTGGGGTGACGGATGCTGCACTTCATGTTTTACACCTTAAGCAGGCGGCCTACAGGGCCCTCGTCACGGAGGCGGCCAGGGGCCTCAGTAGAGAGCAACAGGGGCGACTGTATGATGTGGGTGATAAGGCTGGTAAACTGATTGCGTGGTTGGATAAAAAGGAGAGGGCGAGTCGTGTGGTCCCGCTGATTGAGAGGATGGATGGTGTATGTGTCACCGAGCCAGAAGACATTGTCTCTTGCTTCGCGGATTATTTCCGCGAGGTGTATTCCCCGGTTTCTCCCTGCTCGGAGGAGGAGTCCCATGCCCTGCTTCGAGATATCGCGCTGCCCTCTCTTTCGGGGGAGGACAGGGAGTCATTGGATGCCGCTCCCACCTCCGACGAAATTGCCCTCGCCATACGCTCGGTCGCATCCGGCAAGGCCATGGGCCCGAACGGCATCCCTATCGAGTTGTATAAGCTGCGACCGGATGTACTGGCACCCCACCTCCGTGCGATGTTCCTTGCGGCCCACTCGCGGGGCTCCCTCCCGCAGGACCAGCGTCTGGCTACAATCGTGGTGATCCACAAGGAGGGGAGACCCCGAGACCGGGTTACATCCTATCGGCCTATCTCGCTCTTAAATGCGGAGCCCAAAATCCTCGCCAAGGTGCTGGTCAACCGGCTGGTCGGCATGGTGGGCGACCTGGTCCACCAAGACCAGTCCGGCTTTATTCCCCATCGCAACACGGCCCTTAATCTGCGGCGCTTGCACGGGGTGCTCGCGCGTGTCCCGTTTGTGCGGGAGCCGGCCATCTTGGCGTCCTTGGACGCCACCATGGCGTTTGACACGCTAGAATGGCCATACATCTGGGCGATGCTGGCGAAATTTGGATTTGGACCGGGATTCATCAGCTGGGTCAAATTGTTGTATTCGGGCCCATTGGCGCAGGTGGTGGTGAATGGACGAGTCTCGGCCCCATTCGCGCTGGGACGGGGCACGCGACAGGGTTGCCCCTTGTCGCCGCTCCTGTTTGCACTGGCCTTGGAACCCCTGGCGGAGTGGCTGCGGTGGCACCCTTCCATCCGTGGTCTCCGTTGGACCCCCGAGTATGAGGACCGCGTGTCCCTGTACGCTGACGATATCCTTTTGTACCTAGCCTCCCTGCGCAAATCACTGATTGTCCTGGTTGATGTTCTGCGCTCCTTCGGCCGTAACTCAGGCCTTGTCATCAACTTGGCTAAATCATGTGTCTATGTGCTTTCCGGGGAGGCTCCCGTCCTCCCGCGGGGCTGTCCGATCCAGATTGCCGCTCAGGGGTTTCGGTACCTGGGTGTCTATATTACGCTGGACTCGGAGGCCCGCTACGAGCGGAATTTGCTGCCCCCCCTCCAGCGCTTGAAGGAGGACGTCGCGCGCTGGCGGCGCCTGCCGCTTTTGCCGCTCGGCCGGGCGGCATTGTTCAAGATGATGTCGTTGCCACGCTTCCTGTACGCTCTCCAGAACACTATGGACTTAGTCCCGGCGCGCTACTTCCGTGAGGTGGAGAGTCTACAGCGCCGCCTGTTCTGGGACGGGAGGCCGCGTATAGCCCTGGCGAAGCTGACGCTCCCGTGGTACGATGGGGGGATTGCCCTCCCGGATATTAAACGGTATTACTGGGCCTCCCAGTTAGCTGCAATTAATCACGGCCTCTATGGGCCAGCCTTAAACCCGGCATTTGAAATGGACAAGATGCTCCTGCCCGGTGGCGACTACAATCGAGCGCTCTACACTGGCGCGCCTGATCCCCGCTTGACGGGACCTACACGTGTCATGGTGCGAGTATGGCACGCGGCTAATGCAGCTATGGGATGGAAGGACCGTTTGACCCGGGCGTCACCGTTGTATGCGCCTGAGAGGTTGGGCTCCCTGTGGACCTCGAAGGGCTTCGAGAAGTGGGACACGATAGGCATCAGTAAAGTGGGGGATCTCTGGACGAGGGGGGGATTTAAAACATTCGAGACATTGCAGACGGAGTTTCAGTTGCAGGGCAGTGAATACTTTCGGTACTTGCAGGTCCGTCACGCACTGGGCTCCGTCTTCCCAGACGTCGCCTCCATCCCGGAGTCCTCCCCCCTGGAGGATAGAGTGCTAGATGGCCACGTTCCGGACAGCACGATCTCCCTCATTTACAAGAAACTGATTAATGACCGCTCGGGCTTGCTGACTGGCCTCCGCGAGGCTTGGGTTGCCGATGGGCTGGAGTTGGACGACGAGGACTGGATTTCCGCGGTGGCCTCTCCGAAGGAGGTGGCCATACCGGCTCGCCTTCGCTTCGTCCAGCTTAAGATACTCCACCGGGTTTACATGACGGGGCCAAGGCTTCTGCGTATGGGCTATGCCGAGGATGGGTTGTGTAAGCGTGGGTGTGGTGCTTTGGCGACTTTTTTGCATATTCTGTGGGAATGCCCGAAGGTGGAGCGATTCTGGCGCGGTGTGCATGAGGTCCTGCGAGTGGTTACGCATGTCGCGCTGTTGCCTGAAGCGAGGAGATGCTTGCTGAATGTGTGGGAACCAACTGATTACTCGGTTCCGCAGACGCGATGGGTGACTCTGGGATATATGATAGCTAAGCGTGACATTGCTCAATTGTGGGGATCCCAGAGGCCCCCGGCGGTGTCGGCCTGGAAAGAACACATGGATTGGTGCATGTTCCGAGAAAAGGTGGTGTATGTGGCGAGGGGTAAGCCTGGGGCATGGGTGAAAGTATGGGGCCCCTGGAACGCCTACCGCGGGGGTATCTGCGAGCCACCACTGCTGCCTGCTGCCTCACCAGCCCCGTCCCCCTAGTTGACCCCCGGCCCCGGGCACAGGGTTCCCCCGGTCCTTGATCTGTTCCCCTTCCCCTCTTTAGATTCTTGTGGATGGTTGGGGTCCCCCATTTGAGGAGCACGTGCTGTCACTTTCGATTGCGGGTTGCCTTGCGGGTGTGGTTTTTTGTGTTGTTTGTATAAAATGAAACCGTATTGTGGGCTCAGAGTCATGTGGCCCACGTCGTGGATACCTACTGATTTAGCTTCTCTGCAACGCCAAGTGCCTTTTTGCATGTATGTCATATGCTCCTTTCATTCTAGCGGCCGGCCGGAAGGTTGTAGGCCCATACTTGTATATATTTGAGATTGCAATAAACGGTTTCAAAAAAAAAAAAAAAATATATATATATATATATATATATATAAATAAATAAATATGCTAGGCGAAAACCCGCCAACCTTACAGTGACGGAGTACTGTCAGCCAGCAGAGGACTCCGCCGTGTCAATGGAGGTGCGCCGCTTACGCAATGGTAACCAGTCTATTGATGCGGATCGGCCAGACCACATCTAAATACGGCAGGTGGGACTCTGTCAGCTCGATGGAGTACTTGTAATCGCCACCCTGGAGGGACAACGAGAGTCCCGCCAAGATCTGAACCAAGCCCTATGTCTTATTTCTTGTTCATATAGTTTTCTTCTATTTTATCTGGACCATGAGTATCTCTATCCGCCAAAGTGTTGTCCCTCTCCGCTGAGGGCGCAGAATTGCTAATATCAAATGACAGTTTGGTTTGTTTCTAGTCTGTTTTTGCTCTTCTAGTCTTCAGAATAAAGGGGTGAAGGACACTTCTGCCAGCGCAATTCAGCACAATTTGTGTTAGGTCCCTGGAGACTCACCATATCATCTATCTCCCACTGCTGCTCACAGCATTTTGCCAGGCCTAGAAGTACAGGGGAGCAAGCAGCCCTGGCACAATATCTTTTGCAGAGTAAATCGTGCCCTCTTAGATATATATATTTACAATTCGGTAGCCTTTCTTGCTTACATTGACTAGTGGTTCAGACCACAGCCTGGGATCTTGAACAATCGTGTGATAACAAATTAAATATTTGGGGGCTTTTGAAGTGAATCGGCTTGGCAGCAAAGCATATAACACTGATCAAGATCACTTCTCAAACCAAAAACTGAGAGAGGTGTACACTAGCCCCCCACAACCCACAGAGCGATGTATCATTCCCCTATCAGTCCTCCATACCGTGGTCTGTCTTCTCCAGGTGCCTGCATGCAGCCGGGCTGTTGGTCTAAGGGGGAACCACCCTCTCAGTCATTCGCCTTCCTCCTCTCTGCACCAGCTTAGCTGCCCTTTGCAATAGGTGCCACTAACCTTTTCTAGACTCTTTTAGACATCTCGCTAGACCCCGGGCTCAACCCCAGCACCCACTCAGAGAAAAGCCTTCAGCATGAACCTCACCCAAATGGGTGTCCTCAGCTGTATTTGACAGAACTGCAGGGCCTGCAGCTGCGGGGCTCAAGGTGATTCCATCTCTGCTTCTTCACCAGGGTGAGGGACAGGCCCACACCTGTGACCACCCACAGCTGAGGGCATGCCATAGCCCCCTCCCCCGCCACACTGTGGTCTCCACTAGTTGAGGTGCTCAATTTAGGTCTGCTTCCCTTCCTTTAGGTTAACCTTGCCTCCATTGAGTGGTGTTTTCTACACACAGGGACAGATTTTCCCTGATGTTTCCGGGCCAGCATTCTGTGAGTAGTGAGTGAGTAGTTTGAAGAACTGCTTTGAAAGGTGTGCAGTTGTAGATGTGAATTGGTGTTGCTTTGTGTGTTTTTCGAGGAATGTGTTAGGACCCGTGGCACTGTTGTTGTGTGTTGGAAAGTTCTTCTGGTGTGTGATATTGGGCAGTGTTTTAATTAGAAATCTAGAAGTGCAGTTACTCACTACTTAGAGTACCTGTTTGCTCCTGAGAAGTACTGGAACTCTCCTATTAAATGAATAGCAGCTGTGCTGAAAAGTGCCGGTACTCTCTCTCTCAAATCAATGAAGTGCATGTACTGAGTACTGGACAGCACCGGCCCATTTAAAGTACTGGCAGTGGATATCTGCTATTTTACTCAGTATAGTACTTAGTTTAGGTATACCCCTTATTTCTCATTTGTTTTTTCTAGCGGTAACAGTGTATTTTGTCTTTGCTCTTTCTGCAAGAAGAAACATTTGTGGCATCTTGGGCTTGGCACGCCTCCCCTCACGTCTGCCTGAATAGCCCTAGACTCTGTGAATTTTCTGTGTGCTTTGAGTGCTGGACTGGCGGGCGGCTGAAGGCAGAGTCTAAACTGTGAACATCTACTGCACCGGGTGAGGTTTACTGGCTGAGCAAACAAACCTACAAGAAACCAGACAGCACTTTAAGACTTATTCTTACAGTACACCTGTGAGGTCACTTCAGGTGGACTCACGCTCTCACACTCTGCATCAAGTGGGGGGGGGTGGGGGCACAAGGGCGTTCCGTGCAACCACCCATTGTTTTGGGTGTAAAACCGTATCTGCTAACAAATGTAGACAGGGTTCTACACCATAAAGTAATACCACTTAGAAGCAGGCTTTTAAAAGGAGACATGTTTTTATTTCTCCTAACTTTTCCCCCTTTGCATGTGTGTTGCACTGCACAGCGGACATCCGAGGTGGGAAAAGAATTCAAGTTAGTCTAAGCAGAGTACAAATCCTATGCTAGACTCACACAGACACCTTTGCGCTGTGGTGCCAGTAAAGGTATGTGCGTGAATCTCTGGAGCCTGATTGTGCACCAGCACCAGGGAGAGAGGAGGATAGGGCCATACCTCTGTAGGTAGGGTGCGCATCCACTGCAGCCGCTTTGGAAGCCGCAACTCATTGTGTGACAGTTTGGTAAATCCGGGTCTAAACCTCTTTCTTAGATAGGTGAGGCGCTCTCTCCGAAGAGCCCTTCCAATGCTTATTGATTCTGCCTGGAGACAGGCAATGACAAAATGATGAGTCATACACAAGCGTGCAATAGCTAAACTCACACGCGTGCACCCACACGCGCTCACACACACAGACGTGCACACACACAGACATGCGCACACACAGGCGCATGTACACACACACACTCTCAACAGTTCCCGCACACATACCCTCTAACTCTCACACACCTCCGTAGATGCAATCCATCACACGCCACTGCCAGGCACTGCCAGCCTCCATCACCTCACCCTGGCACTCACCAACCTGGCTCCAGCAACAAGCTCACCACATGTTCTGCACACGCTCTGTGCGGTCCCTGGCTTCAATGCTAGCTTTATTTTTAGCCTCTTGAACCTGGCTATCATTTTAGGGCTGCACTTTCCAAGTTAGTGGCTGTTTATTCTGCATCTCAACTAGACTAACACCAGCACATAGACCCCCCAATTTTTTTTTCTTCTTCCCTAAATTTTCCTTGCGCATTTCAACGCAAATATGGCCATTTGGCAAATCACTCTCCTCATTCAAGCACCTCTCCAGTGAAAGTGCTTCAAATGCATCTTAAACTTAGAGTACATTATTTTTAATATCATTATCTGCCATTTTTTTTAATTTTACCCCCCCCCCCCTCCCCCCACTGTCCCTTCATAAAACGTTTAGGCACATGAAAACGAAGAGAAAAGTCCAGCGTGGCTGTGGCATTAGGGCAGTGTGCCACCCCAGCCTCTTTATTGAGCATTGGAGAGGGTTACGTCCAAATAATGTTGATGACGTTTTGAAACTCGTCAGTGAAACACAACACAGTGCTGAGGGACCCAGCCTCAGATTGACGCCAAGATCCTCTCAGGACTCATTCTCCTCATGTTCTCACCCAGGAGCTCAGCATCTCATCATTGGAGCCCCTTCTCAATGACGCCGATATGTCCCTCTCCGTCTGCCCTTCTCTGTCTGATTGACATGAAGGTTTGAAACGGGTTGAATGGCTGCCTTTTGGCCAGGGCAGTAAGAAAGATGTATTCTAATAGCTGTTTTAAACACGGTCGAAGGTCTTTATCTTGAATTATAAGCAATGACCTCCTAACTATCTGCTTCGGTTTATCACCGCCCCCCTCTCTGGTCCCGCCCACTTTCCCTGAAGCCATCTTCTCACTGGTTGCTTTGTCAAATATCTAAGATGCTCTGTACACAACATGGCCATGCTTGGTTCGTGGGGGCACCTTCTGTTGTCTAGCTCTAGCTAGTGAAATGTTGTACCTTACGACCTTAAACTACCCGACCTTCCATGCTCCCATTTAATACCAATTACTGATGCATATATATAGATTAATGTCTTTGACATTGTTACACAGTCATTTTCTAATATATTTCAGAGATGTGACTAGAAAAAATGCCAGTGGAAGTGTGACCTCTATAAAATCATTAAGACGATACTAATTTGCATAGAGTGTTTAGGCGCATCAACGCGGGTATTCCACTTTTGAAAAGGGAATCTGTAGCTTGGCCCCTCCCTCCCTCAGCACACCTCGACAGACAAGACCAACTTTGAGCCATCGCTGGATTGGCAACGCGGACATGGTAACGCGGGCACTCGGGCAATGCCCGAGGGGCCGGTGCAGAGTTCCAACTGTAGGCTGCTTTTTGGAGCAGTCTGGGGGGCAGATTTGGGTGGTGTTACTGTTGTTTGGCTACAGCCAGCGGCCCAGTGGGTGTCTGAGTGCCCTTTCTGGAGGCAGACGGTCGCTCATTACCTACAGTTTAGCAGCAGGAAGAGGTGTCACTCCCTTTCTCTCGCTGGCACCGGCCCATTAATATATACACATTGAGCGGGGACAGGGGGCCTGAGCAGAAGTGGCCTGACTTGTTTTCAGGTGTGTTTCACCAGTGTAAACTAATTCGTGTATTTTTTTTACCCCCCTTTTTAGGTCTCGGCTAGCGAAGGCTGCGCTTGCGCAGTCTCGCTCGCGAGATTTAATGACTTGGAGAAGAGGGGCTTGAACCCGCCCCTCTTCTCCCCTCTTCTCCATTGGCTGGCCTCTTGAATGCTGGCCAGCCATTGGAGAAGAGGTTTGTCTCGTCCGGATTCGGGGGCGTCTTTTTTGCTACTTTTCTCACTTTGGCATCCCGGCCCTTTTTTCGCTGGTGGGCGTGTTTGTTTGGGTTTTTTTTGCATCCGAAGGTTCGGCCATTTCGTGCGCGGCGGGACTGGGAACGGAGCAGCAACAGTTCTTTGCTCGCAGTACCACAAAGCCGTCCCTGCATAAAGGCTAAAAACATTTGCTGTGATCACTCCACACACAGAATAGCCATGTTCTATTTTTGTCCGTCTGGAACGAGCAGGGAGGTTTTTTGTAAAAGTAAAAAATAAAAAAAGGTGCACGCGTCATTATTTGCCAAACCTTGGCCAAACACAATGTCTGTTCTGTGCCTTCACGCGACGCCCCGAGTCACTCTGGATGCCTAAGTCACGTGACTTGAGAAGTTGCATTCCTGAACTTCTTGAACACTGAGCTGCTGCTGTGGAGCAGTATTGTAAACACACGTCACTATCCCTTAATACTGGATGCAAATACAGTCTTGGCGAAAGAAGGCATGATAGAGCTGAAATGTAATCCTAACGTCTAAGCTGTTCCGAACAGGGGCCCCCAAAATAGGTTTCACCCAGGGCCCTCAAAATCCTTAAAATGCCCCCTCGCTGACATGGGTAAGACTGTGCTCTATGCAAATCAGAATGTTCACGAACGAGTAGTTCATGACAATCTGTAACTTTCAGTGAAATCTGTTCTTAAATGTAGAACTCCAAGTACAATTTCAGTGGCCTCGCTATTTTATCTGATGAAAAACTAGACGATTCGCTGTTTCGTTTGCGGGTGCCCACCCCGCTGGTGTTTGCTTTCTTGATGATGGCGGGTGCCCACCCCGCTTATTTTATATTCAAATTACGAGGGAGCCTACCCCTCTTACTGCCGAAGCAACAGAATCACCGCCGCGGCCCACAGGAAGCCAGGCATCCTTGCCCGGGACTTGGGCGGAGCCTGCGGGGTAGCAGGAAGTGTCTGCTCAAATGGGGCTCCCGTGCGCTGTTGGGAGCCCCGGTGCGCGCTGAAGAAAGTCCAGGCGGGAGCCCACCCCGCACTGGACAGCATCCACAACGAAGAAGGCAGCCTGGGGCCTCGAGGGCCCCATCCTGAAGTCTCGGTCCCGAGACGGGGTACCGGGTGAAGCCTGGTGCAGCAGCAAGGCGGGGCTCAGTTGAAGGTACTCTGTACCCTTACTATGTTTCCTGAGCAAGGATTTCTGAGGGGTGGGAGTTACATAGGTATCTGCCTCCACAGTTCATCTCTGCCTCCACAGTTCATCCCTGCCCTGAAGTTCTCGGAGTTTGTTTGGGACTTTACTGGTATTTATGGAAGCTGCCTTTAGAATAAATCAGCATCTCCCTTAGTTCCTTTCTCTTCCCGTCTGTCCTTCCTCCCTTCATTTTACAGTTTCTTTCTCATACCTTCTATCATTTTCCCTTCTTTCTACTTATCTTCTCTCCTTCCTTCCTTTATCCCTCCCTTCTGTCCTTCCTTCCTTTATCCCTTCCTTAACTCATTCCTTCGTTTTACCACTTCTGTCACTCTTTCCTTCTCTCATTCCTTCCTTTATTCCTTCTACCCAAGGACCAAACAGAGGACTTCTCTCTCGGCACACACACAATAACATCACACGTTAGTCAGGAGGCACACACATGCTTTTATTTATTGACATAAATAAATCAACAAATCAGCCTAACAATAACTAAATAAAGCAAGACGGAGTGTTCTTAAAGTGGGCAGATTGGTTTTATTCAAACCCCAAAAACATTAGCGTCATTTTACCGAGTTTGCCAGTGAAGCGCTGTTCCCCCGCCCCCCTGGGGAAGTGTGCCAAACCAGGAGGTATTGCAATACAAAATGTGTAGGGCGGCTTTGTGTTCACGAATGTGGGGCCATATTATCAAGTAACAGCGATAATATTATCGCCGTTCCTTGATAATATGTTCCAAGGTGCTTTTAAGCCATACTGCTTACGTTTTGTAAGTATATATGCAGTGGACATTGAAATGGGTCCTTTCTGGGCCCTGTAGTTTTCAGGCAAAAACACTTGTTGATTTCTGCATAAATGTAAAAGCGTTAAGTTGTTCCTGCTTACATTTCACATGCTTTATTTAATGGCTCTCTGTGGGTGGCTCTGTTTGTGTGGGTGGCTTTGTGTGTGTGGCTCTGCGTGTGGGTGCAAATGCAATAGGTCTCGCATTTGAGAGAGATTGAGCTATTGACATTGTAAATAACAATGCCGTTTATTTAAATGTTTTAAAAACAAAAACATAAACAAAAATAATGTCATGAGCAATGCCAATAGCTCTAACTTTAACAATGCCGAGACCATTGCATTGTAAATGCTTGTTTAAAATAAAATTTCGCTGAAGCAGTGTTTTTTAGGGAGACTATATGCAAATGTCGGCCACTTTTTTTTAGTGTGCCCAGGCCGATTTTCAATCCCAATCCAACCCTGCTTTGAGCCCGTCCAGTGCGCATGTCTGCTGCTATGCACCTGGTCATGGCTCATGAGTGCCCTCTTTGTGAGGGTGACCAATGTTTTGCGGTGGCTGAACTGATGAACATGGAAGCAAAAAAAGATATATTCTTTTAGCGATAACATCTACATCCATAATCATTTTTAAAAACGTGGGATGAAAACAAAGCATATCCGTAAAATATCCTTACTGTAAAAGTTTTTTTAAATAAGTTTTTTTTTTTTACAAATAGAACGAGCATCCTTAATGTAAAAGTTAAACAGTTTAAAAGATAGGATCCGCATAATAAGTCATAGCACCTAAATCTCTGACCGGCTCATGTCCCTCTGGGCCCCCCTTCTCTCGGTGGATACCCGATGCATTCCCTACTGTCCAAGTTGTGCATATTCATTGTTTCCAAACAGATCATGTTAAGCAAATCGGACACACAGGTTTTCCTAAGAGGTCAGTGCTAATGAAGGATTTAGATAATTCTGGTCATTTAAAAATTGACATGGTCACTAACTCACAAATAATTTCTTTGAGAATGACTAACATTGATCACACACATGGCCTCCAAGATAAGAAAGGTCCAGTCTCCTACATTCTTGAGATTTCTATGCTTAGTTAAGAGTAATTGAGACTAGACTCCAGTCAGGGGATCAAGTGAAAAGTAAGGGTGACATCTTCTGCTGGCCAAGGGTTATGCATATGGTATGTTTGTGAGACTGTGTATAGATTCAGTGCTTGTTTTAGTGGTAGGTTTAATTTCGGTTTGTGCTTGTTCTGTTCATCTTCAAGGCGTTGTGCAATGATAATTGGTTTACAAGACTGCCTTCCCCCTCCAAAGAAGGGGACCTGTAAGCCTCGGTATTTACAAAGACTATTTAGAGCCTTGTTCTTGTTATAAAACTTTCTAAAAGCTTTTTTATAATTTCAGAAACTTTCAAGAAGTTAGTAACCAAGGCCCTGATTCACAAAGGTAAACTTAACTTACACTTTGGTTTAAGTTTAATATTGGTATTCAGGAACAAATTTTAAAAGTAGTATCTGTACGACTGTAGACTCTCCACACTTGTGACGGAAACTCTGCACATAAAAAGACAGGCCTGTCTTATGTTTATATGTGAGGAGTTTCCGTCACGAGTGCGGAGACTCCGCAGTCATAAAGCTACTAATAAAATTCAGTCATGAAAAACAAAAAATCCTAAACTTACACTAAAGTGTAAGTTTACCTTTGTGAATCAGGCCCAAATTATTTGTAAAAGAGCAGCTGAACAAAAGAGCAACAAGAATTTGGGGGTTTTCTCCAAGACACAATTCAACGATGTACATGGTGTGTGGGTGTTTGAATTATCTAACACATTTCTGTCTCATGATGGTTTTTGTAGTTTTTTTAACCTTTATTCATTGTCTGCGTATGTTCATTGATTAATACATTGTTTTTATTTTCTCTTAACAGAAATGTAATTTTAAATAAAAAAAAACAACTAGAAATAGTCTAAGCTATTCACAAAGAAAGGTAAGTTACACTTGTGAGTAGTTCACACAAATACACTTTACTAGTTTTGGCTAGTGAGAAAATCCGAGTGCAAAGTCACTCAAAGGTGTAGGCTTGGGACCTAACATACAAATGTAACTTACTATTAAAAAAACAGTCGTAAGTTTAGTACCACATATGTCCAACCCCTGGTATTGCAAACCCTTCGTATAGAAAAGAATGGAGGCAGGGATTTAAATGTAAAACCCATAGGAAATAATGTTTATCTAAATGAAATTGTTAGAAATATGAATGTTTAAAAAAATACAAAAAGAGTACATATTTTTAATGTAATTATATATTTTATTTTTTTGCTTTTTAAAATTACTATAGCAATAACTTTTACTAAATACAATTACATTACTTTTAATATATTCTATACATCAGTTTTAATCATTATTAATGCATAATAAAAAAATACTTTTTTACTTTGAGCGGAAATGTAATTTTTTATTTATTCTTGAGGAAAATAATTTTTATGCAGTTTAGTATATTTTAAATTCTTTCGTTTTTTATTCAGAATGTAGTTAATAGTGCTGTATCATTTTCTTTAGTTCTACATTTAAAATAAATATAGAAATATAATTGACATGAATATTTAAAATAAAAATAATTTTACAGACGTTTTCCATGTTGACAAAACTTTTCACTTTTCCCTACATTTTGCCATGCAGAGATCTCTGCCAGCCGGGTGGAGACCTCACTTTGGGGTTTTCCTCATCTAGAAAGTCCTATTTTCCATTTACAATTTTTTTATTGTATACATTTTATTTTGAATGTGAGAAAAACAACAATTAGTTGCAACCTCCAGCATATGTCTGCTATAGTGCCTTATCCGTGGCACCTATAACTTTATGATCAGTGAGGGGTGAAGCCCAATTACATTACAACAGTTGGGAAAACTTAATAATTCGGATCCACCTCCCAAATGAATGAAGAAACTACAACAACACTTGTGTCTCTAGTTAGCGGCGGAGTCTACCACGGTTTGACAAACTATGTCCTGCTTGGTTACACAGATATCAGTCTGAAACGGATCATGAGAAGTGTGTTGACGAGATGGCGTGTCTCATGGTAGCAAAATTTCAAAACAAAATGAAAAGTTGGTATGACAACAAACACAGAGTGAAGGACATAGTTCCCAAAATTAAGGTAGGAGAATGCGTGCGTATTAAAGAACCAAACCATGTGGTGAAGGGTTTTTCAAAATTCAGAGCTCCTGTCCAGATTGAGGCTGTGTCTTGCAATGCTGTTCGGATCCGGGGGAATGAGTGCTGGAATTTTGAGAGAGTGGTGAGATTAGAAAAGCCAAAGTGTAAGAAAATTGGGATACAGGAAAGTCATTTCATGCAGCCGAATGTGCCCAGTGCCCAGCCTTGTGATGTTGCCAAATATTTGGTTGTTAAGAGACGCAGAAGTGGTAGGCATATTACGAAACCGGTGTGTTACCAGTAAATTTAGTCTAATATATGGTATGATTCTTTTACACTTTACTGTTTAAGTGTTGTTTTGTTTTTCTGGTGTGACAGTGTTAAGCATGGATCAATTAGTAGAACTTGTTTGACCTGTCTATGTTTGGTCTGGGATATATGTTATATTTTCCAATTTTAAGTTAGTTGTGTTATAAGAAGAAGGGAGATGCTGTGGCGATGTCTAGTTGTTCACGGCGCTAGGGAGCAGTTCCATGTGGAATGTAAATCATTGTATGGTCTACTTAAAAGAGCAGTTACCCTGACGCTGACGGGGTTTTGGCGTTACCAATAAACAACTCCTACATTCAACAGAAGATTTACTTGTATTTGAGTGCCACAATCCTGTATGCCAAGATCAACAAAAAGGTCACCAAAATGTTGCAGACCATTCAAAACTCAACAGCTAGAATCATTCTCAACCTCCCACCCCACACACTCACATCTCACCACACCTGAAGGAGCTCCGCCAGCTCCCCATCCACAAACTAGCACAATTCCTCACCCACACTTTCATGGCACTACATAACGCTGGCCCAGCATACCTCAACAATTGCATCTGCTTTCACAAACCTCTGCTCCTCCGGACTCTTACTTGCACACATCCCACGCATACGTAAAACCAAATCTGGCAATCGAGACTTCTCCTACATCACTCAAAGCATGGAACGACCTGCTGCTACACATCGGAGCCTCCTCCTCTCTTCTTGAACTCCACAAGAAGCTGAAGTCTGGCTTTTTGAGTAGTCCCACAAGGTCCTACTTGTGGCTAGAGCCGCACCTGCCCAGCCTCAGGATACGCTCCCGGTTGAGAGTGAGCACCACAAATCTGCATAAACGAACTACATAACAGAGAGAGGAGGGAAGGACAGCTCTCCATAGTCAGACTTAAGACGGAGTGGCCAAACATGCCAAATGAAGACCGGCTTGGTAGAAAGACTACACGATTACAAAATGTAGGCAAAAGTGTGATGCTTAGACCAGCTTGGCTGACTATGCTATCCAACATTCTATTTTACGTAACTTTGGAGATTAATTTATCTGTTATACTATTACATTGTCAATGTCTAGTTCAAAATTTCGCATCTAGTTTTACCTTCAGCCTCTGGCATTAGTTTTTTGCATTCTTAGCATTCACCATGCAGTTTTGACATTTCTTTATGTTTATGGTACTAGGGGTGAGTTGTGGTTGACATCCTGTAGCCTAATTAATGTACTATATAAAATCTACTTACATCACAAGGAATCTAAAGAAATGACCTTTTCGGGGGATTCTGTGGTAGTAGTTGCTGTGGGCCCTGTAGCGGCAGAGACCTTGGTGATATTTGTAGTGTTTTACTTGTGTTGCTGTGTGTAGGAGCCTGAGGTGTCTTCTTATGAGGTCAGCTGAATCCCAGTGATTGAGATTCTAACGTGAAGGTTCGGAAGTGAGTACAGGAAGCAGTAGAACCAGGTGGTGGCCGCCGCTTCCTGTCTGCAAGCCTTCAAGAAGGGTTGATGTTATTGCCATGACTCTTTCTCCTTGTTACAAGTCTCCTGTCTCGTGCAAACCAGTCCCCTCTGATTCCTATAGTTGTTGGTCACATCTCTTTCGAGGACCCACGTTTCAGAAAGAAAACTAAGTTTAACTTCTCTTTTTCAGGAAATGACCCCATAATTTGGAATGCCGCCCGGTCCAACTCAGATTAAGCATGCTCCCTTTTTAGCCTGTTTAAAAAAGCCTAAAAATAGCACACTTAGCAAACTTACAAACTAACACAATATCATTTCTCCTCTGCTGAGAGACAAAGTTCTCGTCCATTTGGTGCCTCCCGTGATGAAAATACTTGTATTTACACAATTGTATATCCTTAGAGATACACTGAGCTTTAACTTCTGCTCGCATGTAAATCATAAACTACATTTTTGCCCGGTCCTCCCCCAAACTATTTCTTCTATACCCCTTTACTATATTTTTTTACCCTAATTTTCAATTATGCTGCCCTACTACAACTTGAGCTCCCATTTTTATATTTATTTTCAATTGTTCCATGAGCATTTATCCATATTTTTTGCTTATCTTCTAAACATTTATCCATATTTACGCTGTGTTTTCTGAAAAAAAGTAAGTTGTAATAATTTCTTCCACACGTATTTAACCAGTAAATGTACACTCATAATTGGTAACCGTCTGGCGGAGGCATGATATGCAGCGATGTATGACAGATATACACCCAGATGTAAACATCACCATTGCAGTACACACAACATGTGGACATCTGCAGCTATTTAAGGAAATCTCATTTTTCATCTTGGATTCCGGGGTAGCGTGCTACTCAACGAAAAAGTGCTTCAATGCCTCATCTGGGGTCGTACATGCTATGTAAATACATTTACAATATTACATTTTCATTCTCGTGCTGTGATTTAAGCATTAAGACTAGACTTGAGCCTTACATCATAACAGATTCAGGTCACAATTAATGGTGGGCGGAGCTGGCATAGTGCCTCTACCCGCAGCTCCACTGAGTTTGAAAAAAACTCAGTGGAGCTACGCATAGCTCTGCTGCGCTCCCTCCCCGCTCCCCCCCCTCAAATGCTTTAAAAATACTAAAAAGAAGGCACTTACCTGTGTTTCTGCCGCCTCCCCTGCCTGGCTGCTCTCCATCCCGCTCCTCGCTGCCTTGCGTCCTTCTTCATTGAAAAAAACACTACCTTGTACATCTTGAGCGTGTGCATGCGCACTCGCAAGACGTACAACGTAGTGTACGGGGAGGCAGCAGAAACACAGGTAAGTGCCTTCTTTTTAGTATTTTTAAAGTATTTGGAAGAGGGAGGGAGCGGCTAACTCCGCTCCGCCATGGAGGAGGACTTTTGCCTATCTCCGCGTTCGCCACGGAGCGCGGAGTAGGCAAATCTCTGCAAACTCCGCCGGCAGAGCGGAGTTATCCGCCCAGGGTTAGTCACAATTTGAACTTTCTAGGGTCTTTTTCTTAAGTAGAACAACAGCATTTCTGTTCTGTGTTCTGTGCTCTGACCCTTAAAAGTGTTATTTTGATTGGCTTGTACCCAATTGGCATACCTTAACTTGCTTATACGGCCCTAGCATATGGTACCAGGGGTACCCAGGGCCTGTACGTTAAGTTGTCCCTCATGACTGCAGCACTTATTGTGCCACCCTGAGTGTGACAATGTCATACATGTCTCTTAGCCTGTCACTGCAGACTGGTAGAGCAGTTTTTAAACTTCTGACTCGACTGTGTCATTTTAAACCAATGACAAAGCCCAGACCTCCCTTTTAAATACATTTGTCTCTCCTATAGGTAGCCTTTTGAGTCCTAAGGCAAGGTGCTGTATATAAGAAAGGAGGTCATTTACTTGTATCTGTCCTAACAGTAAAAACCTTAAATTGTCATTTTTGCTGTGGAAGCGGTAGTAGCCCTGTTGGGGAGTACAGGATTACACACTGACATCTCAGGAGTGCTAACTCCTGAATGAGACTACTGAAGTTGACACTTCAAAGAAAACAAATAAGAATGACATTAAACCTGATGATGCCCAAGTCGAATTTCATGTAACTTTTAAGTATAAGGCAACTTTAGAAAAATGCCACTCTCTTGCCCAGGTTTTCCAGTGGCCATTCGCAGATGCTGGTCACAAGACAGCCTGCTGCCCACCTGATGAGAGCTGTGAATGAATCCCAGGCGAGGCAACAATAGAGGCCTGCAGTTGGAAGAGTTGTCACCTCTCTCAGGCAGCCACACAGGGTGTGAGCCCAAAAGGCGAGGTTCAAAGGGGAAGCCATCTTTGAAGAGCAAATGATGGACATACACCAGAGGGGCTGTTCTTTTGTTCAGGTAGACAGGTTGGCGTAGGGGACTGAGATGGGAGGCTAGTTGTCAAACTGGCTTTTCTGTGGGTATGTAACCCTGAGGTAGCCACATCTGCAGGATGGGCTACCAAGCGCCACGCACCACAATGGAAGTTCAGCCATCTTGGGAGTGGGCTGAATAGTGCACTATGGGATAGCTATATGCCACACATTGCAAGACGTTAGCATCAGGCAGGAATTGATCTGGTATCCTATTGGCTAGTGACTGCTGCATCACCCTAGGGTACTTTCTGCGCATAAATATGGCACCCCTGGAACCCAGACTGCAGATGACATCTGGAATGGAGAGAGGACCAAAGAAGGACTGCCCTAATGTTACCAGGACCTGGCAAAGTTGGCTGCACCAACTGCTGGACTGCACCTGCTACTCCTTGGGCTATCAAAGAGGGGACTTTCCCTGTGGTGTCTGGCTTGGGGAAAAATCACTCTAGAGCCCCAGTCAGAACAGGGGAACTCCAAGAGTCAGTTGGCTGATTTCCTGTTACAGCACCAAGGCCACAAAAGCTGAAGAAGCTTGTTCTGGCACGATTGTTTGAACACCTCTGACCACCGATGTGCAGCCCGGACGACCGAGTCCCCATGCTCAAAAGTTGCATGGGATCTCGGCCATTGTTGTTTTCGGAGAGCAATTTGGTTGACCAGGACTGGCACTAGCCATCACCAAAGCGAACTGCTGGTTATGTTTGATTGGAGGAAAACACACAAGATGATGGACGGAATGTTGCACATTGGCAAAACATTCACCCTCAGTCACAGATCTGGGTTTAATCCATCGTTATTTTGCTCACCACGCCACCCCAGTTCTGACATGGCCATATGCAAATCAGTCTTGACCCTGTGCCTCATGGGAACAGTCCAGCCCGAACTGCCAGGCCATGTCTTTCCTGGACCGGAATCAAGCATCCTAGGACTGGTTTCGGGGTTTCACCCCTCTTCAGCCAGGATAGCTTGACACCAGTGGCGTAGTGAGCACGGGACCCACGTCTGGGCATACCCTTCCCACATAGGGCGAACAGCAAAACACACAAGATGATGGACGGAATGTTGCACATTGGCAAAACATTCGCCCCCAGTCACAGATCTGGGTTTAATCCATCGTTATTTTGCTCACCACGCCACCCCAGTTCAGACATGGCCATATGCAAATCAGTCTTGACCCTGTGCCTCATGGGAACAGTCCAGCCATTGTTTGATTGGAGACCAGTAGTCCAATGACAACCAGACTTCTTGGATCTGCAGAACTTCAAGGGACATCAATCCCAATGGCCAAAGTTGCCCCACCTAGACAGTGGACCGAAGAGTTGCCCCAGGAAGTCCCAGCAACCGCACAACATCCTCGGCATTTTCAAGCATATTCAGCATCCTGTATCCCTTGCATCACGAACACTGCATTGAAGTCTATGGCGGTTCCCCGTAGAGCCTGTGACTTGTCTTGAGACTGCTTCAGTGACAAGGCACCTGTCCTAGGATTTCTAATTGGCACCCTTGACCTTCTCCCTCCCTGCCCAAAGTTGGCTGGAGTACCCGAATGCAACTCTAAAAGTTTTTAAAAGTTTCAAAAGTTTTCCACAATGCTTGTTGGCTTTTTGAGTGAAAAGCAGTGATTTATGTTTTAATTAAAAATCTTTATCTCCTGAACCCTCTGGTGAATTTTGTAAACTTTGGTGTCTAAAAATTCATACAAATATGATCTATTTTTATAAACTGGTGTCAGACTGCTTTTGAGTTCTGTGACTTTCCTATTTTGTTGTTTTGGTACATCTGAATGCTTTAAATTTGTTCCTTTCTTTAAACCTGACCCCCCGAAGCCACAGCTACCCAAGGTTGAGCTAAGATTTAACAAATTAGCTTAATTGAACCCAAGTTAGTATTGTGAGTGTATTATACAGTAATGTCTCGCAACCATACCATATAATATATCACTTTCCTCACATGGAGCAATACAAGACAGCAATTGAGGTCCTAAAGACTCTGAAAAAAACAACAAATTGTGACTTCTTTACACCAGGTGACCTCAAGATGGGCAAACAATGTGACAGCCATGATGAGAGCAAAAGGACAAAAGAGCTGTTGGTATGTAAGTGAAGAGGTGAAACCAGTAACAGAAGTGTTTTATCAAAATATGTATGCATTGTAGGGGTGGGCAGAACTCACTGAATTTTACTCCGCCAAATTCTGCAGAGTTACATAAAAATCTGTGAGATTCTGCGGAGTTCCGTGAGCAGCGGAATTTTGGCACATCGCACTGCTCATGCTGATTTTTAGCACAGAAAGATTGTTCAGTAGTGTAAAATCATTGTGAACGGCACCACACGCAGCTCCAGAGAATGCGGCTTCTTTCTGCCACTCAAGTAGATTTTCTACTGGAACTGCAGTTTTCTCAATGCCAACAGTAGCGACCTGCCACGACCTCCTGCATTGAGAAACCATGCCGGGACTCATCCTAGCACACCATTTTTCCTGCTCACGCTTGCCAACTTAATGCTGGCAAGGCGCATGCAAGTAAAACTCCGCCATACTACTGTTTGTGGAATTTTTATGGAACTCCGTGCTCCAGGCGGAGCGCGAAGTGGACAAAACTCTGTGAACTCTGCTGTTGGAGCGGAGTTTACAGCTCACCCTTAATGTATAGTAAAGCTACATTTGGAACAAATGTCTAGTTTTAGGGGAGCAAACATGAAGAAGAAGAAAGCGTCTCTCGGTACATGTCAGTGATAGGTTCTGAAAAGGATTCATGATTTTTAATGCAAATCCTAAGGCGAGAGACTCAATAAATTACACATTATACACAAGAAGCGCTTAGGGAACATACATATTGCAGTAAGAACTATATAAATGCAAATAAGGTAAGAAGATGAAAGGCTTGATGGGTACCATGACGCAGACATTCATGACATAATGAGGATAAACTGCCCTGGGGATCCCATACTCTGGGACCTGGCCACAATTTACACAGGGAGGGGCGCCATGCACCCCCCCCCAAATCATAAATCGCCCTGGGGACCCTCTAAGGCCGGCTTCTGCTATGTCCCGAGGTACCCACCCCGGGAAAAAAGCGGTTTTCCTACCCGCACTGACATGAGCAGATAAACCGGTGTTCACTCTCGCAAGGCAGGAGCAATTTCAAAGCTCTCACCAAGTGAGAGCAAACACGAAGTCAACTCCCAGCTGGTGGGAGCTTTAAAAATGCTCCCGCCAGCTCGGAGCAGACTTCAGATCTATTTCCCTGCCCACAGATGCGGGCAGGGAAGCAAATCTGAATATTGCTCCCACCGGCAGGAAGCGGAATTTTTAACTACTCACTGTAAGCAGAAGCAATGCCAGCTCCCGCTAGATGCGGGGAGCCGGCTGGGGCCGTGGGGCTCCCCAAGAGGCCCCCAATGAAGATATGGTAGGTGCCCTGGGTGGGCACTCGAGCACCCACCCTTTATTGGCTGGGCCCCAGGGGATGGAGGTCCACGGGCCGAAATCTACTTGAGCTAGGGATCACGCACCCCTCCTCCCCCTTTATTAATTGGCCAGGCCCTGGGGGATGGACTTACCGGGGCTAAAATTGGCCTGGGGACGGGGGTTGCATGGCCCCCACCCCCATTAATAATTGGCTGGTCCCCAGGGGATGGGGTTCCTGGTTCAATATTGAACAGGGGAGGGGGGCTGCTTGACCATCTCCCCAGTTACAAAAGGTGTTGTGCCCAGGGATGGGGTCCCCGGGGCTGAAATCGGCCTAGGGAAGGGAGCTGCATAACCCTCCGCCCAGTTTACAATATGGCTGGGCCCCAGGAGATGGGGTTCCCAGAACTGAAATCAGCTTGGGGAGGGGGGACTGCGTGCCCCCCCAATAATTACAGTGGTGGGCCCTGGGGAAAGGGTCCCTGTGGCCAAAAGCGGCCAAGGGAGGAGGGGCACATCGCCCCTCCCCTAAAAAAAATAGGCCAGGCCCCAAGGGATGGGGTCACCTGGCCAAAATCAGTCCAGGGAGGACACGTGCCGCCCTCCCTCATAACAAATGCCAGGCTCTGGGGATGGGGTCCCTGTGGCCGAAATCAACCCAGGGAGGGGGCACGGTGTGCCCCCCTCCCGGGTTGGCTGCCTTTTGGTGGGGGGGGGGGGGGTCACAGGGCTTGGCAGCAGGCCAGGCCTTGCAGCCAACCCCATGCCAAAGGCCATGCGTGGTGTGGGGTTGACTGCATGGTGGAGTGACCCCAGGTTCTAGCGACACGCCAGGCCCTGGGGCCAAGCCCTGCCGTACATGGCTAAAGGCCGTGTGTGGCGGTGGTTGGATTAGTATATGGTAATTAAATATTACTTTGCATTAAAAAAAACTTAGAAATTCACTGAAAAAAAACAAAAGTTATACGGGCATTATAGTTAGGAAAAAGCATTTAAAAAACTGCAGATATTCACTGAAAAAAACAAAGGTTACAGGAACGTTATAGTTAGGTTCAGATTTTACACAAAGAAAACCATAGAAATTCAGCTGTTATAGTTATCTCAAGAAACTATAACTCACAACCTTGTCATACACGGCTAATTACCCCACATATTACATCACTCATTCCATCTTATATGACAGCATTGATTATATCACTATAACATTTGCCGTAAAATTGTTGATGAGAAAACTGTGCATGGTGGGGGCTTTATAAAAGCTATAAAAGCACTGCAGTGCTGCAAACAGCCCAACACGCCTGCACTTAAAACGCCTGTGTCAGTCTACATGTGCAGCGCCTGTTAGAAATGCCCTAGGTTTCTCCCATCAAGGGAAGAGAAAGCCGGCACACCAAGAAGTTACGAGTTTCGGCAACAGCCTTTGTCATGCATATAGATATGAGATGTGTGTGTATTAGTGTTAGAAAAGTATAGTATATTAAAAATTAAATCATTTATAAAGCAAACAATGCATAATTCACTTAAAAATAAACATTCAAACTTTTATTGCAAATTTAAATTTTATTTAAATCAATCAAGCACACATTTTAATTACATATAGTCAATATTAATTGAATGTTAGGTTATTAGTGTGCATGGGACCTGTTTTTGCATTTCTGTTAAAAATTGATATTTACAAAATAAATTAAATATATTATAATTTTTTTTATAGTTACTAAAGATTTAATTTGATATGTTAGTGTGCTTTCATTAGTTTTCGGATATATAAATAATTATTTTAGATTAATTTACACGTTTATTTTACATTAACTTTTTTCTATTAATAAGCTAATGAACAATATTTCGCTATGCTTTACCATAGGGACATCTCTGCCGCTGTGGCGGGCATCTCCGTGTACATGTGAAAAGTGACTTGTAGTAACTTTACACTTGTGAATTTACTCTTTGATGTCAGGGGTGGAGACTTGTAAGTTGTCTTTGGTGTAAATCTTCACATATAAATAACCTTTGTGAATAGAGCTCTAAGTGCCCATGAGTGGCACCGTGGACCACTTAAACTCAAAAGCTAGAACCTATATAGCATCCGTGTGATAATAGTCACCAGGGTAGCAAGAAGTCAAATATTGCACACAAC
This sequence comes from Triturus cristatus, assembly GCF_964204655.1. NCBI lineage: Eukaryota > Metazoa > Chordata > Amphibia > Caudata > Salamandridae > Triturus > Triturus cristatus. Next base: position 70,378,715 of record NC_140591.1, read on the forward strand.
TGCTTCCAAATCTTTGCACCTACGCCAGAGTCAATCCACAACACCATCATATTTCATGCCAATTAAAGTATACTTGCTAAAGTGCACTCTTTAATCTTAAATAAACTTCTCTGCGTGTCCTTACTGATCTAGAATGGAGGGCCTGTCTGACTCCTGTTTGCAGAGTGTCAGATTTCTCAAACATGGATGATTACTTTAATCTCCTAGAAAAGGAGGTGTTTTCATTTCACAACCACAATTTAACTCCATTGTTTGATAGGCTGGGAGCAGTCCCTTCTCACCTGCTTCTCTGTGCACCTGGGGTGAGCACCATTGTTATGTGTCAGGTCCCCTCATTTGACTCTGTCTCCAAGCTGCCTGTCTTGATAGGTCGCGCCCGCAGTGCACCTTCGGTCAGTAACGGTATAAGGGTGCGCCGGGCCCTGGTGCAATCAAGGGAAATGGCAGCTTTGCCTGCTGCTGGAGCAGTAAATACTGCAGTTATTAGGGATCGATAGGCCACTGCACCTGCTGCACCAATGGTAGCTACACCCCGGCCTTCACTGCACTTACTTGTGCAGCTTTAAAGTCAGTGGCGGCCGCCACATACAAAAGGTGGTTGGGAAGAGGAGGAGGGGGCAGACAGGAGGGGGAGCGTGGTTGTAGTTTAATAATAAAAACAAAAAAAGGAAAACTTCTCTTAAGTTGCCGGACACATCCCGCATCACGCCTGGTCTTTCCTCTTCCCTGTCCCAGCAGACACTGGGGCTGCATCAGACTCCCTGTCCAATCCCCATGGTGCTCTCATGCTATGAGAGCAGTGTGCGGATTGGCCTGAGCGGGCTGGAAAGGCGCTTGCTCACGCACAAGGAGTCTGTGCTGTTTCTGTAACCCGGCTGTTCAATACAACCGGGTTAGAGAAACCTAAGTGCGCATGTATTGTAATTGTATTGTAATTGCATTTATATAGCACTTACTACCCCTGACAAAGCGTCAAAGGGCTTTTCCGGCGAGTAGCACGCTACTCCGGGACCCATAAAGGATTAGTGTTGAATTAGTATAGTGAAATATGAAAGTAAGTAAAGTGGTGGATAGGTTAGTCAGTTATTTGGATTTGGAAGGATAGCAGAGGAAAAAAGGTTTGTATTTATATAGCGCTTGTTACACCTGATGGGGTATTGAAGCACCTTTTTTTTATTTGGGCAGTAGCACGCTACTCCGGAAACCCATAAAGGATTAGTGGTGAATTAGTATGTTGAAATATGAAATGAATTTGAGTGGTGGATATTAGTCAGTTATTTGGAGAGAGAAGGATAGCGGAGGGATAGAAGGGGGAGAAAGGTTTGCATTCATATAACACTGTTACCCCTGAAGAGGTGTTGAAGAGCTTTTTCTGGTAGGTAGCACGCTACTCCGGAACCCTTAAAGGATTAGTGTTGAAAATTAGTATAGTGAAATATGAAGTCATTTGAGTGGTGGATATGTTAGTCAGTTATTTGGATAGAGAAGGGTAGGCGGCGGGATAGAAGAGGGAAAGAGGTTTGTATTTATATAGCGCTTGCTACCCCGATGGGGTTTTAAAGCGCTTTTTTGGCAAGTAGCACGCTACTCTGGAATCCATAAGGATTAGTGTTGAATTAGTATAGTGGAATATGAAAGTAATTTGAGTGGTGGATATGTTAGTCAGTTATTTGGATTGAGAAGGGTTGGGTTAGGGGTAGAAAAGGGAAAAGGTTTGCGTTTATATTGCGCATGTAACCCTGATGGGGTGTTGAAGCGATTTATTGGCGAGTAGCAGGCTACCCCGGAACCCATAAATAATTAGTGTTGAAAATTATTATAGTGAAATATGAAAGTAGTTTGAGTGGTGGATCCGTTATTCAGTTGGATAAAGAAAGGTAGAAGGGATAGAAGAGGGGAAAAGGTTTGCATTTATATAATGCTTGCTTACCTCTGATGAGGTGTTGAAGCGCTTTTTTGGCGAGTAGTACGCTACTCTGGGACCCATAAAGGATTAGTGGTGAATTAGTATACTGGAATATGAAATTGGAGAAGTGAACATGTTAGTCTGTTATTTTAATTCAAAAGGATAGTGGAGGGATAGGAGACTGAAGGATTTTGATTTGATATTTTTGGGAGGTCAAAGCTGTAGGAGGAGGCTTTTGGATGAGTAAAAAGGGGTTGTGGAGGGGAAGAGTCAAAGGGAAGAGTTTAGAATGGTTTGTTTTGGGGATCTGTTTAGTAAAAGAGGTGTCAGATGTGTGTTTGGCTGGCCTGAGACACATGTGCACTTAGAGAGTGCACAAAGCACTCCTCCTCCCACCTCCCATGCCCCGGCCCCGTCCCTCCCTGCAGACGCAGGCTGAGCCAGCTGCTCAAAAATAAAATGATAATGAAATATTGTTTTATTTTTTAGCTGCTGGTTTTGAGCCAGTGGGGCGACGCTCCTCCGCCATTGCAGAGGAGCCGCCCCTGTTTAAAGTTCTTGTGAGGTAACGGCCTCACATCTCATGCACCCTTCTTCTACCCTCTTGCTCATCCCATACACACTTAATTTGTAATACCAAAGTATGTCACCTGGATCCTTCCGTCCGGCAAGGCAGCCATTGCAGACCCCAAGACCAGCTTTTGTCAATCAAATCTGTCCCAAACTACATGCCCAACACCCTCTTTTTAACAATGGTAATAAAGGGCCAAACATTTCCAGAAATTAGTAGCAGGAGCACAACATTGAACCCAGCATACAATACCACCGTCTCTGCCTAACATGATCCTTTGTTTAATTTTATTCATTTATTTTTATGAATTGTACATAGTGCAGCGCTAGCCAATGGTGCTTTGGGTGCGGCACTTTACATAGAACACTATAGATGCATTAAACATCAAATATTAAGCAATAGAGGAGGACAGGTCCCAAAAAGAATTATAAAGACTCCGGGGAGCTTTGAAGGTGGAGCTTCGGGGGGTGTGTTTTGAGGTTTTTATGGAAGGAGGGTAGATTAGGGGCGGTTCTTATGCTCTATGGTGTTTGTTCCTCAGGTTAAGTTTTAGTCACAAGGGGACATGGCTGGCAGTTTAGATTGTTTTATCTGCAGCAGCCTCTGGGCATTATATTTTCAACCTCCTTGGGTTTCTGTACTGAAGCAATACACACTGGTCTGTGTCCCTCTGGTGGCCCATCATGTATATGTCCATCTCAGGGTGGACGCATGGACAGCGGCATCTCTTCAGACCTGCTTGGAAGAAAGGCTTTTCAGCGCCGCATGGATTTTTGTCTGGTGAATTAAACAATATAAGATCAATCAGGGGTGAGTTATCCTGAGGTAATTGTAAGTTCCTATTTTGCATTAAAATATTTGTACAAGAAACCCACTCTTTGTTTCCGGAAATTCTCAGGTTTTCTGGGTTTCTATTGTTTTCCTGGCGGGCCCCCAGTCCTCTCTGTTCCTCAACCTGACCATTTTCCTTTGCCTTTTGGCATTAAGTCTTCCCTTGCTTTAACGTCTTGGACCCTAATTATGGGTGACATTTTCATTGTAATGGGGCCTGCAATGAAGTCACCAGCCCAATGGGAATTGTAAGATCCCTGGTAACTCCGCAGATCTGTTATCTTTCACCCGGACAATCCACTCGCTGAAAGGTGGAGCGCTGGGCGAAATACTAGAAGTAAAATGAGGAATAACCGTGGGAATCAAAACTAGAATGACGCATACCCCGGTAATTCCTTGGAGGACCCTCAGGGTCCACCATGTAGTATCTGGTAAATCTGCCCCGCCCCCACTGAATTACCAATATTTGTAACTGTGGGGAAGTTTAGAGTAGACACGGAGTATAATTGTAGTGAACTCGTGATGAGGCCCATGGACCCGTCCAAGGAGCAGAGATGGCGGACACCTTTGTAGGGTACCTCAACATGGAGTGGACCCCACACACTGATGAGGGGGGGGGATATATTGTTCAATGACGTCCATCCACTGCCCCAGTTCCTCACCTGGGTCTTCCCTTCCCTCTCTTAAGCCCCGCCCCCAGGGAGTGTGGCCAATCCACAGGGTCCTAGGGCCTGCTCTGACCTTTGCCCGCTGTGATCTTCCTTCCTGGTCGCCTGTGGATGTCTGCTGGGGTTCTCCTCGCCCCACCTCTGTCCGTGGTTTACAGCATCGCGTGCCCGGAGCAGTTGCGCGCTCGTGAGATGAGATGGGACATTTGCTCTGTCTCAGAGGTTTGGACTGAGTCCATGGCATGTCCGCATGCACGCGATCACTTGCTTCACAATCTATCATATGACTCAGACATCCTGGCCAGCGGTGGAGCTCACCTGGCGGGCGGCCACAACGGTGGGCGTTGCTCAGAAGGGTCAGAGGTCAAGACCTAATGAATCCAGCGCAGAGCCTCCTCGTCATGTGAGTCAGGGCGCTTTGGTGTTAGGTCACGTGTAAAACGAGGGCCTTGTCAGCGTGAGACGTTCTCTAAATCCCACCTCGCTTCAGGTTCCCAGATTCTGCTAAAATGTTAAGGCATCTTATAAATCAGAAAAAATGCAGAGACCACGTTAGGAAACTAGTTTTAGGGAGCTGCCTTGTACTAAAAACAAACATGTAGTGAAGCAGATTCACAAAAACATATATAGAACTTCGCTCATGTAGGTTCCCTCCCACATGAAATCCACACCGTTTCCAAAAGCACACCTGGGAACCTCTGGCAGTCACCGGTTCCGACCGCCACCATACCTGCACCCCCTGCAGGTGTGTCCCTGTCACTGGTGCCCCACAGTGCACCCTCCATGTGGCGTTTTTTGTTCCCGCCTCTTTACGACAGGTCTCTGACAGGGCCCGTCGGGGCGGCTTTTCATCCGGGCCCCTCTTTAGTGCGCCTTTCACGCGGCGGACAATGCTCTGGGCGCTGTTAATCCGGGCACTGTTCACGCCCAGGATGTGGGAGGAGAGGGAGAACTGCGACGTATAGACTCATAACACCACATCCGACTCGAGAAAATACGGAGAATTTTATTTCCTCCCGACTTGCAGAAGAGTGGGGATCTTTCAAGTGGAATAAAATGTAAAAAAGAATAAAATAACCTTTTTGACTAATAACTCGAGGCCGACTCCTCAATAGAAAGGGGTGGCATGCATGCCTTGCTATTTATTGATTTAGGAGTACAATTGACGCATTACAAAAATAAATAATGACTTCTGAAAAGTGTAGCAACACCCTACAACCCAAAGTTACTAATGACACCGGACTCAAGGTAAACTATCTGCCGAGCTGAACACGAGGGAGGCGGAAGGGGAGATACAGTGGCTGTGCTGAACGTGAGCAAAGAATAGAGACATCTTTATGACATGTAGCACTTCACTCTTATCTTAATGGTACTCACTTTATCGGCCTCAGAAGGATAGAATGCTGAGATGGCTCTGCCAGCATTCACGCCGGAGCACTGAAGAGCCCCCCAAATGTCAGCTACAGTTGTGAGGTAGAGGTTGTAGCAGGATCTAAAACATCTGTGAGAGGAACAGAGAAGGTGTGAAGTAACCTTTAACCTGTCAGAAACCAGTTAGACATGATTACAAATGATCAGAGTTTCCACAGCTGTGCCCTGGGACCTCTCCTTGTCACCTTCACAATCAGACAGACGTTTCTAACTGCCAGGAATTTAGAAAGGTGTATTCCAATCAACAACTCTGAATCTAAATTGGGAACAGAGGATTTAAAGGAGGAGGGTTCTGAGGTAGCAGATAAAGAAACAAACACTTTAATAACGTTGTTCATTGGGGGAACATTGAATCATTTATCTATTTATTTAAGGGGTTGCTAAAGTGCTTCTAACTACGCAACTGTGGTTTCTAAGCACATTGCTGGGCGGCTACATGTAAGGAATTATGAGTTATGATCTGGTGTTTGGCAGCAGCCAGTGATGGGAACCAGATAGTCCCACCGATAAGGGTAGGGCGTGCCGAGACCACCCCTACTAAGAAATATGACGTACACAGATGGCATAGCCTCAAAGAATAAAGTCCTGAGAGCCAAAGGTGGAGCAGGTGTGCTGGCCCCAGGAGTCTGACCATTCAGGGCTACAAGGAACAGCTGAGGAGGCGTGAGTTCAGCGGGACTGGATCGACCAAATGCCAGTGGTGAAAATGTGTCTTTAAGAATCTTCTGAACTTGATGTTGTCATCCCACAGCCTGAGATGTAGTGGCAGGGAGCTCAAAGCCCAGAGCGCAAAGAGTTTTGCCAGCAGACATGTTTTATTTAGCTGGCATGGTAGTCCGGTGACATCTGTGGGCTGAACTGAGGTTTCTAGTTTGTCAACCAAGTAAAGAGAAGCCCGAGCAATGCTGTAGATTGTCAATGAGCGACCAACCAGTGTAGAAAGTGTGGGCTGGGTCTTGAGTTTAGGCGCCTTGTGAACACCGTGGTCACAAGCGCTGGTGCAGTGCGCTCCACCCTCCATATCCACCCCTGACTCCCCTTGATCACTGCTTAGCTTGTTGTCTGCTGCCTCTCTGTCTTTCCCTCCAGCTCTCCTTCATTTCACCCCACATCGTAATTCTCCTACCCCCATACATCCTGTCTGCTTGTGCACCACTCACATATCGGATGTGCTACTGCATCCAGGGAAGTGCCCAGTCGCTTGATATCACTAGGGGTGGGCAGAGCTCGCGGAGTTTCACTCAACAGAATTCCGATGAGTTACATAAAAACTCTGCAAAATTCTGTGAAGTTTCGCCAACGGGCAGAAATATGCATGTCACACTGCAATTTACCACCAGTAGTGCGAGCATCGCTGAAAAATCAGCCCGAACGGCACCATGCGTTGCACAAGAAAATCTACTTGAGCGGCAGCAAACGTACTCTAGAACCGTCCCTCTCACCGCCGCCTCCCGTGTTAGAAAATGGCACTAGGGCATGCCAATCTTGCTCACACTCGCATGTCTGGAACCTCATGGGAAAAAATCCCACCACATGTCAATTGGCGGAATTTAGCCAAATCTCCGTAGTACAACAGTAATGCGGCATCGCCACATTCTGCCAATTATGCAGGCAGAATCTGCCCACCACTAATCACTATGGTGCTAGCTGTGAACACCTTCGGTCCTAAACATGAACTATGTTCTGAGTCTGTCTTTCTGCTACGTCCAAGTGGCTCCTGTGTGCCCCCTCACGCTACAGCTGTGTGCCACATGTATAGTGTATGTCGCTTCTCATTGCTTTTCCTCATGTCTGGTTCCCCCCGTAACCTGCTCCACTCTGCACCCACACACCACTATATCAGATTTATTTATTTATTTTTTTGTATATCGCCCATGCATTACCGCCAAGGTGATTTACGGGGGTTGTAGAACATAGGCGCAACATGTTGCAGGGGTACTTGGAAACTTAGACAGTGGTAAGGTCTTAGAAAGGAATGGTTAAGTGCAAAACACAGGTATGCAGTTCCAATACATCATACATTAGGTTAGTGGGAACTATCAATGAAGGGAAGAGGTTAGCGGCATCAGATGCATCCTTATGAGCAGACTGAGTGGAAGAGATGCCAGCAGAGATTCTGAAAAACAGGCGGTCCTCATTGAGAGATGGAGGCGCTGGGAGAACTGGATTCTGTTAACCAAGATGGCCAACTAGGTTCCTAAACTCAGGTATCACGCGGTGCTGAGTAAATTTAGTTTCAGGTGAGTTACAACTGACTCAGGAGTGGGTTGTTTTTTAGGTGAGTTTTGAGAGATGATATGTCTGGTGTAGAGTGGAGGTCTTGTCATATCACTGGAGTTTCAGGTAAGTTTTGAGAGATGATATGTCTGGTGTAGAGTGGGGGTCTTGTCATATCATGGAGTTTCAGGTGGAGTTTTTCGTCTTACACCATCTTCCTAAGATTATAATGTGGTCGTAGGTGGGCGTGTTAAGAGTTGATACCTTAAAAAATGCTACCAGCTGATCTATATGTGCCGCGGCTTCTACTGGGAACCGTTAGAGCTTCTTTAGTACAGATGTCAAGTGCTCAACTTGCTTGTTGTCCGTCACAGTCCTGGCAGCTTCGCATACCATTGCTGCCAGTAGGGATGTCTGAAGAGCTGGGAGACCACCGAGGAGGGACATCCCTTACTCTAGGTAAGACCCAACCCAGGCTTGCAAGCCTTGTTCTAGACCCTCAGTGGCTATGAATTTCTTTATTGATTTGAAGAGTTTTAGGTGATAACGGACAAATCGGACACATTTTGCAATAGTGCGTGAGTGAGATTCAAAACTGTGCCTGTTGGGTAGTAAGAAACCAAGGAATACTGTATTGTGTATCTTGTACGGCCATGGACCGGCTTCTTCTCATTTGTTTCTTGCGTTTCTTTGAAATGCTGCCATCAGGGTTGTGGCTGAATATGTTGACTCTGCTGGTTCAGCTGTAGCTGCTGGGCAGTCAGTCTGTTTTGAATTCTAGAGCCCTTGATGTAATCAGTAGCCAGGCCATTCTCAATGTTTATGTAGATTTGTGTGTTATATGTATATGGTGGAAGGTGAAACACACCGTTTTTAAGAAGGCTGGTGGTCTCTCATTTGGGTTAGTTAAAAGTGGGGGGCGTATTAAACCTGGTGGGACCCGGGACAGCAACAGTTGTTGGGGGACAGCGGGTGTTAGTTACTTTACCAGTCGATAGCGTTCATCAACATGCAACTTGGACAATCCTACTGCTCCCCTTACTTCTAAAAGTAGCAACTCAAGGGTTGAGTAGTAAATGAAGGTGACCCACAATGAGTGCTGCTGAGAGGTTCAGGGGGCCCTCAGGACTGTCATCCACACATACAGACACCGCCACACTCCTGCCACCAGGGTCTAGCAGCCGCCTCACAGCTGCCTTGTTCAGATCTGTTGCACTGTGGCGCTGCACCCTCTCTGCGATCTGCAGACCACCCTTAAGTACCCACCCAAACAACACCCTGTTGTCACAGGTCACACAGTACACTTCACATCCATACTTGTAAGCACCTGACAACAAGCTAACAGTGCACCGAGGCCACACCAGCGGCAGCATTGTGTAAGAAGTGACAGTAGCAAAAGCAAATGTAGACCTCCGACCCCCTCCTTCCATTAATTAATTTGTGGTTGTTGCTGTGTTTCATTTTCATCATTCTTGTGCAATAAGTTTAAAATAAATCAAGTGCTCCAGATTGTCACTTTTTTCAGCAGACACACATTACACGTGGCAAAGGCCACATCACACAGTGCTGAATAAAAGAACAATTCAAGTCAATAAAAAAACACAAAATATTTGTTTAAAGACAGATTCCTTGTCAATCTTGTACACGGAAAAGCCTCTCCCCTGACCAAATGCAGGCGGAATGGCTTTGTGTTCTGTTCCTTGTGTTCATAAACAGGCCCTGCCTTGCTGCTTCACCGCTCGCACTCACCTGGCTGTCATGCTGCTTCACCGCATGCGCTCGCCTGGCTCTCATGCTGCTTCACCGCGCGCGCTCGCCTGGCTCTCATGCTGCTTCACCGCGCGCGCTCTCCTAGCTCTCATTCTGTTTCACCTCGCTCGCTCGCCCGGCCTCGCTGCTTCACCGCGCGCGCTGGCCTGGCTCTCATGCTGCTTCACCGCTCACACTCACCTGGCTGTCATGCTGCTTCACCGCGCGCGCCTGGCTCTCATGCTGCTTCACCGCGCGCGCTCGCCTGGCTCTCATGCTGCTTCACCGCGCGCGCTCGCCTGGCTCTCATGCTGCTTCACCGCACGCGCTCGCCTGGCTCTCATGCTGCTTCACCGCGCGCGCTCCCCTGGCTCTCATGCTGCTTCACCGCTCACACTCACCTGGCTGTCATGCTGCTTCACCGCGCGCGCTCGCCTGGCTCTCATGCTGCTTCACCGCGCGCGCGCGCCTGGCTCTCATGCTGCTTCACCGCTCACACTCACCTGGCTGTCATGCTGTTTCACCGCGCGTGCTCACCCAGCCTCGCTGCTTCACCGCGCGCGCTCGCCTGGCTCTCATGCTGCTTCACCGCTCACACTCACCTGGCTGTCATGCTGTTTCACCGCGCGCGCTCGCCCGGCCTCGCTGCTTCACCGCGCGCGCTCGCCTGGCTCTCATGCTGCTTCACCGCGCGCGCTCGCCTGGCTCTCATGCTGCTTCACCGCACGCGCTCGCCTGGCTCTCATGCTGCTTCACCGCGCGCGCTCCCCTGGCTCTCATGCTGCTTCACCGCTCACACTCACCTGGCTGTCATGCTGCTTCACCGCGCGCGCACGCCTGGCTCTCATGCCCCTTCACCGCGCGCCCTCGCCTGGCTCTCATGCTGCTTCACCGCTCACACTCCCCTAGCTGTCATGCTGTTTCTTGCTGAAATAGAAATGCAATCTGAGTGCAAGTGGGCAACCTCTTAGGTTTCTTTTTTGCCCTCATAAACTGGCTGTCAAATGCAATTTTCACGGTGTTGTGCACCTGTCAGGCAGCCTTCTTCAACCTGTAACTATAATATTTGCTCGACTTCTTTGGCTAAGACTTTCTTGGTGTTTTTATGTCCTTATTTGACCTGAAACATCTCATTTCTGAAACAGCCTTTTGTTTGCTGTGACTTCAGCCAAGAGGGTCAGTGAGTGGCCAGCCTTTGCGCTCCTAGGCGCTTATTACCAGAATAACTAATTCTGCCATCAATCCACTGTCACGAGTACAAGAACCCTGAATGAGATTTAACCATGCGGACCCTGGATTACAAGGTCCTGTTCCACATAATGACCATGATTCGGGTAAGTTTCCTACAGAGTGAACATCCCTCTTTATGCCGTACAGACACTGTCTCCAGTCCTGAACTTGTCACTTACAAGTCAATGATTCCAGGTATGGTAGTGCTAGTAGGTCAAAGGAAGCAAAGCAAGACTACAACACCCAGAATGCATTAGGCTACTATACAGAAATCCAGGACTGGAGACAGTGTCCACACTGACCTAGAGGTTGGTGATCACCCAAAATATATTTACTAAACTAAAGTATTAGATAGATAGATAGATAGATAAGACTTTATTTCGGATATTTTTCAATCCATAAAAGTACACATCAATAAACAGTTCATATTAAAAACATCACATTAATTTACAAAATCAATCACAAAAACATACAATACATAAATTCCATAATAGAGTGCAAAGGCAAAACAGTGCAGGAAAAAAAGTGCATTAGTGCAATGGGCTACTGATAGTTCAGAAGAAGTTACATTTACTCATCTAAGCATTTTCTAAATCTTAGTGTTAATTTTAAAAATTCTGACACCTGGAGGACACTATCCGAGTGTAGCAGCTGTAAATACGTAAAGGCAGGTCTAATTTGTTTAAAATTTAATTTCTTTAAAAGTGTAACAAGGTATCGCCTACGGGGATATTCATAAAATGTACATAAAAACATAAAATGCAGCATATCCTGTGGAGACTTCCCGTCGCAGCCACAGGGAGCTGCAGGTTTCTTAAAAATCTCTGACGTGGGTCTAAATAAGAGAAGATGGAAAATATTAAACCTGAATCGGGTCAGCAAAAATTTCTCATATGAGGTAAAGGGGCATGTTAGATACTTTTCCATAGAGTCACAAGTACTCAGCATAATATACTTTCTAACATTAGGTTTTATGAGCTCAACTTCATCTCTTACGGCAATACATTTCATAGAGAAAACTTTTTTAATTGCTGCTACATCACCCTTAACTATATCCCTCGGTTTATCAAACAGATTCAGGCAGCCAAGTTTCAAAAATTGGGACTTCAGGTATTTAAGCCAAGGTACACACATGGCATGATCAAGTGATATAAGATCTTCCACTATCAAATGTGTTAAAGGAATTTCATCACTTAACCATAGTTTTACCCAGCATAACAAAGGTTTTAGTCCGACAATGTCGGATAAATACTGGCAACCAAGTTCTTCATGTGCAATTAAATTCGAGGTACTGCCTGGGACACATAACAGGCGTTTTAAAAATTTACTTTCGACTATTTGTAGTTGTTCGCCATTTATGTAGCCCCATATCTCACTACCATATACTGCAGTGGCTATGGATTTAGAGTTATATAATTTCATCATAGCCACATTTGGTTTATTCCCCAATTTAGAGGCAATATTGAAGATGGAGGCATTGACTCTAGTCATTTCCCCCTTTTTCTTAGCCAAGTGTGCAGCCCAATTTAGTTTGGTGTCAAATAAAATACCTAGATAGGTGAATGTTTGGGTGGTAGGGATCAAAACATCATTCAGTTTAAAATTGAACTTCCTTTTTGGTTGCCGGCCAACATGCATAATATAAGATTTTGAATTGTTGACCTTAAGATCCCTATCAGACATAAAATTATTAAAAACATTCAATAGTGCCTGAAGACCAACTTCTGTTCTGGAAATTAAGACCGCATCGTCAGCATATAAAAGTAGAGGAATACCCCTCGCACCAGCTCTAGGGCAGTCTGATTTTACCTCTTGTAAAACAGCCTCTAGGTCATTTATATAAAAATTAAAAAGAAAAGGGGCCAAAATACACCCCTGACGTACTCCTTTATTGATCTTAAAACTTCCTGTAGTTTCCCCGGTCGATGAAAACCTCACGTTAGCTCTTGTGTCATTGTGCAGGTCCGCAAGGAACTCCACAATCCCCTTATCAATGCCTTTATCCCCCATGGTCTGCCACAGCCTCCCCCTGTTAACACAGTCGAAAGCAGAGGACAGATCCATGAAGGCAAGGTGAATTGTTCCTTTATACACAACAGTATATTTATTCAATATAAGAAACAAATTAAGACATTGAGTTATAGTTGAACGCCCTTCACAAAAACCATATTGAGAGGTCGACAGGATATTATTTTCATTCGTCCAGCTTGTTAAGCGTTGAAGTATCACTCTCCCCATGATCTTCACCATTGAATCGATTAACGAGATTGGACGATAACACAGAGGACTTCCCCTGTCTCCTTTTTTAAAGACAGGAACTATTGTTGAGAGACCCCAAGTCCCCGGACAACCCAATATGACTGCTGCATTAAAAACAGCGGTCAGAATGGGGGCCCAGAAGTCTGGATCAGATTTGTAAAGATCAGGTGGAATTCCATCAGGGCCAGGGGCTTTATTAGCAGTAAGACCCATTATAGCGACCAAAACCTCATTTATATAAAAAATAATTGCAGTACTGTCCCTATCAGAGGGGACAGCAGCCATGGTTCCATCTGCCTCTGAATAATATAAACTTTTAAAATGACTCTCCCATTCCTCCTTGGTTATACAACAAACCAGTCCATCTCCTGGGTCCTCAGTCAAAAAAGGTTTCTTTACCAGACCCCAAAATTTAGTACTGTTATTCAAAGTAGAGGGCTCAAGCAATTCCTCCCAGGCCTCTTTCCTCAAAAGCTCTTTGCGGGCAGCAATAGTAGCCTTATATTCCTTTCTGCAAAGTTTTACGGCCTCCCTGTTCCTCGGGGTTGCTGCCAAGGCTACCCTCAAATTACGGGCAGCTAGAGTACAGTCATGACTGAACCATCTCGGGCCTAAGTTAGGTCGGGGTTTATATGGGACCGATAGAAATGCTGATACCTTTTCCGCAATATTTTGGTAAGCTTCTAGGACCAACTTGGGCTCACCTCCCCCATTCATACAAACTTTAATATCATCTGCACATCCTGCAGTGATGTTCTTATAGAGGACATCCTCAGAAACCATAGACCATTTTAAGCGCCTCTTACCATCTGTTGTAGCCAAACTACCTTGCCTGATAATCGTACTACCTTTTTTAAACCAGGGGCAGTTTAAACCGATTATAAGAGGGTTGTGGTCACTAAATTCACTAAAGACAATGCTAAAAGAATCCACAAAAGTTTGCATCGTCCGTGAGACCAGTATATGGTCTATAAAGGTACCCCTTCCATGCCCTTTAAAAGTAGGGGTGTCAAAGCAAAATAGCGGGTCTTTAAGAGACATAGCCAAAGAGAGGTCATGGTCATTCAAGAAGTCATTACACAGTTCCCCCTCCTTTGTGTGCTCCATATGGAGACAGTCTGCCCGATCGCACACCATTTCTGGTAAACATTTGTGCAATGGGTCTATACAAGGATGCAAATTAAAATCCCCCATAATCAGGAGGTTATGGCCCACATTTTCCATAAAATTTGAGACAAAGGAGTTTAAAAAATAAATATGATTCCTGCCTCCACTATCGTAAACAGCATTATAAAAATTCACCAGCCCAACACGAACATTACCTCCGCTTAGAGTTATGCCCATTACACCTGTATGCTGTGCTACAATTCTTTGTACTTCACAGGGAATTGATATAGATACAAAAATTACAAGACCCCCCTTGGGCCTACCCCGCACAGATGGCAAGGCTGGCACAAAGAAGGCCTTGTACCCTTCTAAGAAGAGGTCACAGCCCAATTCCCAGGTCTCTTGTAAACAAATAATCGAAAATTGTTTAATATAGATCACCCAGTTTACATCAGACATTTTGGCAGCAAGACCCGCAATGTTCCAGGAGACAGCAAGACATCCTGGCAAATTACCTACCAAATTATCTGGATTAATAGGTTCACCTGAAGCCCCGATGTCCTGAGCTACAGGTGCCCCCCGTCAATCGCACAGCTCAAGACCAGATAACACTTCAAACCTATTCTGTGTGTGAAGATTCGGCCCATATTGATAGTGTCCAGCACTAACACTCCTATTAGACACACCCATGGGTCCACCTACACCACAGAAATTAGTAATATTATGTAGAAGATGGGTCTCTTGCACAGGAGTAAATGGTTCACGTCCCCGCCTGGTTATATTCTGTTGCATTCGTGGATTGCACAAGTGTGCATAAAAATAACCCAAGGGGCGTACACAGATACTATTAATATTATAAACCAGTGCAGAAGCTCTCAAAAGTACGGTTGCTACATGCTGGGGGTGTTTAAAATTTACGACTATACAGTCCCCCGCACCAGACTTTTTTGACGGCCCCACCCAGTTTACACGCCTTACTGTCAGTATCTGGTCAAAATATGAAATCGGGAAACCACAATTTTTGTTGAGCCAGGACACTGTCTTGTTTTTCAGAGAGATAGAGGATTCATCATAAGGAGATGCGGGATGGGTACCACAGGGGGGCACATTGGTCAGTACTACCACAAACGGAGCACAATCTGGTGGTAGATTAAGGTGACCATTGTGCCTCGCCACACTAGAAGCTCTATTGCTGTGGGGAATTATAGATAATTGTTGCTGCAAAGCAGTTTCCACAGGAATTTCCGATTGGGTAGAAGTTACAGGTCCTGGGATAACTGTAACAGCAGGTTCTCCCCTCCCCTTATTCTCTATATCATTAAGTACAGCAGTATCTCTCCTTTTCCCGCCAAAGTATTCAACTCCACTAGGCTGAGCAATCTCCCGAGACAATAACAGATCACCCAGCCTTGTCACTTCCTTAGCTAAATCATCAATCTTAGCGGTTAATGGTTTGATAAGCTCCTCCATTTTGACTATAAAAGAAGCTTCTAAGTTTTTTATAAGTGAGGCAATCATATCTGAGTTTAGATTAGCTCCATTACCAATACCATTGGTGGCCGTGAATACAAAAGGGTTTGGTGTGACAGTACCGGTATTTGACTTACCAACCTTCTTTTTTGGCTTACAATTATTATGTTTCCCGTTCTCTCCCGTTGAGACCGTGTTCTACATGATCTCGTATGCCTATTCTCAAGTTGGGTCTCATTTAGCACATCAGCATCAG
This sequence comes from Triturus cristatus, assembly GCF_964204655.1. Lineage (NCBI taxonomy): Eukaryota > Metazoa > Chordata > Amphibia > Caudata > Salamandridae > Triturus > Triturus cristatus. The sequence goes on from NC_140591.1 coordinate 70,394,410, forward strand.
AACTTAACGACACCCGGGAATCAGAATGGACCTCCACCTCTACAAGGACAGGAACTGGGAGGGCCATAGAAATGGCACCACTCGGGTTGATCTCAAGGTCTTGGGGCTGGCTTAGAGAAACATTTTCTGATGGTGTATCTTCAATCACAGTGCCTTTCCCCAAAGATACACGTCTATCATTATTAATCTGTGTTACTTTCCTGACCAGAAAATTATCTAGGGTAGCAGGAGCCACCACCACTTTGTCAGTTTTTGATTTAACCATTTCGTTCTGTTAGAGGTTAAGCTTCCACCCAGATACCCTAGTGTCTGCCTATGCACTCACAATCAGGGCAGTCACATTAAAAAGAAGAAATATAGAAATAAAACATACGGACATATCAAGTGGCTAAGATAGTCAATGCAATAAAACACCAATCGTCACGACGTAAAGAACCTGGCCCAGTCCAGTCTCCTCAGGCCTCTGAGGGCCACAGAGGGCCCGCCCTTTGCCCGGGCTTAGCCCCGGGCGTCCCGCTCGCGTCCCGCGACGCGGGAGAGGGGCAATGATTTATGGCGCCTCCAGGCGCGTAGCCAGCGTTTCCGGGTCCCGCCTTTGGTCCGCTAGGGTGTCTGGGTCCTGTAGTTCTTTCTCGCTGCAGCCGCGGTATTTTGCAGTGCGGCGGCGAGAGGGAAGGCGGGAAGGAGCAGTCACCCCCAGGGCAGCAGCACAATTGTGGCAGGTGAGTTCGCTATGTCCGGTGCCGATTTCTGTATGGAACAGTCCCCCGCTCCACCGCAGAGGGGCAATGATTTATGGCGCCTCCAGGCGCGTAGCCAGCGTTTCCGGGTCCCGCCTTTGGTCCGCTAGGGTGTCTGGGTCCTGTAGTTCTTTCTCGCTGCGGCCGCGGTATTTTGCAGTGCGGCGGCGAGAGGGAAGGCAGGAAGGAGCAGTCACCCCCAGGGCAGCAGCACAATTGTGGCAGGTGAGTTCGCTATGTCCGGTGCCGATTTCTGTATGGAACAGTCCCCCGCTCCACCGCAGAGGGGCAATGATTTATGGCGCCTCCAGGCGCGTAGCCAGCGTTTCCGGGTCCCGCCTTTGGTCCGCTAGGGTGTCTGGGTCCTGTAGTTCTTTCTCGCTGCGGCCGCGGTATTTTGCAGTGCGGCGGCGAGAGGGAAGGCGGGAAGGAGCAGTCACCCCCAGGGCAGCAGCACAATTGTGGCAGGTGAGTTCGCTATGTCCGGTGCCGATTTCTGTATGGAACAGTCCCCCGCTCCACCGCAGAGGGGCAATGATTTATGGCGCCTCCAGGCGCGTAGCCAGCGTTTCCGGGTCCCGCCTTTGGTCCGCTAGGGTGTCTGGGTCCTGTAGTTCTTTCTCGCTGCGGCCGCGGTATTTTGCAGTGCGGCGGCGAGAGGGAAGGCGGGAAGGAGCAGTCACCCCCAGGGCAGCAGCACAATTGTGGCAGGTGAGTTCGCTATGTCCGGTGCCGATTTCTGTATGGAACAGTCCCCCGCTCCACCGCAGAGGGGCAATGATTTATGGCGCCTCCAGGCGCGTAGCCAGCGTTTCCGGGTCCCGCCTTTGGTCCGCTAGGGTGTCTGGGTCCTGTAGTTCTTTCTCGCTGCGGCCGCGGTATTTTGCAGTGCGGCGGCGAGAGGGAAGGCGGGAAGGAGCAGTCACCCCAGGGCAGCAGCACAATTGTGGCAGGTGAGTTCGCTATGTCCGGTGCCGATTTCTGTATGGAACAGTATTAAGAGAGTGCACTTTTACGGATTACAGAGTGTGCACCATCTTTCACTAAAGATGACAAAAGTAGCCATTTTGGTACAGTAAAAACATCCAGCATGCAACATAGATTGAGAAATTTCTTAGGCGGAGGATAAAAAGTACACTACTAATAGGGTGTCTACCACACTCTAAGTCACAGCAGACACTAACTCCAGTCCTGAACTTTTCACCTGCAAACCACTGAATTTTAGGTTCAGTTGGTACATTTAGGTCAATGGAAGCTCAACAAGACTACAACACCCAGAATGCATTAGGCTATCACACAAAAGTACGAAACAGAAAACAGCATCTGTAATTCTCTGGAAGGAGGTGGTCACCTTACACTCACAAATACCACCTGCTCTTAGCAAGTGGGCATTGGAGTGTGCGGCTAAATCAGGGTGCGGGGCTGGGCTCGGGGTACTTGAGAGAGTTTCAGGAGTGAGGGAGGCTTTCCTGTGATGATACGACTGGCTCCATGCTCCACCTGCCCCTGTGGTGGAGGAAGTGGTCTGCGGTGTCTTTGCACCCGCAGCTCCTCCCCTACTGTCCAAAGTGGTTCAACTGGGTGTGGAAACGCCCTCTGTGAAACTGGGCCCTGTATCTACACCCTGTACGTTTTTTGAGTTGGAACACCAGGCCACGTAGAATGGGACCCTTACAGAGGCATATAGTAATTTAAGGGGTTGGGGGGTGCCAGGAGATGGTTGCCCAACACCTTCTCCAAAACTATTCTTCCTTCATTGTACCCAGGGGGCTTGCGGAGGCGAATGCGTCTCAGCTGCCAGACGTCCTGTGCCATTTACTCCAGATTCCTTCTTCAGGGTGAGGACAATGCACGGCTTTGAAAGCTTCACTTTATGTGCTGAAACAGTCCTGTGAATCAAATATTTTGCACCGATTGCTGTACTAATGCAGCTGCGTTTGCCTTCTCTGCCGTAAATCGCACAACACATCTTCTAGACAACTTTCCACAGACGTTGTGTGTGTGTGTGTGTGTGTGGGGGGGGGGGGGGCATTTTCTATCTCAATAACACAGAAAGGACTTACAGGAAAATACCATAATTGCTCTGGCAGACTTTGTCCTTGCTAAAGAAGATGCTAGCACACTTGGAATATATCAGATATTTTCTTAGAACAAAGCTCAGCTTGAGAAGAATTTTTGCAGATAAATATGGGACAACGTTTAAAAATAACACAAAGAGAAAAATAAGGGATTTTGTGACATGTTCTTATTTTGTCTCTGTCTCAAGCCCTGGATGCTTGAATGGTCTGCTGAGTCACACTGGCCTGATGGGCAACACCTCCCAGTAGCCACTGTGCACCCTGTCCAGAACAGCAGGTTTATACGTGTGGTGGTGTTTGCAGAGCGTAAACCTAACTCGAAAACAATGGAGAAAGGATCAGGGGCATGGCTCCGGCAGGATACAAATACAGGGGCAAGGTCTGGTCCAGGCCAGGTCAGGTCAGAGGTAGTGCTCTTTGTACAGGTGCGTCTTGAGTGTTTTTCTGAATGGTAGGAGGATTGGTGCTGATGTGGTGTGTTTGTTAGGGATGCTGTTCCAGAGGTGCGTCTTGAGTTTTTTTCTGAATGGTAGGAGGATTGGTGCTGATGTGGTGTGTTTGTTAGGGATGCTGTTCCAGAGGTGCGTCTTGAGTTTTTTTCTGAATGGTAGGAGGATTGGTGCTGATGTGGTGTGTTTGTTAAGGATGCTGTTCCAGAGGAGCGTCTTGAGTTTTTTTCTGAATGGTAGGAGGATTGGTGCTGATGTGGTGTGTTTGTTAGGGATGCTGTTCCAGAGGAGCGTCTTGAGTTTTTTTTCTGAATGGTAGGAGGATTGGTGCTGATGTGGTGTGTTTGTTAGGGATGCTGTTCCAGAGGTGCGTCTTGAGTTTTTTTCTGAATGGTAGGAGGATTGGTGCTGATGTGGTGTGTTTGTTAAGGATGCTGTTCCAGAGGTGCGTCTTGAGTTTTTTTCTGAATGGTAGGAGGATTGGTGCTGATGTGGTGTGTTTGTTAAGAATGCTGTTCCAGAGGAGCGTCTTGAGTTTTTTTCTGAATGGTAGGAGGATTGGTGCTGATGTGGTGTGTTTGTTAAGGATGCTGTTCCAGAGGAGCGTCTTGAGTTTTTTTCTGAATGGTAGGAGGATTGGTGCTGATGTGGTGTGTTTGTTAAGGATGCTGTTCCAGAGGAGCGTCTTGAGTTTTTTTCTGAATGGTAGGAGGATTGGTGCTGATGTGGTGTGTTTGTTAGGGATGCTGTTCCAGAGGTGCGTCTTGAGTTTTTTTCTGAATGGTAGGAGGATTGGTGCTGATGTGGTGTGTTTGTTAGGGATGCTGTTCCAGAGGTGCGTCTTGAGTTTTTTTCTGAATGGTAGGGGGATTGGTGCTGATGTGGTGTGTTTGTTAGGGATGCTGTTCCAGAGGTGCGTCTTGAGTATTTTTCTGAATGGTAGGGGGATTGGTGCTGATGTGGTGTGTTTGTTAGGGATGCTGTTCCAGATCCTTGGAGCATGAACAGGGAAGTGTTGTCTTCTTGTAAAGAGATGTTTGGGACATGCTGAAAGCTTTACTAGTCATGCTGTCCACCCATTGCTTACCTTGGCTTGGTGTCTCGTGACTCAGATTTACTTGCATTCTATTTGGTGGCTTTAATTGTTATAGGCTGTCCAGCATGTCTTTGTCCCTTTCGTGGCGCATTGACAGTTTTACCTCTTCTCTGATTGGCTCCTTGTAGTCTTCCTTGCGCGCTTGTTTTCTGGGAACTCTTTTTTGTGAGGTACTCCAGGAGAGTACATGTGTTTTCAGTTGTCTCCTGTATGCTAGTTTACAGCAGTAAAACATGCTGTTTTCTCTGAAAAAGTTTCCTGCCTCCTATCTTTCTGTTTGACTCATTCTACTTATCCGTGCCGGTGCATCAACCTTGTATACCTGTGAGGAACAATGTTCTGCCTATGAGCTTGTGTATTTTGGTCAATCCTCTTTATTAATAGCATATGGAGCGGCATCATTTAATGGCCAACCCTTTATAAGCAACATATAAACTCAACATGTTATGAAATGTATTCATTTGGGTGCATTTTTTAATCAATTGTAGTAAGTGGCTGTGTATTCCTTTTAACAAGAGATGCCCGTATACTTAGATGAATTATAATAAATGTATTCACCATGGAAAAAATGTATACTTTCCATAGTTTGCATTTGATATAGTCATTTATGCTAACTGTATTCATTTAGATGTAAACCCCAAAACAGGACAGCTAAGGCCCAAGGCACTGCACCACCAGTGAATACCCTTATATGATCCACATCGAACCCTTGCCCACCTCCCTGGGTTAGCTGTCCCTTGGACCAGAACTTGAAACTATACACTTGAACAGAGAGACGACGATAATCTATGTCCAATTATATGTCCTGTTTTAAATTGAAAAAAGTCCAAAACATTACTGCTTCAAGATGCTTGCCGCCGAAGTTATTTAAAAGCCCCTTTACTCAGTCATTCTTCGTGGCAAGGACCCTCGTTAGCTTGTAATAGGTTCTTTGTGCTTTGCATCACATTAGCGGACCACTGAACCTTTTAATTAAATTCTGTCTTCGGATATGAAGACTGAGACTGCGGAAGAGCCTTGCCTGGACCAGGCCGATGGGACCAATGAAACCTCCAAGGTCGCCCAGATGATTGCTTCTTTAATGAAAGCTGGGGCAATAGGGGGTCTGTCTGCACCCTGAGAACACTGTCTTTTTACTAGTTTATTAGATGGAGGATGATAAGAAACCTCTAGAACCTTCTTACATGCTTTAATTGTGTGCTTTCTAGAACATCGGATTCAGTACTTATCCTGGCTTTGCGGAGAGAAGACCTCTTCTCAACTCCGCTGATTTCCCTGACCACAGTGTGAAGCTTCATGCTTGAAAACTTCAACCCTTTCCATTGAATCTCAGGATCTAGTTCATCTGGTGCTGATAATCTCCTCATAGAGTTACGTCTTGTCTCGTTCAATATCCTATTTAAAATAGGGAAGTTCCTGTATGGAACCTGCTTGGATTCTATTTTGTGCGCTTATTTGGCATATTGGTTTTGATCATATATAAATTCAGACTGCATGGACATTTAAATATGTGTGCTCCTACAATACTTTTTTATCAATTTTACTGACTGATTTAACTTGTAACCTGAACTAAGTTTGTTAATAAAACCCTAAAGGTTGGGCACCCTCTTCTCTGTCATTCTTGTGCAGCCATATTGATTTCTCCTTTCTTACACTTTGTCAACAATCAGTGGTCCCTGCGACCAGTGGGAGAATCTGTTCGGTGACTTTATCAGTAGATTGAGATTTAAGATACCCCGCTCTATCACATAACTTAAATAATCCTCTTCCTTAATTTCACGCCCAAGCTATAGGAGCTAGAAGTAGGGAAGTGGAGGGTGCTAGAGCACCCCCAAAATAACCATGCTGGTGTTCAGAAGGGTTTGAGAAAAAAACAGGCCTTTAAAATGCGTTTTTATTCTGTCACATTTGCCTTGCAAAGACAGAGGTCAAATGTTAGGCTCTGTCTCCGAGGGAGCTTGGTGTGCACTTTTCTTTCCCTGACTCCAAAGTCAGAGGTTTTATGTGACAAATCGATCTTGCTTGGTACTGGGGATGTGAAAGGAAAGGCTTTAGGATTGTATTTTTTTTCTAGCACACATCAAAATTTAAATGGCAGTAAATGAACAGTACAAATATTTCAGAATATATCAGAATTAGAACAGCACAAATGAAGCAAATTTTTTGTATTCTGAAGTGTGGTGGAAACAAATGTTTTAAAACGATTAAAATAAAGCAATACACCAGGTGATGCTGATTTCCACACATGATCACATTATCATTAGCGTTATGTATAGTTTTATGAGTAAAACTGTATGTCTGCAAATTTAATAGTCATTTCAATTGAAAATGTGTTGTCTGTAATAGCAGTGAGCTACCACACAAACCATACTCCGCTCTACCCAGCTATACAACACTTTACTCCACTCTACGAAACTCTGTGCCACTGTACGCCACTTCACTCTACAGCATTCTACTCCCTTCTATGTCCCTTCACTCTACGACACTCTACGCCCCTCCACTCTACACCACTCCACTTCACTCTATGCCACTTCATGCTATGTCACGTCACTCCCCACTGCTCCACTCTACTCTACTCTACAACACTCCAATCAACAATACTTCAGTCCACACCACTCTATGCAGCTCCACTCTTTGCCACTTCACTCTATGGCACTCCACTCTACACCCCACCACTCTATGATACTCCACTCTACAACACTGCACTGCATTCAACTCTAACCACTCCACTCTATGGCACTTCACGCTATGAGACTCCACTCCACTCTACACCATTCCACTCTACAACACTCTACTCCACTCTACAAGACTCCACTCTGTGATATCTACTCGATATGCAAATCTTCGCTATTCCACTCTATGCCACTGTATTGTATGGCACTCTATTCCACTCTAAAGCTACTCCACTTTACAACACTCTACTCAAATCCACTCTACACCACTCCACTGTAAAACACTCTACTTTACTCAATGTCCCTCCTCTCTATGACACTTTACTCTGCTTTAGTCTACGCCACTCCCCTCTATGCCATTCTCCTCCACTCTATGCCACTCCACTGTATGCCACTGCACTGTATGCCACTCCACACCACTCCACTCTATTCCAGTCTACTCTACTCCACTGTACTATAATCCACTCTATGCCATTCCACTCTACAACAAACTACTCTACTCCAATCTACTCCACTCTATTCTACTCCACTCTATGCACACAAACGGTGACTGGAGGAATGCTTGTACTTTGTATAAGCACTGGCAATCACTCGGTGTAGCATCGCAACCCATCATTCTATTGCTCACCATGCCACATCACTTTAGACCTAGCCATATGCAAATCAGCCTTAACCCTGCTCCTCATGGGAACAGTTCAGCCTGAACTGCCAGGCCAGGTCCTCTCGCAACTGAAACACAAGCAACCTAGGACTGGTTCTGCCGTGATATGGGCTCATCAGCCAGGCATAGCTTGGTTCCAGTGACACAGTAAGCATGGGATCGACACCTGGGTATACCGGTCCCACTTAGGTTGGTACATCAAACTCACAAAAAGTGATAGGAGGAATACTTGCAATTTGTCTAACGCCTGGCAATCACTCAGGGTAGCATCCTAATCCATCATTCTTTTGCTTACCATGCCACCTCAGTTTGGCACAGACAACGACTGGAACACCACTCCCATCACACATCGACCTCACTTGTGTGGGTGGGGCAAGGGCCTGTGACTGGGAAGGGCCAGAAATATAGGCATTAAGGGTACAGCACAGCGAATTCTAAGCACTACATTTGAAAACAAATACATTTTTAGCCAATTCTGCATGGACACCCACGCAAGTGAGGTATCATTTTACTCGGGAGACTGAGGGGAACGCTGTGTGGTAGGACATTTGTGCCGGCACGGTGATACTGATCCAGCGCGAGACCAGAGAAAAAGGGGAAAATATCTGTATATACAACTATCCTTCTTGCGTCGCAGACCCGACGTCACACTAGCTCATTCACACACGCAGTCATTGGTGGGGCCCATAACACCAACATTCACACGTCTCCACTCACAAGTCTGCACACAGGAGGGACGAATAATTCAAGCGCTGGACATGTGGGGGGGTACCTTATAACCTACAGAGAAGAAAAGTTATTTTACAAAAATACATTAGCATTCACCACCTATAGATTCCTAATCCTAAACATCAAGGCACTCCACCCACTTGGTCGACGGACCAATTAGTTGGATCGGTTGATGGTGACTTAGGACCAGCTAAAACACATTTTAAGACTCAGTTTAGACTTTATTCTCTCCATCAAAAACACTACAAACTCGTAATTTCTATTAATCAAATATTTGTTTATCTAAATAATGTTTGCAATTAGTTTCAACATTTATGATTAATCAAAGTTTAGAAATTTAGTCAATTAATACAGATCGCAGGACATTTATATTTACCTATTCTTGCTATCTGGATTTTTCTCTAATTCATTTGGCTCTGCATAACTGAATTTAGCCGTTAATTGTCCATATAAAGCAGGCCAAAGATCAAAGTCCAAAAGTTATTTCCTCAGCACGTTACCATCCCAAAGATCTCCAACGGACCAGAAATCGTGCAAGCATCTGTCATCGCCTGTGGGGTCAAAGAGGGTGTGCAGTCATCGAAACCGCCAAATGCCAGCCCCTTCCCTATTCTACCACTCTTTTGTAATAACTTTCGGGATAACATGAAACATTTTTAGGCGACGAAGAGTTGTGTTTGGCTGATTGGAAAACGTCCGATTTTTATTCTATGAGGTTCTCATGGATTTTGCTGGTTCACGTCCGTAGCTCATGTTGCCCTTATGCAACAATGTTTAAGGTTTGCTTGTATGTTTCAATTGTTCATTTACACCAGTTTTTACTGACTGAAGTTTGGCAGTCCACCAAGATCCTATCCTTGACTAGGAACACGGTGAACTGAGGTCGTCGGGAAGTTCACGGAGCCATCCGAGTCTGCGCAGTAGGCATTGAGCTCACGAGACGGTGGCCACTTCTGAACTCGATTTCGGACGCCATTTTTAGGTGGGCCCAAATGTCAACTTAAGCGAAGCAAACACAAAAGAATAATTAATAAAAACAAATGATGATTCTAATGTTAAACCCTCACTAATCCCTTTATGTATTAGTATTTTCCTAGCATATAGCAACATTTTAAGCGATTATACTCACCATTAGGATCCAAACAGGAACACAAACATCACATAAGCAACGTAAATCATGCGATATCCTATTACCACATGTACTACTATTAATATGCGTACATATTTTAGTTATTAGAGTTATTTTGCCATGCAAATAGCAATTTCCCACGTGTAATTGGTGTATGCAAATGGTTGGTTTAGTTTCACACTGCACTCTGTTAGTAAAATTATAATCAGTAGGTTATATAGTTAGTGTTCTCATGCAAAATACAGGAGGTATACAAAATGTTGTTTTAATTGCTCCATCAATACCACACAAAACGTTGTGGAAAATGTAATTGTTTCAACTATATTTGAGGTTTGCAGTGGAGTCTGCGTAGGAAAACGTTGGGGGATCCATGCAAGCCATACCTTCTTGGACTACTCCAGGTGTGTAGCTTTCAGAAATGTGTGGAGTTGGTAGGTTTCCCAAGATGGCCGCCGAGCCCGGAGCCAAAAACCCAGATGCCCCCCTGCAAAACAAAGGTAATTTTGTGATAGGTAATTTTGATGTCTCCTCAATACGTTTTGGGCCCTTGCCTGTCGCAGGTACTTGGCCCACCCACGTGAGTGAAGTACCATTTGTATCAGGAGACCTGGAGGAACACTGGGTGGTAGGGAATTTGTGTCAGCCCAGTGATTCCACAACTTTCCCACACAGAAATGTGAGAATTATTTTATTTTTTCAGCAAAATTTGAGGTTTGCAGGGGATTCTGGGTAGGAAAACGTTGGAGGGGGGGGTCCACGCAAGCCATAACTCCCTGGACTCCCCGGGGTGTCTAGTTTCAGAAATGTGTGGGTTTGGTAGGTTTCCCTAGATGGTTGCTGAGCCCGGGGCCAAAAACCCAGATGACCCAGGTCGTTTTGTGATTGGTAATTTTGATCTCTCTACAATACGTTTTGGGCCCTTGCCTGTCTCAGGTATTTGGCCCACCCACACGAGTGTGGTACCATTTTGATCGTGAAACCTGGAGAAACGCTGGGTGGTAGGAGATTTGTGTCAGCCCGGTGATCCCACAACTTTACCACTCAGAAGTTTGAGAAAAATTTTATTTTTTCCAACTAAATTTGAGGTTTGCAGGGGATTTTGGTAGGAAAACGTTGGGGGTCCACGCAAGCCATACCTCCCTGGACTCCCCCGGGGTGTCTAGTTTTTAGAAATGTGTGGATTTTGCAGGTTTTAAATTTTTTTTTTTATTGTTTGCAAAACAGTTAAGACAATAGGACACTGAAACAGACCTTGCGCATAGATCCCTTGACATATCACCACCCAAATGCATAATCCCTCAACCAACCCCAATTCTACTGCATTGAGAAAGACAGTGGCTCCCCACCTCCCCACAACCTCGCAGGCCATCTTAACCATCCGAATCAGAGGAGTCCTCATATGAAAGAGGCGGCGGACCGCATATTCCTCCCCTGTACTTGTTCCATGCCCCCCAGACCTTGGCCCACTTGCGAGGACATCCCCGCCTGATAAATACTGATCGCTCAGCGAACATGGCTGCATCCATCTCTCTCCGCCATACGGTCAGCAACGGCGCCCCCACCGCTCCCCATTTTTGGGCTATGTTCCTTTTGGCCGTCATGATCCCCAGCGTTACCCAGCCCTGCGCGTGGCGATCGAGATCATTGGGCTCCCACACATTTAACAGACCACGCCTGGGCTCCGGCACCAACGATATCCCGCACGCCTGCGACATTGTACGCAGCACTTGCTTCCAGAAGTCTTGGATGGCAGGACACTCCCAGACAGTGTGGTAAAAGGTTCCCTCCTCCCCACAACCCCGCAGACAGAAGGGGTGTAGCGCTCTACCCATCTTATGTAGTAAGCACCTGGTGTAGTATGAGCGATGCAAAATACGAAGCTGCACCAGCCGCAGCCTCGAAGGTATACCCGCCTCGCGCGGCGAGGCCAGTGCCTCACGCCATTCCGGGTCATCAAAGTCACCGACCTCGTCAGCCCACCTCTCCCGCAGGGGCCCCATAGGGTCCGGCAGATTGTTGATAAGTTGGCGGTACGCGAAGGACGTAGCCTTCTTTGGCATGTATTCAGTCAACAGCCTGTCCTCCAACAGGGACGCCTCCGGAACCTGCGCGCCAGGAGCCAGCTGTGCCACCAGGGCATGTTTCATCTGGAGGTATCTGAACCATTCCGAAGGAGCCACCTCATATTGCTGTTGCAAGCGTGCAAACTGGACGACCGCCCCCTTATGCCAAACATCGCCTATCACCGAGATTCTGATGTTGTCCCAAGCGTCAAAGCCCTTGCTGTCCCTCAAACGTCCCAGTTGCTTGGCATCCCAGAGAGGTGTAAGTTGAGTCAAGACCCCCCGCCATCCCAACCTGGCCTGCGCCGCATGCCAGATAGCTACAGTCTGTCTCAGAGGGCCGATCAGCTTCGAGGCTAGTCGAGCATCATACAGAGGGGACAGCATACCCCTCTCACCCAGCACGTCCCTGTCCGCCTTAAATGCAGGGTCAGACTGAGGCGTGTGGAGCCACTGGTTAATCACCTTCAGCTGCGCCGCCCAATAGTAGAGCTGGATATCTGGGAGCGCAATTCCCCCATCATACCACCCGCAAACTAGTTTAGATTGCGCAATTCGCGCCGGTTTGTTGCCCCAGAGTAGGCTGGAAACCTGCGCTGCTATCGCGCGGAAGTAGGCCGGAGGCACCGGGTACGGAATATTCTCCAGCACGTATAGAAATCGCGGCAGAGCCATCATTTTGAAGAGCGACGCTCTCCCCACCAGGGTCAGGGGCAACGCTCCCCAGTGTTACACATCACGCTTGAGGCGGTCCACTTGAGGGCTTAGGTTGCGCTTGAAAAACGCCATCTGATCCACCGTAATGTGCACCCCCAGATACTTGAACGACCCCTCCGCCACCTGAAGCGGACATCCCGCCGGCAGCCGCGGAGGGGGGCCCCGCAGCACTAGGAGGACCGACTTTGACCAATTTATCGTATAGCCAGATGCCCTGCCAAAAATCTCGCAGATGTTAAGTAGTGTCAAGATGAAACGCCTAGGGGAGGACAAATAGAGCAGTATGTCATCCGCGTAGAGGGAGACGCGGTCCTCCCAGTCGGCAGACCACCGAAGGCCCCGCATCATGTGCTCCCATCGTATCCAAGCCGCGAGAGGCTCGAGCACTAGGGCGAAAAGCAGCGGCGACAAAGGGCAGCCCTGACGCGTGCCACGCTCCAGGGGGAAGTCCTCCGACATGTGCCCGTTGGCCGCGACATGGGCCAGTGGTTTAGTGTAGAGGAGTCGGATCCAGGCACAGAATTTAGGCCCAAACCCCAGATGTAATAATACCGCAAAGAGAAAGGGCCATTCTACCATGTCGAACGCCATTTGTGCGTCAAGGGAAAAAATCACAGCCGGTTCCTGCAAACGCTCCACCCGGGCTAGCACACCAGTGATAAGTATTTTTGATGTCTCTACAATACGTTTTGGGCCCTTGTCTGTCAAGGTTACTTAGCCCACCCACGCAAGTGAGGCACCATTTTTATCAGAAGACCTGGGGGTAATGCTGGATGATAGGAAACTTGTGGTTTTTCTAATGCCAGAAGATTATGAGAAAGTAATGCAAGATAAATGTGTGATTATAGTCACATTTTGAGCTTTGCATGACATTGTGAGTACAAAAACTTGTTGGGATCCATGAGAAACACACCACCCAGCACTCCCCATTTTTTTTGGTTTACAAACATATCTAAAGTTGGTAAATTTTCCCTAGAGTCAAACTACACCTTAGTACAGAAAGACAGAGAAGACAAATATGACTGCCTATCAATCTGTTCCTCAAGTACACACACATACTGGTTAGATTTGGCACGAGGGTGAGTGAAAGGTTCAAAATGTATATTTCATTTACAAGAAATTTCACAAAAAGGAAATGCACTGTTAATAATTAAAAGGTTAAAAACCTGAACCAATGACTCATAGCTCTTGAGCTGTAAAGCCACGGCACGGCACCAACCTCTTTACAGGCCATTCACACACCTTTCATACGTGACGCACATGTTCACACCACCAGCTGCGGCCCCAGAACATTACAACATTCACATCAACAGACAATGTAGAGACAATATACACCATGGCAGGGAAAGACAGAAAAGACAAATATTACTTCAAAAGAACTATTCCTTAAGTACACACACATACTGGTTGGAGTTGGTATGAGTGAAGGTTCAGAGCGTAACATTTGATTAACAAGAGATTTCATAAAATGAAATGCACTTTTAATAATTAAAAGTTTAAAAACCTGAGCCAATGACTCTCAGCTTGTCAGCTGTAAAGCCACGGCAAGGCACTAACCTCTTTACAGGCCATTCACACACCTTTCATATGTGACACATAAGACCATTCACACCGCCAGCCACGGGCCCAGCACATTGCAACATTCACATCAACAGACAGCGCCATTCAAGGGCCCATCACTTTCATACGCCCAAATGAATGACACAGCAATCACACAGGCTGGTGGTTGACATAGTGTGTGCAGTGGCGTTTGGCTAGCAGAGTGTGTAATGACCAGCAGCAAGTCACCACTGACACACTGTCAGCCAAATGCCAGCCCACGCACACCACCCGTCAAGCGCCAGTCCACCCACATCGCCAGCCAAACGCCATTCCACCCACACCACCAGCCAAATGCCAATCCACCCACACCGCCAGCCAAGCACCAGCCCAGGCACACCACCAGTAAAGCGCCAGCCCACGCACACCGCCAGCCAAGTGCCAGTCCATGCACACCGCCAGCCAAGCGCCAGTCCATGCACACCGACAGCCGAGCACCAGTCCATTCACACTGCCAGCTAAGCGCTAGTCCACGTACACCCTCATCAAATTTGTTTTCAACAAGAACAAAACAAGAAAGAAAACACAAACCAATTGGAACTAGATACAAAACTATTACTATAAACTCTAACTATAAAACAAACACAACAGCCGTAACTAAAGACATCATTCTCATGCCAACCATGAAACTGAACAACAAATATAAAATCATACAGACCAGGCAGCACACTATTAGACTCACGGTTGCTAACAAAAACTCTTTTGAGTGTGATACAATCTGAAACATGTGGGCACACACAGCCCAGGATTAGAAGGACAATCAGCACAGTGCATACAACTCTCCTTTCGCATACCTCTTCACACACCTCTTCGCAAACAGACTCTACTCTACAGGGATTGTGTTTTTTGTGCATGGGAGAAATTAAATCGGGAAAGAGGCGATCTTTCAATCTAGCCACATCCTCCACCACTCCAACTCTAGGAACACCTCCCTGTTCCACTACAACAAGGCTGCTTATCACAGACTACTGAAACTGAACAAAAGTCATCTTTGACGCTTGAGAACACTCCTTGAACACAACAAAAGCATTAAAAGTTGCTAAATTGAAAGATGGATGGTCAACTTCTTATACCAAATGTAAGCCTTACGAACAGCCGTGTAAGGTTGAAACCTCTAATCTACTCCATCGACACCACCAATGTGCTTATTGTAGTCTACAATGCACCCAGGTTTGCGCACTTCAGCAACCTGACCCCAAACAGTCACAGGTGAAGTACTGTCATCATGGATGGTGGTCAGCATGTACACATCCCTCCTGTCCACAACTTTCACAACTAGCATGTCATCACTATGCAAGGCACTGTACTGTCCCCTCTGAAGCTTTTTGCATACAAGGTCTTTTGGGTAACCTTTACAGATAAAGCGGTTTGTGCCACATGCAAGTGTCCACTTTGAACAATTCCTTAAACAATTGCACAGCAGTGTAGAAGTTATCTAGGTACAAATGGTGACCTTTGTTAAACAGTCCTTTAGCAAATTCCCACACAATTTTCTCTTAAATTCCTAAAGTGGACGGACAACCATGGGGGTCAATAGTGGAATCCCTACCAGTGTAAACCCGGAAATTATAGACATATCCTGTCCTACTCTCAGACAACATATACATCTTAATTCCAAAATGTGCCCTCTTGCTAGGAATGTACTACCTAAAAACCAAACGGCCCTTGAACAGGACCAAAGACTCATCAACAGCTGTTTCTTTCCCTAGAGTATAGATCTCTGAAAATCAATCTACAAAATGATCAAGAACAGGCCGAATCTTAAAAAGACGGTCACAATCTGGGTGATCTCTTGGTAACACCAAAGCATTATCAACAAAATGCAGCATCCGAAGCAAAAGTAAATACCGATCACGACTCACAATTGCAGGAAATGGCCGTTGTCATTAATGGATTGGTAGACCAGTATGAAGCAAGGGACGGCTTCCTTATCAATCCCATCAAAAAAGTAAAACCCAAAAACTTCTTCATCTCATCCAGATTTGTGGGAGGCCACCGGGTAGCTCTAGAGCGGGCCTAAGTCTGACACTGTTGTCCCTCAAATACTGTTCAGCATACAGATTAGTCTGCTCAACAATCTCAGCAAAAAATACATCATCCATAAACAACTGAAAAAACTGAATAGGCAAAGGATTTTCACAATTCACTCTATACCCTGCAACACCACTAAAGGCAGGCAACATCAGCTGCACCATGTTTGGATCAAACCAGAGCCCAGCACTTCCAATGGGAAGCCTTGCAGCCCCAGGCTGCAATCCAGATGCCTCTTGCTGCACCATCGACACATCAGCGTCCTCCTCTAAAACAGGCACTTCATCGCACTCAGAGTAGCTTCATCTGCACTGAGAGAGGCTTCATCATCAGATGATTCCTCGTGGACAGAAAACTCACCGCCTGAATCTTTCACTTTCTACTCTTCCTCAGACGCTGTCAGTCTCATAATCATGATCAGAGGATGATTCAAAAAGCATACCAACCACCTGCTGAGCAGTAATTCTGCAGCTAGCCATAATCCTTACTAATAAAGGTAACTTGTCAAACAAGTCAAAAACAACAAACACTTTGTAAAATAAGTAATAAACAAAATGTGGCTTTATCACAAAGACCTATATACTCTAAAACTATACCACTCACTTGCCAGAAGCAGCTAGACTCACCACCACGTACTCTGCACAGACACAGCAAGGACCAACAATATCCCACTAAAAAAGAAAAAGAAAAGAAAATGACACATCAGACAACGCAAAACACATCGCAAAGAATTTCCCGCTCAAAACACTAAATAAATATGCTGCTATTATGACAGCACTTACAAAAATTTCATTCATGCATGACAATAATACTAATTTGGAGTAAACACAATAAATGCAACTACGCAAAACTGCAGATCAAACACCGCCGAAACAGCAAAAAAGAGTCAGAAGCTTTGCACTAGAATAAAAAGGAGAAGTAAAAAATTACAATAACATATGCGTATAATGCACCAGTCCACACACAATCCACCCGCCAAGCGGGGGGGTGGGCCTAAAAGCAGAAGTCGGATCTGCCCCCCAGGGGGGCACAACAGCCAAAATATTCACCACCGTTAAAGGGGAGCAACCCTTACCCAAGGGGCTACTCCCAACACCAACATTAAAAAAATCCTGGTGTCTAGTGAGTTCTGCCTCCCCTTGGGGACAGATGGGCTTAAAAACATATGGCTGATCTGCCCCCAAAGAGGGCAGAAATGACCACAATAATTACCCCATAAAGGGAAGCGACTCTTGCCCAACGGGTCATACCCCAACAACATTTAAGAAAACCCTGGTGTCGTGGCTTCTGCCCCCCCTTGGGGACAGATGGCCCTTAAAACATATGGACGATCTGCCCCCAAAGGGGGCAGGAACAGCCACAGTAACCACCCCATAAAGGGTAGTTACCCTTGCCTAAGAGGCCGTCCCCAAACAACACCAAAACAATCCCTGATGTCTAATGGGTTCTGCCCCCTTTGGGGGCAGATGGGCCTAAAAACATAAGGCCGATCTGCTCTAAAAGGGGGCAGAAACGGCCAAAATATTCACCCCATAAAAGGGAGTGACCCTTGCCCAAGGAGCTGCTCCCCAATGACACTAAAACAATCCCTGGCGTCTAGTGGCTTCTGCCCCCGCTTGGGGGCAGATGGACCTAAAAACATATGGCTGATCTGCCCCCATTACACACCACATACATAACACATAGGTAAAAGAATTGTCATTTACAGCGCCAATAGCTCTAACTCAAGCAAATGCAAAACCTATTGCATTTCTAATGCTTGTTTAAGAGGGTGGTCCAGTTGTACATAATGCCTTCCTGGTTATATATAAGGTAACAAAAATGCTTATAACACTTTTCTATTATATCTTTCCAACATGCTGCACAGCAGGCACACTGCTCTACACCATGGCTTAAAGACACTGGCAAAGACAATAGCTCCGGCTAAACATTTACAAGGTCCCAAAGGCGAGACCTATTTGGCTATGCCAATGCTTATTTTAATAGCATCCAGGTTTGACAAAGATGTCTAACCAATTCCTTATGGTTTCTTTTTCTTTTTTAGGTCTCGCCTAGGCAGCGTTTGCGTTGTCTCGCTGTCTCTTCGAGACATGCTGTATTCAGGATATGTTATGTTATGTTATGTTAAAATATTTGTACCGCGCACTTTCACCATCGGTTTCTTGGCGCTGAATGACAAATGACAGAGAGCCAGGATGAGATAATTAGCCGTATGCAGATTGGAAGAGCAGGGTTTTTAGGAGTCTACGGAAGCAGTCATACTTGGGGCAGATGCGAAGAGCAGAAGGCAGAGAGTTCCAGGTGGAGGGGGCCAAAACAGAAAAGGATAGGCCACCATGCTTTTTCCTTTTATACTTGGGGATCTCAAGGAGGTTGAGAGAAGAGGATCGGAGGGTTCTAGAAGGAGTGTAACGGAACAGGCTTGAGGAAATAAAGGCCGGGGCTGCGTGTGAGAGGGCCTTATAGGTAGAACATGCCATTTTGAAAATGCAGCGTTTGGAGATAGGAAGCCAATGAAGGCTGTGAAGGAGGGGAGTGACATGCTGGAATTTAGGCTGGTGAAAGATCAGGCGAGCGGCTTGATTCTGCACCAGCTGTAAACGGTGAAGATGACAGGCAGGGATGCCAGCGTACAGTAAGTTGGCGTAGGTGAGCTTTATGCCCAGGATATGGGCATAAAGCTCACCTACTTTCCGCCCATATTTTTAATTGCCTCCTGTCCCTGTCCTTTGTAAATGCTGGCTTTTCATTGGTCAATAGGCTTAGTAGTCCTTCCTTAGTACCGCCTTGTCTCTTCTTGCAACCTCCCATGGGGACACCCCCAGTAACATGTATTGTTACTCCCTAGGTTTTAATTACAGTCTCAAGGCACTATTTTCTTTAAAGGCTTCAGGCGGGACACACACCTGGTCCTAAGCTAGGCTGGCAGTGGTTACTTCACTCTCTAGAACATCTCACATTTATATGCGACCGTCTATGAATTTCCTTCCATCAGCTCCACACAGAGAACAACCTAGTCCAAAATTAATGTTATAATTCTTTTGTCACATTTCAAAGCCACTAATTGTATATATGGACATAGCTATTTGAATTGCATGGAATGCATTAAGGGTAGGATGGATTTACCATATCTTCTGCAGGGTGCAGTACCATATGTGACCAAAGAGGTCCCCATTTGGCCACATCTGGTACTGAACCCTGCAACATGGCTAGGTACTGCACCTAGACATGCAGTGCTGGTGCCTTGCTCACTAGGGACCTCTAGGAAGAGCTTGCGTATTGCACTGAGACAACCAATGCTGGTTCCTGGCTCACTCTGCAAGCATTTGCAATGCACTAGGTCTCGCATGACTAAAAGTATGAGCTATTGGCATTGCATTATTATTTACAATGCCAATACCTCAAACTACCAGTAATGCGAGACCTATTGCATTGCAAATGCTTGTTTATTTAGTGTAGGCAACACCAGTGCCCGGTGAGGAAGCAACTTGTACAAACTACCCAGCACCCAGTTCCCTTTCGGCCCCCGTCCCATCACGTCTTGCCTTTCAAAGATTGGATATGAGGTATGCTGTGCATAGTTAGTGTCTCAAACCCCCAGTCCCTGTATGCTGTCCCCATCCATCACATCCTCACGTCACTCGACTAGTCCTGTTGGTCAACTACTGCCGGGTTTGCTGTGATAGTCAAGTCTTCAACTACTGCCGGGTTTGCTGTGATAGTCAAGTCTTCAACTACTGCCGGGTTTGCTGTGATAGTCAAGTCTTCAACTACTGCCGGGTTTGCTGTGATAGTCAGGTCTTCAACTACTGCCGGGCTTGCTGTGATAGTCAAGTCTTCAACTACTGCCGGGTTTGCTGTGATAGTCAAGTCTTCAACTACTGCCGGGTTTGCTGTGATAGTCAAGTCTTCAACTACTGTCTGGCTTGCTGTGATAGTCAAGTCTTCAACTACTGCCGGGTTTGCTGTGATAGTCAAGTCTTCAACTACTGCCGGGTTTGCTGTGATAGTCAAGTCTTCAATTACTGCCGGGTTTGCTGTGATAGTCAAGTCTCTTCAATGTGCTACCCTTAATAGTTTAAGATATTTAGGACATCATGGCTCTTTACATTCCTGTGCCAGAAACGCTATGCAGGGTGCCATTACTTCCTTGAATTGTTCGTCCCTTTAGCCAGTCCTTCTGAGAGTTTTTCCATGCCCAGCACTTCCCATATCTTGTAAATCCAGCTGCGATGTTCTCGCACTTTCCCTGTGTCCCACACAGCTATGGATTTTGGCACTTCTCGGTCCGCTGTAATGCACATTGGAAATGCTATTTTTGCATGTGTCTGTGCATAGAAACGTCGATGAAAGAGGGCACCGTGCTGGTGCACAGTGTATGCCATCAGGGCCAGAAGCTGTGCCCTGGCTCTTGGGTCCCACTCTACAGACACCGCCCGCAGCTCTGGTGGTAACTGGCCTTAAGCAGATGGCACACGAGGACAGTAAATATAAGCACTGCACTCCAGCCCTGGCAGCCAGTGACGTCTGTTTTCCATGACTTTACTTTTTCTGTGTTTCTTCTTCCAGCTGGCCCTGCTCTGCCTATTAATCACAGACTGGTGAGTGTCTCAGTGGCAGCTGCGGCCCACCCTGGCTCCTGCACCCTGGCTTCCAGTCTTAAGGGGGGGCATGCCTCTGCCATTACTCTCATCTGCCTTTCATGGCCCACCCCTGGAAGCCAGGCATGCTAGCTCGAAACCCCGGGAAGAGATTTGCACTTTTCCTGCATTTTTTCCAACATTTTAAGATTTTTCCACATTCTCATCGACCCTCCCTAACTCTCAAGATCCAAGAGCTGTCAGCTATGAGCTGGGTGATGGCTTGGGCGTGTAGTTTGCCAGCTATTCTTTTTATTTTCTCCCTGCTCTCTTGTGCACGCAGCAGCACAAGGTGCTAATGGGCAGGGAGGTTGTGAATGGATTGGTGAAAGGGTGGTGGGTGAAGTGACGCGCCAGACGTACAAGGACTGATCATGGCTGTGCATTTAACAGAGTTGTTGACAAGTTAGGCTTAGTCTGAAATGCCCATCTATGGCCTAGCATAAACTCTATGAGCCACAGAAAAAGTTGGAATTATGCACCGGCAGGCCCAAGATCTTACACCCACGGGTACAGATTTCTGAGTTTTTGGAATTCAGATTTTTGACTTTGTGGAATTCACAAAGGCTTCCAGGAATAAAGCTGGAAACCTGCGACAGTCGCCAGTTTCCCAGAATACACTGGACTTTTGTGAATTCCCATTTGCTGAGATGTGGACACTTTTCCACTAGGCCTGGTTGTAAAATTCTGCTCTGCCCACTGAGTTTGCGTAGTTTTGCCCGCTCAGCGCAGAGTTCAAAAAGATGCTGCATAGCAGCACAGAGCAGAGTTTTTCCTCGAGCGCAGCTCACCAGCATCAAGTTGGAGAGCACAAGCAAGGAAAATTGCATGGTAGTCCACCTCCTGGGTGAGATTTCTTAACCCGCGTGGTCACAGCAGGTCACTACCGCTTGCAGTGAGAAACCTACCGCTTGTGTTGAGGAAGCTGGCACTCTAGTAGAACATCTACTTGGCAGCAGAAAGAAGCAGCACCTTCTTGCGCTGTGCATGGTGCCATGGGCACTGATTTTTACAGTGCGGGACAAATTCCCTGCGCTAAAAATCAGCACGAGCACACTTGACTTAACACACCCCGTCACTGCGGAAATACGCAGAATGAGGCAGTGTTTTTTTTGCACTTCGCAGAGTTCCACGTAGCAGAACTACGCTTAGGCGTAATTTCCACATGGACAGTTGTACGTAGTATTGGTTACCGCCACTATACCACTCGCAGTCGTCCTCTGTTAGGAACCCGCTAGGATTCTTCTATTCGGGTACAAAGGACATTAGTAGCTGACTAACATGGTCATTTAGATGTATGAAGTAATAACTGGTGCAAAATAACAATGGTGTAAATTAACTTTGCGCGAGGTAGCTGCTGTATCTTGCACCTGATTATGACCTTGGCGCTAAGTAAAAGGGTGAATGGTTTTTGCACCCATTTTGCCCCATTATTTTTTTGCACAAAGCTATGCACTGACATTTCCCACCACCTACAAGCTAGTGGTAGCGGGAACAAGGTTTATTTATGTGTGGCCACCTCCTAATGGGAGCAAGCTCTAAAACAACTGTGTGTGGTGTTGGCACCAGGTTTAGCACTTACTAACAGCCCTAAGTTACTCCTTTAGAGTCCGTCCCCTCACCTTCACAAAGCGGTGTGGCAGCGGCCGGTAGGTGGCCTGTGTAGTGATGGTGATTGTCTTTCTGGGGAGGCAGGGTCCCTGTAGTGCTGTCCTGGTGTGAGGTGAAATCCTCCTTCAAAACGCAAGTGTTTTCAAACTCTCTTACATAACAGCAGAATGGGATGGTTGCATTCACTTGCTTATCTTATATACACTTGACAATGCCCTGGTTACTTACCAGTAATCTTCATTTCATTGAGTGCTCAAATTACGTACCAGTAATCTTCAACACACTGAGTGCTCAGATAATTTACGGGTAATCTTAATTACATTGAGTGCTCAGAAAATTTACCAGTAATCTTCAACAGACTGAGTGCTCAGATAATTTACCAGTAATCTTCAACACACTGAGTGCTCCGATAGTTTACCGGTTAATCTTAATTACACTGAGTGCGCCGATAATTTACCGGTAATTTTAATTACACTGAGTGCTCAGATAATTTACCAGTAATCTTCAACAGACTGAGTGCTCAGATAATTTACCAGTAATCTTTAACAGACTGAGTGCTCAGAAAATTTACCAGTAATCTTCAACAGACTGAGTGCTCAGATAATTTACCAGTAATCTTCAACACACTGAGTGCTCCGATAGTTTACCGGTAATCTTAATTACACTGAGTGCGCCGATAATTTACCGGTAATTTTAATTACACTGAGTGCTCAGATAATTTACCAGTAATCTTCAACAGACTGAGTGCTCAGATAATTTACCAGTAATCTTTAACAGACTGAGTGCTCAGATAATTTACCAGTAATCTTCAACACACTGAGTGCTCAGATAATTTACCAGTAATCTTCAACACACTGAGTGCTCAGAAAATTTACCGGTAATCTTAATTACACTGAGTGCTCATATAATTTTCTGGTAATCTTAATTACACTGAGTGCTGAGATAATTTACCTGTAATCTTTAACACACTGAGTGCTCAGATAATTTACTGGTAATCTTAATTACACTGAGTGCTCAGAAAATTTACCAGTAATCTTCAACACACTGAGTGCTCCGATAGTTTACCGGTAATCTTAATTACACTGAGTGCGCCGATAATTTACCAGTAATCTTCAACAGACTAAGTGCTCAGATAATTTACCAGTATCTTCAACACACTGAGTGCTCAGATAATTTACCAGTAATCTTCAACACACTGAGTGCTCAGATAATTTACCGGTAATCTTAATTACACTGAGTGCTCATATCATTTTCCGGTAATCTTAATTACACTGAGTGCTGAGATAATTTACCTGTAATCTTCAACACACTGAGTGCTCAGATAATTTACTGGTAATCTTAATTACACTGAGTGCTCAGAAAATTTACCACTAATCTTCTTTACACTGAGTGCTCAGATTAGTTTCCCGTAATCTTCAATACACTGAGTGCTCAGATTATCTACTAGTAATCTTCTTTCCACTGGATCCTCCAATTATTTACCCGTTATCTTCATTACACTGAGTCCTACTCTTCCTGGTCCCATTCCTAAACAATACTGTGAATCCTTCTCCTGAGACAGGTTCACTTGAGGCCTTAAAACTGCCTTTTTTTAGCTCCTCTCTCTCCTCCTGCGATGTGCCAGATGGCCAAAGTTCTCCACTACCCAGAAGGGAAGGTGCCAAATAACCCTAGGACGTGGAAGAGACGTATTCAGTGTAAGGACGTTTACAGGTAAATAATCTGAGCATTACCACTTTCCTCATCCCGCCTTGAACAATGAGGCTATACAAAGCCGTATGTAAGGAAGCATTGATATACCTCAGAAATCGTCACCTCAAGGCTGAAGACTATAGTGCCGGACAAAAGTGTCTGGAGATGCCCAAGTCACAGCTCGACAATCATCAAGTGAGGAAATTCCCTGATCAAACGCCCAAGAGGCTGAAGTGCTTCATGTGGGAAGTGCCAGAATATGAGTCTGTAGAGCAACTTCAGCCAAATCACGTGCCATTCAAAGGGTGGCGCGAACCCACCGACTAAGAGTAAAGAAAGATGACTTTTTACCCCGATGACTAGCATGAAAAGTGACAAAACATCACCCATCCCAACATCCACAGAGTGTACAGTACTCAATAAAGATGGCAATTAGTCATAGCAGATGACAATCCCCCCATGAACAGAACCCTTTGAGTTACTCCTCCCAGGGATTGAAAATCAACACCCCTTTGGCAGTTCACCCAACATCTGGCCGCCTGGTTGTCCGTCCAGCCAGTCAGGGAATGGCCACGGTGCAACAGGGCTTTGAGAATGGTAGAAAGTTCCCTCCAGTCTGATGACTGAATGGCTTGTGTCTTAATCCAAAGCCCCTGACGTGAGAATGAATGCTGAGTTGCTTCGCTAAGGCATCAGTTCGGCAACAGTTGTGATGATCATCAGCGGTGCAGAAAGAGACAGGTCTATCTCTGTGGACGGGGTCATTGACATCAACCACCAACGTTGGCAGAGAAGCATGGACGCGGAGAATGTAATCTGAGTTTCTATAGTCATTAAGGACCCTTCCAATGAAGAAGAGTATACTGAAACACACAATATGTGATGGAAGTCTGCATGTGATGTCTAACCACTGGCAATCACTCAGGGTGGTCCTCCAACCCATTGTTCTTTTGCTCACCAGGCCTTCTCAGTTTGGACCCAGCCATATGCAAATCAGTCTTGACCCTGCTCCTCATGGAAACAGTCCAGACCAAACTGCCAGGTCCTCCCTGAATTGGAACCCAAGCAAGCCAGGACCGGTTTCACCCTTATTAGCACTCACCAGCATGGGGTCTACAAATATACTGAACCAGAGCCTTCATGTAGAACCGTGCCACCCAACCACCAGGCACTGATGCCGCCGGGTGGCCCTGCACCTGGACCTAAAGGCGGTCCATGGCTGTTTGACCTTCTGAGGGAGTACGGAGGACAGACTGAAGCTTCTGAATCTGGAGACGAAGTAGGAAAAACATTCCAATGGATGAATCAAAAAGACATCCTCCAATCCCTAGTTTTTTGCGTTGGCTGAAGAGGAGAATTCCCATATGCAGCAGCTATCCGTGGTCCTGGTGAAGAGAAAAAACACATTGCATGTGTAGAGATGCTTAGTGGAAAGAAGGGATATTAATGGGGCAGTTGTCTAGGTCTGGGTGAAGCTAGGTGAGGGTGCCAGAACTTTAGGTAAAAATTCAAGGGGCTGACTTGAGTCCGAATGGGAGTAGGGGTGGGCAACACATTCCAATCTGCTGGCAGAATTGGAGGAATTTTGGCGACTCTGCGTTAGTGTGGGGATGACATCCACAAATGGATAACTGCTTTGGAGAGAGCTTGCAAAGTACAGCAGGTACCCCAAAGTCAGTGGGCAGCTATCTTGTGGCTCTCCTTCTCTGAGAAACAACTAGTGTAGGTAGGTGCACACACCACACCCTCACTAGATCATGTCTCTGGGAGGAGATCAAGTAGATGCTCTCTCAGGAGGGGCAGGTCTGAAAAAGACCCCCTCTAGATATGATACCCTAACTTTTCAGGAGATGAGACAACTGTGTACCTCCAGAAAGTTAAAACAGGGTGCAAACCCTACCCTACCTTCCTTCAGCTAGTGCAACTCCTAGAGGAATATGATACTCTTAGGGCCTCCCAGACTAGTACCCTAGGTACAAAGGAGGGTCTACCCACCA
The DNA here is from genome assembly GCF_964204655.1 of Triturus cristatus. NCBI lineage: Eukaryota > Metazoa > Chordata > Amphibia > Caudata > Salamandridae > Triturus > Triturus cristatus. Next base: position 70,420,314 of record NC_140591.1, read on the forward strand.
CAGATGAGTCAGATGGGACTTCAGATGAAGAGGTAGACAGCCAGGGCCAAGTAGGAAGACATAGCCAGGCTAACCTAAGCTTACATGGGAGTTTGCATGGGGTCCCCCCATACAGACCCCCAAGTGGGCTTAACCAGAGAAGCAGGAGAGACAGATCTCCTTCAAGGGAATCCATCCACTCCCATGTCTCTAGCATCTCTAATGCTTCTTCTCACAGGGGAATGACTTCCCCCGAGATAAAGGAGCATGAAGCCAGAATGAGGGAAGCTAATCTGAGGAATCAGAGGGAAGAACTTGCCCTTGCCAAGGAAAAGCTTGCTCTGGCTAGAGAGCAAAAGTTAAGTGGTTCAGAACCCACTGGTGGCAGCAATATCCCTAAGGATAGAGACAGGCACTATGATAATAGAAACCTGAGCAAGATTGTCCCTTCCGGCCAAATTCAACCCATCGCTGCGTGCCTGAATTTTATTTCATATGTGCACCAAAACAATGAGTTGGAGAGCAATATTTGGCATCCCCTAGCACGATTTGCTGTTGCTAGGACGACATATGGCGAGATTTTTACAATGCGGGTGGTCGCTGGTGGTCATGACCATTTGCAGTCAGAAGGCTGCTGCACCAGTAGAAAATCTACTTGAGCGGCAGCAAAATCAACTGGAGTAGCTGTGTCCTCTAACGCACCACGAGGTTCAGTTTGCGCACATTTTTTAGAGCAGAACGTACTCCCGGTGCTAAATCACAGCATGAGCAGAGAGCAACATGCCTATTTCTGACCATTGGCGGAACTCTGCATAATCTCGCTGAGGTTTTTTTCTAATTCCGCAGAATTCCATGGAGTCAAATTTCGCGAGATTTGCCCACCTCTAAATAGGAGTACACAAAACTGAAATGGTCCTTCTCTGATAGAAAAACAAAGAAAACAATGTTGTCCTTCCAGGAGGGGCATGCGGATCGATGGAGGACATAAAGTCTCCCGGGAAGACAGCTGGAATGAAGTCCTATAAAGTTTTCATTCGAAGATGAGCTTTCCTCAGAAAGAGATTCTCATCCTTTGGTACATGTTGTGATAAAAGCGTTCTGGTTTAGGGAGCAGGAAGAGAATGGTATACACAAACAGACCCTGCTCCGAGGCAGGAACAGTTGAGATGGCTTCCTTCGGTAGCATGTAAAGCGCCTCCTGGTACAAAGCCACTTGCTACGGTGGATACTGAGGCTTCGAGGGAGTCAGAAATGAAGAGGAGGCATTGTGAGAAAAAACTCTGCCATTTCTTCTTTTTATAATGTCCAAGACCCATGATTTGTCACATCCTAGATCCAGAGATTGAAAAAAAAAGCCTCAAACGTCCTCCCAGTTGATATCAAGAGGCTGCAAGAGGAGCGTCCACCCATCGTCAGGGCACAGAGGTTCTTAAGGGAGGAAACCGCAAGGTCTCGGATGAGAGACAGCAGGGCTACCCCTGCATCCACCCAGACAGACAGGTCCCTGGACAACTCAGGACTTTAAAGGGGGTTCTCAGAGAAAGAATATTGGCAGGAATTAGCCTTGGGCCTTGAATGGAAAGGAATGACCAGGTTCCTATCTTCAGCTGCATACTTCACCCATCCATCCAGGCATGGCCCAAAAAGATGTTGTCCCAAGAAAGGAAGAGATAGAAGACTTGCTTGGATTCCAAGTACCTAGCCAAAGGTTTCAGTGAGCTGCAACAGATGAAGCAGCCTCCAGGGCGGTACCCTGAAGGGTATGTGAGGCAACATCTAAGGGAAATAGAAGCTGGTTTTCAATCGCATCCTGAGGAGCAGCACGGTCCAAAAGCAACTCAGACTGAGTTCAAGGAATGAATGTCTGGGATGCGGGACTGTGTGGAATCTGTTGCATCGGTTTGGGCTATGAGGGCAAAGTTTGCTGGTACCTAACTGTGAGACGTTGGCCTGGTATATGCTGTTGCTCCAGCGCAAATGGCAAATTTACATATTCTCCGTATGCCACAGATTCGTCATCTCAACAATTCATTCATACACTCATTCACTGGTGGGGCCCATAACACCAACACGCACTTATCTAATTTGAATCTGTACAAAGGAGAAAATGCCATGTGGGTACCTTATTACCTATCAGGATTACATTTCTTTACATTATATACATTATATACATGTACACCTAAAGAATCCTGACTTTAACATCAAGGCACTCCACCACTTTGTCGATGGACCAATTAGTTGGACTGGTTGATGGTGAATTAGAACCAGATAAAACACAATTAAAGCCTAGGAAACATTTGATTATTTTCTGTACTCGATTAAAGAATCACAAACACATTTCTTATTAATTAAATTTTAGTTTGTCTAATAATAATTTTCTCTGCATTAGCATTTAGACACTACAGGTCATGATATAAATTCAGTTTATTTCAAAGAGAAATCGAACGTTTGGTAAATGAGCATAGATTTAGAAATGCATTTAATAGTTACCAAATATCAAACGTCGTCGACCCTCTGAGCACCTATAGAATAATCTGCATTCTCTGGTACAATCTCCAGAATAAACTGTCCGACCCACAGCAATAATCAAACCATCAGATGAAATAACTTCCCGAAAATCAAAGAAACCCAAGGTGAACCATGGAAATCTTCACCAGCTTAATGCAGACCCAACGCCATGAATGATCAGCTAAAAGAACCACCCCCCTTTGGCGGATGAGGGTATTTTATACCCTCTTTCCCTCTTACTTCAGTTTAACATGCAACATTTTAGGGGTAGAGAAATGTTCTGATTGGACAGTCCGGGGTCAACTTGTAATTTCTCAAAAGTTTCCCAGGACCAACTGGTTTTCCATGAGACTTGGCATAGCAAAGCGCAAAATGTATATTATCCATTCGGTTCACAGGCGAAAGTTCCGAAAGTAATGTTTGAATACCAAACAAGCATCCTTATACAGGTCCTTCATTGTCCCTTTGGTGGTTCACGCCGTCCATCACTTGGCAACCCTCCATGCTCCTATCCTTGACAAGGAACACGGTGTCGCAGAGCTGGGGCCACTTGGAGATCTCCAGAGCCATCCGATTCTGCGCAGAAGTCATCGCGCTCACATGACGGCGGCTTCATAGGACCTCCATCTTAAGTACTGTGGCCTAGCAGGCCCGAATGCCAACTTAAGCAAAAACAGACATAACAGTAATTAAAATATAGAAATGAAGATTTTAATGTTTAATCTCACTCTAATCCCAATATATATTAGTATTTTCCTAGCTTGTAGCACATTTAAAGCAATAATACTCACCATTCTGCAGTACTGAAAGCACAAACCATCACAAAAGCAACATAAATCATACAATTTTCTATTTCACCACAATCTAAAGTTAGTTTGCGTACCACGGTTAATTAATTAGTTGTTCTGCCATGCAATTTACATTTTAGTCCCACGTGTATCTTGTGTTTATCAAGGTGTGAATGTTGGTTAGTAATGTCTCACTTCAAACTAATTAGTATGAGTTAATTTTTATAACGATTACGTAATTAATTTCATGCAAAATAGAGGAGGTATACAAAATTTGTTTCACCTGCTCCATCACTGTCAACTAATTAAAGTGGGCACCTTGCACCAGTCCAAACGACCCTTATGATGTATGAGGTAAAGATAACCTTCGGAAAGCTATCCTAGTGGTAGCTGTGGAGAGCAGACTTCAGGCTTAACCATGAAGGAATGTAAAGCAGCTTCTTTTACCAGAATATCACCTTTAGTAATAACTAAATGAAAGGAGAACCACACAGTAGTTATACAAATATGTATTTATTTATATAACACTCTCTAGTATCCTCTACATGGGGATACAACACAAAGAACACAATACTTTAGCAAAGAAACAGTTGTAAGTAGCACAATACTCAGTGGGCTCCAGGGAGAGACCAAACCATTTACTAAAATAGTGATATAACAACCACGACTGGAGTCGAGACAGTGTCTAGAACTCGTAGAATCACTGGGACCCCAAAGAACCACCCAAGGTGAGTAAACAGGAACCCCACGGAGAACGGGTGCAGTGTGTTATTACGACAGCGGGCTCCATACATTTCTAAGGGAAAGTCGCAGTTACAGTTTTAAAGTTTAAGGACCCTTCTCGGTGGACTTCAAGGAAACCCTTTGGAACTCAGGACGTTGGAGAGCCACCCCACCCGTGGATACCGGAGTACCCGAGTTACCTAACTCAGGAGAGCCGGGTGCATAGGTCTGGAGTGGTGTCGGAAACCGCTGTCGTTCTCAATGGAGGGTTGCAAAGAAGAGCTGCTGCCGGGAAGGAAGAAAGTGTCAGTTGGAATCCAAGGGGGGATTCGTGATGGAAGGAACCTGAAAGCAGAGGGGACAGAGTCTGGGTCACTTCAGGGTGATAAATGCCCATCGATGTCTGGTGCTTCAGGTGCGAAGAAGGGAAGCTTGACTCTGCAGCCACGAGGACCGGGAGACTTCGACGATGACCTGGAGCCAGATTCGAGCTGTCCTGTGAAGGATGTCGAATGCTGAGGAGTCGGTGTCCGGCTTGAGCACCAACAAGCCTTGGCAACAGCCACCCACGCAGGAAGGTCGAGCAGGTTACGATGTGGCTCAGCAAGGTGCAGGGGACTCAACAAGCAATGAGGAGTCAGGGCACGTCTAGAGCAACCAGTATGCTCAACATAATTCAAAATGACCCTTAGGAGGACCCACAGGCCGAATGACCAGGAGTTGCAAGGGGACCTCGATCAAAATCACAAAGTACCAGCCAAAAGAGTACGAGGAGACCAGAATTCTTTGGTGGAAATACTTTCAGGGTCCGGACTACACGGAGTCCAATGCACAAGCTCGGGAATTACCAACAAGCATCTGCACTTGCAAAAGTACACGGTGCACAGGGGTTCGGGTTATGCAGTCCCATGAGGGATACTGGCCTTAATCTCGGTGAGAGGGCAGCCCGACCTCAAGGAACTTCGGAACCTACCTCCTGTGCTGCTGGAGCCGTCGGAGTCCACAGGAGCTCAGGATCAACAGACCGGTCAGTTGCATTACGGTGCCTGCGAAGGCACGGGAGTGACTCTTTCACCCCAAGGGAGATTCTTCGTATGTCCTTAATGCTCCACAGGTCCTGCACAGAGCCTGTATGGTGCAAGGACACAGACAATGCTTTGGACAGAGAGGGCGATGAAGTTGGGCCCAGTCGAAGTCCAGAGTGTCCAGACAGTCAAAGGTCAGTGGTTTCTTGTTTCAGAATCTTGTCCACGTCACATCTAAATTCCTACAGCCAGGTAAGCCCTTATGTACCCACGGGTGGGGGTTGGACAGATTCAGGGGACCCTCCTAGGGGAGGCTCAGGACAGAGGGGAGGTTACTCCCATGTCCTTTGTCTAGTTTCGCACCAGAGCAGGAGCCAACGGCTCCCAGAACTGGTTTGAGCTCTATGCACAGGGACACCAAGTGTGCCCTAGATGCAGACTTTCAGGCACTTTGGAAGTGCACCCACCCAGCCCCAATACACAGAATCCTGTCTACCTCCCTGTGACAGGAGGCCTATTGTCCTGCCTTTCCCTACTCGAGCTTGGCTCAGCAGCAGGAGGGCAGAACATTTTAAGGAGAAAGCAGATAGACGGGGTCCTGATTAGCAGGATCCCAGTCAGACTAGTCAAAAACCAGTAAAACACAAGGCAAAAAGTGGGGGTAACCAGGCAGAGAGACGCTGCAGCACCGAAGGCAGACATCTTTGGCATTCCCTAGATCCTTCCATTCCTGTATGTGACTGAGATCCCGATGAGGAGAGAGACGCTGCAGCACCGAAGGCAGACATCTTTGGCATTCCCTAGATCCTTCCATTCCTGTATGTGACTGAGATCCCGATGAGGAGAGAGACGCTGCAGCACCGAAGGCAGACACCTTTGGCCTTCTCTGGATCCTTCCATTCCTGTATGTGACTGAGATCCCGATGAGGAGAGAGACGCTGCAGCACAGAAGGCAGACATCTTTGGCCTTCCCTGGATCCTTCCATTCCTATATGTGACTGAGACCCTGGTGAGGCGAGAGATGCTGCAGCACCAAAGAGAGACATCTTTGGCCTTCCCTGGATCCTTCCATTCCTGTATGTGACTGAGATCCCGGTGAGGAGAGAGAAACTGCAGCAACGAAGGGAGACATCTTTAGCCTTCCCTGGATCCTTCCATTCCTATATGTGACTGAGACCCTGGTGAGGCGAGAGACGCTGCAGCACCGAAGGTAGACATCTTTGGCCTTCTCTGGATCCTTCCATTCCTGTATGTGACTGAGATCCCGATGAGGAGAGAGACGCTGCAGCACCGAAGGCAGACATCTTTGGCCTTCCCTAGATCCTTCCATTCCTGTATGTGACTGAGATCCCGATGAGGAGAGAGACGCTGCAGCACCGAAGGCAGACACCTTTGGCCTTCTCTGGATCCTTCCATTCCTGTATGTGACTGAGATCCCGATGAGGAGAGAGACGCTGCAGCACCGAAGGCAGACACCTTTGGCCTTCTCTGGATCCTTCCATGCCTGTATGTGACTGAGATCCCAATGAGGAGAGAGAAACTGCAGCACCGAAGGCAGATATCCTTGGCCTTCCCTAGATCCTTTCATTCCTGTATGTGACTGAGATCCCGATGAGGAGAGAGACGCTGCAGCACCGAAGGCAGACACCTTTGGCCTTCTCTGGATCCTTCCATTCCTGTATGTGACTGAGATCCCGATGAGGAGAGAGACGCTGCAGCACCGAAGGCAGACATCTTTGGCCTTCCCTAGATCCTTCCATTCCTGTATGTGACTGAGATCCCGATGAGGAGAGAGACGCTGCAGCACCGAAGGCAGACACCTTTGGCCTTCTCTGGATCCTTCCATTCCTGTATGTGACTGAGATCCCGATGAGGAGAGAGACGCTGCAGCACCGAAGGCAGACACCTTTGGCCTTCTCTGAATCCTTCCATGCCTGTATGTGACTGAGATCCCGATGAGGAGAGAGAAACTGCAGCACCGAAGGCAGATATCCTTGGCCTTCCCTAGATCCTTCCATTCCTGTATGTGACTGAGATCCCGATGAGGAGAGAGACGCTGCAGCACCGAAGGTAGACATCTTTGGCCTTCCCTGGATCCTTCCATTCCTGAAGAAGTTTGTGACTGAGATACCGGTGAGGCGAGAGAAGCTGCAGCACTGATGGCAGACACCTTTGGCCTTCTCTGGATCCTTACATTCCTGTATGAGACTGAGATCCCGATGAGGAGAGAGACGCTGCAGCACAGAAGGCAGACACCTTTGGCCTTCTCTGGATCCTTCCATTCCTGTATGTGACTGAGATCCCGATGAGGAGAGAGACGCTGCAGCACCGATGGCAGACACCTTTGGCCTTCTCTGGATCCTTCCATTCCTGTATGTGACTGAGATCCCGATGAGGAGAGAGACGCTGCCGCACCGAAGGCAGACATCTTTGGCCTTCCCTGGATCCTTCCATGCCTGTATGTGACTGAGATCCCGATGAGGAGAGAGAAACTGCAGCACCGAAGGCAGATATCCTTGGCCTTCCCTAGATCCTTCCATTTCTGTATGTGATTGAGATCCCGATGAGGAGAGAGACGCTGCAGCACCGAAGGCAGACATCTTTGGCCTTCCCTGGATCCTTCCATTCCTGAAGAAGTATGTGACTGAGATACCGGTGAGGCGAGAGAAGCTGCAGCACTGATGGCAGACACCTTTGGCCTTCTCTGGATCCTTCTATTCCTGTATGTGACTGAGATCCCGGTGAGGAGAGAGACGCTGCAGCACCAAAGGCAGACATCTTTGGCCTTCCCTGGATCCTTTCATTCCTGTATGTGACTGAGATCCCGATGAGGAGAGAGACGCTGCAGCACCGATGGCAGACATCTTTGGCCTTCTCTGGATCCTTCCATTCCTGTATGTGACTGAGATCCCGATGAGGAGAGAGACGCTGCCGCACCGAAGGCAGACATCTTTGGCCTTCCCTGGATCCTTCCATGCCTGTATGTGACTGAGATCCCGATGAGGAGAGAGAAACTGCAGCACCGAAGGAAGATATCCTTGGCCTTCCCTAGATCCTTCCATTCCTGTATGTGACTGAGATCCCAATGAGGAGAGAGACGCTGCAGCACCGAAGGAAGACATCTTTGGCCTTCCCTGGATCCTTCCATTCCTGAAGAAGTATGTGACTGAGATACCGGTGAGGTGAGAGAAGCTGCAGCACTGATGGCAGACACCTTTGGCCTTCTCTGGATCCTTCCATTCCTGTATGTGACTGAGATCCCGGTGAGGAGAGAGACGCTGCAGCACCGAAGGCAGACATCTTTGGCCTTCCCTGGATCCTTCCATTCCTGTATGTGACTGAGATCCCGATGAGGAGAGAGACGCTGCAGCACCGATGGCAGACATCTTTGGCCTTCTCTGGATCCATCCATTCCTGTATGTGACTGAGATCCCGATGAGGAGAGAGACGCTGCCGCACCAAAGGCAGACATCTTTGGCCTTCCCTGGATCCTTCCAAGCCTGTATGTGACTGAGATCCCGATGAGGAGAGAGAAACTGCAGCACCGAAGGCAGATATCCTTGGCCTTCCCTAGATCCTTTCATTCCTGTATGTGACTGAGATCCCGATGAGGAGAGAGACGCTGCAGCACCGAAGGTAGACATCTTTGGCCTTCCCTGGATCCTTCCATTCCTGAAGAAGTATGTGACTGAGATACCGGTGAGGCGAGAGAAGCTGCAGCACTGATGGCAGACACCTTTGGCCTTCTCTGGATCCTTCCATTCCTGTATGTGACTGAGATCCCGATGAGGAGAGAGACGCTGCCGCACCGAAGGCAGACATCTTTGGCCTTCCCTGGATCCTTCCATGCCTGTATGTGACTGAGATCCCGATGAGGAGAGAGAAACTGCAGCACCGAAGGCAGATATCCTTGGCCTTCCCTAGATCCTTCCATTCCTGTATGTGACTGAGATCCCGATGAGGAGAGAGACGCTGCAGCACCGAAGGCAGACATCTTTGGCCTTCCCTGGATCCTTCCATTCCTGAAGAAGTATGTGACTGAGATACCGGTGAGGCGAGAGAAGCTGCAGCACTGATGGCAGACACCTTTGGCCTTCCCTGGATCCTTCCATTCCTGTATGTGACTGAGATCCCGATGAGGAGAGAGACGCTGCAGCACCGATGGCAGACATCTTTGGCCTTCTCTGGATCCTTCCATTCCTGTATGTGACTGAGATCCCGATGAGGAGAGAGACGCTGCCGCACCGAAGGCAGACACCTTTGGCCTTCTCCGGATCCTCTGGACAGTACAAGATCACCTTAAAGCAGGACAAATTGTAACAGCTGCAGCGCATCATCAGGGGTAGTACGCGCTATATTAATACAATTTACAATTACAATTACATGGGAAACAAATAACAAACACCTACCTGATTTCTCAGAAGACATTACATAACAAAGCATCTCACGGTTCTTTTCCCGCTCGTACTCGCAGGATGCACAGAGCAGTGCTTAATTTGAGCCAGTGGTTTCCGAGGCTCGGCGCCGGCACTTATTTGTCAACACCAGCACTTATGGCAGCTACCACATGGTGGTGCTGTTTGTATCATATAGAGATGAACACAACAACAGTTGTTTATTAGTCAAATGGACATGAAAACAAGTATGTACCTGCCTTCCAAGCCATTCTTAAAGCTATGGCGGCCTCAAACAGTCTGAATCGTCTCACTTGTAGGAGTGTGATGGCTAGTTTCTGTGTAGGTACTGTCATTGGCAGCGCTGACATGGTCAATGAGTGGTGCAAGCTGCAGTGGCCTCCTGACGCGAGCCCTGGCACTTATTTCTTTACAAATGAAGCACTGGCACAGAGTCCGGTCCCTGGTGAGGACCTCATGATGCTCCCGATGCCTGCCGGGGAGTCGTCGGCACCCAGTGAGATGGAGCGACCAGCAATCTCTGGAGTGGACCATGTCCAGGAGACTGTCCCTGGACCGATCCAAGAAGTGAATCAACAAAGGAGGGGAGGAGCAGGGAAAGAAGGCCAACACTCAACAAATCATAGTAACATAAAGATATCTCTAGACACCCCAAGATATTACATCTTAGATGGCAGCATCCTTAGGGGAGCAAAAGCATGTCAGTATCCCCTGTCCACGCGTGGGTGCAAAGAAACAATGTTAAAGGGGGAGGAAGCACACTGCCAGCCATTCAGCATCAGGTCTCCCATTGCATTATGGGAGATGTAATTCACAGTGATTTGAATAACTCACAAGTACAATAGTGCTTGAATTTCTGGATACGTTTCTGGATCCTTGACCGTCTTCATCAGAAAGTAGCAGATAGGTTAAAGGGTTCCCGGAATGCAGCTTGTAGTATACAAGTTAAAGTACCACCCCAGAGACTGCAGGCGCGTCCCAGGGACCGCCAACTGAATGACTTCCAAAGCTCTTAATGGTCCATTTCAAAATCCGCTGTCGACCATATTTACGGTACACATGATATAAGAACATCTGAAGATGATAATTGGTTGCCAGGCAACAGCGGTACAGCAGCTTCCATGTGCATTGTTTCTGCCCTGCGTGACACATGCAGGCCCGGATACAAGGAGCCCTCCCATGCCTCATAAGTCTTGCAGCATTGAAAAGGCATTAAAGGCCCCAGTGACACAGGTGGGGTAGAGGACAGATTAGCTCCTTGGGAGAGGTGCTGATCAGGAACCCCATGTGAGCTCTACAACCCTACAAGTGTGGGGGATGACATGGCTGCAAATATTTCATAAAATTTAAACTTTATGTCGTAAGCCAGTGGTTCTTAACCTGTGGTCTGAGGACCCAATGGGGGTCCACGAGACTTACTCAGGGGGTCTGCAAATGAATTAAACAATAATAAAAGGAATGCATTAAAATGAGTTACTATTATCTCAACACGGTGGGTTGGACTGGCCAACAATGACGCATGCCACAGAAGAGTGGGCGAGGCTTTTCCGACCAATACCTTTATGCTTTGTTGTGGACAATTCCCTATAGTATGGTCGTTTCCTTTTTCCCCCTGGGAATACTACGAGATAAGACCCCTGCTGTAACAGTTGTGTGATATAATAAAAGTGTATCCAAACAAAGTAGCAAATTTGAAAACATTTTCTATTTTTCATTCTGAATTAAACAAAATATTTTAATATGCAGGGATCTGTTTGGTGCATACTTGTTTTTATATTTATGTGTGTTTCTGTCCCTGGCTTCCAATAATGACTCGGTGGGGGTCCACGGCAATGAAAGGGTTAAGAGCCCCTGCTGTGAGCCATCTGAGGATAGCACTGGCCGGAAATGACGCCAGTGGGGCAGGGATGGGTGATGACTGTGTAAAATGCGGTGTATCCAGCCTCAACCTTATCTCTTTTTTAGTTGCTGAGACGTTCCTGGGTATGATGCTTATGCTTAACCATGTGATCTATAAAGGAGCAGCGTATAATACCTTTTAAGAGGTAATAAACCACCTTTATTTGTGTCTTCTAATTCTGCGGTTCAGGGTGGGGCTCTGCAGGGCCCCCTGCAGGTGGAGGAGGTGCCACGACAGGTTTGCCTGACTCCTAACTTCTCTGTTTCAAATGCACATGAATAAGTAATTACCTAAAGACACCTCCCGTTTCCCTCTTCTCTGAAAAGGACATGATTTCTTTTGGGGTTCGGAAAGTCTACAGGGTGTGACCCCAAACATCTCAGTGCATCTGTCTGACTGATTCCTCAATTGTGCATTAATTGTGCCCGACCGACGAGTGAGAGAGCCGAGAACAGCTGCCGTGAGGCTCGGAATATCCTGTTTCCATCCCGTCTTCTGATTGAAACTCACACCTCTTATTTAAAATTCCATGACTTTACTATGTTTTACACCATGTGTCATTTCACCTCATTCCAAGATTTCCTCTTTCATTTCAAACTTCTGTCCTCCTCAGTCGACAGCCACAGTTTGTCCTGTACACGTTTTCTGCTTTTTTAATGGCTCCTTCTAGTATCCTGTATTTTACTGAGAATCATAAAACATTTACTGGGATTTGTTTTGGCTCCCGAGCCCCTGAAGTCCTGCCAGCCCTGTGTTTGATGGCTGTTTCCATGCTTTCCTTCATTCCCTCATCCAATATTTCTCTAATTATTTTTCCATAGATGTGTGTATTCCCCTGTGTGCTGCGTTTCCTCCGCCCTCCTTTCCATAACATTTCTTTAAAGACATGCCATTCCTTCTCCCTTTCCTGTTTTCGGTCTCTTTACACTTTGTGAGTGGCTTTAATTCATCCCACCAGCCAGGGTTCTCCACTTAAGACCTTCCACGTGGTACTCACAAAATGAGGCTCATATTTATACATTTGCACGCCGCGCTGCAAGCCACCCTGCTGCGCTGCGTGAAAGGGCGGGAATGCACCGTATTTAACATTATAATACAGCGTATTTGTGTCCTTTCCCATTGCTGGCGCATATTTGGTTGCCTAGCGCCAACACAAGGGTGCCTGCGTGGTAGGCAGGATTGTTTTTGTGCAGGAAGTGGCTTCTTCCTGCACAAAAACAACACCCAGAGGCATCTTCGTCTTTCAAAGTGCGCAGCAGAATGCAGCACACATACAAAGAGGGGGAGAAATAAAGATATTTCTCCTCGTTACACCTGCCCGTAGCATTTTAATGCATTTGGTGGTCTACCACTAATGGTAAATCTGGGAATATGCCAAAATCCATGGGGGGACACCCACGCTCCACCCATGGGGCAGATGTGCTCTGACTTGCGTCACTCCAGAATTACAGACTGACGCAGGTACTTGATAACACTCACTCATGCTTGGCGTCGCCCTTGTTCCCCCTTTCAAAAGCTTCATAAATCATAACTTCTTAATAAACTTCATGAACCTCTTATCCCTGAGAAAGTCTGCTTCACTTCAGGATTGCCTTAAAGGATGCAGCAATGCATTACGCAAAAGGTATGATTATTGCACGGTGCCACGTGATGATGTCATCAGTTGCACTCGTGCAATGACACTTCGACATGATGCCAAGAGTTGAGCCATGGCACAAAGGAAGTCAGTGCCCTCTTACATGTCAGCCACATTCTAGGTACACCCTCTATGCAAAAACAAACGTCCCACAGTAAGCATCATAAAATCTCTCATTTTTGCAGAAATTGCAAGTTACGGGCAGGAATATTGTGCGAAAGTCCTCTTACTCACTGTTTGCTCTTGGTGTCATTTGGCGCTTGGATTCCAAACATAGCCAGGTGGTGCTGCTTCAGTACTTCTGGCTTATATTATGCTGTTACACCATCCTTGAATTTGCAGTTAGAGGATTAGCGCTTTTTCATATTAAGCCACTTTGTGCTCTCATCAACTTCTCAGCACAAAATATATGTTGCCTGGTAAAGGTGAGGTGCGTTGCCGGTTGCAGCACTTTGCATGCGCCGCGCTCTGCGGCTTCACGCAAGCGCCCATGCAAACGCCTAGTACATCTGGACTCAGCGTAGACTTTGCTGTCTCTAGATGGCCCATGCCATTGGACACCGTTTATCAATGGCTGGTCCTCCGGGGTTAACAAGTGAGGGGCTCTTAAGAGGAGAAGACACCAAAGAATGTATTGTGTCTTGACAATGGCTTCAGTCATGCCCGGTTGCAGGTCCAAGCACAGATTGCTAAGGCCACCCCAGCTGCAGAGGGAGGCCGGGTCTACAGAGGTGGAAGCCACTTGAGTCGGCCCGCCCCCTTCACTTCAGCGAGTTGTCCCTGTGCACTGTCCCCAGAGTCAAACTCACATGCATAGGAGGTCGCTCCAGGGTCCTACGATGTGGAATGCTCTAACGGAACCCTTGAGAAGTTCTACCTCGATGTCCACCTTTTGTAGACAGCTGAAGACCCAGTTGTTAATAATAATAATAAGACAAGCAGTGCACATTATGGGCTTTGCCGTTGGTAGCAAGGTCTAGGCTCAGGGTGTCCAACGTAGGAGCAGGAGGAATGGATCCAAGCCAGACTTACAGACTACCCTCAAGACATCTATGGCTATACAATCAGCCCCAGTTCACAAAGGCTTTTCCCATTTTGCACCAGCAGAAATCAAGAAAACCATGGATCTTGCACCCTAACAAATACATAAATCAAATTTGCATGTATGCAAATGGAACTGGTCAGTTTTCCCTAAGTGCGCCTGACCACCAAGCAAAGTTTATGCTGCAGGGTCTGGCAAGAGGTCAACACCAGAGGGATGTGCTGAAGTTCGACTTTGCTGCAGCCCCGTGTGTGACATCATCGAGCGCCCATCACCCGACCCACGAGGGTTATGGAAGCCATTGCTTAACAGGTCTGCAGGTGTGACCCCAATGCAGTGTGATGCATGGAGGGCCAGGCAAGGAATGCACGTGTCACTCAGCACTGGCCCTGTTTGCAGGTCTACTTTGGGAATCGGGACATCTAGCCACAGAAGCTGTGACTGTAGATTAGTGAGGGGCATTTTGCCCCTTGAAAATGTCCATCCTCATTTTTAACTCTGGCTATTGACACCTCTAATTGTTGGCCAGGCCTCATGTCATGAGTACCAGGATCACACACACAGAAGGGCTTTGGGTAAGATCTCTTTAGCCACTGCATGTCGTGAATCTAAATGTGACTCATTTAAATAGTCAGTAATTGTCCTAAAAGCTTAGGGCCTCATTTGTGAGGACTTGGAGTAGGATAGCGCAGCAAGACACCTTGCTGCCTTCCCGAAGCCACAGTGGAAAGGCCGGAATGCACTGTATTTATGAAATACGGTGCATGCCTGTCCTTTCAGCCAGCACCTGTGCACAGTTTGCTGCCTGGCGCCAACGCAGGCAAGGGCGCCTCCGTTGCAGGCAGCATTGTTTTTGTGCCGGAAAGGATACCGTACGGCACACAAATAATACAGAGAGGCTGTTTCTATGTGTGCGGCACTCTGCAGCACACATGGAAAGAGGAGAAAACGAGGATAAATAAAAGTATTTTATTCTCGTGCTTATGCCTGCTCTTGGGAGGCGTAAGGTTTTGGTGCTGCTCCAGGTTTTTGTGATTTTATAAATCTGGGGCAGTGTCAAATATATATGGTTGTTGAATGAGAAAACCCACAGGAATGCCCATGAAACGCCTCCCTGGCACAGAGTGACGTGTGCTGCTATGTCTTACTCCATATCTATGAGGTCATACAAAGCCATGCAGGGTGGCTTTGCGTCACCTCATAGACATGATTGAGAGGTTTGCACCTCTGGAGCGTCACAAAAGGTGACGCTCCGGCAGTGCAAGTCTCTCATAAATAAGCCCCTTAGAATGCATCTGGCCTTTCCAGACCTATGCTGCCCACCACCTGCACCACTGACCTTACTTGAGGGGCTGCTCTCTGTGGCATGGCCGTGGGGGTAGCCCCGCAGGTCTGCTCTCCCTATCAGGTGCAGGGTCACCATCCCTGCTGGATGTTGAGTTGCTTTGAACAAGACCATAATGCTCTTACAAGCTTTCACACCTCTCAACTAACACTGGGCACCCAGATAACTTACGTATGGATTCCCTAATCCAATCTATCCCTATCAACACCCACAGAGCAACAAGACACCTTTCCAGAGGCATAGTTGAAAACAACATCACACGAATCCCTCTCAGACTCGAACCCAGTACAGCACCCAACAAGATGCGGCAAAAATGTATACTCCTAAATTGCAGGTCAGCACATAGGCATGCAACCCATATAGCGGGCCTTTTACTTGCCAACGAACCAGATATCTTAATACTGACTGAAACATGGCTGAAGGATTCATCTACACCCATCCTGGACATACTAGTACCCACTAACTGTGACATTAACAGATTAGACAGAATTGATAGGCCGGGTGGTGGGATCGCTTGTATACATCAGAGCAATCTAACAGTTAGTAACTCCAATGCCCCTGCACTATCCTCCTGTGAATTCCTTGGTTTAAACATCTCTAGTAATAACAAACAAATATGTTCGCTACACACATTCTACCACCCGCCAGGAGAGAACCTGCACGCTGCATCGCATTTGGCGATGCAGCACGCGCAACGAAATACGTTTTTTTCCCGTTACTTACATGAAATCGGCCGTATGCCGCATTTTACAACCCCCCACCCTGCCCCTCCCCCGCCCTACATCACCGCCCCGCTAGCACGCCCTATACGGGCCGGGACTGTCAAACACGACAATTTGCTAGAGCTCCTGAGACACAGAATGGGAATATTTGGATCTGTGCTTACCTGGTTTACCTCTTTCCTCCAAAATTGATCTCAAAGATTCAAGGTCAATCAATCCTTGCCCAACCCCGTGCCAGTCTCGTTAGGAGTACCGCAAGATAACACCCAACTATACGTCAAGATCCACTCACTTGAGGACATCAAATCTCTCAACACAACGCATCAAAAAACTCAAACATGGTTGGCCGAAAACCATTTGAAACTTAACTCCCTCAAAACGGAATTCCTCCTATTCGCCCCCCCCCCCCAATAAATCGCACATCATCCTCGATTGGATGAAGTGCCTAACAACATTCAATGGGCAACCTCTCATTGTCGAATCAGCGAAATCACTGGGTGTGACACTGGACAGAGACCTAAAGATGCAGAAACATATCAGCGCCTCCACAAAAGGAGCAAATTTCCACATAAACACCCTGAGAAGACTGAAATCCTTCGTACCAGCAAACAACTTCAAACAAGCTGCTTAAGCCCTAATAATCCCAAGAGGGCAATATGGGGCTGTAGCTCTATGTGGCCTCCCCAGATCCACGACAGCCCCACTTAGAGCCTCTATCAACTCAGCTGTGAGACTCATCACAGGTTCAAAAAGAAACTCTCACATCTCTCCAGACCTTAGAGCCCTCGCCTGGCTACCGTTCGAGGCTAGAATTCATCTAAAAATCGCATGTATGACGCACAAGGCCGTACATCATAAACCGCCATGCTATCTAGCTCAGAAACTGATACTCTCCTCTGGTAATAGAGCCTCCAGGAGCTCCAGGAATCTTCTGCTGAGACCTCAACGATTTGCCAAGAAGAAAACTTACAACCGGTCCTTCTCTGGAATGGCTCCCAGGATCTGGAACGCTTTGCCGTCCGAAACAAGACTGAACCCTTCCACAGCCTCATTTAAAAAACGAAGTGAAAGTGATTCTCATGGCTAAATTCACTTGATTTACTTACTTATTACTGTAATATAATTACTAGTCTATATTATTGAGCACCTTGTATTGGAATCACCTATATTTAGATTTTTATGCTTGTACCTGTTTCCGTCATTTGCCATGTAAAGCGCTCTGATACCCGCAAGGGTCTTGTTCACGCTATATAAAACCTTCAAATAAATAAATAAATAATGCAAAGTCTTGCCCGAATAGTGCAGAATCCAATCTCTCTTAGTTGATATATCATTTTTGCTCTCACTTTCAAATAGTCACGTAAATATTTATGCAATCCAGGGTAAAGCAACAAGCATTCATTTCCTCTCTCAGTGTTAAGTTGGGAGATATGAAAAGTAATTGCAGGATCCCCAAAAATCAAGAATCGGTGCCACAATGTCCCTGTTTGTCTCACCCTCGCCTGGTCCATCCTACTGCTTAAAAGTCGCTCTGCCATTTCTGACAAACCTTTATAATCTTCTGAGGGCAGCTTCTGTTCTCATGTGCATACAGCTCCTAGTAACGTACTTCCACCTGGGTAGGGTGGTTGGAGCTCCCACTTCCTACAGAGCTGCAATGTCACCTTTTGCAATGAGGTTAGCTGAGGCCAGGAAAAGGTTGAAGTATTCTGAAGCCTCTGTGTGATCACAGATCCCTCAAAGGAACACCTTCAGTTTGGGAGGGAGTCTCATCTGACCATTCAAGATACAAGCCTTAGGACAGAACTGCACCACACCTGCCTTAGACAAGGGTCTACGTTGACTTAGAGAACCCAACAATGCCTGCTTGCAGTCGAGATACGTCACATCCTGGCTTGTGCACTTCCTTCTCTGAAGTGATGTACTCTCTGAGGAGATGTTTCTTGGGTCTCCTGAAGTCTCCTCTTCACTGCTTCTCCATTGCCCTACACGTCTTACACAGTTTTCCAAAGTCTTGGGGTGTAAAACACACCACGTTCGAATTCAGAGAAGTGCTTTAGACCATACTCTTCTAACACCACCTATCAAAATACCACTTCTGCATAATACATTCTCTGAAATGTCACCTACCTGCCTCTCCTACGTCTCCTTCAGGACTACATCAGGACCCCGTGACTGTAGCCAACCCATTACTCCCTCTCCAAACCCAACTACAGCTGTACACTACTGCGCATGCCCACTACACCCCAGACCTGCACAGTGCTTCATTACTTACCCAGGATCCTCTTGGGTCTTCTACCTCTTGGATCTTCTACCTCCTGGATCAAGTACCTCCTAGATCTTGTACTTCCTCGATCTCCTACCTCTTGGATATCACACCTCTTGGATCTTCTACCTCTTGGATCTGTACCTCCTGGATCTTGTACCTCTTGGATCTTGTATCTCCTGGATCTTGTACCTCCTGGATCTTGTGCCTCCTGGATCTTGTGCCTCCTAGATCTGGTGCCTCCTGGATCTTATACCTCATGGATCTTATACCTCATGGATCTTATACCTCTTAGATCTTGCACCTCCTGGATCTTCTGCCTCCTGGATATTGTACCTCTTGGATCTTCTACCCCTTGGATATATTACCTCTTGGATTTTGTACCTATTGGGTCTTGTACGTTTTGGATCCTGTACCTCTTGGATCTTGTACCTGGATCTTGTACCTCCTGGATCTTGTACGTCTTGGATCCTGTACATCTTAAATCTTGTACCTGGATCTTGTACCTCCTGGATCTTGTACCTCCTGGATCTTGTACGTCCTGGATCTTGCATTTCCTGGATCTTGTACCTCTTGAATCTTGTACCTCTTGGATCTTATACTTCCTGGATCTTGTACCTCCTGGATCTTGTACCTCCTGGATCTTGTACCTCCTGGATCTTGTACCTCTTAGATCATGACCTCCTGGGTCTTGTACCTCTTGGGTCTTGTGCCTCCTGGCTCGTATGCTTCCTGGATCTTATGGTTCCTGGTTCTTGTACCTCCTGGATATTGTACCTCTTTGATTGTGTACCTCCTGGATCTTGTACCTCCTGGATCTTGTACCTCTTGGATCTTGTACCTCCTGGTGTCAAGACTTGTGATGTTCCTACTGGCTATGGCATGTTGGAGAGATTCTCGACTTTGGTTCTTGAGGGTTCTGGTCTGTCCAAGGTAAGGGTGACCCCTTCTGGTAGCCACGGTGCCGCTGACAGTGAAATACCCAAAGCAGACTGTGTCCTCCAAAAGGAGTCCCATGAGTAAAAAACCCCATATTGAAAACCTCTGGTGGAAGTTGGAACTTCAGGAATTAAGAGGAAGGAAAGAAACCTCTAGAAGGAGAAAAAGAAGGCCAGGAATCCGAACCGGAATAGAAGGCTAAATCAGGAACAAGTTAGGCCAGCAGGAATCTAAGATACACCAGGCAGGAGCACAGGATACCAACAGGAGCAAGGACACACAAGCAGGATCGAAAAGTGTTGCAACAAAAGGGAATGAAGGATCCAGCCCTTTATATACCTATAAACAGGAAGTGACCAAACAGGGACAGGAAGTGACCAAACAGGAGGTAAGTAACCACCATCTTGGATAAAGATAAGGATAGAGGCCGGAATAGGAAGGTCACAATCTTGAATTGGTAGAGCAGATACTTCCCATGGCCTTCTGGGAAGAAGACTATGGACCATGGGAAGGCAAGATGGCCGCAAGAAGTCATGAAGAAAGAAATATATATCCAGTGAAAGGAAGGTAAGAATATAGTGCCCCAACATGTGAAATAAGAAGCCGCAGCTCCTAAACCAGAGCTGCGGCATTCCGGTCATGCAAATTGTCAGATAACGGGATGCCGCATAGGTAGATGGTGCGCCAAACACAGAAAGAGAGCAGGCGCCGCGAGATGCACCTGGGACGCCACAACGGCAACAGCAGGCCACCGCGCAGCCCTGTGATGTGACACGCCCGAAGAATAGAAAGAGAGGCCCGCGGGCTGTATCGCGGCCTGCGATGAAGAAGCGGGCAGCACCTTGGGCCAAGTGCAGCAGTAGGTCCCCCTCCCAAAGCCCCGGGTTTGTTAGGGAAAAGCCGAAAAAAATTGCGGCCAAACTACAGGGGCGTTGACTGAGTCGGCATCCTCAGAGTAGCAATCACTGGGAGGATAGCCTTGCCAATGGATAAGGAATTGCAGGCGGTTTCTAAAAAAATGGAAGTCTCAGATCTCCTGGACCTCGTATTCTGGAACACTGTTGACCAAGACAGGAGGTGGGTGAGAAAAAAACCAGAGTACGGATCTGAAACATAGGGTTTCAGCTGTGAAGTTTGAAAAACAGGGTGTATCTTCCATGTATGTGAAAGCTGTAGGCGGAAAGACACAGGGTTTACCACTTCAGTGATTTTGTATGGTCCATAAAAGCATGGTTTGGATTTGCTACGTGACAGGTGGTGAGGCAAAAACTTTGAGGAAAGCCAAACCTTACTATCAACCTGGTATGGTGGAGACTGACGTCAATGGAGGCCAGCAGTGTCTTTCATCTTCTTTTTGGCTGCCTGAAGATTAACATGTACCTTTTGTCTGATCTCTCAGCTGTGTCATATAAAAAAGGCTGCTGCAGGACTTGAAGTGGCATCAGGAAAAACAGATGGAAAGGTTCTAGAATGGTAACCATACATGCATAAAAATGGGGTGGTCTTGGAAGCACTATTGACTGTGTTGTAATAGGAATACTCTGCTAATGGTAGATATGAGGAGCAATCACTTTGGGTAGAGTTACAAAAACGGCAGTGTTATGTTCTAGCCCTTGATTAAGGCATTCAGTTTGACCGTTATTCATGGGATGAAACCCTGAGGATAAGGCTACTTCAATATGAAGGGTCTTGCAAAAGTGTTTCCAGAACCGAGATATATAATGAGGATCTCGGTCAGATATGATGATTTGTGGAAGACTATGAAGGCAGTAAATCTCCTGTATGAAGATCTTTCCAAGTTCTTTGGCAGTAGGTAATTTCCTAAAAGAAGTGAAATGTGCCATCTTGGAAAAGGAGTCTACTGTCACCATAATCACTTGGTTACCTGCAGAAGGAGGTAGAGAGGATATGAAATCAGTGGAGATGTTATGCCATGGGTCTGTTAGAACAGGTAAGAGCTGAAGTAACCCCACAGGTTTAGTGTGAAGTGTCTTGGCCTGGGCACAGACAAGACAGGATGATACATAGGTTTCAGTATCTTTTTGTACCGACGGCCACCAGAAAGAACGCAGCAATAATTCAAGAGTTTTTATAACACTACGATGACCAGCAACAGGAGAATCATGACACATCTGCAGGGCTTCTAGTTTTACTGTTTCTTTTTTGGAGAGAAATAATGCTCTTTCATGGTAGTGGCAGTGACCACGTTGCGTGATCTGACCATTTAGCTTCTGCCATTCTTCTAGGTTTAGGGAGGTATACCCTAAATTGGACTCTGTCTAGGAATGATTGAACTGTGCCATTGATCCGTTGCGGCTCAATTATGTTTTGTTGTGGTAGTGTTGGGCTTTCCGGATAACGACGGGACAAGGCGGGATCAGACTGTTCTGAGACCCAGGTATATACGTAATGGAAAAATCGTACTGCATAGAAAAATAAGCCCACAGGGCCTGGCGGCGATTTTGACATTGGAGGCCGCGAAGACATTGTAGATTCCTGTGATCCGTTCTGATTTCGAATGGTTCCTTTTTACCCATCAAGAATTGGCTCCAGTCACAACAGGCTAACTTCAAGACCAATAGCACTCGCTCGAGAACAGAGTAGTTCCTCTCAGAGTCTGACAGGACATGAGACAAGTAGAAGGCTGGATGTTCCAGTCCATCGTCATCTTCTTGTTGTAGAAGCACAGCACCTATTGGTCTGTCGGACGCGTCTGTTTCTACAACAAACTTTCTTGTTGTATCTGGATGACGTAAAACAGGAGCTTGAGTAAACACCTGTTTCAATGACTGAAAGGCTCTCTCAGCAGCTTCGGTCCATTTGATTCCTTGCTGGAGATTTTCTTTCTTTAGGTTTGAGAGATGTAACTTGTACGGTGGGCAAAATTATCAATGAATTGGCGATAAAAGTTTGTCAAGCCTAAGAAACATTGAGTTTCTTTGATCGTTGAAGGCGAAGGCCAATCTATAATAGCTTTTGCCTTTTGTGGATCCAAAGCAATACCTGTCTTGTTGATTTGGTAACCTAAATATTCCACTTCAGACCAATCGATTTCACACTTTTTGGGCTTACAGAAGATGTTGTTCTGACGTAGTCTTTCTAGGACTTCAGCAGCATGTGCAAAATGTAACTCAGTAGCAACTGAATAGACCAAAATGTTGTCTAGATATATTACAACTATTTGATTTAGAAGGTCGGAGAACACAATATCCATGAATCATTGAAAAATAGACGGAGCATTGGTTAGTTCAAAGGGCATAACTTGATATTCGAAATGAGCCAAGGGTGTTCTGAAAGCGGCTTTCCACTCATCTCCTTCTTTGACTCGAAGGAGATAGTAGGCACCCCTACGGTGTAGCTTGTTAAAGATGTGTGCTCCTCCAGCAGCCTCCAAGATATCTTTAATCAAGGGTAAAGGATAACGATCCTTGATAGTGATCTTGTTCAGATCTCTGAAGTCTATGTAAGGCCGAAGGTCCTTTATCTTCTTTGGCACGAAGAAGAGAGGTGCCCCATCAGGTGAGGAGGAACGAGAGGTTAAACCACTTTGAAGGTTTTCTTCAAAATATTGTCTAAGGGTTTCCTTCTCGGGCTCAGTAAGAGAGCACACCCGTCTAAAAGGTATTATTGCTTCGGGCTCTAGAGGAATAGCACAATCAAACTGCCTATTAGGGGGCAGGTTCAAGTTCTTTGGTTTCTGAAACACATTTGCATAGCTTTGGTAGTGACTAGGAACACCTTGGACTGTGTTAACAGAGATACATGTTTCTTGTTTCACTATAGGCATCTCTTTTGGGCACCTGTATTCCTCAGTAGGATAACAGAATTGTTGGCAAAAATGCGATGATAAGGATATAGTCCTAGTCTCTCAGTTGATTTAAGGAATGTGTCTGATCAGTCAGGGTATTCCTAAAATCATGAAATGATTAGGTGAGGCTATCAGGTCAAAGTATAAATACTCTTGGTATCTTCCAAAAGTCAATGGTGGTGACAGTGTCATTTCTTTGACCGTTCCAGAAACAAGAGGAGTGCCATCTACTGTGTGCACTTGTTCTGGAGTCTCTTTCAGAATATGGCATATTTGTCTCTCTGTAGCCCATCTTTCGTCCAAATAAATACTGCTGGTTCCACAATCTTACAGTCCCAATATGCTTTCTTTAGTGCCATTAGGCAACCGCTGGAACATTGGTAGAAGAAAAAGAGAATTTGAGGTCTCTTTGATGTGCAGATTGAAGGTATTGCAGACCATCCCGCCCTCTCCCTTCTTACAGAGGTCGAGATCTGACGTTTTCCAACTGTCTCGATGGATGGGTTGGACGATTGTGGATCATATGACCAGAAGCACCACAATATAGGCACAGTCCTTGTCTTCTCTTGTGTTCTCGCATGGCCTCCGACACCGGTCCTCTGGTCAGGCTTATTTGCAGTGGTTCTTCTCCTGAAAAGGAAGTGTTTCGGATACAGGAACCTCTGATCTATGAGCACTAGGTTGTGTCATTCTTGTATGTGGATGGAGAGGTGATTTTCGTCTTTCCGATCGACGTTCATTGAGACGATGTTCAACAGACAGCGCAAGATCCATTAGTTCAGTCGTGGTTTCAGCACAGGGAGAATGCACTAACTCATCCTTAATGTCTTCTCGTAGACCTCTGCGAAAAAGTGTGACTAACGTTGATTCCACCCAAGTGGTTTCTGCAGCTAGTTGTCTAAACTGCGTGAGGTATTGCAGGACATCCTGGTTCCCCTGTTGAATGTCACCTAGGGCCTCTACTGCTGATGTTTCCAAGCTGGGTCTTTGAAACATTTATTTAAAGGCAGGAAGAAAGGACATGTAATTTGAAAACCGAGGATCATACGAGGCTACCAGAGAAGGCACCCATGCCAACGCAGGACCAGACAAGGCACTGATCAGATTCCCAACCTTAGTTCTATTCGATGAAAACTGGGCTGGATGGCAGGCAAAAAATACTGTTAAGTAATCCAGAATTTCTTTCAACTTATTGGGATCTCCGGAATAACGAGGAGTGGTAGTAGAGACTGTGGGTACATCAGACGTCTTAGCAGCCAACACTTGACATAAGGCTATATTTTGTTCACGTAACTGTTGTAATTCTTGGGCTTGTTGTTGTACAGTTTATACTAATGCCTGTGTCACTTCTACTGACCCTTCCAGAGGTGACGTTAGAGGAAGATCCATAACATCAGGATCGAAACGGGCCATCGTAATCTGTCAAGACTTGTGATGTTCTTACCGCCTCTGGCATGTTGGAGAGATTCTCGACTTTGGTTCTTGAGGGTTCTGGTCTGTCCGAGGTAAGGGCGACCCCTACTGGTAGCCACAGTGCTGCTGACAATGAAATAGCCAAAGCAGGCCGGGACCTCCAAAAGGAGTCCCTAGAGGAAAAAAACCATGGTGAAAACCTCTGGTGGAAGTGGGAACTTCAGGAATTACGAGGAAGGAAAGCAACCTCCAGAAGGAGAAAAAGAAGGCCAGGAATCCGAACCGGAATAGAAGGCTAAAGCAGGAACAAGGTAGGCCAACAGGAATCACAGATTCACCAGGCAGGAGCACAGGATACCAACAGGAGCGAGGACACACCAGCAGGAGCGAGGAGTGTTGCAATGCAAGGGAATTAAGGGTCCAGCCCTTTAAATACCTATGAACAGAAAGTGACCAAACAGGAAGTTACCAACCAGGAAGTAAGTAACCACCATCTTAGATTAGGAAAAGGATAGTGGAAGGCATAGGAAGGTCGCCATCTTGAATTATTAGAGCAGATACTTCCCCTGGCCTTCTCGGAAGAAGACTATGGAATCATGGGAAGGCAAGATGGCCCCAAGAAGACATGAAGAAACAAATATATATCCAGTGAAAGGAAGGTAAGGATATAGTGCCCTAACATGTGAAAATAAGATGCCGCAGCTCCAAAACCGGTGTGCGGCATTCCTGTCATGCAAATTGTTAGATAACGGGCTGCCGTGTAGGTAGGCAGCGTGCCCGACACAGAAAGAGAGCAGGCACCGTGGGATGCACCCATGACACCAAAACAGCAACAGTGGGCCTCCGCGCAGCAGTGCGGCGCACCAGAAGAATAGAGGGAGGCACCAAGGGCCGCGAGGAAGAAGCGGGCAACACCGTGGGCCAAATCACAGTCCACGGTGAAAAACTTGGATCTTGTACCTCTTGGATCTTGTACCTCCTGGATCTTGTACCTCTTTCATCTTGAAACCATACACACTACTTTTAATTAGGGATCCTGGGTTTTTTAACATTTCCATCTGTATTTATCTACATAAATTTTTTGTTAGTCTTAGCAGTATGTATCCATATCTACAAGTTTTGTGAAACATGAAATAGTAACTTGTATATTTCTACATTTATTTAACTGATAAATGTGAACGTATGCTTTGATGTCTTTCTAGTTGTAACACATTAGAAATCAAAATCTAATAAAACAATACACCCAAATGAAAATATTAGCATTAGAACAGAAACAAATGTTGAAATATAGAGTTATTTAAGGAAATCTCATCCTGTTTTAAGACTTCCTTGCCAATTTGCCCAGCTTTTGGCCTTGTATTCATGAATGATAGCATGGGGAATCACTCAACAGAATGCATAGTCACTCAAAAGAAGCTCAATTATCTCTGTTTTTCTACTTTTAAAAATAAATAGACAGGAAACACAAACCTTCTGTATGTATTCACTTGTGAACATCAGAAAAACGTAAAACTGGACGCCTTACATTTTAAGAATTTGTATATTTCCTCCAATCTTATATTTTAGGTGTTGACTTGTGCGCTCTATTAACACTTTGTCCTTCAGAGAATAAAAGGGAATTAGTTAATGTGTGAGCAAATTTGGGCCTTCAGTGAATTTCATAGTACATGAATCTATAGTTAATTATTTACAGGTCACAACCACTAATGAATTTCACTACTGACATTGTTGTCCTTAATTTTATTGATAAGCATAACACAATTCTATGTATCTGATAAAAACAATAGTTATCCAGGTACAGAATAGGCAAGAACACAAAAATAATCTTGATTGTGTTGACACGTAGTGAATGTTGTTGATGCTGACATCTGACACCTGTTTTGTCGTGAAACGACTTCTTCAAGGCTCAAAAAATAGTCGAAAGCATCAAATTGTAGATCTTCGGGACCCCTCAATGGTATGGGATATACCACAGCAAAAATGATAGACCTGATACTTTGAATTTTCGGTTACAGAGTAGGACTTAGAAACACTTTCCAATGTCGAGAAGTGAGGTTAAAATGTAGTGCGACGCATTAAATCTGACTAGTGTTCAGTCTGACCAGTTTTATGAAGTATATGCACTTATAATGCGTAGAAAGTCACAAAAGCATATACGCTCGTGAGTGAGTACAACGAGCCTCAAGACTTCATTAGTAAATATAGTAGTACAGCATCAAAGTTCCTGCTGTACAGATCCGGGTGTATCAAAACGCGTCGCGTTTCAGTCAGAGAAGTCCTCACGCCCCTTTACAGATTGTTACATTTGGACTTTTGGTAAACAGAACGAAGGTGCTGGCCGGTGAGTTTCTCTACCACTGCCATTCATACTGTAATTGTTATGAATCTATAGTATTTTATCCTATACGTAGTGAATTTTGTTAAATAAATCCCCAAGCATTCTTGATAGCTGTTAAGTCTAAATTCCATTCTCTTCTTCTATAACAAGTGTGGTACTATCTTGGATAGACTCACGTACAGTTCTCTCTTTGCACTTATTTATGTTTACTGCTCCGAAAAGTCAAACGCTGTTCGCGCATTAAGTACGTGAAAAACTGATTTTGTTCATTGTACATTAATGAGGAAGTGATTTTGATGAACTCAAAGGAAAAAATAAAACGTACAAACTACATTTATTATAAAGAAGGCATTGTTATTAAGGTCGCTGTATCATTATGGATTTACCACACTAGCAGTATAATTCACCATCTGCTGCATAGTTTGCAGGTTGTAGCTAGCTCATGCAGATCAAAAGTTACTAAAAGGAAGTGCATGTGGTTTGCAAAGTTTACCTGCTCACCTTTAGTTGCTGAGTGCTGTATTCTAGGGTAAAACTGGTTCTAATGATTTGAAACACTTGCTCAGACTCTATTGATGTGTGTTAAAATGACAACCTAGCGAAACAATACTGCCACAATATGGGATGTCATATAGCGCATGAATTGTCTTTTCTTTCTCTATAATTTAGTCAATCCTGTCACATAATTTGGCCCTCCATTGCTGCATACTTCAAAAGGGCACCGATTATAAACAATAAAAGAATAAGAAAATCCCCTGATAGCAGCTCAAAGGCGTCCTCTTCCTCTGTCTCAGACCCCCCCCCCAAAAAAAAAGTGCCCTGAATTTAAACCTAAATATAATTACAAGCTTAAAGACAACTCTGCAAATCTAACCACAAACTTAAGAACAACCCACGCCTCTCCTCAATGTGCACGACTAGCATACAATATTTTTCATTATTATTACTCCAAATGAAAATCACTTTCCTGAATTTCAGAAGTTGAAGCTAGGGCCTAATGCCCATCTTGTGACCAGCATTCACCACTGTGACATCAAGAGTGTGAGAAGTTGGCCTGGTATATGCTGTCCACTAGTTATAGTGGGCACCCTGTACCAGTCCAAACAACCTCTTATTAGTTATAGGTTAAAGACAACCTTTATTAAAAGCTATCCTAGTGGTAGCTATGAAGAGCAGCCTTCAAGCTAAGTTTTGAAGGAATGTAAAGCAGCTTGTTTTACCAGTCTATAATCTCTTGAGTGGCTAAATGAAAGACAACCACACAAGGTATATATATATATGAAATATATGTATTTATTTCTAAACACATCCTCCTAGTCTCTTTATGAGACAAGAGGTCAAAACACATAAATTATACTTCAAATATCACAGAAAATAGCACAAATACACATCAGGCCCTAGGGGCGAGCCAAACCATATACTAAAATAGTGGTATAAGAACCATGACTTAACTAGACACAAGGCCTAGAACCTGTAGAATCGCTGGGACCCCAAGGAACCACCCAAGGTAGTGACACAGGGGACCCACGGGGGACCCACGGGTGACCCACGGGGGCTGTGTGCAGTGTGAGAACACAGCCGCGAGCTCCCGTTAGCTTCTATGGGGAAAGTCACAGTTAGATTTTTAAAGATTAGGGACTCTTAGAAATGAGTCAGGACCAAACCCTTTGGGACTTAGAAAGTTCTAGGGCCAACACCCATGAGAGCACCGGAGTACTCGTGTTACCTCACCCAGGGAAGTCGGGTGCATAGGTGTGAAATGGTGTTGGGTCGCGTCATCGATTTTAAAGGGAGCTGGCAAAGAAGTGCCTCTACGGGGAAGATGCGAAGTGTCCGAAGAGATCCAAGCCTGAACCAAAGTTGAGAAGAACCTGAAAGCAGAGGGGACAGAGTCTGTGTCACTTGCCAGTGACCTGGAGGACGATAGGCGGATGCCCACCGATGTCGGGTGATTTCAGGTGAAGGAGGTGAAGCTTGACTTTTCAGCCACGAGGACCAGGAGGTGTCGAGGACAACCAGGAGCTGGATTCGACCTGTCCCATGAAGGATGTTGAGTGCTGCAGTGTCGGTGCCCAGATTGGACACAACAAGCCTTGGCAACAGCAACCCAT
Organism: Triturus cristatus; assembly: GCF_964204655.1. Lineage (NCBI taxonomy): Eukaryota > Metazoa > Chordata > Amphibia > Caudata > Salamandridae > Triturus > Triturus cristatus. The sequence continues at coordinate 70,449,272 of NC_140591.1, forward strand.
GCAGAAAGGAGAAAGATGCTTTGGTGCAGACCAGCAAGGTCTGAGGGACACACCACTTAGTTGGGAGTGAGGGCACGTCTAGAGCAACCGGAGAAGCCCAAGGAAATTCAAAGTTACCCCCTCAGGGACCCACCAGTCGACGGACCAGGGATCACGAAGGGACCTCAAGAAGAAACATAAAATGGCGGCCCACGGGTCACTCAGGGTGACTGGGCCAACAATCTTCAGTGGATTCTCTGCTCGAGTTCGGGGCTACAAGTAACCTCAAGCACGACTTCAAGAGACGTCGAGAAATCAATGCACTTGCAAAAGTAAACGGTGACCAGGAGTTCCGGTTCCACGCTACCCACGAGGGCTGCAGGTCTCAGCTTTCCTGGGGACTCGGGTTGTCCTCTGTGATCTTTGGAAATCCTGTGCCTGGGCTGCAAATACTTCGGAGTCCGGTGGGAGCTTCGGAGATGCAGACCGGTAAAATGCTTCGTTGGTGCTTGCCAAGCAGGGGAGTAACTCCTTGACCCCAAGGGAGATTTCTTCAGTTCTCTAGTCTTTAGTAGAGCGTTGAAGTTCCAGGATTCAGTTTCAGAGTTTCGTCCAGGGATAACTAAAGTTCTGGTTACAGAGGTTCCTTAATTATACCTAAGGAAGGGGTTGGACTAGCTCTCGGGAACCCAACTATGGGAGGGTTTGGAAAGAGGGGTGGCTACACCCATTTCCTTTGTCCAGTTTCACGCCAGAGCAGGGTCTGGAAGCCCCTGAACCGGTTTGAGCTGGACTATGCACAGGGACATCAAATGTGCCCCCAGTGCAGGACTTCAAAGCATTCAGAGAGTGCTCCCACTCAGCCCCAATACACATAAGCCTGTCTGGGAGGTGGTTACACCTCCCTGTGACAGGAAACCTATTGTCCAGGCCTCCCCTGCCGGAGTTTCAGTCAGCAGCAGGAGGCCAGACTCGTGTCTGTGGCTGCAGCATCCATTTTGTGATGCCAGGGCTCTATTAGATTTCTACTGGGTATACCAGTACTGTCATGTCTCTACCTCTAGAAGGGTGGGATCATATCCTCACATCAAGAACTGATGTGGGGGTATGATTCCAAGGTGTTTGACACCAAACACGACATGTTTCCGTGCAGTCAGTCTAAAGTTAGCATTAACCGTTTTAGATATAATGCACTTAAGAGTATATGGTCAGGCTGCACCACTGACAGCCCCGGAGAAGAGATTCCGAAGGCGGCAGAGGGGCTCAGCTCATGCCTGGGCACCCTCTCACATATAACCAAGCACTCTGCCTTCAGGATCGATAAGGCCTGCTATAGGGGTGACTGATAGGTTACTATGTGCAGTGATAGGTGAGGTATAGTGAACCTATACCTCAGTAAGGGGTGCATGCACCACCTTACCCAGGCCACTAAAGGACCTACAACCGGTAGTACTAGAATATACCGGTCAAGCAGAAAGTAACAACGACCAATATTCCCTAATTGATAATAAACAATTGAGAGGAATAATAAGAGGGTTGAAAACGGAGGAGGCGGCAGGCCCGAATGGATTGCCCAAAGCACTATTCAAACACGTGCCAGACTTTTGGGCTGATTACCTCGCGCCATTATTTAATCTGATCTACAGTGAGAACAACATCCCCAAATCCTGGAAAGGGAATATCATTCACCCAATATTCAAACAGGGAGACCATAATAAACCAGAAAACTACAGACTGATATCATTGATTGATGTTGAGGCCAAACTATACGGATCATGCCTATTACTTCACCTTCAAGAGTGGATGGACGAGACAAGCATAATTCCAAAGTTTCAAACTGGTTTTAGACAAGGGATGGGTACCTTGACAAATCTGGCCACGCTAGCACTCCTAACCGAAAAGGCAAGAAAAATGTAAACTCGGTTATTTGCATGTTTTGTCGATTTGAAAGCCGCATTCGACAAAGTAAGCAGAAATCGCCTCTGGGAAAAATTAAGGGCATGGGGGCTGCCGAGCAAATTACTGTATGCAATAATAGCCCTGTACAGCGAAACCTGGGCTAGAGTGAAACTAGGCGATGGACTTAACACTACCAGCAGTATCTGCACAGAGCAAGGGCTAAAACAAGGCTGTGTCCTTGCCCCGAGTCTATTTAATTTATTTATGGCAGATATTAGTAAACATATGCAATCAGCCAATTGCCATCCGCCAAACCTAGTCAAGGAGCCAATACCCTTCCTACAGTACGCAGACGATATCGTGGTACTGAGCCAAAGCCCTATTGGGCTACAAAGAGCGATTAACAACTTAGTCATCTATCTGGACAGAGACAGCTTGGAAAGAAATAAAGACAAAACCAAGGTTGTACATCTTGTTGACCCAAAACAAAACAAGTTCAAATGGTACATAAAAGGGACTCCAATAGAAGAACAAGTGGCCTACAAATATCTTGGGTTAAAACTAGGGCGAGGCTCAACACACAAAGAACATAAAATGGACTTAAAGGCAAAAGCACAATCGGTAATCTTTGCGTATAGACTCTTGAATAAAAAAATGGGCTGTCCGAGTTATGCACATCTTCTAAAAGTGATGGCAGCACAAATTGTACCGACATTGTCATATGCCCTAGCAGTTTGGTGCGGCAAAGAGGCGGAACTGCTAAACGATCTCCAGACAAAGGTCTACAAAGCTGTTTTTAACTTACCAAAGTCCGCCGCTCCAGCTCAGGTCCGGCTGGAGTTCGGCCTTCAGAATAAGAAACTTCGGAGCATGAGCAGCTTTGTGAAACTATGCCACAAATTCCGCGCATCTGAGCCGGGGTCATTGAACAACACTTGCTGGGAAGAAATCAAAATCCAGATGGACCAAGACATTACACATTCATGGGGAGCATACCTGAGAAAATCATTAGCTGAACTTGATATACAAACAACATGGGACAGCCAGTTAGAGCGGGTAGCTTTTGGTAAATTGGTAAATAAAACATCAAAGATTAAGTCTTTCCTGGAAGACAAAATAACAACCTCGAAACGCAGACATGGGTGGACCGTGATTAACTCTTACATATCAACAAAACCTCAGGCATACTTATTAACACATTTCAGTACTGAGCTAAAACAGAGTTTAATAAAATAGTGCGTGGGCATGCACGATTCGAAAGATCTACAACCGTCCTGGCAAAGCAATCATCAAGCTGCACACTGTCGACTATGCGGCTTCTGTAACGAAACACTAATACACCTGCTGTGCACTTGCCCAGCAGTTAAGGATATAAGGTGGAGGTTTTTAAAATCAATTTTTAACGAATTGAATATTCGCACTTGCAGGCAAGCAGTGATACGTTGGCTGGAAGGATCCTCAATTATTCTGGCATGCCGGGGTGTTAAATACTTAGCAAAAGTAAGGAGACTTTTAAGGCAAGCCGATTTAGAGGCCATGAATAAACCATGATCAAGGAAGCAGGGGCGTCGCGTACACGGCTTACTAGCCCAAACAGCAAGTAAAAAAATCAATAAACAAATAAAATAAAAAAATAAAAACGATACACTAGATAGAATGACGGGAACAAACATAGAAAAATGGTCAAGTTTGGAATTTAAAATGGACACTATATCTTGAACAGGATCTAGCTGAAAGCAATTCTGGACTTTCTCAGACACTTGCGCAACTCTGAAAGTTTTTAATAGAATCCGCACAGATCGTTTTAAATTGTTAGATAACATTTTATGTGTATTATAATGTTATTCAGATTTTTAAATCTTGGTAACTATGACACTAAAAAGTAGTATTCAATGGAAGATTAAGTTTTATATATATATATATGTGTTTGCAGTGGCGTCTGAGGAAGGCAATTCATGCCGAAATATATTATGCCTATACTGCTGTCCAATAAAAGCCTGTTCCTGTACTCCCTGCGTGGCCCCTTCCTTCTGTTCGCTGGAGGTTTCTTTTGGATATTTTTGCGTCAGCCAGAGACGCGTTAAGGGGCCCAACTCTGTCAAGTTGGCTGGAGACATCACTGGCGCTCTGCTTTGCAGTTTTGTTTTTGCCCGAGGGATCGGATTTCTCCAGCACACCTCCTCTGTGCGGAATAGATAAGGGACGCTGCCAGCCGGCAGCTCGTGACTTCACGAGGGTTGCTGGTTTACTTAAATCAGCCCACGACCCTGCCTACATGCATCTTGGAGGTTAGAGTGTATGCGGGGACCCAGGGAGGCTTGCGGACTTATTAAGGACACTGGATACAGCGCGCCATGTTCTGCAGCACACCAATGCCATATAGGAGTTTCCCCACGCACCACCTGACCATGATGTTGGATTCTGGGAGCTGCAGGTTCAACCGACCTACAGCAGGTGAGCGACCACATGACTGGGGAGGTGTGTCCTTTTCAATCGTACAAAGACTGCAGGACTCCATAAAAGCTGAGGCGGGGTGCTGGACACAGTGTTTGCAGTGGCGTCTGAGGAAGGCAATTCATGCCGAAATATATTATGCCTATACTGCTGTCCAATAAAAGCCTGTTCCTGTACTCCCTGCGTGGCCCCTTCCTTCTGTTCGCTGGAGGTTTCTTTTGGATATATATATATGGCAGCTATTGGGTTTTCGATTTAATAAAAACCACTAAGCACTTACTCTGGGTCCGTGTTCGTCTCTCGCGCTGGAATGCTGTGCGGTTGGTGAGGCGATTCCTTGTGGCATATATATATATATATATATATATATATATATATATATATATATATATATATATATATATATATATATATATATATTTTAAATGTACATTGTAACGATTTTAAGTAATCATATACAATAAACTATTTGACTTGAGTCTTCATGTTGCAAGTGGAAATATCTGGAGAGTCCATCTGCATTGGCATGGTTACTCCCAGGTCTATGTTCCACTGTATAGTCCATCCCCTGTAGGGAAATGGACCACCTGAGAAGTTTGGGGTTTTCACCCTTCATCTGTTTTAGCCCTAAGAGGGGCTTATGGTCTGTCTGAACAATGAAGTGAGTACCAAAGAAGTATGGCCTAAACTTCTTCAGAGCTCAAACCACAACATAGGCCTCCCTCTCAATGGCTGACCAACGTTTCTCTCTGGGGGTCAACCTTCTGCGTATGAAAGCTACTGGTTGATCCTGACCATTATCATTCAACTGTGACAGTACAGCCCTTACCCCCAACTCAGATGCATCTGTTTGGTCAATGAACTTTTTGGAGTAGTCAGGACTTTGCAGAATGGGAGCAGTGCACATGGCCTGCTTCAGGTCATCAAATGCCTTTTGACAGCTAACTGTCCACTGAATATTTTTGGGCATTTTCTTAGAGGTTAAGTCATTCAGGGGTGTAACTATTGATCCATACCCCTTGACAAATCTTCTATAATACCCAGTCAGGCCTAAGAAGGCTCTCACCTGAGTCTGGGTAGTAGGAGCAACCCAATACATTACACATTCATGGGGAGCATACCTGAGAAAATCCAACCATTATGGTCTGGATTTTGCTCTACAATGGTTGAACCTGGCCTTCACCTACAAGGTGGCCCAGGTACACAACCTGACTCTGCCCTATCTGGCACTTAGTAGCCTTGATAGTTAGGCCTGCTTTTTGCAGGGCCTCCAAAACATTCCTTAGGTGGACCAAGTGATCCTCACAGGTGAAGCTAAAGACAGCAATATCATCTAGATATGCTGCACTATAGTCTTCCAGGCCTGTAAGGACTTGATTCACCAACCTTTGGAAAAGGGCAGGTGCATTCTTCAAACCAAAGGGCATTACCACAAATTGATAGTGCCCACTAGAGGTAGAAAATGCTGTCTTTGGCTTTGCATCATCAGCTAGTCTGATCTGCCATTAGTCAGCTGTCAGGTCGAATGTGCTTAGAAACTTGGCTGAGGACAAAGTATCTATCAGTTAATCTGCCCTGGGGATGGTATGGGCATCAGTTCTAGTGACTGCATTGAGACCCCTGTACTCCACACAAAACCTAAACTCTCTCTTGCCATCTTTGGTGTGAGGTTTAGGTACCAGGACTACTGGACTAGACCAAGGGATATCTGAGGGTTCAATAACTCCCAAATCCAACATCTTTTGGACTTCTGTCTTATACAGACCCTGGCATAGTCAGGTTGCCCGTAGATCTTATTCTTCACAGGAAGACTTTCACCAGTGTCCACTTCATGAGTGCACCAGGTAGTCTGACTTGGAGTCAGACAAAACATATGTCTGTACTGACTGAGAAGCTTTCTGCAGTCAGTTTGCTGCTGGACAGTGAGGCTGCCTGCCAAGGCTACACCATCAACTGATCCATCATCAGGGTTCTGAGAAAGCAGGCCAGGGAGTGGGTCACTCGCTTCCGCCTGTCCTTCATCAGTAGCCATGAGCAAGCCCATGTCTGCCCTGTCAACATATGGTTTAAGTCTGTTGACATGAAGTACCCTGTGGGGACTCCTAGGGGTTCCAAGTTCTACCAAGTAGGTGACCTCCCCTCTCTGTTCAACAATTGTTTGGGTGCCACTCCATTTGTACTGGAGGGCTGCTGGGGCCACAGGCTCCAACACCCACACTTTCTGTCCTGGCTGGTAAACAGTCAGCACAGCCTTTTGGTCATGCCAGGCCTTTTGTAATTCCTGGCTAGCCTCAAGGTTTTTAGTAGCCTTTTTCATATACTCAGCCATCCGGGAGCGGAGACCAAGTACATAGTCCACTATGTCCTGTTTAGGGGGTTTGAGAAGTAACTCCCATTCCTCCTTCACCAGACACAAATGCCCCCTAACAGGATGGCCAAACAAGAGTTCAAAAGGGCTGTAACCAACCCCCTTTTGTGGCACCTCCCTGTAGGCAAACAAAAGGCAGGGCAAAAGGATGTCCCATCTGCGCCTAAGCTTTTCTGGGAGACCTTTGATCATGCCCTTTAAGGTTTTGTTGAATCTTTCAACCAAACCATTGCATTGTGGGTGATAGGGTGTGGTGAATTTGTAATTCACTCCGCACTCCTTACACATAGCAGTTAAGTAACTTGACATAAAGTTTGCATCCCTGTCAGATACTACCTCCTTAGGGAAGCCTACTCTTGAGAATACACCCAAGAGAGCTCTTGCTACCACAGGTGCTGTAGTGGTCCTAAGTGGGATTGCCTCTGGGTACCTAGTGGCATGGTCCACCACACTGTTTGAGGATCCACGGGACCAACAATGTCAATCCCTACCCTCTCAGAGGGAACCCCCACCACAGGTATTGGTACCAGGGGGGCCTTTGTGGTTCCACCTGCGTTGCCACTGGCTTGGCAGGTCACACAGGAGTGACAAAACTCCTTAGTGTCTTCAGACATGTGGGGCCAGTGAAAGTGAGGGACAATTCTGTCCCAAGTCTTGTTCTTGCCCAGGTGTCCTGCTAAAGGAATATCATGGGCTAGTGTCAACAGGAAGCCCCTAAACTTCAGAGGTATAACCAACCTCCTGGATGCACCAGGCTTGGGGTCTCTACTCTCTGAGTAAAGGAGTCCATCATCCCAATATATTTTATGGGTGCCACTAGCATCCCCGGCAGCCTCATCAGCAGCTTGCTTTCTGAGGGGTTCAAGAGAGGGGCAGGTTTTCTGCTCCCTGCTCAGATATGACCTGGAAGGGCCCCCTGTCCCCAAGAACTCAACCCGGTCAGGTTCAAGCTCCTCTGGGACAGTTCCTTCTTCAGGTTCAAGATCATCTCCCTCAGGAGGCTGATCTGTATTCTGAGTCAGGTGGGAAGGCACTGCCTTAACCCTACCGATCCTCCTCTTGGGAGGCACCTGGTCCATTCTTCCAGAATCCAGGGCCTGTTCAGTTTTTGACATTTTGGCCAGCGACCTAGTCACAGCAAAGATATGAGCAGGGAACCCTAACATTTCTGCATGTGTCCTGAGTTCCACTTCAGCCTAAGCTGAAGTTTCTAGATCATTGCCAAGCAAGCATTGTACTGGTAAGTCTGCACTTCCTTTTTAAGGCCAGTTACCCCTCCCCAGGAGAAGTTTACAACTGCCAGAGAATGGTCTGTCTTCACATTGCTAGCATTGGTCACTTCTGCCCAGGATCCACAAGATTTTTTGTCACCATTGTGACACTTGCTCCTGTGTCCCTGAATGCCAAAGCCTCTTTTCCATTTATTAAAGGCTGTTGTCTGTATTTGCACAAGTTACTGGGACTCACAAATGAGGACATACCCATGCCTCCATCACAGAGTAGAACAGCCTGAGTTGGAACTCTGACTAGGCCAGATTCCATCTCAGAACCCAGGGTCAAACCTATTACACCCTTATTCTGAACATTACCACCACCAATTGTAGCTATACTAGGGAGAACAGTTGCCTTAGGGGCAATGGTGGCTGGAGTTGATTCTTTGGACTTGGTGCAGTCACTTGTCCAGTGAGTTTTTTTGCTTACAGATTTTGCACCATGGTTTCTTTTGGCCTTTTCCCTTGGTAGACTGTGAATCCCCATTTGAAGAAGATTTTTGGGGACCTTGGGAAGACTTCTGGTCTTTACCCTTCTCCCCACCCTTGTCAGAGTTTTTTGAATCTTGCTTCTTGGGTCACCACCTTGGTTCTGTACCTTCTGCCTCACTGTGGTTCTGACCCACTTGTCTGCCTTCTTTCCCAATTCTTGGGGAGAGGTCAGATCTGAGTCCACCAGGTACTGGTGCAGCAGCTGATTTTGACAGTTATTAAGGATCTGCTCTCTCATAATCAAATTGTACAATCCTTGGAAGTCATGTACTTTGCTGCCAAGTAACCAACCCTCCAGAGCCTTAGTGGCATAATCTACAAAGTGTACCCAATCTTGATTTTGTGCCTTTTGGGTATCCCTGAACTTTAACCTGTATTGTTCAGTGGTTAGGCCAAACCCTTCAATTAATGTACTTTTCAGACTGCTATAATCATCTGCCTCCTCCTTTCTAACAGTGAGGAGCTTATCTCTACCTTTGTCTGCAAAGGAGAGCCATACGATTGCTGCCCACTGCTCCTGGGGGACCCTTTGAACTTTACAGGCCCTTTCCAATGCAGTTATCCATTTGTTGATGTCATCCCCACTCTGGTAGGGAGGGACAATCTTATTCAGATTTCTATGGTCATGAGACCTCTCCCTATCAATGGGAGCTGGCAAAGAAGTGCTGCTGCCGGGAAGATGCGAAGTTTCCGAAGAGATCCAAGCCTGGATCGAAGTCGAGAAGAACCTGAAAGCAGAGGGGACAGAGTCTGGGTCACTTGCCAGTGACCAGGAGGACGATAGGCGGATGCCCACCGATGTCGGGTATTTTCAGGTGATGGAGGGGAAGTTTGACTCTTCAGCCACGAGGACCAGGAGGTGTTGAGGACAACCAGCAGCTGGATTTGAGGATGTCGAGTGCTGCAGTGTTGGTGCCCGGATTGGACACAACAAGCCTTGGCAACAGCAAGCCACGCAGAAAGGAAAAAGATGCTTCGGTGCAGACAAGCAAGGTCAGAGAGACTCACCACTTGGTTGGGAGTCAGGGCACATCTGGAGCAACCAGGGAAGCCCAAGGAAATTTTAAGTTACCCCCTCAGGGACCCACCAGTCGACGGACCAGGGATCGCGAAGGGACCTCAAACAGAAACACAAAATGGCAACCCACGGGTCACTCGGGATGACTAGGCCAGCAATCTTCAGTGGAGTCTCTGCTCGAGGTGGGGGCTACAAGTAACCCCAAGCACGACTTCAAAAGACGACGAGAAGTCAATGCACTTGCAAAAGTGCATGGTGACCAGGAGTTCTGGTTCCACGCTACTCACGAGGGCTGGGGTCTCAACTTTGCTGGGGACTCGGGTTGGCCTCTGAGATGTCTGGAAATCCTCTCCCTGGGCTGCAAATACTTCGGAGTATGGCGGGAGCTTTGGAGATGCAGACCGGCAAAATGTGTTATTGGTGCCTGCCAAACAGGGGAGTCACTCCTTGACCCCAAGGGAGATTTCTTCAGTCCTCTAGTCTTTAGTAGAGCGTCGAAGTTCCAGGATTCAGCTTCAGAGTTTCGTCCAGGGATATCTAAAGTTCTGGTTACAGATGTTCCTTACTTATACCTAAGGAAGGGGTTGGCTCTAGGGACCCACCCATGGGAGGGTTTGGAAAGAGGGGTGGCTACACCCATTTCCTTTGTCCAGTTTCGCATCAGAGCAGGGGCTGGAAGCCCCTGAACCAGTTTGATCTGGACTATGCACAGGGACACCAAATGTGCCCCCAGTGCGGGGCTTCAAAGCACTCAGAGAGTGCTCCCATTCAGCCCCAATACACATAAACCTGTCTGGGAGGTGGTTAGACCTCCCTGTGACAGGAAACTTATTGTCCAGGCCTCCCCTTCCAAAGTTTCGGTCAGCTGCAGGAGGCCAGACCCGTGTCTGCAGCATCCAGTTTGTGATGCCAGGGCTCTATTAGATTTCTACCGGGTATACCAGTACTGTCATGTCTCTCCCTCTAGAAGGGTGGGATCATAACCTCACATCAAGAACTGATGTGGGGGTATGATTCCAAGGTGTTTGACACCAAACACGACATGTTTCCGTGCAGTCAGTCCAAAGTTAGCATTAACTGTTTTAGATATAATGCACTTAAGAGTATATGGTCAGGCTGCACCACTGATAACCCCGGAGAAGAGATTCCGAAGGCTGCAGAGGGGCTCAGCTCATGCCTGGGCACCCTCTCACATATAACCAAGCACCCTGCCTTCAGGATTGATAAGGCCTGCTATAGGGGTGATTGATAGATGACTATGTGCAGTGATAGGTGAGGTATACCTCAGTAAGGGGTGCATGCACCATCTTACCCAGGCTGCAGTAGCATGCTGTGCTGAAACTAACCTATGCAAGTTCTACTAAGCTATTAATGCAAAAGATGTATTAAGTAAATGGGGTTAGAGTAGAAGTAAGTAGTATACAGTGAATTCATTTAAGTTTGTATTCTAACGTGTTCTTCTTTAACTTTATTAATAGTTCCCATTTGGGCCTTGGAGGGTGACCGCGTCTCTGTTTCTATGTGACTTCTACACATGCCTAACATGTCTGCTTGCTCTGAACAAGTGAACTAAATTGATTGACTGCCAAACTCACGCCCAGCAAGGACATGGGAACCCAACTTTTGACCCTACAAGAGGAAGGAAAAGAAACATTGTAAATTAGACTTACCGATCCACATAAGAAATATCTCTGGGAATAAAGCTTGTGGGTATTAAAATTAAGGGGCGGGGAATTAGACAATAGACTAAAGAAAAGTATTGCACTTGGTATGGTATGATGTCCTCACCCCACTGCTTGGCCCAATCAAAATTGCAGGTGAACATGGAATTGAAACATTTGGGGGTGGATCATACATTTGAATTGGTATAACAGAGGTAAGTTCTAGATAGTTAGACACACTTGATGCTGAGATGCTGATGCTATGCTGAGATGCTGCCCGATTTTGCTGCAATCTGACTGAAGAATCCAACACTAGGGAAATTCGCAGAACAACCTAGGAGGCACATCTAGGAAGGGGTCCGGACGAGCCAGAGAGAGTAGCACCAGAGAGGGGTGTAACGCTGGCTTTGCACTAGAAGAGGTCACCTTTTTCTGTCCCGAACCTGTTCTGAATCCTTGACTCTCTGATGTCGGGGTCCTCACACCATTCTAGGTAAATATATCTGTAGGCCAAATGCTCCGTACTTGCTCCCTGTTCTTTCTCTCCTCAGGTGCTGTCATTCCAAGAATTTATTAATGAAAACTGATAATAAGCTAACTGTACTATTTTCCTGATGGAGAACCTCGGTATATTCATGTGTATTTTGATTTGACTCACAAAATCATTAATTCAGATAAACTTTTAAAACTCCTTCTGAGTCTGTGGTTCTTTAAAATAAAGATAAATGCATCATTGTATTTTCCTCCCTATTCTAATCTACTACTAGATCTTATCGAACGTTCATTTACTCAGGAGACAGGAATGGTAAGAATACTGGTGTAAAGGTTTCCTAGGGTAAAATAAATTGATGACCAGTGGATATTTGCCAGCTCATTGCGCGTATGAATGTATATGGGCCCAAATGAGTGTTGTGTGTATGAATGCGTAGAGCTGGCAAACTCCACTGCATCACTGGTGTGAGTTAATCGGGTGGTTATTGGGGAGCAAGCACAGCAGCGTACTCACTTCCGCTTTTTTCCCACTAGAGCTGCCATTTTGAGAAGCAGCGCTCTAGTCTTTGAGCACATATGGGGCTACTTAAACGGCAAATGCACCAAACAGCAGCAGATTCACGCAGCGGGTGCACCAAAGCCAAGCCCGTCTGCACCCGGCCGGGACCAGGGGCCAGAGCCCCTACCCATTCTGGGCGAAATCGCACCATCACCTATACCAGAGATGAACTCTATCAACTCGCATCTGTTGTGGCAGTGAATTGCCTCCGCAGGATGCACATCTCCAAGGGAGTTTCATGGTGCAATCATTGTGGCTTTGAGCTTAGAGGTGAGATTACACCGAAGGCGGGCATAGGTGGAAAGGTTTGGACTACATAAGCTGTGCGCCGTTTGGTGGTCAATTGCCGTTCGCTACCCAAGCACAAGTTAGAGATTTTTGATATTCTTTCCTCACAGTCTCCTGATCTGCTGTTTCTAACGAAAACATGACTCTCTGACTCTTCCGCACCGGACATCCTGAATGTCATTCCAGTTGGCTATGGCATAGTGAGACGCGATTGCACCTCGCAGTGGGAGGGCGGGATCGCAATTATTTTCAAACAAACTTTAAAGTGTTCTCTCACAGCCCTCGAAGTAGAGGATAGTGAAACAGCCTTCTTCACTATAACAATATCTAGTAAGCCCACCATTGTGGGATTTTTAATCTATGGCCCGAGCAGATCTGAAATGTGCTTTATTTCTGTATCTAATACCATGTTATGTACTAAACTATAAGCATATGCTGGTCTTATGTTGAATTTACATTTTGATGATAAAAACTGCCCAGCGGCAAGCACACTGGTTGCGAACTTGGGTATTCATCAGCTAACACAGCTAAGTCAAACCCACATGCACCAGCTGGGGAACACGTTAGATCCTATTTTTGCTAATTTTGCCAACATTGCAGTGCAGCCTACCACACAGGTAATCTGGTCAGATCATAGAATCATCTCCTTTCGGATGCATTTAGACATATCAAAAGCGGGGCCCATGAAAACTCTGACACAGGAATCTCGTAAATGGACAAAAATGGCACTGGAGGATCTGCTGAACTCTCTACATCAAACGACTCCGATGGCCTGTAAAGATGTGAATGCAGCTTTTACTGGCATTGGAAGTTGGATCACAGCTGCCCTGCATAGGGCGGTCCCTTTAACCAAGATCAAGAGGACACGTACCCACCCCACTGCACGAAAGATCTAGCTCTCTTTAGGAAAGACAGTAAACGTCTGGAGCGAGTATGGCAGAGAGACTATTGTACAGAAAGCAAAAACGCATATAAGGAGACTTTAAAACTATACTATCGATCAATCCGCTGCACACGTTGGGCTCACTATACCCAGAAAATTGAGTCCTCAGCAAACTCTACAAAAGATGTATTTTGTATAGTCAAATCCCTTTCCTCTCTAGAACGTTTGGCAGTTTGTAATCCACCATCAAAACTAAGTTGCAATGAAATTTCTGTTTTCCTTGCTAATAAGATCTAAACAATCTATGAGACCTTTCCTCAAGAGGCTAGATACTTCTGTGCGGCGGGATATTCTTCTGACAACCATCGATCAGTAGCCAGTCTTCTCAGCTTTGAGGTCCCCCTGAGAGTGAGCTCGGTGGGATATGAGGTATAATTAAATTGGGATCTGCACTGGACCCGGCTCCTGCAAAAATCCTTGTTCAGGCACAAGTAGCCATCCTGCCCTATTTTAGCAACCTATGAGCCAACTCTTTCTCACTGGGAAAAGTGCACCTAAAATGGAAAAAAACAATGGTTCTTCCGCTCCTTAAAAAACCCTCCCTGAACCCCTCACAGCTGGAAAACTTAAGACCTATCTCCCTGCTCCCCTTTTTTGCAAAAGTCGCAGAAAAACTGGTCAATAGCCATCTGGCTAAGTTTATTGAGGCCAATAATTTATTGCATTCTACTCAATTCGGCTTCAGGGAGCACCACTGAACTCTGCGGTGCTGTACTGATGGGGGCCAGACGGCGGCACTGATCATGTTAGATCTGAGCACTGCCTTTGCCACTGTATCACACGGCCTACTCCTAAACCGTCTAGGTGCCTGCGGTGTGAGGGGCTTTTCCTGGCAATGGCTGACATCATTTTTACAGGACCGCTCCTTCCAGGTGGTGCAAAAACCCGACTCCTCAAATCCGATCCCACTGATGTAGGGGGTGCCACATGGCTCTATCTTGAGCCCCATGTTACTAAATATCTATATGCGCCCCCTGCCTGAAACTGTTGAGTGTCATAACGTGCCGATTGTATCCTATGCGGATGACACTCAACTAATAGTTCTCAATCTCAGGAGTTAGACGGGGGAGCTGTACTATTTGAGAGGTGCCTGACAGAGGTGAATAAATCTCATAGTAGGGAAAAGTCCCTCTATCTGGTCATCAGCTTGGTGGCCTGATGTAATGGGCCCCACCCCTGTCCCCAAGAAAATAATAAAAAATCTGGGCATGTGGCTAGACCCGGCATTATCATTAGAACACCAGACAGCTGCTGTGGCGGGGAAGTGCTTTGACACCCTGAAAGTGTTAAAAAAGATTTTCGATGTCCTTCTGCTCTCAGCAAGAAAAATCATTGTACAGGCACCAGTCACCTCCCAGTTAGACTACTGCAATGTACTCTACCTGGGAACTACTAAATTGAGATTACAGAAACTACAGCAAGTGCAAAACACTGCGGCCCACCTTCTACTAAGTCTTCCGAGACCTGTTGCTTCCAGGCCTGCACTGGCTGTCACTTAAAGAAAGAATCATATTTAAATCCATGAGTTTCTGTTGCCAAATCTTTAATGATAAAGGCCCAGGGTACCTCACCTCTTTGGTGAAAAGCCAGAAACCAAGCCGTAATCTCAGATCCTCTGGAACAAACCAGGCAGTTATTCCGCGTTTAAGAAGCCAGATGGGGCGGTCGCTCCTTTGCTTTTCTAGCAGCTGAGGCATGGAATTCCCTACTCCTCCATCTGAGGATGGAACCATCGGAGCTACTGTGCCGAAGTAGACTAAAAACATGGCTATTTCGTTAGATGCCAGTGCAGTCATGAATCTCAGTTCCCGCAAGTAGATAGACATATGGCATTATATCTTTCTCTGTTCACTCTCTCGAAGTGCTGGGACGCGCCGTTTGGCATAACCAAGCGCTTTACAAATAGCCTTATTAAAGCCGGTGCGAAGGGTGCACACATGGAAAGTGTGCCCTATCAGGAAGAATGCGCTGCCCCCAGGGCAGCCATGAACATTCGAGAGAAATAGGGAGCAGCTGTGTAAAAGCTGCCCTGTGTTCCTCTGCGCAGGCGGCAACCCACCTGCACGTTTAAAAGGGTTGAAGATCCTGGTGGAGCAGGTAAAGCAAAAATGTGAATACCATCTCTATTTTGCATGAAAATACTAATTACGTAATCATTCTAAATATTAACCTGTATTAATTGTTTGGAGTGTTATAACTAACCAACTTTTGCACCTTAATAAACACAAGATACACGTGGGACTAAATTGCTAATTGCATGGCTAATAAATTTAATGATTAACTGTGGTACGCAAACTAACTGTAGGATGTGTTGAAATAGAGAATTGCATGATTTATTTTGCTTTTGTGATGGTATGTGCTTCCAGTGTTGCGGAATGGTGAGTATTATCGCTTTAAATGTTGCTACAAGCTAGGCAAATACTAATATATATTGGGATTAGTGTGGGTTTAAACATTAGAATCTTCATTTCCATATATTGATTACCTTTATGTTTGTTTTTGCTTAAGTTGGCATTCGGGCCTACTAGGCCGCAGTACTTAAAATGGAGTTCGGAAGTGGCCACTGTCATTTGAGCGTGATGCCTACTGCGCAGACTCGGATGGCTCTGAAGATCTCCAGGCGACCTCCGAAACAAGACGATGTGTTCCTTGTCAAGGATAGGAACGTGGAGGACTGCCAGGACCCAGCTAGTGTGAATGACTGAAAAGACAATAGCGACCTGTACCCGGAAGTCTGCATGTTGTTACTCCGGAACTTTTTGCCTGTGAACTGTACAAAAGAAAACAATTTGGGAGATGACATGCTCGATTTCATGGGAACCAAGAAAACCTGGGAATATAAGACATTATTGCAAAATTCAGGGGATTTAGCCAATCAGAACACTTCTACTCTTAAAACTGTTGCACATTCTTCTAGAAGTAAGGAGAAAAAGGGTATATAAGGGGAAATTTAGGAGAGGAAAAAAGAGAAGGTTCGTTCCATTATCCCGATGGTGACTGCTGGGGTGGAGGATCGATTTGCTAGAGCGACCACCTGGTTCCTTGGCTAAATTTGGGAACTGTATCATGCTGAGAGAGATTTCCCGGACTTATTTGGGTCTTATTTGAGTCTAACCAGATGATATCATCCGAAGGGATTTGAGTTATGCTGTGGGTTGACGGATTCCTCTGGAAGTGGTCGCCAATATTCAAATTTAGGTAAATATAATTGTTATGTCCATTTGTGTTCAAGATACTCATTAGAATTCCGATTTGTCTGTAATCTTGCCTATGCTAATGAAGTGAGTTAATTAGATAAACTAAGCATTGATTAATAAAATTAGTCCGTGATTCTTTAATAAGGTATTGATTAACCAAAAGGTTCCGAAGCTTTAAATGTGTTTTAGCTGGTTCTAAATCACCATCAACCAGTCCCACTAATTGGTCCATCGACCAAATGGCGGAGTGCCTTGATGTTAAAGTTAGGATTCTATAGGTACTGGTGTATATAACGTAAAGAATTTTCCGATAGGTAACAAGGTACCCCCACATGTCCAGCGCTTCTTTTTCTCCTGTGTGCAGACTCGAGTGAGACGCGTGACTGTTGGTGTTATGGGCCCCACCAATGAATGCGTGTGTGAATAAGTAAGTGTGATGACGGGTCTGTGACGCAGGGAGGATATGTAAATTTGCCCTTTCCGCTGGAGCAATCCCCTTGCAGGCGGTGTAGTGAGTGACTGCACCTGCCTGCAGGGGGATGTCTGGAGTTCCATTGGAGCCCCTTTCATCCCTTTAGAGGGCTGCATTTAGAAGGCGCACTTAAAGTGCGCCACCTTTTTTGTGACATAATTTCAGATCACCGTCTAAAGGCATGTTTGCCTCTGCACACATCAGTAACACGGGGCAGGGGCAAAGTGACTCCCT
Organism: Triturus cristatus; assembly: GCF_964204655.1. Taxonomy (NCBI): domain Eukaryota; kingdom Metazoa; phylum Chordata; class Amphibia; order Caudata; family Salamandridae; genus Triturus; species Triturus cristatus. The sequence goes on from NC_140591.1 coordinate 70,466,599, forward strand.
CATTTGCATGGGGCCATGCTTTCTAATGATAGTACTAGCGCTGTATGTGCGCCAGCGCTATCTGTGTTACAAAACGCGCCACACAAGCGTCTGCGGCCCTTTCTGTAATACTAAAGTGCTCCAGGGCGCATAAAGCGGGTGCAAACGCCGTTGCGCTCCAGGCACTTGTGTAATACCGCCCCAGGTAGCCTGGATATGTGCTAATAGGACCCACTTAAGAGCAACAGAGGAACAGCTCATGGCATGCTCTGGTTACACACGACCAGGATAAATAAATATAGGACCTACCCAGAAGCAACAGAGGAGATACCTGGGAGGATTGTGGTGTATTAATCAGTGTGATTGTGAGACCTCAGTGTGTGATACACTCACAAAACCATCTTGGGTCCAGTAAGGCTCGTTTGTAAAACCTCTTGCTCAGCCCTGGGTAGCATTGGCTGTGAGGAGCAAGGCTTAAACAAAGGAGCTAGTGTAAAGTATCTAGAAGTAGAAAACAGTAGAAGAAGAAAGTCAGGAAAGAAATCCAACACCAATTTATAAAAACAAATGATATTTTAATTAATTTTTAGACACCAAGGGGAGCAAAATCGACCGAAGTGTTCCGGGCAATAGAGGGCCTGATTTAGATTTTGGTGATGGGTTACTCCATCACAATGGTGGTGATGGACATCCCTTCCGCCGAAATATACATTCTATTATATTCTATGGGATTTATATTTCGGCAGACAGGATATCTGTCACTGTTGTGATGGAGTAACCCATCCACTGGAATCTAAATCAGGCCCAGAGATTTTTAGGTGTAACCTAAATCTCATCTTTTTAGTCCAAATCACAAACAAGCATTGGCAACCGCAATGTTTGAAAAGTTTTAAAGAGTTGTTGACCAATTCTGACAGGTATAAAGTCGGGGGAACCAGTAAGGAGTAATTTGACAGTTACCTGGTCACCAAGGCAGTCTTATTCCACAGGGCTCAGCATCTCTGAAGTCCTCTTTCAGCCAGCAGAACCCTGGCAACAGTGGGGCCACTTATCTGTGATCACATCAGGTCCAGTGGTATCCTTAGGTGAGGGCTAGTGTCCATCGTTGGTGACTAAACTGCACTCTGATGACTCTCACAGGTCTGGTAGACTGGGTGGCAACTTTTGAGCATTGAGGGGTAGACTTCTTCCCTGCACATCGGCAGTCAGTGGTAAATTTGCGAAAGCAGCAACTGAGAAGCCAGAATGGGCTACTTCAGCTTTTATGGCCCTGGTGCTGTAACAGGGAGTCAATTGATTAACTCTTGCAGTTCACATTTTCGGTCTGGGGCTCTGGAATGACTTTTCCATTACCCAGGCACCACAAGCACCGTGGTCTCTTCACTAGCCCAACGAGCAGCAGGTACAGTCCAGCTGTTGGTGAAGCCTCTCTTGCCAGGTCCCGGGGTAAGCAGACCAGTCCTTCTTCTGTCCTTTCTCCAGTCCAGATGTGATCTGAGGGTCAGGAGTGCCATATTTATGCCCAGAAAGTGCCTTGGGGGGATGATGTGGTCACTAGCCAATAGGCTAGAAGGATCCCTCCCGTCTTATGACGACTTTGAGCTATGTGGGCCATCTAGAAATCCCAGAGTTTAGTATTCAGCCCACTCTCAATATGTCTGAACCCTTCCTTCACTGTGAATAGCTGGGTAGCCCACCCTAGAGGTGTGGCGACCCACGGGGTGCACACTCCTAGAAAAAATGCTTTGGCATCTAGTTTCCCCTCTCTGTTTCCGCCACCAGCCCATCTACCCGAACAATGGGGCAGCCCCTCTCGAGTGTGGTAGCCATTTGCCCATCAAATGGAGCTTCTCCTTTGAAGATCGCCTTTTGGTCCAACACCTTGTGTAGATTCCTGTGGGGCGGGAGTTAACACCTCCCTCTGCGGCAAGCCTCTACTGTTTTAAGGCTGAGGAGTCATTCACACCACTCCCGAGGAGGGTAGAAGTCTGTCTGGTGGCCAGCAAGGGTGACTGGGCACTGGCAAGACTGAGCAACAGAGTGACAACTTTCTAAAAACTGACTTTCTTTAAAAGTGACATTAAATTCGACATGGGCATTAAGTCAGGTTTAATGCCACGATTAATGTGATCCCTTGAAGTCTTTTTTCTGTCGTCCCATTCCGAAGCAAGCAGGGCTGAAATGCTAGTCTCCAACCTTGTACTGGCTGAGGGGGCTACTAATCTTTCCACACTAAAAACAACAATTTGGAGATTTTTACTAATGGGACAGAAGGAAATATACATGTCCCACTTAAGAATATACAGTTCCCTGCCCTAGGGCTGAATAGGCATTCCTTAGGGGACACTTATTGACATTGTGAAGGCAAAGCTGATTCAATATAAACCTTGATAAAGGGTTATAAAACAGGCTGTGTGAGTGTTCTTTGGAGTCAATCCAAAGGGGACTAGTGGCGACAACATAGTGGGTGCCTCGAGCTCCCAGGATTCCTGATGCTGGTGGTGGGGTAGTGCTGCGGGAGGCATATAACTAGTATGTTAGATGAATGGAGGGCGGAAGCGTTCAAGGGAGGGATTGGTGTAGGATGAATGAATGAATGAAGCGTGGAACCAACTCCCGGCTTCTCTCAGATCTACGGCTGACCTGGAGGTTTTTAAGACATTTCTTAAAACTTGGTTCTTCCAGTGCTAGGTGTGGTTGTAAGGTCTGTTAGCTTGAGACGATTAGTGCCGGGACACTCTTGCTGAGTAGCCGTGCGCTTACAAATATGCTTCATTCATTCATTCATTCATGTCAAGAGGCAGGGAACCGAGCCCCAGGCGTTCCCAGGGCCCAGGCTGGATGCTGTGGGAGGAACGGGTGAGTAGGAGGTGGTTGTGAATCTCTGGAGGAGGGGAGGGAGGTGCAGGTACCTGCTCACATGACCTGAGGGCCCAACAGGCCCCTGAACCAGTGACAGGCAGAGGGGCTGGAAGAGAGGGATGTAGCGGTCTAGTGTTTGGCCGCACAGTTTGAGCAGAGACCCCAACCCGGAACCCGATACCAACATTGTATCACCTTCTGGCCAGGCGTGGCCAGAAGGCTTTAATTAAAGGGACCGGAGTCGCTCGGGACTTCCGGTCCACACCAGTGACCGATGTGTCGCGTGTATATCTTTACATTGCCATAATACCCGCACGCGCAGTACACCCCTTGGTTTGTGGTCCCAACAAGGGACCGGAGGCAGGAAGCCTGGAAGACAAAACAAGAAACAGAGGAATGCAGAACATGTATTTGTGGAGTCTCTCCAGAGGTGAAATACCAAGGAAAGTGTGGAGTTTCTCTCTTTCTTGGAACATATCCCCGGGTCACATCCAGATGTGAATTATCAGCAACTTGGGAAATTGCAGCTCCTCGAGAAAGTGTTTATTGGCCCCACCGAGGAGTGGGTTCGCAGGGGTGTCCTGTGTCCAGAGTTATTTCATTCTGAGCCTGTTTTATTGAGTACTCTGACTCAGCGACCCCCTGTTTTACCTCTATCAAAGACTATGAAGGGGTGCCCTAGCTCCCAGGATGTGGCGCAGCGGCCGGAGCTGCCAAGTCGGGCACTGGGGATCCGTGTTTGAGTCTCAGCATCTGCACAACATCCTGTGATTCTGGGCAGATCACCCAATCTGCCCGTTCCCACGGACAGTGCCTGGATACCCTCACGAGTGATAAGCAGCGCGATATATAAATCTACAAACTTAAACCTAGCTGTGTGCATAGCATTGCATTAAAGGATTTGCAACTATATTGCTCTGTAAATTAATGAAACACTAATACATTTATTGTTAATAACGTGCAGTCATCGCTGGGGCAGGTAAGTTCGTAGTGCACAAAGTGCACCCCAGAATCATCTCCTTAACCCAAAATGCGGTTCACTAATAATTTTAATCCGACAGGTGTAGGCGCACAGACAAGAAGTTAATTGGAGACTGAAAGTGTAATCAACCAATCATATAAGGAGTATTAGCTGATCTTTTATGATGTCATCAACATTCACAATCAGGGTGTACACAGACATGTTATTGGCTGCGCTGGGGTTCAGTCCTCAAAAGACAACGAGAGCTGTTTTCCTTACAACCGAGAAGCCTAAGACTTTGACACTGGAAACACAGGGGCGTGGCTTAAACAATGAGGTTTTTTTGGGGGGGGGAGGAGTTGATGAATCTCAAATGTCCTATTTAAATAAGCTGCGGGCCACAGGGTGAATGTGTGAGCTGACCAAGGTGCGGGATAAACTGTTTACATGAGGAGTGGGGTCTGTACTGGTTTGCATTGGGTGCAGGGGCGGCTCCTCCGTTATGGCGGAGGAGCGTTGCCCCACTGCTGAGAGGCAGCAGAGGCAAACGTGAAAAAAGTAAAATGATAATAGAACCATTTTATTATGATATTATTTTTTCTTACCTTGCTCTTACCTACCAGCTGAGTCTTAGGACGGGGCCATCCTGGGAACATCACTGCATGAGCAAGAGAGAGGAGTGGTGCGGGCACTGTAAGTGCGCAAGTCGGTTTGGCCGGCCATTTTAGGGCAGCCAACCCGACATGCGCACTTACATTTCTCTGTGTTGCACATCCGGCCGTAGAGATGGAACAGGCTCTCTGTGCCGGAGCAGCCTCAAGCCAGCCTACTCAAGCCAATCATGGCGCTGCTCTTATGCTGGTACCAGCATGAGAGCAGCACCGTGATTGGCCCCTGGGAGCCTGTGCAGTGCACCAGCATTCGGAGAGGAACACTGAGGCGGCGGCCACGAATTCACGTTGCCTCCATTGCTGTACTTAACATAGTGATTGGTTGCTTGTCAATCACGTGGTCACAACACTCGCTGAGGGCCACATGGAGGTTTTGCAAGTCCAAACAAACAGCCAGGTGGAGCTAGAGAGGACGATATGGCTACCATGTGTCAAATTAGAAGAACCAGTGGCGGCCCACTCTTGCTAACGGGTCTCTCTTCCTCTACTTGCCAATCTCCTTGTTGCTGACAACATCCGCCTCAGAGGCCATCTTATCCTTTCTGTGACCCCCCTGGTCTCTCCCTCCAATCTAAAAGCAGCCGCGGCCCGTGCAGGTAAGAGCGGTGGGGCCAGGTGAGGGGGGATTTTCACAGACGATGAAGAGGGAAAATACATTATTTATTTAATTTTCCCTCGTCATGGTACGTCGAAATACCCCCTCACCCGGCCCCACCGCTCTTACCTGCATGAACCGCAGCTAATAGAATCTTCACAACAAAAATACCCCAAGAACCTCAATGGCGTGCTCTAACCACTACTCCGCGCCCACAGAGTGGAGATCTGCGCCAGCTCTAAAGGGGGTGCAGAATTCAGTGACCAACAGGCAAGATATAACAACTTCAATCACTTTGCAATGTTCATTGTGCTTTTTGTGAATTTGTACCTTCATAAGCATAATTGGAAAGCAAACAATTGACCTCAAATTCACATCCGTCTTCCCTCTGTCAGTGCCAGAGAATAAAAAAGGAAACAGACCTGTTACCGTTGAAGAAGTCCCTTTCCATGGCAGAAATGGAGATGCAGAAGGTCAATGACATCAACACTGAAGGAACAAGGGTCTAGAGAAACACCTGTGAGGAATTCAAGCAATGCGTCCGCCATCACACCTACAATCTCTGTGCCAAGCTCCTCTCCTTGGAGGCAGAAGCTCTTCTTCTTTCACTGATGTGAAGATACTTGGGCACCCTGATGGCTGCATGATGCCCCCCAGATGCTATGATCCTTGTCCACATCTATCCCCCACAGGCATGGGGTTTGAAGAAAGGTTCTTATGGGACAGAACAAACTGGGTTGGACATCATGGCAGGGTGTGAATTCTACCCAGCTGTAGAACAGGTTCCTGATGTCAAGAATGACAATCATCAACAACAGTTGGAAACCATATTGGAAAAGTAAAATTATACCAATATCATGTGTCACTCGTAGCAGACATCTTTTCTTAACCTGGCTAGTTTATTTATGGGAAGTTCTCTTCACGCAGTCGAGATGAGAAACATATTTGGCAACTGAAAGTATAATTTACGAAAACTGCTGTGTTAATAGTAGTTCCCTTCCTGTGGAGATACTTTTGAAGGCTGTTGGCTATCAGACACTCTGAACTCTCATAAACTCAGCCAACAGCTGCCAGTTCATAGAACGAAACTTAGAAACATGGGACTACTTCTAAAATTGGCTACAATGTGTGTTCTCATTGGGGGGGGGGGGTAGGATGCCAATGGTTGGGAGAGGAGGCCCCATGCCTGATTTGTTGGTGAAGTCTGCGACAGCGCTTGTGCTGCATGCACTCTCGCTTGCGAGACACTATTATTTACAATATAGGGCTTGGAGCCCTCCCATTGCTTACCATTTGTTGACTTCAGTGTCACTCTTCTTTGCAGCCTCATAGATGGCCAGTGCAGGGCGAGCATCACTTTCATTCCTTTCTATGGAGCAAGGACCAAGCACAGATTGTTTCAACTTAATCAGTGCCCCCCACATCTCACTTGTTTTGTTTTCCTTGTACACAAAAAGAAATATGACGTGATCAATGCTGGGTGCCTCATAGCGCTTTTTTAGGTCTCGCCTGACCCAGCGCTTGCGCTGGTCTGGCGAGACTTTTTGAGAGGGCTCCAAAAAGGGCTACCAGGCCAGCCTAGAGCTACAGTGCATGTGCGCGGGCGCGCACCACTCTTTACCGCAATTACTTTCACTTTCGCTTTGATGTCAATCACTTTCTCGGCCGCTTGGCATAGCCAATGGGTCTCGCTTTTGGGACCTTATAAGTATTTAGTTATGCAACTATTGCATGGCTAAACACTTATAAGGTCCCAAAGGCGAGACCTATTGGCTATGCCAATGCTTGTTTTATCTTGACTTTAAGTCTTGTTGCACAGCAGCTGGCACTGCTGTGCAACATGTCATAAAACACTGGCAAAGCCCAAAGATTCCACATAGGTAAGACCTATTTGCTTTGCCAATGCTTGTTCCTGTTATCACAGCACATTTATTTAATGCATTCGGAATGCAAAGTGCTGAATTCTTCATCAAAAGAGGTATTTAAGGGGCCAAAAATGCTGTTTTAACAATTTTTTCCACAAGAAAAACCAAATTATCACAAAGCAAGTTATAGTGCCGCAGTATAAGAGATGACTTTTAACTATTAATTGGGAGCGCATATGTATGAAGCGGGCAATAGAGGAGGTTAATTCATATTTGGGGATTTTTGTCAATAGTGATTAACTGTAAACAAATCAGGTGGTGCAGCTCAGAATGGTATTCTGCTGTATGCTGCTAGCAACTAGAAATAAAATAAAATGTCAGGAACGCCTGTGACAAAGGAAAAATGTACATTGTTTTTCCTGCAGAAGCACATTGTTTGAATCCTTTGTTGATTTCTGAGAGTATCTAAGGTGAACCTGAAAGCATACAGGCTGGAAGTGTTGTGGGGATCCAAAGGTTAAGGAAGATTTCAAATGATTTTCAGGCCTGAGTGACTATTATTTTTGGATTGTGCCTGAACTTTCTGAGGCTAATGACTCAAACTTTCAAATTATTTTAAGGAAGGCTACTACTTTTAAGTGGTATGAGATATATTCAAAAACAATTGCAGATATAACAAGCATTTGCAATGCAATAGGTCTTGCATTTACGCGAGTTTAAGCTATTGGCATTATAAATGACAATGCCTTTTATTTATGTTTTAAAAACGAAAACAAAAATAAAAGGCATTGTTATTTGCAATGTTAATAGCTCCCACTCATGTAAATACGAGACCTATTGAAATGCAAATGCTTGACTTTACTTTAACGTACCTCCGAGATTAACTATTGAAACATAGAATAACTTAAATGCACGGCTTCTTAACAGAATCTCTTTCCTCCTTGAATTGAGTGTCATCATTGCAAGACAAGTATGCCCACGGTCATGGGGTGAATATGGGCCTGTCTGCTAAGATATACTTACTTGTAAAGTGCTGCATGTGCCTTTGCAAAATGAATCACTGCTAATGGTACAATGTAAAATAGTTAACTTGTTGATTTGCTTGTATGCACGCGACTACGCAACGTGAAAGGCATAGTAGAGTATTCCAGAGTAGGGCAACAAAAAACTACAGAGCGGGATCCAGTATCATGCTGTGAATTCCTGTCTGCACACTGACATAATTACTCATCTCAATTGCCCAGTAGTGGGGTTTTGAGAAAAGTGCACTCTGGGAGTTGCAGTCTTGGTTCTTTCAATTGAAGCGGGCGAATACAATTTTAAAATAGTGATTGTAAAAGGAAAGCTCAGTATTGGAATCTGGTGTAACTGGTAACATGAAGTCTGCTGCCCCCTTCACCCCGAGGAGTCTGGCCCAGAGTGAGCTGATTATGTTGTAGCGAAGGAGAACTCCAGCACATCACTTCAGCCTCTGACAGAGCGGGTCTGCCCCTGAGGGGGTGGGAATGGGAGGTCGCGGCTTCCGCTGCAGCGAGGTGTGCATGAGACCATCCGCGGTGTAGACCACTGGCTTCTATCCACGGACACACCGACAACAGCCAGATTGCTCATCTGGATTTAAGCAAAACCTACGTCTATGGCTTTCACTAAATAAAGGCAGACGGACTTAGAGCGGTGTCCTTACAATTTTTAATGGATATTGTTGATCACTCAACCGCGGAGTGCCCTGCCCGCGACCCTGCCAGACTAGTGGAGCAGGGAGCTGCCGAACATACTGCCTCACAGCGAGCAGCCGACCACATCATGTCACCAGAAATGACCTAGCAAGATATACACAGAAATTCTGGAGTGCGGTATTACCGTAATACCGGAACTGGGAGCAAACACTGGGTTCAATTTCTCTGTGCTTTGTGACAAATCGCAGAGTGGGTTTTCTATATGTTGTGTTGTTTTGCTGCCTCCAGATAGACGCCCAGGGCGAGTGAGCGACGCCAATAAAGCCAGCATACAAGTGCATCAGTGAGCCATCCACAAGACCAAAAGACTGACAATACCCGCCTTTTCAGCTCTGTCACAGTGACATCTCGGTGGCATCGGAATCCCTGCCCCACACAGCGCCACAAAGCCCGTCTCTGGAGGCCTGAACCCAGCTGAGCCGCGCTGCGCTGTGCGGGGTCGGCCGAACAAAGCGCTGAAATTGAAGGTTCATTTCCTGTGCACGCTCACAATATTAGCCTCTATCGAGTATCATTCAAGGTTAGTCACATCGGGTTTTTTAATGTTCTCTTTTGTGGCCCGACTTCCCCAAGCCATAAAGGGGAGGCCTGGCCCCAGAATGTTAATAACGGGCCCTCTAACACCGCGCCATTTATGTCAAGATACAAAGCATAGTGGCGTCCAGCGCGTTTCCTCCTTAGTAGCCGCTTCAAGGATAAACGAGTGGTGCACGCGCGCGTGCCACAGCGAGACATGTGGTTTCAATTATCGCGCCCATGTCTGGGCACGATAATTGAAACCACATGGCAGCGGTGCACGTAATAGACACCAATAGGCCATGGGCGGAGCAATGCGCCCGCCTTTGGCCAATTGCATGCTGTCTTTAATAAAAAGACGCACGCTAAGGCCAATAGCGTGGGCCAAAAGGAAAAGCCCATGCACAAGCATGTGCGATTCCTAGGTCCGTTTTGAAACCCCCTACATGAGGTTTCTCGCTGCGCGAGCAATGCGGCGCACTGCAACGCTAGGTGCAAGACCTAAAAAGGAAAACTGACCAGTTTAACCCCTACGTTACTGTCATTGGACCAGATTTAATTCTTGGTGGTACGGTTACTCAGTCGCAACGGCGGCGGAGTATCCATACCACTAAGAATATGGTCCATCCGCTTTGTTTTAATCACAGCGGAGACTGCTCAGCCCCGAAGTGATTAAACCCTTACACCACAGGGCCGCCTGTGAGAAGTTGGCCTGGTATATGCTGTCCACTAGTTATAGTGGGCACCCTGTACCAGCCCAAACAAACCCTTATTGTTTATAGGTTAAAGACAACCTTTATTGAAAGCTATCCTAGTGGTAGCTATGGAGAGCAGCCTTCAGGCTAAGTACTGAAGGAATGTAAAGCAGCTTGTTTTACCAGTCTATAATCTCTTGAGTGCCGAAATGAAAGATAACCACACCAAGTATATATATAAAATATATGTATTTATTTCTAAACACACCCTCCGAGACTCTTTTTGAGGCTAGAGGTCAAAACACATACGTTACACTTCAAATAGGGCAGTAATAAGCACAAATACACGTCAGGCCCTAGGGGCGAGCCAAACCATATACTAAAATAGTGGTATAAGAACCATGACTTAACTAGACACAAGGCCTAGAGCCTGTAGAATCGCTGGGACCCCAAGGAACCACCCAAGGTAGTGACACAGGGGACCCACGGGGCTTCTATGGGGAATGTCGCGGTTAGATTTTTAAAGATTAGGTACACTTAGAATTGAGTCAGGACCAAACCCTCTTGGACTTAGACAGTTCTAGGGTCAACACCCACGGGAGCACCGGAGTACTCGTGTTACCTCACCCAGGGAAGCCGGGTGCATAGGTGTCAAATGGCGTCGGGTCGTGTCGTCGATTTCAATGGGAGCTGGTGAAGAAGTGCTGCTGCCGGGAAGATGCGAAGTGTTCGAAGAGATCCAAGCCTGCATCAAAGATGAGAAGAACCTGAAAGCAGAGGGGACAGAGTCTGGGTCACTAACCAGTGACCAGGAAGGCGATAGGCAGATGCCCACCAATGTCAAGTTATTTTAGGTGAAGAAGGTGAAGCTTGACTTTTCAGCCACGAGGACCAGGAGGCGTCGAGGATGACCAGGAGCTGGATTCGAGCTGTCCCTTGAAGGATGTCAAGTGCTGCAGCATCGGTGCCCGCATTGGACACAACAAGCCTTGGAAACAGCAACCACGCAGAAACAATAAAGATGCTTCGGTGCAGACCAGCAAGGTCTGTGGGACTCACCACTTGGTAGGGATTCGGGCACATCTGGAGCAACCAGGGAAGCCCAAGGAAATTCAAAATTACCCCCTCAGGGACCCACCAATTAACAGACCAGGGATCGCAAAGGGACCTCGAGACAAAATACAAAATGGCAGCCCACGGGTCTCTCGGGGTGACTAGGCCAACAATCTTCAGTGAATTCTGTGCTCGAGGTGGGGGCTACAAATCAGCCCAACCACGACTTCAGGAAACGTTGAGAAGTCAATGCCCTTGCCAAAGTGCACGGTGACCAGGAGTTCCGGTTCCACGTTACTCACGAGGGCTGCGGGTCTCAGCTTTGCTGGGGACTTGGGTCGGTCTCTGAGATGTCTGGAAATCCTCTTTCTGGGCTGAAAATACTTCGGAGTCCGGTGGGAGCTTTGGAAATGCAGACAGGCAAATTGCTTCGTTGGTGCCTGCCAAGCAGGGGAGTCACTCCTTGACCTCAATGGAGATTTCTTCAGTCCTCTAGTCTTGAGTAGAGCGTCGAAGTTCCAGGATTCAGCTTCAGAGTTTCGTCCAGGGATATCTAAAGTTCTGGTTACAGAGGTTTGTTACTTATACCTAAGGATGGGGTTGGACTAGCTCTGGGGACCCACCTATGGGAGGGTTTGGAAAGAGGGGTGGCAACACCCATTTCCTTTGTCCAGTTTCGCACCAGAGCAGGGGCTGGAAGCCCCTGAACCGGTTTGAGCTGGACTATGCACAGGGCCACCAAATGTGTCCCCAGTGCAGGACTTCAAAGTACTCAGAGAGTGCTCCCACCCAGCCCCAATACACATAAGCCTGTCTGGGAGGTGGTTACACCTCCCTGTGGCAGGAAACCTAGTGTCCAGGCCTCCCCTGCAGGAGTTTCGGTCAGCAGCAGGAGGCCAGACCCGTGTCTGTGGCTGCAGCATCCATTTTGTGATGCCAGGGCTCTATTAAGTTTCTACCGGGTATACCAGTGCTGTCATGTCTCTCCCTCTAGATGGGTGTGATCATACTCCCATACCAGTTACTGGTGTGGGGGTATGATTCCAAGGTGTTTGACACCAAACACGACATGTTTCCCTGCAGCCAGTCCAAAGTTAGCATTTACCGTTGGGTTATAATGCACTTAAGAGTATATGGTCAGGCTGCACTACAAACAGCATCGGAGAAGGGACTCCGAACGCTGCAGAGGGGCTCTGCTCATGCAGGGGCACACTCTCACATAAGAACCAAGCACTCTTGCCTTAAGGATTGACAAGGCCTGCCATAGGAGTGACTTATAGGTTTATATGTATATATATGTAGTGATACAGGTAACCTATTTCACAGTAAGGGGTGCATGCACCACCTTACCCAGGCTGCAGTAGCAAACCTGTGGTGTCATTTTGGGTGGCTTTCCAGGGGTGGCATAATACATGTTTCAGCCCCTGGCAGGCCCCTGGGCTACCTATGCCCTAGGTACATAGTGTACCATATACTAGGAACTCACAAGAGTACCTCAGGATCCAATCTGTGGTGTACCTAAAGTACATGCAATCAGTTTAGAGAGGAAGCAGCTAGACTGGGGCCCTGAATAGCAGGGTCCCAGCCAGACTAAGGTCGAAAAACAGTGAACCGCCAGCAAAAAGTGGGGGTAAACATATGAAGCAGATCCTACTCTCCTACACCGCCAGCGGCAGATCTGTAACTCAGTCCGCCTAATTTAGAGGGGTGAAATTAGAGGTCAGTTTTCACTGCCCGTCATAGCCAGGAAAACCCTGGTGGTGGGACGCTGAAAACTGCTAAATGCTCCCATCACCATGGCTGGGGGGAATTCAATATTAAGGGAAGCATTTTCTTTTTTATTTTCAAAAGGAAAAGCCCAGTTTGGGATTTCTTTTTAAAAATAAGAAAGAATACAGTTTGGTGTAGGGCTCCATCAGTTTGATAGAGCCCTGCACCAAACTGTAAACTAGCATTGATGCAAACTGCTGTGACAGCGGTTCCTGCAACTGCTTTAGACATGACCACAAGCTTGGTGGTCATTTCTAAATTTGGCAGGCAGAATGGTCTCACCCTGGCTGACGTTAAGTTCTCCGCCAAGCCAACAGAGATAACTCCATTCACCAAAATCAAAATTGGTCCCATTGTGTCGGGTGTGGAGTATGTGACAACAGTGCTTCTAGTTTGTTGAATTTGAGGTGGTGTTGTTCCATTTAGTTATAGGTGCAGAGGACACTGTTCCGCTTGTGCAGTGCCACCTACCTGACTACATGTGCGGTGCAATTCACTTCAGTATTTAATCAGCACGATTACCTCGTCACTGTAGTCTACTGTCTATTTACTTATTTGGTTACCTTATGACATGTTGAGGTGAAGGAGTAACCTTTTGTAGTGACACATGATAGGAAGAACATTCAACACTACTTCAGTAGGAAGCGTAGTGTTTTTCCAAGAAAGCTACAACAGTGCTGAGCACACATGGACCACAACCACCCATGTGTCCAGAGCTTCAAACTAACACACACATAGTTGGTGCGTACCTTTAGTAGTTCAAATGGTGTTTTCCCAGTTACCGCGTTCGATGTATTCGCATATGACAGCTTGTGAAGTTTTCTTCTAATAAATTCCAAAATGAACTTTCAACTGAATAGATTCCTTTATCAGCCAGTTGAAGTACGCGGCGAGATCATCTGCGTAAGGATGATATAACGCCACAAAAGTGTAACCACATCTTATCAAGGTATTCTGCATCTTCTCTGACACGATTTGAAACCAATTGTCCATAATTATTTCTTCCAGACTTCTTCATGACAAAACACGCCTTCCAAAAACCCTAAAGACAACCCCTGTGACGATGCTTCCAACCATCCGTACTTCCAGCCACTTAGAGTAGTAACCTGTGGATACAATGGCAAAAGGATCATTCCGCGGAGCATAGATAAAGGTCCCAGCAAACTAATGGTTAATTCCCTCTACAGGCCACCTGGTTTTTCTACAGATCTTGCAGCCCTGCACAGACTTATCCCTCCTAGAACACACCTTGCATGTTCTCACCCACCCACATATCATGGCATTGACACAAGGCCATCATCAATATTCCCTAGCTCTGCTTGTAGGATTTACAACCCACTATAGCCTCCATGATACAGCGTGACAATGTCCTTTCACAGTCGCAGCAGTGGTACAACTTTTTTTATCCCTAATTCAGTATGCCATGGTTCATCAATAATTTGTGTTTTACTTTTTTAGAGGCCACCAAATATTCACAGGCCTACTTCAGGGAATTATCTTTGCTCATTTCCTATCACCATCTTATCTTCTGAGAAATCAGATCACTAATGGGACACTAAATCACTACTGTGGAACTTACACCTGCCAATACATCCTCATTGTGAATGCAACTTCACACGCTTCACCTAACTTGTTACTCTAGGAAAATCAGAGTTCCAAATGTAATCTCCACAGCCCAGCTGGATGTCTGTTCAGTTTACCAAGCACAGATGTAACAAAGTACTGACACGGCTGTAACTTGGAAGCTGACCTTGCCTTCTGTGCTCTCAGATCCTTCCCATCTTCCGGGCCAACATTTTTAATAAGCGCTTGTGGTTCGTCATGATCACGAACTTCATACCCCAAATATAAGTCCTAATACAATTTGCCTTCCATCACTGGAACATTTTTTGAGCAGGATGTCAGCCCTCAAGACATGAGTCTCTCCCTTTCTTTTTGCATTAGTACGTTCCCAACTCGTAACCACTTGTGTCCACAAGAATCACACATTGTTCTCCTATTACAAATGTGCCTGTACAAGTTCATGTTTTATACCCTCAAAACATTATTTTTTTACCAGACCCCATGTGAATGTAGCACTTTTCTTTACCAATCTGCATAGAGGTTCATGTTTAGTTCGCATAGTTACTAATTAAAAGAGTCTAAAATTCAGTCAAGCCCAAAAATGAAAATAAAAATGGGTTTTTGTTGGCGTTCTAATGCTTTGAAAATTGCAACAACATGGCCTTTCTTGAGGTGCACTCTTTCTTAGGGGATTATATGTCTTAAATAATCCACCTCATGTCGGTCACATCTACACTTCTTGTGCTTGAATGTCACCCCACATTTTGTAAAACGGTTAGTCCTTCTTTCAAATGTGCATGTGTTCCACCCTATTCTCCCCAAAACACAGATGTCACCCTGGAAGGCTTTTGTTCATCAAGTCCTTCAGCATTTTGCCCAGTAATCTCTGGAATACAGGGAAAACACTCACAAACTTAAATGGCATTCTTTAATACTGGCATGCTCTTCTTATTTTATAAATTCAGTACAATGTCTCAAACCTTCCTCTAACTCAATTTCATCGTAGGTGTGTCATGTCTATTTTAGAGAAGTCTTCAGCACCCGGCATGGAAGCAAGCATTCTTGTAGATATTTTAAGGAAAATTATATCCAGATATCATCATCTATGCACCTCAAATCTATGCACAATCTTAAACCACCAGTGCTTTTAAATTAAATTACAACTGGTGAAAGCAAATCAGAGCTCTTAGTGAAATGAAATGAAATGAAATGAAAAAGGCTCTTATATAGCGCATGGCTACCCGTAAGCATCCCAGCGCTTAGGACCAACGGTGAGTTGAAGCGGAGAGCATAAGGCCTCTGCGTGGCAGATAGTTAAGCCCGAGGGAACAATCAGGTCTTTAGTCTTTTGCAAAATGCGAGGAGATTGGGTTCCTGGCGAAGGGGCGGGGGCAAAGAGTTCCAGAGTCTGGAGGCGTTATAGGAGAAGAGGCGTCCGCCCGAACGGGACCTGCTGATTCTGGGAACTTCTGCCAGATTGAGGTCGTTGGAACGCAGGTTTCTGGGTGCTTTATATGGTCCAATCAGTTTGGCAAGGATAGGGGGGCCTCTGCCATGGAGGTTTTTGTGAACCATGCAGAGGGCCTTAAAATGTATCCGTTCCTTTATCGGAAGCCAGTGCAGAAGTTCAAGTGCGGGTTTTGCTGAGGAGCGATGGCTAGTGCTCGTCAGCAATCTGGCTGCAGAGTTCTGCACAACCTGAAGTCGGGGGATTACCGAGGTCGGGGCACCAAGGTAGATGGAGTTTCCATAATCGAGCCTGGATAGGATTAGGGCCTGGACTAATATTTTTTTGGCTTTTTCCGGCAGCTGAGGGAGAATTTTACGGATGGATTTTAATAGGCCGAAGCAGGTAGCCGCAGTTTTCCTCGCTTGAGTTTTAAACGAGAGGTCCACATCTAGCCAAATTCCCAGGCTCTTGATCTCACTTTTAGGGATGGGGCCAGGGCCCATACAAGGGGGTCATAGCGTGAGGGTGTCAAATGAGGCCTGCCTGCCTAGAAGCATAAGCTCCGTCTTTCCTCCGTTTAATTTAAGGTGAGACTGATCCATCCAATTGGCTACTGACTCTAAGCAGCTACACAGGTTCGAGGGAAGTGATTCTGCTTGATTCAGAGAGACCACCAATCAATCAATCAATCAAAGCATTTGTATAGCGCGCTACTCACCCGGAGGGTCTCAAGGCGCTTGGGGAAGGGGGGTCCGCTACTGCTCGAACAGCCAGGTCTTGAGTTGCTTCCTGAAGGCGAGGTGGTCTTGGGTCAGGCGGAGGTGGGTGGGGAGGGAGTTCCACGTCTTAGCGGCTAGGTTGGAGAAGGATCTTCCTCCCGTTGTGGCTCTTCGGATGCGGGGGACGGCGGCGAGGGCGTGGCTGGTCGATCGAAGCTGGCGGGTGGGAGTGTAGAAGTTCAGGCGATCGTTGAGGTATCTAGGGCCTTGGTTGTGGAGAGCTTTGTGTGCGTGGGTGAGGAGTCGGAACGTGATTCTCTTGCTGACGGGGAGCCAGTGCAGGTTTCTCAGGTGTGCGGAGATGTGACTGTGTCGGGGGATGTCCAGGATGAGTCGTGCTGAGGCGTTCTGGATGCACTGGAGTCTTTTTTGGAGTTTTGCAGTGGTTCCGGCGTAGAGGGAGTTGCCGTAGTCCATTCGGCTGGTGACGAGGGCCTGGGTGACCGTCTTCCTGGTTTCGGTGGGGATCCACCGGAAGATCTTACGTAGCATGCGTAGGATGTTGAAGCATGACGAGGAGACGGCGTTGACTTGTCTGGTCATGGAGAGGGAGGAGTCCAGGATGAAGCCCAGTTTGCGTGCGTGGTCTGTTGGTTTGGGTGCGCTGCCCAGGGCAGGGGGCCACCAGGAGTCGTCCCAGGCGGAGGGCGACGATCCCAGGATGAGGACTTCCGTCTTATCTGAGTTCAGTTTCAGGCGGCTGTTTTTCATCCACTCGGCTACGTCTTTCATCCCTTCGTGTATGTTGGTTCTGGTGGTGGCGGGGTCATTGGTGAGGGAGAGGGTCAGCTGGGTGTCGTCGGTGTAGGAGATGATGTTGAGGTTGTGTTGGCGTGCGATGGCCGCGAGGGGGCTCATGTAGATGTTGAACAGCGTGGGGCTGAGTCATGATCCTTGTGGTACGCCGCAGATGACTTTGGTGGCTTCTGATCTGAACGGGGGGAGGCAGACCCTCTGTGTCCTTCCGGCGAGGAAGGAGATGATCCATTCCAGTGCCTTCTCCTGGATTCCGATGTTGTTGAGGCGCTGCACTAGGGTGCGATGGCAGACCGTGTCGAACGCCGCGGAGAGGTCCAGGAGGATGAGGGCCGCTGTTTCCCCGTTGTCGAGCAGGGTTCGGATGTCGTCGGTGGCTGCGATGAGGGTGGTCTCGGTGCTGTGGTTGGCCCGGAAGCCGGACTGCGAGTGGTCGAGGGATCCATTCGTCTCGAGGAAGGCGGCCAGCTGTCTGTTGACGGTCTTCTCGATGACTTTGGCAGGAAACGGGAGGAGCGAGATGGGGCGGTAGTTTTTGAGGTCGGTGGGGTCCGCTGATGGTTTCTTCAGTAGGACGCTGAGTTCGGCGTGCTTCCAGCTCTCAGGGAAGGTTGCGGTGTCAAAGGAGGCGTTGATGATGTCCCGTAGATGGGGTGCGATGACGGAGTCGGCCTTGTTGAAGACGTGGTGAGGGCAGGGGTCGGTTGGTGATCCGGAGTGGATGGAGTTCATCGTGCGGATGGTGTCTTCGGTGTTGACCGGGGTCCAGGTGCGGAGGGTGGTGGTGGGGGGCATTGGTGCGGTTGTAGGGTGCGTCGGCTGTGTGCTTAAGCTGTTGTGAATGTCTGCGATCTTGCTGTGGAAGAATGAGGCGAGCGAGTTGCAGAGGTCTTGCGATGGGGTGATGTCGTTGTTTCCGGCGCTGGGGTTGGAGAGCTCTTTGACGATGTTGAAGAGTTCCTTGCTGTTGTGGGCGTTGTTGTCCAGTCGTTCCTTGAATGCAGTTTTCTTGATGGCGTGGATCAATTGGTGGTGTTTTCGAGTGGCGAGCTTGAGGGTGGTCATGTTGTTTGGTGTCGGGTCTCTGCGCCAGGCTTTCTCGAGGGCTCGGCAGTTCTTCTTGGAGCTCTTGAGTTCGTCGGTGAACCAGGATGCTTTCTTGCTGCCGGGTCTGCTGGGAGGGGTCTTCAGTGGAGCGAGGTCGTCTGCGCAGTTGCTGATCCACCTCGTGAGGTTGTTGGCGGCTTGGTTGGGGTTCGCTGAGCTGGCAGGAGGGTTCTGGCTCAGGGATGCGGCGAGCTGGTCGGCTGTGATCTTGTTCCAGCTTCTGCGGGAAACCTGTTGCTGGTGGTGGTGGAGCGTGGTCCTTCTGAAGCTGAAGTGGACGCAGCTGTGGTCGGTCCAGTGGAGTCCGGTGGCGTGGCTGAAGGAGATGTCCTTGCTGGAGGAGAAGACGGGGTCGAGCGTGTAGCCGGCGTAGTGGGTGGGGGTGGTCACCAGTTGCTTGAGTCCGAGGTTGGCGAGGTTGTCCAGCAGGGTGGTGGTGTTGCGGTCGTTGTTGTTCTCCAGGTGGAAGTTGAGGTCCCCGAGGAGGATGTAGTCAGCGGAGGGGAGGGCGTGCGGACTGATGAAGTCGGCGATGTCTTCGCTGAATTGTGTGCGTGGTCCCGGGGGTCTGTAGATGAGGGTGCCTCTGAGGGTGGTCTTGGGGTCGGTGTGGATCTGGAAGTGCAGGTGTTCGGCCGCTGTGAGGGTGTCGTCGGAGTTGGTCGTGATGCGGATGCTGTTCTTGTGGACGATGGCGATGCCTCCTCCGGTCTGATTGACGCGGTCTCTCCGGGTGATCTTGTATCCGTCCGGGATGGCGATAGCGATGTCGGGCCCTGAGGAGGCGTTCATCCAGGTTTCCGTGAGGAAGGCGACGTCTGGAGATGTGGTGTCGAGCAGGTTCCAGAGTTCCACGGCATGCCTGTGGACGGATCGGGTGTTGAGCAGGATGCACTTCAGGTGGTTGCTGCTGGTGCTCGGCTTGGTGGGTGCGGTGCAGGTCCGGATGCAGGAGAAGTTGCAGGAGTGACAGGTGAAGGGTCCGTGGGTGCGTCTCGGGGTGGCTCGGTAGCATCCGGGGATCCGGCCGATGTTGAGTGCGTTGAGTGTGGCGGCGTCGTACGTCCGGCGGGTGGGCTGGTATCTGCGGGGACCAGGGGGTCGGGCGCTGGGCGCGGGCCAGGCGCAGACGGGCTTGCCTTTGACGCGCCTTCGGCACACAATTGACGCGCCCACTGCGCATCTACGCTGCGCGTGGGAGTGGGCGACATAAGTAAGGAGCCGGGAGGGCGGGTCAGCTAGGTGGCAGCGAATGGGCTGCGGGGGGCGGGGCCGCAGGGAGGCAGCGGCGGGAAAGTCGGATCGAGCGGCCGGCTCTGCGGTGGCTGGGGCGCTCTGGAGGCCGGCTCTGTGGTGGCTGGGGCGCTCTGGAGGCAGTCGGCGTCAGCGGGAGCGGGTGAGGGCGACCAGGCCTAGGACAGGCGCAGTGGTCACCAACTGGGTGTCATCAGCGTAGCTGACTAATTCAATCCCAAAGGGGGCCACTATCTCCGCTAAGGGCGACATATACACATTAAACAGTGTGGGGCTGATGGAGGAGCCCTGCGGCACCCCACACTGTAATGGTACCGGGGAGGAACACCGAGCGCCTTCAAATACCTTGACGAACCTATCCTAGAGGAAAGATTCGAGCCACATAAGGGCCTTCCCCATGACTCCGAGTTTGTTAAGGCGGGCTAGGAGGATCCGGTGATTCACCGTGTCAAAGGCGGCACTGAGGTCCAGGAGGATAATGGCCACCCTGCCACCTGCGTCCAAAATCCTCCTGGACTCCTCGACCACCTTCAACAGGGCCGTTTCTGTCCCTTGCCTGGGGCAAAATCCAGTTTGAGAAGGGTGAAGCAGGTTGAATGTTTCTAAAAATGAGGCGAGTTGTCTGTTTACAAATTTTTCAGTTAGTTTGCTGATGCCGGGGAGAAGGTAAATGGAACGATAATTAGAAAGGTCACCAGGATCGAGATTGGGTTTCTTTAACAATGGCTTGACCATGGCCATTTTCCAATCTCGTGGAACTATCCCTGATTCAATCGAAGAATTAACCAGATTGATGATGGGCGTATTGATGTAGGGCATGGCTGTTTTTATAATATTCATAGGGGCTAGATCAAGCGGGGAACCGCTTTTTATGGCATTGAGGAGGGGGGGTAACAATTCCTCTGTAAGCGGAGAAAAGTAGGACAGCTGGGGGAGCGCCTCTTGAACAGGTGTGTTAATGGGAAGGCATGAATCTATGAAGGATGTAGGGGGAAGGGTAAAAAGGATCTTTTGGATTTTGGTGTAGAAGAAATTTAACAATTCTTCACAGCGGGCACCTGTTTCATCTGGGATAGGGGGAGGTTCGGGGACTTTTAACAAAGTTTTAGCAATTCTGAAGATCTCTTTTGGGGCGTTAACGGAGGCCTCAATCTTTTCTGTAAAGAAGGTAGATTTGGCAGTTTTTATCGCAGATTTGTAAGCCTTGATAGAGGCTCTATATTTGCTTTTCTTCTTAGGAGTGAAATCTTTCCGCCACTGTCTCTCCTCACGTTTGCACTCTTGTTTGAGGGTCCTGAGCTCTGGGCTAAACCACGGAAAATTAATAGAGCCCTTTTTATGGATTATAGACTTTCTAGGGAGTACAGTATCGAGTGACTGCTCGATCCACTGGTTAAACTCAGAATTCGCTGAGTTTATATCCGAGTTAGCATGGGGTTCAGATGCCCTCAGAATTTCAGACCATTCATTGAGATTGAGCTTGGGCCAATATCTGGCTTGAGCTCTATGGAAGGGTTTGATCGGGCCGGGGAGAGGTGCGTTCCAGGGAAAAGGTATTACCATGTGATCCGACCACGGGACCGGACTCGGGTCCTTAATAGTTAACTCTGGGATGTTTGAAAAAATTGGGTCTAGAAGGTTGCCCTTGGAGTGGGTGGGCAACTGAAGCTTTAAGGTAAGTTCACAGGAGCCCAGGTCTTTAATCAGATCGGTGGCTGTGGTATTTTGCGGGTCGTTAAAATGAATGTTCATGTCCCCTAAAACAGTAAAATTGGGGGCTGAGCTAGCCAGGTCCACTACCGCTTCTACTAGACCCTCATGATATTGTTCTAAGGGACCAGGTGGTCGGTATATCAGAAGCCCTGAGAAGAAGGCTACTGGGAACAGGGTGATAGAGAAGTGGACGTTTTTGCAGTCTGGGAGAGGACTGCCCAATAAACGACACACTAAGTGGTCTTTGTAAAGGATGGCAATCCCACCTCCAACCTTAGCTACTCTATCAATATGTTGGATTAAGTATCCAGGTGGTAAGGCCTGTACCATGTCAGGGCCCGAATTGGGTCCAATCCATGTTTCGGTGAGGAACAGTGCATCGAGCGCCATACTGTGCAGTAAAAGGGAGATTTCAACTGCGTGCTTGGGTAAAGATCGGCAGTTTAGTAGTGCCATATTAAGTTTGAGCTCCTGTTTCCGTCTAGTTTCTTCTGGCCTAATCGTTTGGAACAGGCAGTGCTGACAAACAAATTGACTGTGCACGAAATCTAATGAGTGCCTGCAGGGAGGAGGCATATCACTCCTTAATTGAAGAAGAGAGGAATGCGGGTAGGTAAGGGGGGCAATAGTGGTAGAAGGGGGGCCCTGTTCCCTGGGCCCGGTCGTGCGCGGACGGGCGCAGACGGGCTTACCTTTGGCGCACCTTCGGAGCGCCATCGGTGCGCCCGCTGCGCGTCCACTGAACCAGCAGCCTAAGTATGTGAAGTGGAGACGCGGCTCCGCCCCCTATTAGCAGGAGGTGCGGCCCGGGTCAGTCTACAGCTAACACGCCCTCCTCTCTAACAGCTGAGCTGTGGGGACCGAGGCGGTTAGCAGTACAGTGAAAGCAACAGGTGAAATCACACGAATTTAAAAAGCTTCAATCGCTAAACATAAGAGTTTCAAAACAGTGCAGGTCGCGCTTTTAAAGTCAGCGCTTCTATCAGGATGACAACGCCGTGTGGCCGCGCGTGAGGTCAGGCAGCCGCCTACTCACCGCAGTCCTTTCAGCGCCCACTGAGCCAGCAGCCTAAGTATGTCAAGTGGAGACGCGGCTCTGCCCCCTATTAGCAGGAGGTGCGGCCCGGGGTCAGTCTACAGCTAACACGCCCTCCTCTCTAACAGCTGAGCTGCGGGGACCGAGGCGGTTAGCAGTAGAGTGAAAGCACCAGGTGAAATCACACAAATTTAAAAAGCTTCAATCGCTAAACATAAGAGTTTTAAAACAGTGCAGGTCGCGCTTTTAAAGTCAGCGCTTCTATCGGGATGACAACGCCGTGTGGCCGCGCGTGAGGTCAGGCAGCCGCCTACTCACCGCAGTCTTAGTGGATTCAATTATATGCTTCTTGCAAAGATCTTCGAGAAGTCCTCTTAGTTTACCCCTGCAGTTAAATGACATTACTCATCTGTTCCCTTACTGCTACAGCATCCTGAATACGTTTGTTTTTGTGTTTGAAATGTTCAAACTTTCCTAGCTCATTGCTGAAAAAGCTGGAAATATATTTTTCAAATCTGAATAACGGCTAATAAGGGTGTCCTCTTATTCTCTTCACTAATTACATACGAAGAAGTATCTGCCCTAGGATTCAGTCATATTCCTAATTCTCCCTGGTATGACCATCCTAAACATGTTTTGCATTATCAGCCACATATGCCCTGTCTCCAGTTCTCCTCCGTTTAAATTTTTAATTTGGATGGAGATGGAGAAGAGAGCAATTCTTCAGTGCCACTGGAGCAGCAACCAGAAATGCTCTTTCTGGACAGGTAATTCATGAACAGCTCCATAAGAAAATGCTAAAGATGATGGACAATATTATGGATCCAGTTGTAATGCCAACATTGGTGGTGTAAACAACTGCCAGGGTGCGCAACCACTTGCTACCACTTGCTAGTGCCTTACCTAGCCTACTTCTGCACTTCAGATGACCACCATACGTCTGTGTTGCATGTCGGTCGGCTAGCCTAGTCCTATGTCTCTGTCGAGTGCACAGCTGCATCACCTGCCCTCAGGCAAAGACCCCCACATGTGAGGTGGACCCTGGGTATGTAATCTGCATGACTGAACTCAACCGGAATGAACTCAACCGCAGAGACACAAACAACCACCGGCCTCGTCTCTCAACCGTACCACAACTTCTTACAGTTCTGTATTTCCACCCTTCTCTGTGGCACAATCCAGGATTGCACTGACTTAAAGTGAAAGCGCATATTGTTCGGGGAGTGCTTCGGCAACTGCAGAGTGTCCATATTGTTCTCTTTGCGCACAACTATACAGTGTAGTCTGCCTGATGTCCAGAACTCACTACTTCGAGTCAGGTTGGTCTGCCAGGAATGGCCATTTCAGGTCCTACCTACGGCATGCACTGATGAAAATGGATTATATTTCGAACTAGGCAGAATAAATATTTGTGGTTACTCCTAGTATTGAAGTAGAAATCAATGTTTTTCAGACCGGGCATTTGTGCGACAGCTTTGCTTTGGGTTGGATACCGGGGTTCAGTTTCCCATTGTGGCCTTGAAAAGTTTCTGCAAGAAAGTGGTCTCAATCCTCCACTTCACGTCATATCCCATCACTGATCACAACTCCTCTGCGTTGTTGTTGTGTGCATCGATGGATGGTAGATTTGTGGTCACAATGTTACATCAGATATGGTTGTGGAGCGATGACCTCCATGGAGGGAAAGGTTGGAAATTGGACAAGTAAGGTGAAGAGAACCACAGAAAACAGAATTATGATAAAGGGGTAGCACTAAAGATGGTATCTGTTCAGGTCACAGAGTATGTTCATTTGATGACGGCTGGTGCGATAAAGATAGGATTGCCGTGCATGTAGAGCGCAAACAAAGGAAAAAAAGACAAAACCGAAAAGAAACTCTCCTCGCAAAGGAACTTACCAAATAACTATAGTGAGGGCTCATGATAAGCACCCTCTTCGTTGGGACTAAGAAGGAACCCTATTTAATTCGGCATCTACGGAGGTACCTCTCACTTGTTAAATCAAGCACTCAACACCGTGCACTGAAAGGGGAAATGATGCACACCTGCCCGTTGAGCAACAAGAAAGAAGGCAGTTTCAGAGTAGGAACCCCCCCCAACTCACAAATACATGTCACCGTGTGAGGAGGGGCCTGAGCAAAATGTGTCATTACACTTGCAAAATCTGCGTATTTCGCTTTCTGTGAAAGTTGCAAAGAGGATGGCAGGGCCACTGGAATAATGCGATTGTGTGGCAACGGCGCCTTTCGCATAGTTATAGATTTGCCACATTTGCCATGTACTCCATCATCTGCTGCATTATCTGCAGAGTATAATAAAAAATGTTGTTTCCAGCTCAAATGCCGCATAATTTGACCTTCCCCTGCGCATAATTCCAGTGGCCCTGGTTAATGGCAGCTCTTTGTGATGTTGTTCTTGCTCCTGGGTTGAGTGCCAACTATGCTATCTTCATAATTTTAATCTTAGTGTTCCCCTAAAATCCTATTCTCACAATCATCCATCCACAAACACTAAAAATACACATATTTTTAAAAGAACTGGTATCAGAGTGCTTAAATCGCCTGCATGATATGCAGCCAGAGGGTTTACAAGAAGCAAGTGCCATCCCTGGATTAGTTATTCAGAAGTAGCACCCATGGACAGGCCAAGTAGGGCCGCTGGAATCATGCGGCAATGGAGGATTAAACTATGTGGCAGGAAGGACTAAACTATAGGGCAAGAAAAGGCACATTATGCGGGGTAATGCGGCACATTTTGTGGCAGTATTATTTCACTATCCTGCACACTGTTTGGGCAAAGGTTTCACCTCATTAGCACACCTGAACACACCAACCAGTAACTAAAAGGTCATTGGGTAACTTCTGCACATGGTCTGCAGTGTGCAGCACCGCATGGAGCACTTTCTGTCAGTAACTTTTGGTCATTGTTTGGTTTAAGTCTGTAAATTATGCAGCACTTGGTGGATTTTGTGACAAGCACTTTAAGTCCATAATCATGGAGAAAACGCTGCACACGCGGGCACGCATATCTTCAGCGGGCCTCATGTCAAGACAAAAAGAAGGAAAATGTATATCTATTGAACCTAATGGTTTGAATATACATACTCAGTGGGTATTCTGACACTAGGAGGAATCTGGCAGTCCTTAATCTGTACACCCACAGGCAGGTGGACCTCAACCCTAGAGTGTTTATTAATGGTCGGGAAAATGTCACCTCACCTGGAGCCGAAAGAACCTCGCACTGTTCCTGGCTTATTGCGCTAGGCCTCAGCTCTGGGCACCTTTAATTGGATTAATAGGGGCAGGAGCAGAGGTGGGCAGAAGAATTATACGACCTTAGCTGAGGGTAGCGCATCAACTAGGGTGACCACCTCCATCCAGGTCATTATGGGCTCTGATTCCAGTCCTGGACTTACATGTGATAGCCAAATGCATTCTGGATGTTGTAGTCTTGTTTTGCTTCTCGTGAATGTATTAAATTAAGGCACATGAAAACAGTGATTTTTAGTTGAAAAGTTAAGAACTGGGCACAGTGCCCCCAAAGAGCTGGAGTGAGGTGGTGGTCACCCCAACCATAACAACAAGGCAAAGTTCTGCTCGTGATTTGAAAAGATGAAAAGGGGGCCCAGGAGTGATAAATAGAGCCAGTAGGATGGTTCAGTGAGTTAAACACTCATCACTGAAACATGCAGTCATCTGTAAACCACAACATCAAATCCTGGCAGGGCTGTCTCGGCCTCTCATCCTTTCACACAAGAGTTCCTACTCACTGGAAGAAAGAGGTACTCAATAAATTATAAAGTGCTAACATTGGCACCGGGACTTGACCGGGATGAAAAGAAGAAGTTGCAAGGGAATATTTAGAGAGACGGTGCAAAGAGAACAGAATGAAGAGAGAGAAGGGAGTTTGAATGTTTAGCGGCCAAGAGGGTGAATGAAAGGAAATAAAAGAGCGCTTAGGAAAGGAGAGGGCAGGCGACAGAGATCAATATAGACTTAAAAAGAAGAACGCAGACTATGCTGCTAGAGGTAAGCAAAGACAAGAGAGCAGAGGCAGGGAAGAGCCTCACCATGATACCAAGTGAAGAAGATGATTTCAAACATGAAGCACAAAGAGAGAAGAAACAGAGGCAGAGAAGGGGCCGCAGTGAGGATGGTGGAAAGAAGATTCACAAGAGAAATGCAAAGAGTGATATGGGGTGGAGAACAGACAGGAGGACGATGAATAAGAGAAGACCAAAAGTTCAGACCAAAGAAATCGCGAGGAAGGATGCAAGTTCATTTGCCAGAAAAGTGTAGAAGGTGCAGGTTTGAGAGATATCACCTGCAAGGGAATCACACCGCGGTTACTCGTGGCTGAGGAGAAGGGAAGCATGAATGGAGAAGTTAAACAGAAACGAGTCAACTTAAGCAATTAAGAAAAGAAGAGTGATTAAATGACCATGAGAAGACAGCCCAGGACACGAAACTTCCATAAACATACAGGAGACAGGAGGAGTTTGGTCAGAATCTCACTCAAATATTGGGTGATCCAGGACCGAACCAAGAAAAGGAAGCCAAGACAGCAGGACTGGAGGATACGCACCAGGATCTGCACAAGGATCAGCATGAGGATACACACCAGGATACGCACCAGGCTACACACCAGGATCCGCACCAAGATACGCACCAGGATCCGCACCAGGATCTGCACCAGGATACACACCAGACTACGCAACAGGCTCTGCAACAGGATACGCAACAGGATACGCACCAAGAGACGCGCCAGGATCCGCACCAGGATATGCACTAGGCTACGCACCAGGATACACACCAGGATACGCACCATGATCCGCACCAGGATATGCACCAGGATACGCACCAGGATACACACCAGGATACGCACCAGGATATGCACTTGGGGCGTACTGAGGTACCAGGTAAATTCCGCAGGTCCAGGGACCACCCAACAGCATCAAAGGTGAGACTGTGCATCATCACTGCTGGTCAGGATAGCGGGTATCGGATCTCAGATGAAAGGTTGGGTCTCTGAAGCCTCCTTGACTCTGCCGAGCACTTGATGGTCGGGTCGGATACTGAAATGAAGGAGTGTGCAGGTCGCAACTCTCTGGTTCTAACCGTTGAAGAGATATTATCAAGAATAACTTTTACGGCAAGGCTCTGGTCTACAATACGGTCAGGAGGTGCTGGTCTGCAATCCGGTGAGGGGTGCTGGTCTGCAAACCAGTGATGGGGTGCTGGTCTGCAATCTGGTGAGGGGGGCTGGTCTGCAATCCGGTGACGGGTGCTGGTCTGCAAACCGGTGAGGGGTGCTGGTCTGCAAACCGGTGATGAAGTGCTGGTCTGCAATCCGGTGAGGGGTGCTGGTCTGCAATCCGGTGACGGGCACTGGTCTGCAAACCAGTGATGGGGTGCTAGTCTGCAATCCGGTCAGGGGTGCTGGTCTGCAATCCGGTGACGGGGTGCTGGTCTGCAAACCAGTGATGAGGGGCTGGTCTGCATTCCAGTGAGGGGTGCTGGTCTGCAATCCGGTGACGGGTGCTGGTCTGCAAACCAGTGATGGGGTGCTGGTCCGCAATCTGGTGAGGGGTGCTGGTCTGCAATCCGGTGAGGGGTGCTGGTCTGCAATCTGGTGACAGGTGCTGGTCTGCAAACCAGTGATGGGGTGCGGGTCTGCAATCCGGTGAGGGGTGCTGGTCTGCAATCCGGTGACGGATGCTGGTCTGCAAACCGGTGAGGGGTGCTGGTCTGCAATCCAGTGAGGGGTGCTAGTCTGCAATCTGGTGAGGGGTGCTGGCCTGCAAGCTGGTGACGGGTGCTGGTCTGCAAACCGGTGAGGGGTGCTGGTCCACAATCCGGTGACGGGTGCTGGTCCACAATCCGGTGAGGGGTGCTGGTCTGCAAACCAGTGATGGGTGTGGGTCTGCAATCCGGTGAGGGGTATGGGTGTGCAAACCGGTGAGGGGTGCTGGTCTGCAATCCGGTGAGGGGTGTTGGTCTGCAAACCAGTGAGGGGTGCTGGTCTGCAAACCGGTGAGGGGTCCTAGTCTGCAATCCGGTTAGGGCTGCTGGTCTGCAAACCGGTGATGGGCTGCTGGTCTGCAATCCAGTGAGGTGTGCTGGTCTGCAATCTGGTGA